>NW_017729022.1:55864606-55902073 GCF_001723915.1 Gavialis gangeticus
TAATAGATCATGCAAAATGGAATACAATTTCTACAAGGTAAAGACACTCTATTTTATTGTTGAAGAACTGGAAACTTAAATTATGTAAAAAAACAATTATCAAAGTCATTTGATAAAAGGAAGAATACACTTCAGGGGAAGAGTAACATTCCCTACCAAAGGCATCACCATGCACAAAGATCAAACACCTTAAAAAATTTTTGCTAACCTTACATTAAATACTTCCTTTCCTCTCAGCCAAGTGGAAGAAACCCAAACTGTCAGAACACTTTTGAGAAAGGCTTCAAACCAGCTCTAGGCTTGAAAAGACCCTCTATGAGCAGATGTGATAGCACCTGTGCAGCAGTGACAGCCTCTCCTTGCAATAGCAATCCCATTCTACAATGTGAAACACTGTTTAAAAGGATGCAGAGGTCAGTAACTACATAGAAGGCACTGCTGTGGAGAATGGAGCTTAATGAACTGTCAGCTACATTGACCTCCATGATTGCTGGGTTTAAATGATCCATGTCCCAGTCCATTCCATGAGAAGGAAAGAGACAAGCTTACCATACCAAAAGCAGCCCCCTTTCAACAGGTATGTGGAAGAAGACGACAATTAGAAATTTGTCATTGTTGGCTCATTGTCATAAACTAGATTTAATATATTCCCTAAACCAGATGATGCAGAGACCTAAGAAAAGCTAAAGCCTTTTTTTCCCCTTCACTGGCTTCAATAGCCCTGTCAGTTCACATGCATCTGCAGCAAGCATTCCTTGGTAGTGCAGACATTGTGATAGAGACAGCATTTTCTACTACATCATCTCAAATTTCTATTTTGCCATGTATTACATCACTTACCCTTGGAAAGAAGAACATTGCAACTTGAAGAATTGCCTCAATAAAATCATTACTTCAAAACAAACCAGCTGCTAAGTCATAGGAGTAGGTTGATAACTAAATTTTCCAGTAAAAATTGCCTCAGTAAAAAAAGAGTTTGTTCAGTCTCTCTTTTACTGTTCTTATAGTGGGTGTATAGAAAAGATACAGGAGTGTTTTACTTCTGCTTGAGACGTGGCTATCGTGTAGCATCCAGAGGCCATTACTACAAATAGTTATGTGAAAAAATAGGTACCTAGCAAAAAAAAAAATTTTGTGCCTAATTTTTAATAATTGGAACCAAGCTTCAATGAGGTCAGCCAGAAGCTTTCATAATTCTTCAACCAACATTGAGTGACATTCAACATTCACAGTTAGGGTGGCTAGGATCTGGAACCAACTTCCAAGAGAAGTGGTGCTGGCTCCTAACCTGGGGGTCTTTAAGAGGAGGCTAGATGAACACTTTGCTGGGGTCATTTGACCCCAGTACTCTTTCCTGCCATGGCAGGGGGTCGAACTTGATGATCTGCTCGGGTCCCTTCCGACCCAGAAACTATGAAACTATGACCCAGATCAGGTCCCATATAAACTATTCACATTCCACTTGTGCTTTAAAATGAAATTCTTGAGCAGTTCACACATTGTACAGCTAACAATGTAGGAATTTCTTTTGGTATGAGTTTTACAAATCTATAAAAATATAATTGTAGTTGCTGACCTACAGTAACCATCAGTTAACTCTATGGAGTCACATGAATGGGCAGAGAGTTTGGAGTTACCAAACTATGTTGGGAAGTCCACAGACCAAGAACCAAACCAACATTGGAAGAGGTCAGTAAATGGCAAAGCCTTTTGGTTTCCTTGCAGGGGAGACATTTGCTCAAGTTATAGAGAGTTTTCAGTAGATCTTACCCTGTTCCAGTTGGTTCATTCTTTTCCACAGGTGCTCGGTTTAATATTTCTTAATAATGTTAAAAACATACCAGTTCTTCCATGCTCCTTCTGAAAGATTCCCTTTACATGACATCTGTTGCCTTCCCAACACAACTTGGTAACTCCCAAACTCTCTTCCTATGCTGTGACTTTCACCATTGGTTAAACCAGAACCAAACTCCCTCTGTACTTCCCTGATATTTCTTCCTATTGGTCAATAATGACACTTCTGAATGAGAGCTAACACTCGTGGTGATTTCAAAAGTTTAATTCCTTTCATTGTTAACTGTTCTGAGGTGCGCAGGGAAAAGAAACTACCTGCAATTCTGTCTCTCTGAAGGGAGCAATTATAATAGTCTCACGCCCTTGGATGCCTGGTCTTGATGCATAACAAGGTCCAGGGTGCTTCATAATGAAATAAGGTCAGAGCTAGAAATTGCCTCGAATCAGCAGGTTTTCAAGCACAAACCTTTTTAAATTTTGAGTCTACTGAGAAAGCAGAATGTGTAATTAACATCTGCAGATATTACAAGCGAGCAATTTCTATTTTTAAAAAGAGTCTTTCAAATGCATCCACATACTTGTCTACTCTGAAACTAGAAATTCTTATTAAAACTAAGTTTTCTAGACAATTTTTTTTATTAAAAAGTAATAGTAGCTACTTTACTTCACTGCTTTGTGTGGAAGGGAGCAGGCTATTTCAAGCAAGAGTAATAAAATATTGTAAGTATACTTACTGGTTGAATATAGAATAGTCATGCACTGCTGGAATGGGGGATTAGCTGTTCTGAAGCCATCTAACCATCATAATTTCAAAAGCTTAACTAAATAAAACATACAGAAAGAGTAAGTGAGAGAGCAGAAACTTTCATGAACCCAAGATCACTTCATCATGAAAGTTTCCACTCTTGTTCTCATTCACTCTGTTATTTAGTTTAGAAAGGTGAATATCTACCCTGCCTTCCAACCAACTTCAGATAAAACATGGCTAATTACCTCTCTTTTCACAAGTTTACCCATGCTATATACTAATTATAGGGTTTGTGTTCCTCTGTAAAGAAACTGGAAGGAAGGTGGAGAATAAAAAGCCCAACACAATAGAAAAACACAAGTACACACATAGGGAGAATACACACAGCATACAGTGCATATATTGTGGATGCCTGACTATGAAAATAGTTCTTTAGTACAAATGACACTCAGTCCTGAATGTCTGATAAACCATGTGAGCAGTCCCATACAGCTACAGCACCACATAAACCCCTAGGCCAGTTGTGGGCTAAATACAGGCGGTGAAAAAGCCCAAGGTTGAATTGATTCAGTTTTTGCAGGTTAGTTGAAACTGCAGGGATTGAACTAACAAGCAAATAAACACACATTCACTTTTGATTCAGGAAATGCAGCCACATGCCTGCAGTGGCTCAAGCCAGACGTCAGGGGGCGCTAGAGCATAGCGCCCAGCCTGCCAGCTGCTGCCAAGGGAAGGGACCGAAGCTCCAAGGTTTTTCACCACTCCCTCTTCAAGCAGAGGGGTGTGGCCAGGCCCCAGCCCTGCTCCGCCTGGGAAGGTGGGAAGGTAGTGGTATTGCATTCATAAAAGCTTGACCTAGAATCGTTCTTTCTCTGAAAAGCTATTAACTGATACACAGAATGGGCTGTGCATTCGCTTACCCTTCCTGCTGCCTCCGAGGTTTCTGGGATTTGCAGTCCACAACCACAGAAGCAGGACTTTGCAGGGCTGCTCATCACTTCCTTGTCCTGCTTCCAGGTGCCTCGGGGATTTGTAGTCCACAGTTGCAGCCTGCAGTAAGTTTAGAAAGCAGAGCAGGGTAGCTCTGTATTTGGGGGAAGGTGCGTTCAAGCCCTGTCCCTGGCCCCAGACCCCACCTGGGGTTTGGGTGGCAGGGGCAGTGAGCCAATCCTCACTGCTCCAGCTAGGGAGCAGAAAGCCAGGGCCAGCCCTGCTCTCTAAAGTAGACAGCCCAGCCCAGGGCTGGAAAGCATGCTGGGATGCTGCGAGACTGTAATTTAACTTGAACCAGGAAGGGGTCTGGGACAGAAGTTTCATAAACTGGCTTGACCCAAAATCAGTTAAGTCTGATACTACATTCAACCAGGTTTATCTTAAACCAGTTTCAGCAAATTTGAAACTAGTTTATGTGTACTGAGCTTCTGTTTTGTTACAGGTTTAAACCAGTTTCTGATCACTTAAACTGGTTTATGTGTAATGTCTGTCCATAGCCCAGAAGTCCAGTTGCACATAAGCTGCTTTCAAAACGGTTGAGACTGGTTTAAGATAAACCAGTTTAGGTGAAATTGGTTTACTGGCCTTCTGTCCCAGATCCCCTCCAGAGTCAAGTTAGCTCACAGTTTCCAGCATCCCAGGATGCTTTGCACCTCCCCTCAGGGTGGGTGGGCTAGCCTTGGCCCCAGCTGTCTGCTCCAGCCAAGCAGGGAGGCTTGTTCTAGTGCCCCCCAGCTTCTAGCCTGAGACAGTAAAGATATGTGGCTGCATTTCCAGAATCAAAAGTGAATGTCTGTTCACTTGCTTCTCGGTCCACTCTATGCAGCTTAGACTAACCTGTGAAGATTGAATTGATTCAGCCTCAGGCTTTTTGACTGTCTGTACTTAGCCTAAATTGTTAGCAAGCTCTTCTTCCTTAAAGCAGTGGCTCCTAAACTGTGGGTCACAACCCCAAATGGGGTTGCAACATCAGTAGATAGATAGGTTTGTGATATACAGGGATCTGTGTTTTCCATTTGCTGCAGAAAAATGTGGATTTTTTTCCTTTAAAGAAGAAAATCTTGGATTTCTTCTTTAAAGGAGAAAAACATGGGAAAATGTGGGTTACCACATTTAACCACAAATAAGTCTACTTTTGCAGGCTGATAGAGTTCCATCCTGCAAGGGGCTGGGGGGGAGCAGGGGAGGGCAATGGAAGGCAGGGGGTGCCACATGCATTTACACACCCACATTCATGTGGCAGCCAAGCAGTTGTGAAGAGCAGCTCCCTCCAGGTAAGTCTATGGGAACGGGGAGGACTGGGCATATGTGATGTTATGGGGGTGGGGGAGCACAGGCAACATAGTGGAGAGGGGCAGGCAGGCCAAGGCAATGTGACTGGGCAGCGGGGGGGGGGGGGACAGGGAAAAAAGGGGGGGGGGGGGGGCCCGCCAAGGAAAGGGGGCCGGGGGGGGGGGGGGGCCCGCCAAGGAAAGGGGGCCGGGGGGGGGGGGGGGAGCTACATGCCCCAAGATGTCTGTGCCCACAGCAGGGTGTAGGGCTGCAGCCTGGCCAGACCAGCTCTGGGCAGGAGCCGCCTCCTCTGCCCAATAAGTGGGAACCTGGCAGGGTAGGGAGTGCTACCACGGCCAAGGTGAGGTTCAGCAGCAGCAGCATAAAGTTGTGCCCTTGCTGCTGCCAGGTGGGCAGGGGGCACCTCAGCTTGGCAGCCATGGTGTCACAGGGCTCCCACCTGCACTGGGGTCCACCCACTGGGCTGTGGAGCTCCCAGGGGGAGGGCAGCAGGATGGGGAGCCCCCAGCAGACAACAAGCCCTGAACATGCAGCAGGCAGCCTGTATCCTCCCTGCCTCCCACCCCCCAGGCTCTGCTCTGGTTGTGCCACCCATGGGGGAGGGGATGGTGGTGCAGGTAGGAGCTAGGCTCCGGCCACAGCAGCCACCACCTCCCGTGGGTGACAGCTGAGACTTGGGCACTGCTGGGGGGGGGTGGGGGGGAGGAATGGAGCTATGGGCCATGCCCTGAGCACCTGGGGAGGAATGGAGTTTGTGCGTTGGGAGTGAGAGGCACCAGCAGGGCCAGGGGGCTGTGGGTGGGGAGAAGGGGCACCAAGAGTTGGGGAGCAGGTTGGGAGTGAGAGGCCATGCTGAGGAAATGGGGTAATAAATAAGTCATGCTGAGGGAAAATTTGGGAAGCACTGCCTTAATGGGTACCATTTCCTCAGCACTTCCAAGTGTGCTGCTGAGATGCATGACCCTGCCCAGCTCCTCCAATCCTACAAATGTCATATCTGGCAATTAAATGCAAAACTCTAAAACTCTTGGTTCAGAGATGATACCTTTTATTAGACCAACTAAGAAATCACAAAAACATGAACTTTTCTGTAAGCTTTCAGGCACATGCACCCATTTTCAGGCTGAGGGGAAATGAAAGATGGTAAAAGTCCCCATAGGTAGAAAATAAACTTCATTTTGCACAGAAGAAGCTGAAGGTGGATGCCTGTTCCTCTGGGTCCATGAGAGTTCCTTTGTGTGATTTGCTCTTTGATGTGCAGATAAAGCAGGAATAAGGAATATCTGGAAATAAAGCGGTGCTCTCGAGCATGCCAGAGACAGAGCTGCCAAAGTGGCAGCAGGTGGTAACCTTGGGGAAGTTTCGCCATCTGATTTCTGAATTTGGCACATATGGAGACTTGTGTGTGGGCAGGCTGTGCTTTTTGGTTGTGCACTACTCAGGGGCACCAAGGAAACAAAACAGGAAACAAAACTCAAAGCAACTAGTTTCATTTCTACTACAAAGGTACCTTCTGGACTTCAAGACAGGTAGTCGCTTGTTCTTCAGGACTGACTCCCTAGAAGGCCTTTTCCTACATTCCCTAGTTTTGGCATCTGTGCTGTGTTCTGTGCCTGCTATCCACTAGGGCGCGGAGTGCTGAACTCTGCAGCCAGAGCTGATGAGAGCTATGGGGGCTTGGATATTATATTCCATCTGCCATGCTGCTGATTTAGCTCACTCTCCTCAAAGAAATAAGGAGTGATAAAACCTCCTTAGTAAAGAATTAGAGAACAAATATGTGAAAGTGAGTGGGGGCAGCATCTATACGAAAACCTCTGCAGAAACTGACAGGGAAAGTGGCAAGTGGACCTACAATAAGGCTGCATCTAAAAGCTGATGATCATTGATGAGTATAGTGGCTGAGGACAAGGCTTGGGAACAACTGGGGATATTCATAAATCATTATTTGATTTATAGAGAAAAGCGTTTTGACTTGATCTGACATTATGAGAGAGAATGGCTGTAACTAATAAATGGCTTCTGGCTGAACTTTGTTCCTTAAGTGTTTAATTAGAGTATATCTAAGCATCAAGGGAAATGGCTAACCTTGAGGACCATGCTGGATTTTTTTCCTAAAGTAAATGTTGCTATAAAACTTTGTCTTAGTTGTGTGTTGTGTGTGTGTGTAAATACATACATATAATTATATTTTTAAGGATATTATTATTGCATAAGGCAGGATAGAGTTTATTTTGTTTTCTCTTATTCTTTTTCTTCAAATTACATCTTCTTCTTGGCCTCTCCATTTACAATCCTGGCATCACCGTTTCCCCTTCACTTGCATCAGCTGTAGACGCGAGTCTGCTGTTCACCATCTCTGTTCAAATGCATTACTGCCTGGACTCCAAAGACCCTAATCTCTGTATATGTATCAAATCGTATTCTTGGTTTATAACTCCACTATCTAGGTCCTGGAATATGCGGAATGCTACACTTACAGAAAAGGACAGCCACATCCTCATCTCCTTCAATCTCCTATGCTGGCCCTATTCATGTTAGGATCCAGTTCAAAATTAAAATCAACCACAGCTTTATACCCATCTCTTCCTAGACGCTGTTCCCCACCCTCACCCTTTTGACAAATCCAATACAAGGTTCTTCCTATCTCTGTGCATGGTCTCACTAGCAATCGTGCAAGGGAGAATTTTCTGCTGTAGCTTATAATATGAAAGATCCATTTTGTAGCTCATTATCCAAGTGGTTCTATTTAAAACTCTCCTGAAATCTTTGCTGAATTTCCATAAGATACCATTCCAGGTTTGCAGAAGGTAAAGGTGAAATAAGGCTACCTTTTAAGCTCTTGGGATTCTGGGCTGCATAAGGTGCTATTGTTGGCAACATAAATTAGACAAGCTCTGGGGGATCTGGAGAAGCCTAGAATTTCTTGACATGTTCAGGACTCTAGCCCTTGCCCAGTAACATGGTTTGCCAGGGGCCAGCACAGCTGCAGTACCATATAGAAGATGCTTTTTACCTCATTTCAACCTCTATTGTTGCTTATCTTGCCAAAGCATTTTTGGGATGCAGTGTTAAGCTGAACTGTATGGATGGCAACCCACAAAGAGAAATTATTTAGCTCCTGACTGCTTTTCTCAGATGCAATTGCTCATGCAAAGAGACAATCTTAGCATATTTTCCTCCCCCACAAAAACAAAACAACTACAAAACCAAACTCAAGAGATAAGATTGGTTACAAAATTAGGCTGTAGCTGCCTGGATTGTCTTTATTTAATGCTTTATATGTACATATGTAATATACAAAACACATGTCTGGCCAGCAATACTTTAAAAATTATATCTGACCCGTATTCAATACTGCCTTAACACAGGGGTTTAATTATAGAAAACCACAGATTGGAAAAACAAAAATTTGCTAAAACATAGAAAAACATTAAGAATGATTTTAAAACTCGTTCTGAAATTCAAACTGAACAATTATTGAAAATGAGAAGTTTATTACTTAATACCAACTGGTGCAAACATTTGTTAAACATATGCTAAACATTCAAAGTAAAAATATTTTGCTATTATCACCAAGTTGTAGAAATTACAATTACTTTTTGCCTGAGCAAGTGACCCAGACGCAGAAAACTAACTAACGGATTTAGAATCATTCGACTAGAACAAGGCTCACTTGTGTTTGCTTAGAAATTTTGTTATTTAAATATTCTCAAAGTCTACGTTAAGGAAAGTCACATTTAGACTAGAAAATCTCTAATATTATACCTTATAACTGGATCAAGAAATACATTAAAAATGACATTCGCTGGTGGAGGGAAGAAGAGATTTCTGTGCAGAGAATCTCCTGTAAACAAACCAGACCAGGAGAGGATAAAATATCATCATGGCACAGAGTTCATAGTCATGCAAAGTAACTCACATTTTACTACTTCCTATATTTTTCAGCACAAACCTTCATACCTATTTTACATGAAGCTTAACTTCCAATCTTTGTATCCTTACTTTGTGTAAGAAAGGGGTACACCACCTCTCTCCTGCAACACAGGTACTGGTTCTTGAGAAAAAAAGTGCACTTAGTTATCTTTCCCCCATGTACACCACACTCACCACCCTCTACAATGCTCTGCATCTTCACAGATCTGGAAAACAATGGTTTTGTGCAGCAGCACAGAGCAGCACTGCTGTACAAACAGATCCCTTACTGGATTTCTCTCAAATATTGTCATGGTCCTGAAACAGTACTAACTTTGTTAAAATTTCATTTTCCAATATACACCAAGTCTCCAGTTCTTTCTGTTCTGTATCCATTAAAGCAGTCATGCATACATAGTAAAACATTTTTTTTGCATGTTAGCTGTTCCCATAGCCTGAAAACATTTGCTATATAACCTGCACAAAATGGAGTTCTCCTGTATTCTAGTCCTAGTATATCTCCTTCTGCTCTTTATTAATGATCTCACCCTGCTTGAATAAATCTTAATATAATTTTACATACAGCGTAACAAGTTGCATATTTTAAGGTGCAAATCAAAATTCAAGGACAAACCATTAACAGTAATAATGTTGATCAAAAACCAAGATTAAATGTATGCTCATTTGAGAATGTACATAAATATTACCCATACAAATTCATTTAATGAATGCAATATTGAAAAACACTTCACAGCATAATGAACGTTAAACAGATTTAGTGGAATTTTGTTTCCAGCTCAAAACTATGCAATTCAGTTGCATGAACTGTCACATCCAAAACATTTAATAGATTCATTCCATCATCTGTAGTACATAAAGGATACCAAGGTTATCAACAGTCACAAATATTTTGAAATTAGAGGACACATATATTGATTGGAGATTTGTTCCATTTGTGTAGAATGTTTGCAAGGATTCTCCAGTAACGGCATTCCACCACTATAATAAAAGAACAGTATATATGTAATTAGCAGAAATAGAATTAGATTAAGTTATGAATATAGGCATAACACAGTAGGCCTAGTTGCCAATATTTTTCTTTTCTTGTGCTTTTATGAAAAGAGACATTCTTGAATAATAGCAAGCATTCAAAAAACAGAAATTATAGGTACAAGACCTTCAGATGAAGAAAAACTGAACTGATGGAGGATTTTGTTCTCTCTAGCACTGATACATTCCCTTGAACAAAACACTTATTCCATTATCAGAATTGCATAAGAACTCTTAGTTCACAAAAATATTAACAGAAGTTAAGTGGCAGCTGGGTCATCCTGTTACCCCCTGATAATACCATTCTCACTAGGAGGGTAGTAAAGCATTGGAGCAGGCTGCCCAGAGAGGTTGTGGAATCTCCATTCTTAGAGGTTTTTAAGACCCTGGTAGACAAAGTCTTGGCTGGGACAATATAGCTGACGATGGTCCTGCTTTGAGCAGGGGGTTGGGCAAGATGACCTCCTGAAGTCCCTTCCAACCCTAATTTTCTTTGATTCTATGAAAATAATACATGGAAGAAAACAGATTAAGCAGGCATACCCATTGATCCCCTTCATAACCACAGGAGCAAAGAAACTGAAAAGCAACATATTTAAAATTGAACAGATCTATTTTTAATTGAAACTAAGAGTTTCAATGAACAAAAGGATTCATCATTTACATAGAAGAAACCCTTTAGTTACTTTAGTGGGATACAGAGCATAGAAACCCTATTTTTGCAGACCGTACAGCAACCAGTAAACAGCAACAATCTGAGAGAACCTTTACTTAAAAGGACATTTTATTCCATAAGTGTACACAATCACTAGCCACTCCCAGGCAGCATCCTGGGCTCCATGAAATAAGTCAGGTTCAACAGGCCATTCTTTGCTCTAGTTCCTACCTCAATGGATACAGTATTTTTCAATTAGCATCCCCCTACCATTATATTAAGTAATTTTTCATATTCCTTCCGGAAAGCAAGCTAGTAGCAAATGGTCACATTTTATAAACCAGAAGTCCAGTCTTGGTATGTGTATAGCACACAGCTCCTACTGAAGTTTATATTGAAGGGAAGGGGCTCCTATGATTAAGAGGAAGTCATACATCTGCAGGAGAGCCTATTAAACTGTTAGTAGGAATATTTAGGTTATAAAAATCGGTTTCCTCTTAAATCAAAAGTCTAATCGTTTGATATTCAGCACTTCTCTTTGGAGTATAAAGAAAACAACTGCTATTGACTAACTTATTTAGTATTTGTTTTCCTGACTTTAATACACAATCAGAATGTTAGAAATACTCCCAAATGCACTATTTGTTTATTAAATACTATATACACTGATTTATAGATTTGCAGGTGGTCCAAAATTTAGCACACACAGGAAACAATGAAAAAAGGTGATTCTGCTCAGGTTTCTGAAAACCTGCATTTGGACAGGGATGCAATTTAGAAAAATGACAAAAAAAGAAACGTGACAAAGAAAATTGGATATAAAAGGGAAGGAGCTACAAGGAAGAAAACAATTTAGAACTATATTGTGCTCCATATGTATAATCAAATTTGGAATTTAAAATGTATTCAAAAATTGGAAGGGCACAAGGGCAGCCTTGTACTCTGCAAAACCTTTCATGTTAACTAAAACACTCAGCATATCTTCTAATCCTGCATTTTAAATTAAAACACTTTCATTGGGTTTACCTTAAGATATCCTCCAGAAGACACAAGCATCTTACTGTCAGGAGAAAAACAGAGGTCTGTCACCCAGTAATCATGTGTTGGACCTCCTTCATCTACAGTGACGGGGGAGCAGAGATGAAGTAATTCACCGCTTGACACATCCCAAATCTGGGGGAAACAAGACAGACATACTATTAGCAGTATAAATAAATACTAAGGGTCATTGTTGTAAGGAACACTGGAATTTATTTTTCAATATGAGAGAAATCCCAACTTTTCAATAAAGTGCAATTCTTGCAGTGACAAAGCCACTGAGACAAGTCATTTTTAAACCAAATCTTTCACTTTTACTCAATGTATATTTAATTATACAAGCAACTCCTGGCAGACTAATCAGTAAAAAAAAGTGCCAGCTCATTATAGAACTAGAACCCCATAACTTACAGGAAATATGAGATAAATCAACACCACCAAAAACAAAATCCAGAATTTACACGACAAATGCACGTTTTTGGGAGCTGGTGTAGAAGTGTCATGGTATGTTGTTTTCTTCCTTTTGGTGCTCAATATATAAAACAAAGTTTATGAAAACTCCTTTAAAAAACCCCAAATGAGCCAAATCTATTAGTTGGTAAACCATAAGAAGTTTTACAAAAATGGGCATTTCAGGGTCCTACCTCACCAAAAATTTCTAACAACAATGCAACAACTGGCCTATATTTACATATCTATTTTGAATATTTTCTCATTTTTTTGTAGTTTTTATCCCCTAATTCATGCCAATCTTCTGCCTTTTTTAAAGTAGATTTTGTTATTGTATTGTGTTTCAATGACTTTCAGTTTTGTTGAATATTTACCACCCACAAAACAGCTGCCTTCATAGCAAAAGAACCCATATATTTACCTCTGCCTCGCAATTTCCCCAAAATTTCTCAGGTAATTTAGCTGACCAGAATGCAATTACCCAAATTCAATATTGCCACATGAACTGGGTTAAGCAGCCCCATGGCATTTTTGACTCCAGCATTTGAGTTATTAAACAAATGTCAATAAGTAAAAGAAAGAAAGTACCCGTATTTCCCTTTTGTCATCTCCAGTGGCCAATAATTTGTTATCAAATGAAAAAGTACAACATCGCACGCAGGCTTCATGACCCTTTAGCTCATGAAGAATGGAGGAACTTTTGAAGCTCCATATCTAAAAATAAAATGTTTAAAACAAAGGAAAAAATATTTAATGGAAAAGCTGCTATCATTTTATCTGTTCTTTAAATATTTATCAACATAGGAATTAATATTTAGAAATATGCAGCACCTTTCATATTACCACATACCCTTTCTGAGCATCACATATACAACTGTTAACAAATATTGTTCCTTTAGTGATTAAATCCCAGAACATTTGCTAGGTATTTGAAAAAGTATGAACTCCTCTCTTTTTGGGTTACACACTTTAGGCAGACACTTGATAAAGTTATTCTAGATGAGAGCAATCCTGAGTTAGGTCAAACATATTTTTATAAGCTCAGAAAATGTACTCCAGAGTTTGTTTTTGGTTTAAGATAGTAGAGTATGTATTAAGTGCCTACTCTGACGTAATCTCAAAGAAGGTGCTTTTAACAAGGAGGCCAATAAATTTTCTTTGAAAACACGAAAGAGCATTTAAATGTTCAAACAAATTGTTGATTTGTAAAATACTTAGCAGATCTGGATCCTTTACTATGGTAATTCTGATATGGGGCAAGTGGGAAGGATGGAAGATAACCACTTTCACAAACAGGAGCCTAAACTTGAGTTTGTAAATCTGTACTTAGACATTGTTCCAAGTTGAATTTAAAAGGCAACACCTTGGAACTCAATACTTTTGGAATTTAAGCTGGTACCTAAATATAGAATTCATTTTTGAAGTTCCATCTGTAAAGCTTTCCAGTCAGCTACTGTCTAGCTTTTTTAGTGTGAAGACTTAAAGCAATACACAGAATTATGTAAAATACTATGCACAGGAAGTTTGTATACTTACAAGTGTGCATCTTATGGGAATGTAAGTCAACGACTGTATGAAGGTATATCCATGATCAGTTTAAAAAGAAAAAAAGAGGTGTCTAGTAGAGTTAGAAAAGTAACCACTTCATATATATATAACTTAATATTTGAAAAGTTTGTGGTATTTGGGGTGACTGTTGGCTACTTCACAAAGGCAGCCTACAATGCACGTTTCAGAGAATACAGACATCATTGTGTATATTTTAAAACACTGTAACAGCAAACCTTGGCAGTTTTATCAACAGAGGTAGATGAAAACTTAGTGGCATCAGGAGAGACGGCACAAGAGAGAACAGTATCTTTATGGCAAGCAAAGTTGACTTCTATTTTCCCAGAAACAATATTCCACACCTACAAGAGATATAAAATAATATAGCTATTTTTACAACTCTCAATCAAGTCAATCTCAAAAAAACCCAAACCTAATATAAATATCAACGAGATCCAAAAATTAATGTGTGGAGTATTCTACTGGTATGTTAAATTCTAAGATGTGATAAAATAGTTCGAATGGTAATTAAAAAATAAATTTAAAAAATGTTGTAGTTGTCAAAAATCTGTAGTTTTTCACTGCTAAATTATATATTAAATGTACAATAAACTAAATGCCAAAGAAAACAACATGCAATTAAAAGTCAGCCAAGTTATTTTTTGTTGGTACTTTAGATTCTTAAAAAAATTCTTGGACTAGCTAAAGACGCTTTCATTCTAGGAATAACAGATGCTCTTCTTTTTAAAAACACAATGGAATTTTTGCCACCAACGCAGCTACTCACATGAAAGCCACTACGTAACTGATACACCACGTTTGCACAAAGGTTTGCATGGATACAGAGTGGAATCACTTGGAAATAAAAACTTGGCACAGACAAGATCTAAATTTAATTCTCTGAAAATTAAACACTGAGCCTCAAACTTTGTTCATGTATTTTGTTACTATTTAAAGATGCAATAATGTATTTCATTCAACTTGTTATCACACCAACATTATTTACCTTAACTGTTCCATCAAATGACCAAGAAAGAAGACGTGAATTTTCCAAAAGCCTAAAATTCTTGATTGTTTCATTGTGACCTTCTAGAAATAAGCATTCTTCCAACTCCCAATTCCACACCTGCTTACCAACACAAAAAGTGTCTAAGACAATAAATAGGCTCTTTCTTCACATTTCATACATAATTTAACAGGGATGATGATTAACAAGCATTCTTTAGAAGAAAATATCCATTGCTTTTTATCCTGCATGAACCATGGAAGATCTGTACGTATTTAGTAAGCAAGCATGGGAGAGCACTAAATGATGGTCAGCTGAAAAAGCATGCTACACAATTCAATTAAAGCTAACAGCCAATCTGGCAGACAGTGACCCTTAAGATATGAAAAGGCAAAAACCTTTCCCAGTAACATCTGCTTAATTTTTTTTTCACTAGTGGATATACACCCAACTGTCATTATTGCTTTTGAAAGATGTCATTGCAAACTCAAATTTTGGACACAAACATGGCTTATGTCAATAAATAAGTTATTCATTATACTTTCTCCACTAACTCAGCTTTCTTTAATATTCAGCAAATACAATTAATCAAATGTTATTTTAAAGTTTCCTAACTTTGTATAGTTTTCTGTTTATAATTCAACTGTAAATTTCATATTCAAAGGCATGATTTTGAGCCCAGATATTGCTACAGTAAATATGAAGATCCTTTTCTTCTTTACGTGTCATTGATATCAATTACTTATTTTGAATTGAATGAAATAGGTGCTTCAGAGTTGATAACTTTGGATTAGGTTCAAAACCCTTAAGTTAACTAAAGAAGCTGAAGTGCCATGTTTGGAAAAAATCTTGTTTCTTTACAATAACCACATCTGTTCAGATAGTTTTTACCATCTTTGATGTTAAAAATGGGATAACATAATTATGCAAACACAAAATACAATTCTAAACCACACAGCCACTTCAATACCTTTGATTTTACTAAAAAGTTTCTTCCCATTACTTCATACAAGGGAACTGCTGACTTGGTTCTTTTTGTTTCTGCCCTTGGTAAGCATGAACAATTTCATTTATCCCTACTGTCTACCCACTACTTATCTTTTAAATTAAATACTTTGCTGTAGCACTGATTGATAAGTCTAAAAAGTTTTTATTTTCAAAATATTGTTGAAACTGTTCACCTAAGTGACTGTAATGAAATGAGTACTTCATACTGGGCAAATAAAAAAATTTAGAACATCTGAATTATAGATTTTACTTAGTTCTTAAAACTACAAATCAAACAAATTATATTGTTTTTGTTGCTCCACGGCAACAAGGATAGAGACCCTGTTAATAACGCCATTAATTAAATCTGCATGCAGCCCGGCAGTTTCAAGGATGGAGTGGGGTTAAGTGGAATGACCATACCAGTTTACACCACTAAAATAAAAAGAGGCTGCATCCAAATGGACCTGGGGACTAAGAATAGTCAGTATGGAAAAGGGTGAGTATTGTGAAACCTAAATCATTATAGTGTAACAAACTTCCCTGTAGTGTTCCAACACAACAATACACAGTATTTTACAAACCTGTATAATCGGATCATCAACATCACTTGAAATGAGGGTCTGGCCATCAGAGGTAAATAGGCAATGTTGTACAGAGGTCTTGTGTCCACGTCTAGATTTCAAAACTCTCCCACCTGACACCTCTAAAACCTTTCCAATAAAAAAAGAAAAATCACACAGAAAAATCACTGATGGAGAATTTAAAAAAAAAAATGAAAACGAAAGAAGCTTTTAAGAACACCTGTGAAGTAAAGACAACAAAATACAGAGTTATACAAAAGTGGTGACTCACAGTAGATGGGAAATAATAAAAAGTACCTTACCCTCCAGGAAACTGAAAAGATAACCTACACTAATAAAAAGTGTCTAATCATCTGTCAGAGGCCTTTGTGCATAAATCATGTGTAACAACCTACATGCACTTTTACCCACATTTCTGCTCCATTACCATGACTGCAGCACACGAAATTAACCGGCCTGTGAATGTTATGCTCTGCAGAGAATACATATTTATTTTTTAAATTTAAAGTAGATGTCTCCATCATTTGAAATGGGACAAAGAGGCCCCAATCCTTCCACTATTAACGTGGGTTAACTCACTCTCTTAACATGAATGAACAAAAGGCCCTGTAATTAGGAACACACGAAAGCAGGATTGGAAGGGACATCAGGAGGTCTTTTACTCCAGCCCTCTGACCAAGTCAGGATTGTCCCTGACTAAATCATCCCACTTACATGTCTAACTTGCTTTTGAAAATTTCCAGGGATAGAGATTCTGTCCCTAATCCTGTCCCCAACATTTATAGAGAAAAAAAAATCTCTATCACCTTTATGCCATGTAGGTATTTGAAAACTATTACCATCAAATCTCCCCTCAGTCTTTTTCTCTCCAGACTAAATTATCCTAGGTCTTTCAGCATTTCTTCATAAATCATGTTTTCCAGACCTCTAATCATTTTGGTCGCTCTCTGGTGGACTCTTTCCAATCTGTCCACATTTTTCTTGAAAGGTGAAGCTTCAAGTTGGACAGTGTACTCCAGACGAGGCCTCACCAGTGCCAAAAAGGGCAAAGGAATTGCTTCCCTTGATTAGCAAGTGACACCCCAATTAATACAACCCACTAGGCTGTTGGCTTTTTTTTTTTTTTTTTTTTTGCAATATGTTAACTCATATTTAGAGCCCTACCAAAATTGTGGTAGAAGTTCACAGCACAGCAGCGCCTTTAATCTTGTTCTTTTTGCCGTGAGCAGTCCCCCCTCCCCCCGCTGACTGGCTGAAAGGCAATTAATGCTGTGTTTTTTGTCCCTCGGCCATTCAGTGGCATGGGGGAAGGGAGGAAGGCCATGGTGAAAAGAGCAAGATTAAAGGCATCACTGTGCAGTGAACTTCCACTGCAATTTAGGTAGGTCTCTACTCATATTCAGCTTATGACCCACTGTAACCCTCAGGCCCTTCTCTGCAGTTCTTCAGCCTAGACAATAATTCTTCTGTCTGTATTTGTGCATGCAATCCTGAAAAAATTCTGCGACAATTCAAGAGAATCTTTCCTTTCTTACAGTTCCTTCCACTGTTTATTCCACATCAAAGAATAACTGAGGGGGTGTGGGTGTGTGCGTACTGTGCACTTTTAAACTTTAATAACTTAGGTTGTAGGTATGATAGAAACAATCTGTAAAAGGCATTTAAAAGCAAATTTATTAAAGTTTTAGGACAACTAGAGTACACAATGCTAGACTTCATAAGTGATAATGAACTTATTCTTAAATAAGTTGTAGCTCCATGCAGTAACTCAAGAACAACTGGAAAATGTTTTCAAGGAGTTGGAAGATTGGATTGAGCACTGTATCATGATGGATGGTGGTTATGTTGAAGTCTAGCATTGTGTACTCTAGTTGCCCTAAAACTTTAATAAGTTTGCTTTTAAATGCTGCTTACAGATTGTTTTTATCATACCTACAACCTAAGTTATTGAAGTTTGAAAGTGCACAAGGACTTTATGAAGACCTTTTATGTGGGTGGGGGGATAATGGAAGAGTTGCCCTACCACATAAAGAGCTTTAGAATAAAGATTTCTTTGAGCACTGAAAAAAACAGTATGATGTACTGTTTAAAAAAAAAAACCATCTGATTAACTTTCATTCTCTTCTCTACAACTGCATACAGAAAATACATTTTTCCCACATCAACCAGATCTTAAAGCAAAAAGAATGAGAAACATCTATTAAGGGATTTACTCAGTAGTGTTCTGAAACTGAGAGAATAGTACCTTTACAGTTCCATTCTCCTGTCCAAATGCTGCAAATTGAAGATCTTCACTCAGGCAACAGCAGGAAATAGATTCCTCGACATCAGTCAGACTGACAGTATGGCCTGTGTTTCCATTAATTAGCTGCAACACAGAAAAGGTTATTAAAATGTATAACAACTTTGTACATCCTAGTCTCAAAAAAGTGAGCATCTTGATCTATGGTATGAGCAATCTCCACCCTACCAGCATTTTTAGCATTCAAAGCTTTGGTCTGCATTGGACACATTTTGTTAAAATTTATTTTTGTAAAACAATTTCTTTAGTACTTTAAACTTGCATGATCTAGTCATTGTCTTTATTCAGTCATTTTGATAACGAAAGCTTACTTCTGGCTTTATGGATTAGGCATATATTTATAATAGAAAAGCATATTTAAACATAGGTACTGTGAGTTCAAATCTGTTGTTCCAACACAGAATCAAGGTTTAAAATCTATGTACCCAGCACCAGGCACTTGCTCTTCAGAAAGAATAAATGTTAATTATTGGATGAGTTTTAAAGCTCTTGAAAAATGTAGCAACAACACTTGACAAGTAGAGCCACAGAAACAGTATTTTGCCAACCAAGAACGAATAAAAAGAGGTATATTCATCTATGGATACACGGATTTTAGAGTAGATTTTCACCTACAACTTGCTTCTGCAGGATTTTGCAACTATGATTTTTGTATAACTATGATGGAAAGTGTTTTTTGGTATGCAACTAATGATTTACAAACACATATAAACATTCCTTTAAAATTATTTCTTAAAAACATTAGTGAAGGTATCAGGGACCTCCCTTGGACATGCAAAGGTAAATATGTGCACCAAGTAGAAAATGACATCTTTTACTTTTTTATGTATGTATTGCTATTGATTGTGCTGGAGATTGTATTCCTTTACTAAAGGTAGAGTAGTCCAAAAATGGTACAGACTAATACCAGTAATACATGAATTGGTGTCTTCCTAGATCCGTATCAACAAGGTTTCTGATTATCTTGGTTAATCTCCTTGCGATAACTGACTTAAGCCATTTTTTTATAAAAACTATTAGAAGAGCTTAGAAACCCACAACCAGAGTTGAATGACAAGTTGTCTTTGAGTGAGGGCAGACTACAGGCTGCTGCAAAACTGAACTGCTATTTTTAAGTGTTATGAGACCAGGTACCCACAGAGAAATTAAGAACCCGTGTATTCTTCTACCAGCTATTGCTTAAATGACATGCAGGCAAACAACTAATTAACACATGGGACAAATTAAGCAATGGACTGCAGATTTATTCATTTAACGCTGGGGAGAGGAAGGGGTATGCTCCCACCCTGGACTCCAATATATCAGGCAAATCAGCTCCAGTGTGGAATCTCAGGTTTTCAACTACACAACCAATAATTCAGGATGGACCATCTTTTACACCCCCCTAAAATTCTGCTTACTTCTGAATCCTCTCACCCACTCCCACTCATCCAGAGCACAGGAAGGTAAAAGTATTATTAAAGGAGACTACATTCTACAGACAGTCCAGATCCTGCTTCTTTATGAAACAAGGTAAGCCAGCAAAATTCTGGTAATTTTGAACCTCTGGAATGTAGCCCTTTTATCCCCACTAGACACTTCTGCAAGATGTGGCAACCTTAAAAAAAGAAAAAAGTCTCACTGTTTCTACTAAACATTTTAAAATCCTATTGCTTACTGAACTGTGCTTATATGATGCTGCGAGAAAGGTGAAAAAAAAATCCCTTGATAATTTGCCCCTGCAGAACATGCGACTGGGTTGTACCCAAAACATCATAAACATGCAGGTCTTGTGTTATGAGACAGGGCAGTCAAGCTAAAGGCTTTTTTTTTTTTTTTTTTCTTTGAACAGGGGCAGGCAAAATTCAAGAATTTAAACAGGGTCAGAAGGCACACAAAAATCCAACTAGCCATAGTCATAGGCAATGAAAAGGGGAAAACCAGCAGAAGGAAAAAGAAGCCAACCCCATTTTGTTACACATACCCATTTAAACTCCCCAAGTCTCTTCCAAACTCTGTGGTCGGAGGATTAGGAAAAGATCGATAGCAAGAACTCTAGTCCATCTGAATTTTGGCCATAATTTAACTTGCAATTTAGAGAAGAAACACTCTACAGCAGGGCTGTCAAATACCTGGCCTGATCATCTAGCTTGAGGTGCTGCTTGTGGCTCTTGGACTGGACCTGCATGCTGCAGGCCCCGAAACGGCCTACATGTTGCATGCAGTAAGCACTGGCCCTGGCCCTGCATACTGCATGTGGTGTGTACTGCAAGAGGCATGCAGGGTCTGTTTGGGATCCATGCAGCATGAGGTGCCTGCACTGGACTAACCCTGCATGCTGGATCTGGCCCATGGGCTCTGATGGGTTTAATATCTCTGCTCTACACTCAATAATCAGCACTCCAAACCATTCAACCTGATGCCTAAATTTGAAAGTTACCCGAAAATGTTTCTAAAAGTTGAGGCTATGATGCTAGATTACTTCAGTTCCATTGCTCTGTCCCCCTGCCCTTTATAAGCAAGAACCAAGCATGAAGAGACAAGCAATATCTAAAGACAGTTTAATTAAAAACAGAACCTCACTCTGTTCTCATTACAACCCAGAGAGTTTTTAAAAAAACGCTATTCTAGTAGTTAAAAAGAGCGTTAAAGTTACTCTTAGCTAAGAAAGAAGTTCTCTTAGGTTTACACTCCTGTTAAGATCTTTCAAATTAAAACCAGATAAAAGCCTTGAGCAAAACATTCTAATGCAACTAACACACAATCCGGACAATACAAAAGACAAACTTATATAAGAGATAGTAATTAGCAGAGAGGTAGGAGAATAAAGCAGATGAACAAGACTAGGAACGTTATTTTTAAGCATCTTAACCAACCTTTTTTTCTCCATGGTAAACAAACATGCTTATGTATTCAGCTCTTGTAAAACACAATGTTCAAATGGCCAAAGGCAAAAAATTATGTTGAAAAAAAAGGCCTTTTCCTCTAAGTGTCCAAACAGTTGGAATAAATTTGCCTCACCAGTAGGTAAATATTTGATGTTTTCTTAAACAAGATAAGTGCAACCTATCAGCTTATTTAAAATCAACATCGCCACTCTTTGCTAAGGCTTTCCTGACACCTCACAGAAAGTCTCTCCTTACTTTGCCATAAAGATTTAGAAGCAGAGAGGTGTGTTAAGATGTCTAATCCCCAGGGATCCTGTTTTTTTCCCCTCTGTTAAAAAAAATCCAAAATTCTCTAATTAACCTCCCCAAATTCCCAGATTAAAACCCCACAAAATCTGTGTTTTTCTGTGATTGAAATGAAATACCACTATATAGAGAGGTATCAGTTGAACAAAATGTTTTATTGATATATTTAGTTTTAAAGAAATTTTAAAGCAGTGCCTCAATCATGATTATTATAATAAAATAAATTCTCAATACCTATATATTTTGGCATTTGATTTTATCATGGAAAATGAGAGCTCCCCTGCCCACCTCGCTCACCAGGATATGGGTCTAGCTGTAGCTATCCCCTCCACTACTTTGTGGTGCTGAGCAGCCCTGACATGCCAGTGCCCTGCCTCTGTCCATGCCCATGCCCATGCTATTGCCCCTCACTCCCAAGCTGGTAGTCAGTGCTCATGCTCTCAGGGGCAGAAGGAGGCATGTGGGCATAGGTAATACCATTGGTGATGCGTGGGGGGCCATAAGGGGCACATGCCCCCCTCATTTCTGTGCCGACAGCAGAATGCAGCAAAGGGCTGCAGCCTGGCTGAACCGGCACCAGGCAGGAGCTGCCTCTACAGCCCAGTGGGCAGGACCCAGTGCAGGAGAGTGGAGCAGGGCGGAAAGGTTTGTTGCCACTGCCACCAGAGGCCCCGTGCCAGCCACACTGCTATGACCACCAAGGACAGGCACCCCCTGCCCGCCCAGTAGCAGTCGGGGTGGTGGCAGTGGCTGCAGCTGTGGCTCATGCCAGCAGTAGTGCAGCATGTTTGGCCCCAGTGCACGCTGGAGAGAGGAGGGGATTCCTGTGGCACCACCCTATCCCAGGCTGGGGTTCCCATGCCATGCCAGATGCCTTGGCCACACCCACTTCCCCCCCACCCCAACAGCATCTCCCAGCTGCCCTGCCCCTGAGAGCATGGGCATCAGCCCCCCAGCACCATCAGCTTGGCCACGCAGTTCCCCACTGCCCCTGAAGGACCCCTCTGCCCCCTTCCCCTGCTGGAGGGGCAGGCACCTCTAGGCAGGCCCTGCTGGCAACCACGCAGAGCTGTGCTCGCCAGTGGCACTGAGCGCTGCCTCAAACCCTCCCTGCCCCGCCACAGCCCCAGCACCTGGACACCCTCCCCCAGTGCCAGCAGGCATCCGTGCTATCATGGACACACACACACACCTCATACCCCTTCCACACACAATGTGTGCATGTGTGCACACCCTGCTCCCTCCAATGCACAGACCCCCCCAGACAGTTCCCAAGCCCTGGCTCTCCAACCCTCCTCTGTCCCATAGACTTACCACTAGTATCTAGCTGCCGGGGCTGTTCCCACCATACTGTCCGACTATACTGCCGGCCATGTGCATGCATGCGCACGCACATGTGTCCCCTGGCTCCCATCGTCCTCACCCTGCTCTCCACAGCCCCAGGAAGCCCTTGCAGGCTGGAACTCTGCCAGCCTGCAAGGGGAAACCCATGGTTTCCCACTTCCACAGGGAAAATCCACGTTTTACTGCGGAAAACAGAAAACCCAGATCCTCACTAGTCACCATATCTTATTTTGTCATGCACAGTCTAAAAACAAATACAGACAATTTAACAGCTATGATAAATATTAAAACAAAACATTTTTAATGAAACAGAATACATGTTGTGATATATTATGGTTTAAGCACTGAGGGCTTCTAGTGACTTTCCTCATCCAACTGAATATGGGCTTGATCCTGTGATTACCTGTAGAACCTCACCTCTCTGCAAAGGCAACTGGTATTGAATATGGTCAGCATCTTGCAAGACTGCCCCCCACCCCCATTCACCTGTTAACACTGGTTCTCCCATTACTGCCACCCCTGGTAAAACTGCACTACTACAAAAATCTCTCTTTGGTTAATGTATTATTTTAATACAGACAATAGATATGGAACAAGTGTACTGTTAAAATAAATCCATCCTATTTTGATTCCTAAAATCATCTGGAAAAATAAGGTCATCAGATCATTTTAATCTACTTACAACATCATATCTTTTTAACTTACTTAAAAAAACCGCATGACATTTAAAAAGATCAAAAACTATAAAAACAAAGGCTGTTATTTTAGGCTGTAGTGATGGCAATAAGACAAAGGTACTAATTAAACAGTGATACCACTTCTGACTGAGCACATCTCTAGCAATGTTTATTCACTCTGGACATTTCTAGTCCTCAATCTCTGAATACTGATTTGGCCCCAAATTTATAAGGGATGACTTCTCATCATGCCAACATTTTTAACCTTCTTTGGCTTCTATACTTTTTACATGCATTTTTCTCCTTATTAAAAAGGGTTAAGGCAGCTTGGCTGCAAGTAAAAAAAATAAAGAGACCTAATCAACATGCAGTAACAATTTACCTCTCTGTAGTGCAGAAAGTCCAGAGTCCAGATTTTCCCCTCTAAAATCCAGACAACTTACTGAGTTTACAAGCTGAAATACACAGAGAAACACACTTACTTGTAGATGTGTACGATTGAGAATTCCTAAAATCATCACTTCATCGCCCTGGAATGCAACATCTAGTTCACTTTTCAATGCAATTTCTGGAGGCTTGCACACTTTACTTGTCTCCCAAATCTGTTGAAGAGAATAATGTATCAACAGGTGGAAGGAGGACAAAGACATAAAACCATTAGTCAAAACGAGAACATGCTGAAACTTAGAAGCCACTATGAAGTATAACTTAAAATTAGTGAGAACAACTTCAATACTTCTGTGATTTTCATTTAGTAGTTTAATGGGAAGTACTCTACTGTTCATATAGTAAGCACCATAAACAAAGTGCAATACTGAATTTCCTGTCACACCCTGCCCAGTCAATGTACTCCTCTACACTTCTATTAAAAAAGCCATGGGTACAAACTTCACCAGGTCCTAATTTAAAGTTAAAAAACCCTAGAATTAAAAAAATGAGAACATCAGCTATAGCATTAAACATGTTATTACCATAACTATTTTCAAGAACACAAATTCAACGCATCAAAAACACCGATTATGAAGAGCGAGGGAAAAATAATATGAGGCATAAGGTTACATCTTATCAAGAACATTATGGTTTACAACAGGAATTTATGGGATTAAAAAAAATAAAGCATGAAATGATCTGATGTTACGTAACCTAAGCAAGTAATAACCTGTAAATATGCAAGTACATAAAATCAGCTGTGACAATCTGAAGTCAGGCAGAAAGCAGGGTAGAGATGTATAGATCAGGGATAGGCAAAATACAGCCTTTGGGCTGGATCCGTCCCACCAAGCACTTTCATTCAGCCCATAGCACACACCAACAAACTGTGCCCCTCCCAGTCCTTCCACCCATGAAGTGGGGGGAAGCAAGGCACCCACGTATACACATAGCCCCAAACAAACCCTACTGCCTCTCTCCCACCCTTGTGGGCAGAAGGGGCCAGCCAGCATGCAGCTTCTGTGTGGGACTGCTGCGGCTGCAGCCCCCGGGGACCTGCTTCATTTCCCTGGACTCTGGCTGGCTCTGGGCAGCCGGTAGGGAAGCAGCAGTGGTGGGGTAGGCTGCAGCTGGGTGGGAGCATGGGGCTGGGGCTGGTGGCGGTGCAGAGCCCACGCCCAGGGGGCAGCAGCAATGCAGAGCTTGGGTGGGCAGTGTGTGGATGTGAGGGAGGATGGGAGGTATGGGGACCCCCCCACACTTCCCTCATGGTGTGCAGCCCTGGCAGGTGGTGGCAGCAGCAGCAGCAGGCAGGGCACAGGCACCCAGTGAGGCGCAGCTCTGGCTAGCACTGCTCATTGCAGTGAGAGATGCAGCCTCCCTGGCCAGTCTGTATTGCCGGTGCTCCCTGCCACTCACATGCAGCCCCTGCGCTCACATGGCATGGGATACAAGCCACAGTACTGGAACTGGCTGCCTTTCCTGCCGCGGCTGCGCAGCACAGGACAGAAATGTCAGTTGCTGGAACTGGCTGCCTTTCCTGCCCAACAGGGGAAGGCGCCTGGGGCTTCCCTCCCCTGCAGCACAGCCCTGGCAAGGGAAGCAGCCAGCTCCAGTGCCTGAAGCTTCTCTCCTGTGCTGTGCAGCCCTGGCAGGGAAGGCAGCTGGTTCTAGCACATGGGGCTTCCCTCCCATGCTCTGCCAGTGCAGGGGCTGTGCGTGAGTGGCAGGGAGTGCCAGCAATACAGCCAGCCTAGGAGAGGCTTTGCCCCTCCCTGTGATGTGCAGCGCTGGCTAGAGCCATGGCCCACCAGGCACCTCTACTCTGAATGCCCCACTTGCTGCTGCACCATTTGGGGGGAGAGGGGGGAGCATGCAGGAGTCCCTATATCCCCCACACTCCCTCACATACACACCCTGCCCTCACTACCCCTACCTATACACTATCCCCCACCATACCCTATGCCCCCTACACAAATAGCCACACCCTCTCACAGCCCGCCAACCCGACAGCCCCACCCCCACCACACCATACATCCCCCCAAAATATAAAAAACTAAGAATTTATTTTTGAGTTATGCAATCCCCTCTATCTATACTACGCAAACACAAATCACGACAAAAATATTTTTTGTAGTAAAATTAAAATATGTTATAGTAGGTATTTGACTTTTAGTATATGATTTTTTTCTTCTGGTTCTAAGATGGCAACCTCCCCTCCCAAAGGGAGTATTTCCAGGGAGCAAGTGGAAGGACTTCTGGTGGCAAAGATCAGGGGTTAGGAATGGGACTTCTGCCCCCAAGATGGCAACAAGGGGTGGGGCAACTGTCAAGGGGCAGGGCTACCCATGAAGCCCTCAATAGCTCACCAAAACTTGTTAAGAAGCCCTCCAGCCAAAATAATTGCCCACCCTGAGACAGACTAACTGAATCAAAGATGCATAAGTTTTCATGAACAACAGAGTACTTCACCAGATGCTTATGCATCTCCAATTCACTTAGTCTATAAAGTTACATCTCTACCCTGCCTTCTACATAAAATTAGTGCAGCATAATCACTGCTGCTTACAATAAAATTATAACAATTTATCAAAATCTCATTTTTTTTGAAAGCTAACTATACACATAGGATTATAATTCACTATTAATATGCATAAGACCTACCACTACCATTATTATTATTCCCATCTAACTTCTGTATGGTACATTTTATTGCATATGATTACTCCAACTCTGGGATTTTAGATATTTAAGACTGGAGTGCCTTTCCTTGCTCTAAACTTGACACAACTGTTTTACACATTCTTTAAAAAAAAGTAAGACACTTGCTACACGCCTCATAAAAGGAAAGAAGTAGATGTCATCTTACCCTTATCGTCTGGTCATCAGAAGATGTCAGAAATAAAGAGCCATCAGGGGAAAATGTCACACAGTAAACCCAACTCATGTGTTCCCTGCAGTCAGCTACTTTTGTCTTGGTTTTAGTATTCCACAACTAAAGCAAAAATGAGAGGAAAAGTCCAGCTGTAACACACAAATATTCTAAATCTGTAACGCAAAGCACATACAGTAAGTGCCCAAGAATGTAATGAGTTTCCTTCTAGTATTTTATTGTAGTCCTCATCCTAAATATAGTTCAAGGTTGTATTTTGTTGCCGATATTCACTACAAAGATTTATTAGTTAAAAATCTCAAGGTTTTCAGCTTGTAACTAAATTAATCCATAGTGTTCATTTACATCCATACATAGGTGACCAAAATATCTATTACATAAAATATTATACTAGTAAATATGTTGAGACTAGTGTGGACTGCCATTTTCACTTGTGTGAATCATCAAATCCTGTAGCATACTTGTATATTCCATATCTTTTATGTAATGTTTTATGTATTACAGAATCTTTTATGCTTTGACTAGAGTACTGTCATGGATGGGTATACACTGTCCAGGAAGAACAGGAAGGGGACAAGAGTGGGAGGAGTTGCTCTTTAAGTAAGAGCTGCCTAATTGCTCAGAGATCCAGTAAGAAACTGGATATAGGCCTGCTGAAAGTCTCTGGGTTAGGGTCAGAGGGGAGAGCAACAAGGGTGACATTGTGGTGAGTGTCTGCTACGGACCACCAGATCGAGACAATGAGGTGGAGGAAGCCTTTCTTCAAACAGCTGGCAGAAGTTTCCTGATCACAGGCCCTGGTTCTCATGGGGGGCTTCAAATCACCATGACATCCACTGGGAGGGAAATACAACAGAGCAAAAGAAGTTTTTGGAGAGTGCTGGGAACAACTCCCGGGTGCAAGTGTTGGAAAGGCCAACTAGGGGCCATGCTCTTCTTGACCTGTTGCTCACGAATGGGGAAGAATGGGTGGGGTATGCAGTAGTGGATGTTAACTTGGGAAGCAGCAACCACAAGATAAATGAGTTCAGGATTTTGAGGAAAGAAAGAAAGGAGAGCAGCACCATAAGGACCCTGGACTCCAGAAAAACAGAATTTGACTCACTCAGGGAACTGATGGGCAGGATCCCCTGGGAAGCCAGTCTGAGGGGGACAGAAGTCCAGAAAAGCTGGCTGTACTTTAAAGAAACTTTACTGAGGGTGCAGGAATGAATCATCTCAATGTGAAGGAAGACTAGCAAGTATGGCAGAAGAGCAGTTTGACTTAGCAAGGAACACTTCAAATGTGCTAAAACATGAAAAGGAAGCTTACAAGTAGTGGAAAACTACTAGGGAGGAATATAAGAGTACTGCTCAGACATGCAGGGATGAAATCAGGAAGGCCAGAGCACAAATGGAGTTGCAGCTAGCAAGGGATATGAAGGGTAATGAGAAGGGTTTCTACAAGTATGTCAGCTGCACAAGAAGGATCAGGGAAAGTGTGGGTCCCCTACTGAACTGGGGAGACAACTTAGTGACAGGTGATACAGAAAAGGCTGTAGTAATCAATGTCTTTTTCACCCCAGTCTTCACAGGCAAGGTCAGCTATCAGACTACTGGGGAGGAGGTGAGCAGTGGCAAAAGAAGAGATTAGGGAGTATTTAGAAAAGCTGGATGCATGCAAGTCCATAGGGCCAGACAGGATGCACCTGAGAGTGTGTGGAGGGAGTTGGTTGATGTGACTGTAGAGCCAATGACCATTATCTCTGAAAACGCATGGCGATCAGGAGAGATCCTGGATGCTTGGAAAAGGGTCCATCTTTAAGTAAGGGAAGGAGGATCCAGGGAACTACAGACCAGTCAACCTCACTTCAGTCCCTAGAAAAATCCTACAGCAGGCCCTCAGAGAAACCATTTCTAAGCACTTGGAGGAGAAGGTGATTAGGAACAGCTAGCTTGGATTCACCAAGGACAAGTCATGCCTGACCAGCGTGATTGTCCTCTATAAGTTGAATGGCTCTGTGGATGCTGGGGCAGGGGTGCAGTGGATTAATATACTTTGACTTAAGCAAGACTTTTGATATGGTCTTCTACAACGTTCTCACAAGCAAGCTAAGGAAGTATGGGTTGGATGAATGGACTGTAAGGTGGATAGAAAAAAACTGGCTGGATCATCGGGCTTAAGGGTAGGAATCAATGGCTTATGTCTAGTTAGCAGCCAGTACCAAGTGGAGGACACCAAGAGTTGGTCCTGGGGCTGATTTTGTTCAACATGGGGTGGAATGCACCCTCAGCAAGTTCACAGATTACACCAAGCTAAGTAGAGTAGCAGTAGATATGCTGGAGTTTAGGGTTACAATCCAGAGAGACCTAGACAAATTATAGGATTGGACCAAAAGGAATCTCATGAATTTCAACAAAGACAAGTACAAAGTCTTGCATTTTGGATGGAACAATTCCATGCACCAGAACCAGCTTAGGACTGACTGGTTAAACAACAGCTCTGCAGAAAAGGACCTGGAGCTTACAGTGAACAATACACTAAACATGAGTCAACAGTGTGCTCTTGCTGTGAAGAAGGCTAATGGCATACTGAGCTGGATGCATTAGCAGTAACACTGCCAGCAGAGGGAAGTGATTATTTCACTCTATTCAACACTGGTGAAGTCATATCTGGAATACGGTCTCCAGATTTGGGTCCCTCACTACAGAAAGGATCTGGACAAATTGGAAAGAGTCCAGCAGAAGGCCACAAAATGGTTAGAGGGCTGAGGCACATGACTTATGATTATGAGAGGCTGAGAACTTGGTTCATTTAGTATGCAGAAGAGATGACTAAGGGGCGATTTAGTAACAGTCTTCAACTACCTGAAAGGGGGGTTCCAAAGTCGATGGAACTAGACTGTTCTCAGGGGTGGCAGATGACAGAAGGAGCAATGGTAGTTTAGGTTAGATATTAGGGAAAACAGTCTCATGAAGAGGTAGTACAGCACTGGAACAACAGGCTACCCAGAGAGGTTGTGGGACTTTCATCCTTGGAAGTTTTTAAGACCCAGGTAGACAAAACCTTGGCTGGGAGAAAGTGAGGAAGTTTTTCCTAATATCCAACTTAAACCTCCCTTGCTGCAACTTGAGATCATTGCTCCTCATTCTCTCATCTGTCACCACTGAGAGCAGTCTCATCCTCTTTGGAACCACCTTTCAAGTAGTTTAAAGTAAAGTAGCTGAATTCACACTGTATGTGTATTTTTTAAAAATAGTTGATTTATTTCTTATTCTCCAAAACTAAATAATTGATACAGCATATTTTTTTCATTTTATAGCACAGGAGAGCTATTTGCATTATCTTAACAAAAGATGATCACTTACCTCAACAAAATAGTGTGACAAGACAACTGCTACCAGTTGATTGCTGGGGCAAAAGTCATAGTACTGGATTGCGTTTTGGTAACTCAAAACCTCTTCTAATAAATCACTGGTTTCAACATCTAAAAGCTGTGAAAACAATTTCAAGAAGTATGATGTATTAACATTATGATGAACTTGGCTAACTAAAGACTAAGATTTAATTTCTTGAATTAATCTCCAGCAACTACTGAATGCACAGTCTTAATGCACTGAATATTTATTCATTTTGTTGAATAAAATAATTTTATTAAAAAAGTCTGATTTTAAAAATGTATCACATTGACTCAAAATGCAGTCTAATTGGCCACCATATAAATAAGAAGGAATAATGTATTTTTTTAAAAGTGCATATCTGCCCATATTGATAAACAAGTTAGTTTTAAAAACCGCTTTATTATTGATTCCATCACATGTAGAAAACATTTTATAAACTTAATATTTGGTGCTTTGAAATACAGAATAATCAAGAACTTCAGAAATGAGAAAAGTTAAATGATATGATCAAATCTGGTAAACTAATCCCTAAAGTATCTTACTCTGCATGCTAAATCAAAAGCTGAATGCTTTGTCAAAACTTGAGCAAACAAAAAAGCTAATTTATGCTATGCCAATTTCTAATATGCAATCAGTTTAATAACTCAGTTGTAAAACATTGAAAAGTTGAGGTTATAATATCATACAACAAGAGTCACTGACTGGCAGAATTAACCTTTGAACAATTTACTGACTCAATTATGAAGAATGAAAGATAATAATTTCTAACAGCCCCATAAATAACACCCCTGAAAACGCTCCTGTAACTTTTTCTCACTAACACAGCTGTATCTTTTTTCTGTGCTAACCATTTAAAGCAGGAGTGTCAAAGACCATGAAGCCCCATCATCCAGCCCACCATGCTGCCTTGTAGGTTTCTAATGGACCCACGTGCTGCTTGCAGTGAGTGGGGCCAGCTCGTGGCACATGCTGCATGCAGTGCTGTGGAACCTGCCTGGCCTGCACACTGGATTTGGGGCAGAAAATCGTGTGTGAGCCTAATCCAGCTTGCAGACTGGCCCTGTGCTCCTCATCCAGGACCTAATGAATTTGATACCATTCATTTAAACAGTTACAGTAAAGTCTCTGTTATCTGTCATCCCTGGGGTAGGGGTGTTCAGGTAACACAGAATGGGGCAGAGGGGAGGATGTGGCAGCTGCGCACAGAGTCGGGGAGGAGGGTATGTGGAGAAGGCTGTCTGCAAAGTGGCAGCACAGCAAGGTGGTGAGTGGCGGCAGCTGCCGCTGCGTGTGAGCTTCCCCCTGTCCCCCACCCCGCCACATCCGTCCAGCCACCCGGCAATTCCAGTTAATAGAATTTCCGGTTAGTTAAATGCCAGAAAGCAGAGACTTTACTGTATGTGTCCTTCTATACCAGATATGTCCTTTTATAACTAATAATAATGGGGTGTCAAACATGGCAGATAATTTTCAGCTATTCCATATTTTCCTCAGCACTAAAGAAAGAACCAAGCATACAGCTATTCTTCTACAGCTTATTCAAAGGAGCTACAGAAAAAGAGATGGGGGTGAACAAATGTGTGTCCAAAAGGTCAAAAGGCAGCTGAAGTCTCCCACCTGTTCTTGCAAAGCAGCTGCTTCACCTAGGGCTCTCAGTTCAGCCAGAGATCAGAGTAGCTGCTTCTCAAAGTCCAAAGTTCCAGAATGAGATGCACTAGAGCAGAGATTCCCAAACTTTTTCATATTGTGTACCACCTTCCAAGTTAACCAGCTGCTCACATACCCTTACCAGCATACATTTTATATTTTTGTAACGGAGAATGTGTAATATAAAGTAGGGGTGCACCGATAGAGATTTTTGAGGCTGATACTGATAGCTGATTTTTTAAGGAGGCATATTGGCTAATACCAGTCCAATTTCCGTTACCAGCCTGGTAACTTGGAGAGCTGTGTGCAGCTGGTAAGTCTGGTGTGGTGGAAGAGGAGCAGGGAGGAAAGGAGTGTGTGGGGGGCAAGCCCTGCCCAGCCAAATTAATCAGCCACATCGGGTCGATTTCTGATACGATCAATTTTCTTTATATCAGTGTCCATCCGATATCCGACTGATGTATCGGTGCACCCCTAGATTAAAGTAAAGGAAAAAAATGAGACTACAGGAAAAAACTGAATCTGAATATTAGGAAATACTTACAAGAAGTTTATTTTTGGCTGCCACCATTACTGTAGCACTATCTGTTGACCAGGAGCAACACTTGGGTAACACTTCCACTTCTAGCTCATCAGCATTTCTGAAGAAATCCTTTATCTTAATACATTTCAGTTCATTTCCTGAGCTTGTGTCCCAAAGCTTTAAGAACAAATATATGAAATCAAACTCCCCAAATCAGAGATGATATAAATTTGTTTTAAATGCATACAAAATGATTTATTAAAAGACACTTATTCAATTTTTCCATAAGTATACAATGTACGTAAATATACGTCATAAGGGAGGAGGCAGCTTGTAACTGCATATCCAATTCTGGACTTCTCTGCATCAGAAAAGTATTTACAAATTGGGAGAGTTCAGAAAGCAGCGATCAAAATTATAAAAGCAGAAGTACTTAAAATTTCTTTGGGCTGGGACTTGAATCCATTTTATGAATGTGAGAGGAATGCATTTAACTGCAGGTTTCATTCATCTATTAACTATTAAAACTGCACAAAGCAATTTTCCCTCAAGGGTACGCTAAAAATGTTTTCAAAGAATAAAAAGCCCCTAAATTCCTCATTTTAGAGCCCACAAACAGGATATTTTCTTTTCATAGTTTATTTTGTAATTCTCTACATACACACTATAAAATAAAGGCAGCACAACATTTTCCTTCTCTGGACCAGTATGCAAATTTTGTATTAAGCTAAAATAATTTAAAGTTTCTTGTTGTCAAATTAAAATCTTTGTACTACATATCCACATAATCTATAAATGTGTATTAAAAAGTAGATTCCATAAGGTTTAAAGTTATAGTTATATTGGTATTTCTTTTTTGTGTCCAATATTGGAACTTCAAAGTTTTGGCAGAAAAATTAGAGCCATCTATCTTGTAGTTTCAGTGGTAATCATCCAAGAGCACAGTAAAATTATAGGACATCAATTACTAATTTTTAGAAACTAAGGTAAATACATCTATTGTGACTCTCCACTTTATCCTCAGATATATCCAGTTGGTTAGAATTCTGAAAGATTTTCCTTTACCAAATATTTGCTAAATTTATTTTAGTATGTTGGCCACTAGTGGAGGGGATTGGAAAGTTGCCCCCATTGCTGCTTCTCCTTGGTTGGGCTAGGCCACCACTGCTGCTGACTGTCCTGGAGCTAGACCCAATGCCACCCAGAAAGTAAGCAGGGGGACAGGCACAGTGGTGGGGGGTATGCCAAGGCAGGCAAGGAAAGGCAGCAAGGGAGGGGAAGTTTTAGCTCCTTGCCTCCACTACTGGTCTACATCCTTAAAATGATCCCACAATAATTAGATTCTATACAGAGAACTTCATAGATTTGAAGTTGTCTTGGGTTTGGGTAAATATGCTACATCAGGTTTGGGCAGAAGCATTCTCTAATTTTCGCTAGACAAGGTAACTCCAGGCCAAAAAGGTTTATTGTGTTGATTTTTAATTCCGACAGTGAAAGACAAGGTTTTTACATTTCCTAAGGGAATCAAAACACATGCTCATTATTTTTAAGTTACAATGTAGAAAATGGACTTTCTTCAGCAAACAAGTAATACTTGAAAAGGTATGCTGTTCTCTAGTACTAGAATCTAAAGTAAAAGAGGAAAACAGATTAGGTTACAAGTAGATCCTACACTACAGATTATCAGATGTCTCACTGTTAACGAAAGGATTCAAAAACAAAGTGAAATCTCTTAAAATTGTTAGAATGAAAGTTGGTGTTTAAAAGATACCATGAATGCACTTGATATAGAGTCCACATTTGTGCCTAGTACACTAGATTAATTTTTCTAAGCCAACTGTATTGAAATAATTGTTCTGAAGCAGAACCATGATTATTCACTCAGAATGGACTGAGAAATACCCAAATACAGTTGCAGAAATGAGACCTGCATGGAGTAAGTTCAAGCTAAACATTTACAGCCAGGTTTTCAAAACCCAAGCATTCTAAACAAATTTGTACATTTAAAGTATCATTTAAAATAGCTTATTCTTTAAAAATAAGAAAATAGAAAAGCACCAAAGAATTCTGTCTCTATCAGGAATAAGGACAAGAGAAAAGCTGAATTCTGTCATACACAGCAGAAAAAGGGAACAGACTTATGAGAAAGGTGAAACACTGATAACACCTTAAGTACCCACCAACCACAGCTATTATGAAAAAAGAACTGTCTTGTGGTGGAAGATGCTCCCATCAGGAAGACCTGGTATTTGCTTTGGGGAAGAAAAGCAATCAGCTGTTGTTATATCTGCCTGTAGCCAGTGCAAGCCCAACAGCTAAGAAGGATCTGATAAAAAAAGAAGCCTTGTCCTCTGATCTCACTGATACATTCAAAGGCAAGTAGAACCCTTTTCCACTTTGATTTTTATCACAGCAGCAGGTTTTCCATCATTCCTAATTTAGACACTCTTAAAGAAAAATAAGAATTTTTGAAGTGTGACTAATATGGTGCAAGTCTCTTAGTCGCTTTAAAAAATATAACTCATTAGGGAAAGTTAACTAAAAAAAATTAACAAAAGAGTCATCCCTACCTCACCTAGCTGTGTAAAATTTAGACATACATTGATACATATCATATTGGCACTGATAAAAGGAAAATTGACATCAATGGGAATTGGCTTTTTTTGGCTGATGCAGTCGATAATGTTGCCAGTAAATGCTTGCATGCATGCGCATAGCCGCAGCATGCACAAGACCACGAGTGCAGCACGGCAGCTTGGAGAGCAGAGTCCAGATGGTAAGTCTGTTGGGGCAAGGGGGAGGGAAAAGATGTGGGGGATGCAGATCGAGGCTCCCATGATGAGGGTGGGAGTGGTACTAGGGTAGGGGTGGCGGTAGGTGCTACCCAGCCATGGTGGGGTGTTGTGCAGCATGTAGCTGGTGGCTCATCCAGGGGTTGCAGGAAGGGGGGGCTCCCGCCACTGCACACACCCCCAGAGGAGGCATGTGCCCCCATGGATTTCTGCATGAGGTGAGAGCGCACAGCAGGTGGCCTACCCTTGCCCCATGCACAGATCCAGGGGGGCACGTGCTCCCCATGCCTCTCCTGGGGGTGCATGCAGCAGTGGCAGCCCCCCCACTTGGATGAGCCGCTGGCTCCCCACCCCACCCTGGCTGGGCAGTGCCTGCCCGTGTACCAGCCCCACTCTCTCCCTCACCACGGGGCCTTAATCTGCCGCCCCCCCGCAATGTCCCTTGCTCTCCCTACGCTCCTCCCCCTCCAACAGTCTTATCACCCAGATGCTACTCTCCATGCTGCCAGGCTGCATATTGGCAATCGGACCAGTATCAGCTGATTTGGCTGGTCAATAATTGGTCATTGGTATCAGCCCAAAAAATCTTTATCAGTGCACACCTAGTAAAATTATATTGAACTTAAGCATATAATGAAAATAAATAAGGCATTCCTGGCTCATACTGAAACTATATTAAGTCATCAGATCTCTTTTCCACTTGGAATATGATTTTACGAAGCATTCCGTTGACATCAGATTCTCAAAGTTTCATGGACAAGTGATAGGATGAAATAAGGCAACCTCTGTTTTATTTCTGGTTATGATACAAAATCCTTCTGTGACTTGAGGCAAGTTACCTGGCTTATTCACATTTTGGCTTCTCATTTTTAAAATGGAAATAATGCTTAGCTACCCCACTGAGATGCTCCAAGGTGTAACGAATTAATGTTTGAAAAACCTGAATACAAAGCATTATTAAAAGGTTATATAATAAAGCAACAGAAACTTCCATCCATTTAATCCATAAAAACACATTAATTAAAAACAAGGCTTACCTTCACTGTTCCATCTGCTGAGCAACTAGCCACATATTTATCATCTGGTGAAAATCTACAATGATTGACAGAACTTGTATGACCAAACATTGTGTTTTGACAATGCTTTTTTCTTACATCCCAAAGCTGCAAGAAAAGCAAACAAACAATTGCTGTCAAACCATAAATAATCCAAAGCTAAAGATGCTTCAACAACCTGCATTTATATCCAAAAACCTGCTTAACTTGTACAGAAAAATCTATTCACAATTCATAGTTTTCTTAAGAGTCTGCAAGTCAAGGTAAGCCTTGGGTTCTTTTAGTCTTTACTCTGACCTACTAATTTGTGTGGAAACCCAAAAACTGTCTTGTCTAATAGAACAGTGATTTTCAACTTGTGGCCCATGGACTCCTGGGGGTCTATAGACTATGTCTAAGGGTCCACAAAATATGGCTGTTATCAACCAAAGGTATGGGAATACCTACACTTACAATTCAAATGGGTTCACACCTCCATTCAAAATGTTTTAGGAGTCCATAAATGGAAAAAAAGGTTGGGAACCACTGTGTTAGAACATTACCACGTCACTTCAGTCAGCTAACTGGTATCGAAAGAACCTTTCTTTCCCTTAGCAGAGACAATGCCCTGGAGCTATGAAGAGGGTTTAGAAACTATCCTTGATTCTACTGCCTCTAAAAAATTACCTGTATCTTGTTCCAATCTTCAATTTATTTTACAAATTCTAAACAGTATAATTTATTAGCAATACCTAAACTCTTTCTTTTATAGTGATCAACACAAGCTAAAGTTCAGCATACTCTCTTGAGTATGAAGTCATTAATAAGCTATTAGCTAAATCAAAACAGCACCATCTATTTTCCCTACCATCTTCTGAACTTTTAAAATCATCCTCTCCAGGATCCTCTCTATTCTTGGTTCCCATACATATGCTCTTGTTTGACTTTCAACCTTCCTTACAACTTCATCATCAGTGATTTTCTACCTCATCATTTTCCTAGGGTTCTTCTTTCCTCTGTCCCCTCCAATATGTTTTGCAGGGTTTTTTTTGGCATAACAAGCAATTCTGGGAACCCGGATTATCAGAGAGCAGAGGGATGTTTAGGCAGACAAGGTTCTTTATGTGAATCCGATATCTTTTATCAGATTCACCCAAAGAACCCTGTCTGCCAACGAGAGGCAAAGCGCTGCTCAACCTGGTACTGGCTAC
>NW_017729022.1:55902631-55920286 GCF_001723915.1 Gavialis gangeticus
CCCTTCCAGCCCTAATGTCTATGAAATCTATGAAATGTCCTTAGACCAACACAACTACAACCTACACCCCTGAGGGATGTTTAGCACACACTAAAGAAATTCACGTGATCTCTACAGTGGAGACACGCTCTGTTACCTTTCACATAAAAATCCTACCTTGCAAAATTTTAATTACCAACTTCATGTACAGGTGATCTATTGTTCTAACATGTTCCAATCTTCTATCACAAGACCCTTTTCAAGTATATTTTCTAGAATGGCCAGGGATCAGTGTATTCTCAAATATTGCATTTTTCTCCTAAATTTTAAACAGAAGTTTGATTGGCCAAGAACTCCAATCTATTAAAAACTTTTATTAACTGCAGACTAGCTCCCAACCTCCCTAATTCCACTGTTAATCAGTCAACTCCTTTTTAATATAACTAATGTTAACCTAACCCAATCTACCCCAATTCAGTTCCTCCTCAGAGCCTAAAAGATCTAGGTAATCTTTTCCTCTCCTACCATTCAACTCATTTTCTTTTAGCTATGCCCCTTGTAACTGGTGACTCCTTTTTCATTTTTCCCATTAGTCACAACTTTCAATTTCTTACCCCAGCAATTAAGTACAAGATAATACTAATAATGAAAAAGCAGTCTTCGTTCTCTTCTAAATGTCATTATCCTTGGTTAAAACATACTTCTAGCAATTTTACCTACCCTCCAAAAAACTGCCCTCTACCCTTCCTTTCATATACTGTTATTCATTTTTGCCTTGTCTAATAGTTTATGGAAGCAAAATATTTGGTCTGTGGTGTTTGAAAAGAGCATGCACACAAAAAAAACCCAGCAATGTTTTTCATTGTAAGCAAAATAAAACACTGCATTTTCTACTTACCTTGAGCAAACTGTCATTTGAGCAGGTAGTCAGGAGAAGCTTATTATTTCCACTGTTAAAATGGCAACAGTTGACCTGCTCTGTATGTTCCTCACAGTCATATATACTCTGGCCTGTTCTTAAACACCAGATCTAAACACAAATAATTTAAAGAAGAGATTTTGGAATTCATTTATTTACTTCTAGACAAGTACATTCCTAAATAAAAACTATCATGGAACATCTTTCAATCTAAGTTAAACTAAATGCACTTTTCATCCATTTGCAACAATATAATTAACAATCTTTCCACCACAGCTGGGGGAGGTGGGGCAGGGAGGGAATGTAAAACTGACTAAAATAGGGAGATACAGGATCCTTTTAAAATGACAAGAATGGTCATGTTAAAAAAAAAAAAAGAAAAAGGAAAGGAGGAAAAGGGGAAAAGGAAGGGAAAAAGAGGAGAGGGGAAAAGGAAAAGGTGAAATTATAAAAGCTTAGCAGGATGCTTACAACCAATTAATATGAATTCATTCTTGCCAGAACTTGGTCCTGGGCTCCATGTTTTGGAGAACCTGGACCTGGTTTAAATGTTTGAAAAACTGAGGTGATGCAAGGAAAATATCCTTATTTAGTATGAGAATAAGAAGTAAATTCAGATTTCTTAATGCCTTATTATAATAAAGAAATACCAAATGCCAAAGCAGCAAGCTAAAACAAGCTTTTTTTTTGGCTTGTTATCTAAGTGAAACAATAGAGGCAACAAGCATAAATTATTATGGCATGACATACTGTAAATACAAGTATGTTCCTACCATTTTATCTCAAAATATCCACCCAGACTCTGACACTTGACTAAAATAGTAAATGCTACAATTAGTTTTATTTTGTACGTTTGATGCACATCTTATTTTCCAAGATAAGTTAAATTAAAAACAACAACTACAAAGCTTACTTTCTACATAAATTACACCTCAATGAAAACGCTCTTAAAAACTGAATCACCTGGAATTTGTTAGAGTTTAGAAATAAAACCTCCTTGTTCTACGGTGAAAAGGTGTCAGAGGACCATTTCCTTACCTTCGCTTTGTTATCTGCTGAACAAGTTGCTATGAATCTACCATCTGGAGAGAGAGCGCAATAAAGTACTTCATCATCATGAGCTTCTACACTCTGAAGTTTCTCTCCAGTTTCTGCTTTAAACACCTATGCAAGCAAAATATAATACGATTCTGAAATCTTATACCAAACATGCTTTGAAATAAATGTAATACTGTACCATGTAAGGTAAAAAATTGCCATGTTCTGCAGTTCAAATATTTAGGAATATTAAAGGGCAAATTAACCAATAGTTACGGCCAAAATTTATCTTGTAGTGTGTTCCTAACTTTATTTAAAAGTAACCTCCAAATTTTCAATATCTACTTTTTCAAACTTGGACTTTAGAGCAAAGACTAACTGAACTATAAAAATGTCACAAATAGTTAAAAAGGAGACTCTATAGGATAAAATTAACCTTTAAAATATTGTCAGAGACCATGATTTAGATTTAATATAAACAAGTTAGTCAGCAACACAATACGTGTTATGGTGATGAGCACACTGGGAAAAAAAAAATCTTAACTCTCTTAGGCCAAGTGCCTAGTCACACTCTCCATTACTTAATATTAATTTTTTTAAGACATTAAGGAAAACAAACACTTAGGTGTCAAGTAATAATATTGTTATTTTAAACCCTAAAGTGAAAAATGTGGGCTGAGTGTGAGTAGTAATTTGCCTTTTTTTCCTTCATGTGACAAACTTTGTTTATAGGCATTTAATACATTAAAATGAGGAATTCTACAGTTACTTACATCCAAGTAATGACATTACCTGGATGTAAATACTATTTACTGCTAGAAAAGTTCTTAATCGCAGAAAAACAAGAAAGTAGGGAGATACTTCAAAGTCTTATATAATAAATATTACTGTCCTGGTTTCTTCTGACTCCAAAATGGAAAAAAGGAAATAGAGGAGCAGAGGGAATATTTTCAGATTGACTTTTAAGATAGCAGAACTTAAGCATGAGCTCTTCATCAAACCTTTCCTCCCTGAGCTACTGATATTTAAATTGTTCAAATACTGCTTAAGATTTTAACTGAATCAAAGGTAATGTAATTTTAAAATGTTTTTGTGCTTTTATTCCCATTCAGCTCTACAAGAAAGTAATAATAATGGAACTGATTACCTTAAAAAAAACAACCCAAAAATTTCATCCTGAATATTCTAAAGGGGCAGTAAAATATAAAATCTGCAATAAATTCGGCAAAATCAGATTTTCCTTAACATAAAGATTACTGACTGCTTTGGTTACAGACAAGATATATACATAGTGACAGGGTGAGGATATCTGAAGAGTGATACATTTCCAGGCATTTATTAGGAAAAATTTTGGTAACACAAAGTTTAAACATGAAAGTTTTTTTTTTTTATTAAGAAATACAATCATTAAAAATACAGGGTCCTTTTAAAAAAAAAACTTTTCCAAACCATATGCTGCTACATTTCCTTCCACTTTTTAAGAAAAACCTTTGGTCTTAATAATGAGACCATTAAGTAGAGACGTACATCACAATAACTTCAGCAAAGCAGAATAAAAAGTACATCCATCAGAAATAATCTGAACGGGATGTCATCAAAATTGTGTAGCAGCCAGCAAATGAAAACAGCAACAAACATTAAATATCCAAATGAACAGTGTATAACTAGAAACTAAAAAAACCCACTAACAAATAGTATTCAACTTGCTAAGCAGTCAAAATACTACACTAGGCTTGCAAAAAACATACTCTTTACACTTACCTTGGGCTGTCTGTAATAACTTAACTAGATTACTGGTTGGCTGACTTGCTAGCATTCTTGAGAGATGGCTGACACCCTCCAGGCAGACTGCTGGCAAATTGGCATCAGTCACTTTCCCTCAGCCAGCTTCTAACTGCAAGCCTTCTCTTTAAATCCCACTTTTCATTATATTGCCATCTCCAATTTCTGAAACTCATTTTCCCCCACTAACACTACACTGACAGACTATTCACAGAAGAATGATAAAAGTAACATAAAGGGGTGTGTGTGTGTATATATGTGTGTGTGTAACTATATATATATATATATATATATAGTTTTACTGTTTCCATATGATGACTGGTACTGGCTGTTTTTAACACTGACAAACAATTTTTCAGTTCTGTGGAAAAGTTAAGGTTAACTGCAGCATAATTTGTCACAAAGGAATACAGAAAAATGTGTTTTGTGCGCCTGTTGGTAGGGTTACATCAGGCTACAAGGTCTATACCAACAGAAACAGTCCAGTATGCATACAGGATGCAATAGTATTTAGAAGACAAACCCCTGTACACATCCAGATAAAAAATGATTCTATAAACACAAGCAATACAATCATGTATAATTAAACAACCTTGACTATATGACTTTAAATTATTTTCCCTCTGAAGAGTTCTCGTTTCCTGGCACTTTTGCATAATAAAGTAAAATAACAAGAACAAACCCAGAAAAATCTTAGCACTATGTGGCCAGAGATGTGCATTTCAGTTTTACTTGAGTCTGCACATTTTACCTGCACTGTTCTGTCAGCTCCACAAGAAGCTATTTTCTGTCCATCCTGGGAAAAGCAGGCATGGTAAACTGCATCTGTGTGTGGTCGGACAACCAAACGGGAGAGGTTTTTCATGCCTTTATTTCTATAACACAGGAAGGTAATAATCAGTGATTTTAGAACAATCAAGTAATCCTATCTTAGTGTTTGCTCTAGACTTGTACTGAGGACTGTCCCTAGTAAAGCTCAGCTGTAAGTAGGTAACAAGTAATTCAGAGTGCTGATTATATGTAATATGGCATATTTATTGAAAAAACTGCCATGTCAAGCAGGGCATGGCAATGGGCTGGTAGTCTCAGAGGGACCTTTGCCCTTTAACAACAACTTAAACTCTTCACATTTCTTGGGCATAATTTATTTTACAGAGATGGTTTAACCAACACATGAGATCCGTCTCAGATGTTCAACCAATATGGTTATATGTCCTACAGCTGACTCACGGATCCAGATACAAAGACAGAAAAAAGGTTTTATTTTTCATTGTTTGAGACTGAAGTGTCTGAATCAATAGGCTAAGATTTATTTTTATAAGATGCATTTTTACCAGCTTTACCAACAGTTTTTCCAAAATCTTTAAGATGTAGGAAAAAAAAAAAAAAGATTTGAAAAAAATCTAAGTAGAAACACATTAGCCAAAAATAATTAGTACTTTTGAAATGCCAGTAGTACAAATAAAGAAAGGATAGGTTGAAATCTGAACAGTTAAGTAAAATGAGATCTTAACATCAGTGGGGATTACTCAGTTATGGCCCTGCACGTTACATCCAGTGTGCAGGGCAGCACAGGGCCCAATTCTAGCATGGCCAAGGGAAGGCAGCACATAGCCCCATGAATCCAAACCCAATACACAGGGCCAGGCAGAGGCAGCACAGGGCCACAGGCTCCAATACCTGACACAGGGCCAGACAGAGATGACGTAGGCCCTGGCACCTCAATCCCAGCACAAGGGACTGGGCAGATGACGCACAGGCCCCTGGGGCCCCAATCCCAGGCTGTTGGTGGGGTTGGTTGACGGTGTCTACTTACATCCATTCCACATAAAATGCTCCTTTATCAACTTCTCGTTGTGCCTTTAGTTTAGCTTGTTGATATACTTCTGAGGTTTCTGGTTGACAAAGCCCTAATTGTAGAATATCAGGAAATGGCTGTCGTCCAAGAAGGTGTCCATTTAAAGAGAGAAATTTCTGAAAGTTCCCACGTGCTAGGCTATTCTGTATGAAAGAGAGTTTTGATAATATCTCCAGAATAGGAAAAAATAAATAAGTAAATAAATAAAAAACAATGGTCTCTTCCAATATGTATTATTCTGTTACTCTTTCAGAAACATGGTTTATATTTAGTCTTCCTTAAAAGGAACACTTAAGGGTTGGGTCAGGTCAGATTTTATTTCATAAGGTACATGTTAGATGAATTTCTCCCGAATAAGTGCCCAGATACTACAATAATTACTCACATTAAATAGCACCCTTGTCTGAAAGCAGTATTATTGAGGTAAATAGGGCTAATGACAGAGCAAAGATAAAAGTATGTTCCATCAGGATTAAGGAACTTCAAGCACTCTTCCAGAGTGTTGTTTAATACCATATTTACCCAAATCCAAGATGACTTTGAATTTAAGACAACCCGCCAATAATTAGATTCTATACATGAAATATTATAAATTAAGGGAACAGGAAATGACAAATGTCCATGTACAGAATACAATTATGGGGGGGGGAGGGGGCACATCTTAAATCCCCTCCCCACCACCACTGCTGCACCAGATAAGTAGCGGTAGGGGGTAGGTGGCGAGACCCCCACCACTTTTCCCTTCTTCTGCCTGCACCTGCCTCCTCCATTCTGCCTGCACCACAGCCACTTGTCCACCCTACTGCCTGCCCTGCTCCCACCACTTGTCCACGCTACTGCCCATCCCCCTACCCTCAGCCACTTGCCCACCCGCTGCCTATTCCCTCAATCCCTTACTGATTACTTTATGAACCAGCTCTAGTGCAGTCAGCAGTAGCCCTGTCCCCAGCCTGGCCAAGCAGAAGCAACAGTGGTAGCTCCAGGCTGCCTGGGTCGATTCAAGTTGGGGACAGAGCAGAAATTAAGTAGCAGAGCGAGAGGCAGGCTGCATTGCTTCCGCTGTGCTCACGCTGAGTCACACACCACAGGTCACCCCTACACATGCTCCCCTATCATGCAGTCTCCCTTGCATGCCCCCTCCTCCCCTCCCGCCCCAAACAGGTCTCCCTCCCTAAAACCCCACTCCTTCACATGGTCTCTACTGGGTGCCACCCTCGTTGTGCTCTTCTCCCTCTCCCCCCTGCTACTACACAGCCCTGGAGCTGAGGCTGCAGCAGCTACTTGTCCCATCTTGGTAGGGGACACACAGGGGACAAGACAGGACATATTCACAGAAGTTTACAGCTGGAAGGGACCTTGTGAGATCATTGGATCCAGCCCCCACTGCTCTGGGCAGGAAAGACTGCTGGGGTCAAATAACCCTGACAAAGCATGCATCCAATGGGACAGGACACCCTTGTATTGGACTTGAGTAAATACAATAATTATTCAAGATTTTTTAGCTTTGTATAATTACAATATTCAGTTTTAAGACTGAAAAAATTAAAAAAACAACCATGCAGGTACTGAAAACACTAAAATCAGCATCTACATGTAAACCATGGTGTCCATGGATTAATTTTCTGATCCCCAAACTACAGCTTTTACTTGAAGATGACTTCAGAGTTCACTCTTTCCTTTTACTTCTAAATACATCATTATTTTAACACTATGAAAATGAAGTCTGGTTAGAGAACATTAAACATATTACTCATTTAATTTATAGTATCATACCTTTTGATCCAGTATATAACTGTATTCTACATATTCATGAATCAGATGGGCAGGTCCTACTAATTCTGTTTTGGCTTTAATCCAATCTAGAGAAAACATGAGATCACACAGTTCCTGTAAAGAAAAAAAGTTTAAGAAAAACAGAGAAAACATTATTGGATAAATATAAGCACCGTGTCTAGCACTGATTTTAAATGTGTACAGAAAAAACAGCAGTCATCATGAGCTTTGAAAACTGCTGTTTCACAGGTATGAACTTCCATAAGAGTGATCAACGAATGAAACCATTATGAGGTGTCATAAAGAATATAAAACGTATGTCTGGAAAAATTGAGGCTAGGGCCTGCAGGGTAAAAACAGGTTTTAGTTCAATTGCACAAACAGGAGACAGCATTTAAAATCCTTAAAGTGGGCTCTTCAACCACAATCTGTAAGTACTTACAAAGAGTGCAGATGAACAACAGGTTTACTATATATAAGAAGCTGACCATACTGGGTGCATCTACATGTGCCATTAAGGCAACATGATAAACTCCGGTACAGTTTGTGCCCAAGTCATCTGCTCCCAGGCATGCAAGACTGCAGCAGTTTGAGCCAGAGTGGAGCAGTCCCGGGCTGGCAGGGAACTAGAGGTTCAGGCCCGGGTTCCAAGCGGCAGTGTCAGACAATGGAAGAGCTGGCTGAGGCACAAGGATGTTAAAGTGCATAGCTAGGAGGCAGGCAGTACTATCTTATGGCAGAGATAATTAATTACACCTTAATACCTGTGCACATGTAGATGGTGAAGCTTTACTGTGGAGCATATCAGTCTACTCCACACTAAAGTGCACATGTAGTTGCACCAATGTAGTAAAAGTAGGGTTACTATACATCCAGGTTTTCCCCAGACATGTCCTCTTTTTGGGTCCTCTGATCTCTGTCTAGGCAGTTTTTAAAAATATGATCAAATGTCTGGGACTTTGCTCTGCTCAGCATTGATGCTTTTCTCAGCCCTTCTCAGCTTGCCCTAGCAAGGAGCTGTTTGGGGCTGGGGGAAGGAGGACGGCAATTGGAAGCAGGGGGCACTACCTGCACGTGCAGGCACAGTCAGGGTGGCAGGAGCAGCCCTGACTGCTGGACGCAGGTAAGTCTATGGGGAGTGGGAATGGGAGGGCCAGCGGCTTGGGGAGTGTGCATGTGTGGTATAGGGAGGGGATGGGTGTGTGAGGGGTGACAGGTGCCTACTGGTGCTGGGAGAAGCTGCCTAGGTACTGGGGCTGCAGAAGGACAGGGGGGAGGCACCTACCCCTCCAGTGGGGAAAATGGGATTTGGGAGTGGGTGGCTCTTTGGCAGCAGCAGGGAGCTGTGTGGCCAGGCCGGTGGCACTGGGGCTGGTGCCCTTGCTTGAAGTGGTGGGGTGGCCAGGAGATGCTGCAGGGCTGGGAGGAGCAAGGCTGGAGAGGCTGTGGCTTGTGAATGAGGGGCACCTGGGGTGGGGGACAATAGGTCGGGAGTGTGGGGCACTGGCAGGATCAAGGGGCTGCAGGTCAAAAGTGCAGGGCACCAGCATGGTCTGGAAGGGTGGGGTACTGTGGGTTGGGAGTAAGGGGCACTGGCAGAGCCACGGGTCTGTGGGTCAGGAGTAAGGGGCAGCAACAGGGCTGTGGACCGTGGCCTAGAAGCGAGGGGCAGCAGCATGGGCAGGGGCAGGGCACTGGAATATCAGTCCCCCCACAATCATATAGCACCCACTCCCTGCCCCCCAACTGGTGTCCTCTTTATTGAAACTGGAAATATGGTAATTCTAGGTAAAAGGAGAGCAGACAGACGACACAACCCTGTGACATGGTAAATCTCTTGAATCCAGGTAAAAGTTACTCCTTGAAAAACCTAAATAACTTTTCTACATCAGGAAGTTATTACATGCAATGTGTTGTATCTGCTTCACTAGTAAACTGCATCCTATGGTAGCCTATTGCTCAATGCACATAGAGTCCCTGGCACCTAAAGGTAATAGCTCCTACTACAGGCAGCCAGTTTAGTAGTGCTAGCCTGTCATGTGTCTGATCCTTATTAAGGAATAAAACCCAAAATAAGTACTCTGTAATTATTGTGCTGTTTCTGCAACTGGAGGAAGTCTAAGCTTTCTCAAGAAGCAGTTTTAAGCATATGGTCAAAACAAAAATATAATGCAACAAAACAATTTATAGAGGTTTTCAGAATAGATTCTGATAAAGCTTTCACTGGACTGAAATTTTGTCAAGAGTATTAACTACCAGGTATAAAGCCAATCATCATCACAACTATAACCACCTCTGAAAAATCTCCAACTGGACAAAAGAAAAGGAAAACAAAAAAAAGACTAATTTAAGTTCTGCTTAGCAAATCCAAGAAAATTGTTTTAAAATTATTCCTATCTTGGATTACCCTGGGTTGCCTATAATCTCCACATTTTACTTATAATGAATTCTATACAGAGTAAAGGAGAAAAAAGGCAACAACTCATAATCTACTTTAATCAACTAATCTTCATTTTATGGAAAGGCATTAAAGTTTGTTCTACAATAATAAATATTTGAGACACAGCCACTATATCAAGCAATTCAAACAACTGAAACATTTCAAACAAACTAAAAGCCAAACAAACAATCAACAAACCAAGGGAAATATCAGTCGTAAGGAAAGGATGACAGGACACCAATCAGTACTTACTTCCTGCATTTTAGCGCTAGCCATGTGGAACGCTAAAAAGTTATACCAGTACATGCAATCCTCTTCACCTGGAGTAGGTATACATAATCTATAATGTTTCTTGTACTGTTTAACAATCTTTTCATGCAGCTCCTACAACAATTAGAACATCTTCAATTAGTACCATATGAAAGCTAATAGGGCTTCATGAAATGTTGGCAGACATTTTGTTTCAGAGGTGTTTCAGGCTGTTTCAGGGCCCAAAACACCAAATCCGAATCAAAATGGAAGGCTCCGAAACATCTCCGAAATGAAGCGAGGAACCTGAAACGTTTCAGAAATGTTTTGGAAAATTTCAGAGTTTCGGAGCTGGGCTTGCAGGAAAACAGCTGTATGCTGCTGCCCTGCTGTGCGATTCGACACAGGACTGCACAGGGCGGCCAGCAGTGGCAAGGAGACCCCCAGTGCGGATCTCTACTCCCTGCGGAGCCAAGTCGCATGGCAGGGCAGTGTTGGTCCCTGATGCACGACCTGGCTCTGCAGGGAGGAGAGATCCGGGGCAGTGTGGGGCAGGCAGCTGCGGCAAGGAGACCCCCAGTGCAGATCTCTACTCCCTATGAAGCCAAGTCATGTGGCAGGGACCGGCAGGCTTGCTCGCCACTCTGCGCTGCTTCCCTGCCCTGCAACCCAACGTGACAGGGATCAGAGATCTGTGCAGGGGTCTCCTCACCTGCACGGAGGGCAGCAGCCTTCCCCTGGATGAGCCATCCACAGCCCTGTCCTGCTCCCCAATGGGGCCCTGCAGCTCCACCTGGCTGGGCAGTAGAGCCATGCAAAACTTGCAGCCCATTCAAAACGGATTTGGAGGAGATTCAAATCTCTGAAACAGATTTGGCCAAAACGAAACAGGACAGGGATCTGAAACACTGAAAGAAACCACTGTCCCCCGAAACAGCCAAATCAGAAACCAAATCAAAACATAGCTGTTTTGCACAGCCCTAACAGCTAATTATATTGCTATTAGCATTTGTCTTTAAAAATATTTTATTGAATGAATCTATTAAAATTTTTCTGTTACCATATCAACAAAGTGCATAATAAACTAAATAAGCAGATCAATTAACTAAATATACCATTTGAAAGGTTACTTTTCTTCATATATTTTTTCCTACAGCATCTTCTAAGTAGTTTTATCTTTAAGACAGCAACTTTTTCAAACAAAATCCCAATTAAATATTTGTAGTATACGGATGTTTTAAACAGAAAAGAATTCCACAATTAATTTGCAAACAGGTAGACATGACTGTGCAACAGTAAGGTTAATAGGTTATCTATTTGTCTTCATAATGTATATATGATGACTATAAACTTTTTTCACATCCTCACAGAATCCTATATTAATTACTATATTGAGGATGTTAGAGCAGCTTTTTTGCTGAAATATTATTATTCTATTTCTTTTCTTCAAAACATACATTTTATGTCCCTTGAGATACTAAGCTTGTTCACTATTCATTAAGGAGTACCCTTAGGAATAAAATGATTCTAGAGTAACACTGGAAGAATTTCATCGATATAATGCCCCAAGAACATCCTCAATACAATCTAGAAAACGCGTGACAAAAAACACACTTTCAAAACCCGTACATTTAAAACTTAAGTTTACAATTAAGTTTACATTTCAAAGGATGCATCATCAAAAAGCTTTAGCTTGAATTGTTACCAGAAAACTAGTCACTCTATTATTCTAATCTTTTCAGTAGCTGCTCGGAAAAAGATGCTACAGATTTACATAATCAAAATGAACAACAGCTCAACCTTTTAATGATGTACCTATAATTTATATGTCAAGACTTGGGAAGAAGTTTAAATGTGTTAACCTTTGGATATTTCAAATGATTAAGTCAGAACAATAGGTTGATAAAGCCTTTTACAGTAATTGTGTTCTGATTAGGCAAAACGTAGAGCAGGCGCTCACCTTACAAACTGGTTCGAAGAAGAATGGCCCTAAACTAGGCATACCACTCTAAACCACCAAGAAGCTACCATTAGGGCTGTGTGAAACGGCACTGTTCTGTTTCAACTTGCATTTTGACGTTTCAGTGGAACAGTTTCATTTCGATTTGAAACCACTGTTCCATTTAGTTGAAACAGTGATGCTGTTTTGATGTTTCGCCCACAGGCTATAATGGGGAAGCTCAAAACAGCCTCTCTCATCCAGCAAGCAGATCGGGGGCCCGCAACCCTACAAGGGCTGCGGGGGCAATGCCAGTCCTCCCAGGGTTCCAGGCCCCCGATCTGCCTGCCAGATGAGCGAGGGAAGCCAGGTGCTGCCACCTGGGACCACTGGGCTGAGTTGCCTTCCCCAGCCTGATCCTAGCGCTGGGGAGGGGGACTCAGCCAGGCTGCTTCGAAACTTGAAATGTTTCGACTGCCCTTGTTTTGTTTCGAGGCTGTTTCAAAGCCATTTGTTTCGTTTCAATTTTGCTGTTTCGAGCTTGAAATGAGTTGAAACAGTCTCAAAATGAAACAGCCAGCAAAATTTCACACAGCCCTAGCTACCATGCCCTATCTTCTAACTTGACACTACCATGGCTCATCACTTGTTTTGATTAAAGAACTACACTCCAAGCAAAATACTGAAAACCATGTTGGCATCAATATTTAAAAGATTTTATACTTACCAATCATAAATCGTCACTCGTGGTGTTTTATGTATTGCACTAATTTCCCATTATTAATCTTGTTTCTCTACTCTACTCTCTTTCACACTGCCTGCTAGTTATGCAAACATTAAATCTATTCAATGAGTAGGGAGAAAGAAAAAGTTGGCTAGTTTCCAATCACTTTCTCATTTGTTGTGGCAGTTTCACGCAAAAACCTTCAAAACTCACACTCTTGCTTATCTGTGGTAAATGCAATTGTAATGGCATTTTGATGTGTCTCAATATCATTGATGGAGCACTACATCTTTTACTGGCAATAAATCACTGGCAGAAAAACTACAGAGAAAAGATGACATTGATCTAAAAGAGGCTCCTAACTCCAGAACAAGTCTGTCGTCAGCCAAGCTAAATACTTTTGTATTTCACAATATCAGAATTGTTAAAATTACGTATGACTGGAAGAAAAAAAATCTGTCATTAATTTATTTGGAAATAACCTGTGTTAACTGCATGTAAAAATTTGTTTTTACAAAAAATGGTTTAGCATCAAGGAACATGGAGATTACTTTTCAGACCCCTGTTGATTTTCTGTCGCAGAAAAGCATATATAATTTCTATACCTGACCTGTGTTAAAAGCATATCTCAGTTTGTGGATATACTACCTGAAGTTGCTCACGATTCTTCTCTATGAGGAAGTCAAGTTGAAGATCATGCAAATAATAATGGAATGATTTCCCATTACGATCACAGAATAAGAGAGATTTGTTTACAAATTCTTGCTGTATGTCTTCAACTTCTTCAGGCTCCATATCCCAAAGAATACAGAACACCTAAAAGCATTTTAAAACAAGAAAGGTAGAAAGAGGGACTCAATCTGACCTTTTATACAAAAGTTATAAAAAGTCACAACTTGCAGCTAATGTTCTCTGTAGGGTGACAGCTAAAAGGGCTGTTCCAGGAACTAAATTAGACCTGGGATTTTGTGCCCCTAGGAAAAAGGGGACCAGAGAACTCTAAAAGCTAAATCTGCCTTTCTTCTTCTTCCTCCCCAGGAGAAGATTCAGGAGTGAACCAAATCTTGAGGATAGCCTGAGAAAGCTCTAGCCTGCACTACTGACTATATATTGGGAGCCCTTTAAACATATGCTAGACCAAGAGCAATATCTGGTATGCAAGAGAGAAAGATATAATGACTCCTCCAACAGACACAGCCCATCAGTTAATTCATCCCTTTATCTCCATTTATCTACATGTCCTGATTAACAGTCATCATGCTTACTTTTGTTAGCAATCCAAACTACTAACCATTTTTGACATGAGGTAGAACAGGGGTGGGCAAAATACAGCCTGCAGGCTGGATCTGGCCCACCATGGAATTTTATCCAGCCTGCGGTGTGTCCTTTGGCCACACCTGGCCCAGACACATGGGACAGCCTGGGCCGCAGTGTGTGCGGCTGGTCCCACTACGCTTGGGTGCATGACAGCGCTGGAGCAGTCGCTTTCCAGCTCCTTCTAGCTGCTGCTGCCAGTTTCACTGCCGCTGGACCTGGCTCCACTGCCCAGGCACCCCAGCCTGTCCTCCTTGCACCCACTGCTGGAGATGGCAGATAGAGTGTAGAGAGCGGGGTCTCCATGGGGACCAGCACACAAGTGGACAGGGCTGGGTCAGAGATTGGGATCACGGGGTGGTGACAGCACGGGGGCCAGGGCTCCACACACATCCCTGCCAGTTCCGTAGGCAGAGGCAAGCCCTGGCCCCATGCCATCACCACCCCACAATCCCAATCCCTGGCCTGGCCTGCCCACCCATCCTGCTCTCAGATGCCACTCCCTGTCTGCCCGTGGGCCCATCCCATCTCCCTGGTTGCGATCCCTGCCCACATGGATCCCAGCCAATCTCCATGGAGACCCTGGGATCGCAGGATGGTGAGAGCACAGGGCCAGAGCTGCAATCCATTTCATGCGCAACCCTGCCCACAGAACCAGTGCCCTTCGAAGGGGCATGTGGGGAGCTGATCACAGCTTTTCCTTGGGTCCCAGCCCACACTGTCATCACCCCACGATCCCAATCCCAGCCCCTGCCCTGCTCCCAGATGTTGCTCCCTGCCCACCTGTGGTCTCATCCCATCCACTCAGCCAAGCACGGGGCAGAGCTACTTAGGGAATTTTGATGAGCTGTCACTAAAACTCCCTAAATGGCCCTCCAGCCCAAATAACTGCCCACCACTGAGGTGGGAGGTAGAACAGGGTGGCAACTTACAGAATAATTGATTCAGAGAAGCATGAGCTTTCAAAGGCAGCAACCTACTCCAGCAGATGCTATGAAAGGAGTGAAATTTTGTTTTAGACCAGTTTCTTTCACTTTTGGGGAAATCACTGTCCAATTAAAAGAGCTATATAAACACAGATATTTACTGTAATAATACTTCACCAGCTTACGTTATCTTCCTTTAGTCTTCAAGCGAAAATACTACTATTTAATGATGGACCTAGTCTGCTACACTATGGGTGCATCTACACGTTCATTAATTTGCTTTTGTTAACGCACATTAAATTTAGTACCTTCAATGTGAGGTACTAGAAAAAGGAGCATTAGCTTACTTTAATGCGCATTAAAACAAACTAATGCACATTAAAGAGCACAGGTAGACATGCTCATATTGTCAGCTTAGCAGTGCTAAAAGTTTTTCATTAAGATCACACACTGATTAGACTAAGTACTACTAAAAACAAAACAAAGAATCCCCCCAAATAACTACAAAAAGAGAGGACCTTCAATCCCACCAATAATTATAAAACATCAGATTTGGCATAATTACCTTAGTAGGCACTTTAACATCCTTTGGAAGAATAGAAAGATCTTTATAGAAGTCTTTAAAGTTTTCATTCAGCATTTCAACACTTATGGACATTGCTTCATCAAGTGCTTCATAATCATAAGAAGAAGATTTCTTTATCCTTTTAAATTGCTTATTCTGCAGCTGTCTGAGATAATATTCCCAACGATTGGGGAAATCGCGTAATAATGCGCCTATCAATGATAACACAAGAGGCGAACCTGAAAACATCAAAGAAAAGGACCAAAAATCTCAAATTAGGATAAACTACTACTGGATCCAAAAGTGTTTTCATCAGCAACTGCTGTTCTAAAAAGACTGGCTCTTGTTTTAGCAACAAAAGTCTTAAAAGCCAGGTGGGAAAAATATGCGACATAGATACTTGTGGTATGAAATTTATAGGATTCACCTAAATACTCTTCCTGCAAGTACTCTGAACAGAATTAAACAGGATAAAGAAATGAAAGGAAGAAAAATCCATTAGGGTCACTTAAAGAAACAAAGGGAAATCCAGCAGTAACATGTTGTTTGTTTAAAGTACTACAGCATGACAGAATCCCTCTTAACTTATGTTTATATAATAGAAATTACAAAATACAAATGTTTCTGAAGTAGTAAAAAATCATAAACATCATACCTTTGCATTCTCTTACAATTTTATCAGCTTGGGCAGGCATATCATTTATTTTCATATCAACAAAGAGAGATAAAATTTCAAGTCCTTTCTCATTACTCAATCCACTTTCCATGTGAACTTCATATTTCTTGCCTAGGGTAGGTTTACAATTAAAAATAATGAAAGAAAGATTTAGAGAGTTAAAAATCTTAATAAAAGTATACAAAATATTTAAATTAGCTTGTAAGCACTTCCAAAATGAAACTTAAAACAAGAAATATAGATTGAAGATCAAGCTCTTCCTTCTCTGAAACGTACACAAAGATCCTTTTGGACCAACAGTTGTGGGAAGAGGAATACAAACAAGTTTTATTAAACACGCCTTCGTTTTTGGCAGATAAGCCACAAGCAACCTAGTCATGATAGCACGCAGCTCTATACAGGCTAACTGACCCTATCTCCAACCCAATAAATATAGTATTTTAAACTTACTACAGAGTTCATTAATTTAGATACAACTCCACTTCATCTGAATTCGTTTCAAAACTTTGTCAAAAGATATACTTGAGACTATATTAATGGGTAAAAGTGTCAAACCAGTCCCTATTCCAAAGTGTTAAGATTTTTAATATCTGAATTTAAAACATTGTGGGGAAAAAGTAGTTAAAAGTGTCACATGCATACTATTCCAGGATGAAAGGATGCCTTGAAATATGAGTTAGAGAACTCGCAAATTTGAAAAGAAACTGACAAAAGCCAATTTTCCTTCAATAAGTGTAATTAGCTCTTAAAAATAAATCTAAAATTGTACTGTTCTTATTTGCAACAATAGAGAATAATGCATAGCATAAGGGTAGCAGGAGTAGCTATGCCTAGAGTGATCTGTAAAAAGCAGCAGTTGGAAGCCCAGAAGCCCCTCCATCCACAGATCACTGGGAAATAACAAAAGCAGCCCTGCAGTCTAGAACAGGTGAATATTGGTGAGGATCATGCTCAGCAGCAAGAGAATGAAGCAGAGCTCCACAACCACCTTAGGTTTGAAAGAAGATGAAAGAAGCTGGGGTAACTTCATGGAGAGGATACTGAAAGGGGAGTTCTGTCTCTCAAATCAGAGGGTGTGATTTGTAAAGTTATGCTTCCTGTCTCCAGACTGCAGACCAGAATGGAAGGTGTTTGATTCCTGTCCCCCACCCCACCCCACCCCACCCCGCAACACGTTTTTGGGCTTTGCTGGTTGTCTCATGGGGCTGGAAAGGAGACAGATTCAAAGGCAGGAAGAATGAGGAAATATAAAGTATCCATTATGGAAATATCTGCAAGTAGCACACAATTATAGGACATTCATATTATTAATGAGAGTACATAAAAGGAATTTATTATGTGTGGGGTCACTCAGTAGACATAAACTGAAAAATTAACTAGCAATTTGGGGCATCTGATTTGAAGTGCTTGAAAGAAGCCAGGATCTTCAGAAAGCACAAAGTACTGATCCTCTGAAAAAGCAGTTTTCAGTAT
>NW_017729022.1:55925286-55936133 GCF_001723915.1 Gavialis gangeticus
CTGCAGACCAGAATGGAAGGTGTTTGATTCCTGTCCCCCACCCCACCCCACCCCACCCCGCAACACGTTTTTGGGCTTTGCTGGTTGTCTCATGGGGCTGGAAAGGAGACAGATTCAAAGGCAAGAAGAATGAGGAAATATAAAGTATCCATTATGGAAATATCTGCAAGTAGCACACAATTATAGGACATTCATATTATTAATGAGAGTACATAAAAGGAATTTATTATGTGTGGGGTCACTCAGTAGACATAAACTGAAAAATTAACTAGCAATTTGGGGCATCTGATTTGAAGTGCTTGAAAGAAGCCAGGATCTTCAGAAAGCACAAAGTACTGATCCTCTGAAAAAGCAGTTTTCAGTATTAGCAGTGCCTAAATTCAGCATCCAAAAATGAAGATATTTTAAATGACTACTTGCTTTTAAAATCTTGGTTAACGAGCTTATCTGCTTACTATTTGTCTATTTTAATAAATAAATGTAGGTCTTAGAAATAACAAAATGTTGTTTTCAGAATCACCTCCAAGTGGAGAATTGTATCAAGTGGGATAATAAAAATATTTGCAGAACAAATATTTTATAACATTATACCAGGAAAAGCATAAATTTAATAATGTCATAGATTTCATAGACATTAGGGCTGGAAGGGACCTCGGAAGATCATGGAGTCCAGCCCCCGACCCAAAGGGCAGGAAGTCAGCTGGGGTCATAGGATCCCAGCAAGATAAGCATCAAATTTACTCTTGAAGGTGTTCAATGTAGGTGCTTGAACCACTTCCAATGGCAGGCTGTTCCAGACCTTGGGGGCTCAGACAGTAAAGAAATTCTTCCTTATGTCCAGCCTCAAACAGTCTTGCAGTAGTTTATAACTGTTCGACTTCATCATCCCTTGGGGCGCTCTGGTGAACAAACGTTCCCCCAGATACTGGTGGTCACCCCTGATAAACTTATAGGTGGCCATCAGATCACCCCTGGGCCTTAAATAATGATTAAGTGTACCTCCCTCCCTTAGTACAAAGTAAAGAATCTAATTGCAAGATGATCTGGAGAGCTTGGAAAAGCTAATTTCCAAATAACAAAATCAGATTAATTCCTAAAACGTACAATCAAAATATCTATTAACATTCAGTAACCTCCAGTTAATATTTTTGTAAATATTCTTCATACAAATTCAATTTAGAAACATACACAGACTGCATTTACTAACAGATTTCTATTTCAAGGGAAAGATCGCTGCAGAAAATACAAAGTTTGGTGGCTTCAATATCATCACAACCTACCACGGGCTCAATCATCCACTCCTTAAGACAAAAGAAGAAAGGAACACAATTTGTTCAGCCCCGCAGGGAAGGCAAGAGTGGCTTATATTACCCTATCCCCATGACTTTCTTTATCTGACCAATACAACATTCTTCATGTCCTTCAAAGGGAAATCTGTCCTGCCTTCCTCAACTATTGACAAAATTGGAAAAAACAGGGTCTTGCAGATCAGAAAAGGAAAACAGGATGAATTCTAGTGGCCTTCTCCATTTCCTTCACCAATATGATATAATCAGAATTGGGTTCACATTTCGTGCTTTGGTGGTATTTGTTGACAGCCGGTAAATTTTTCTAGTCATATACATGAAACATAACAGACATCATCCATAACAAGACTTTTCCACCTCTCACAAACCCTCTAGTTCCACAGCCTGCCAAAGGTAGTGGCATATGAGAGGAATAATCTTCTATAACCAAGAAAGATTACAAAATTTAAATGGTATTTTATCAGTTAACAGACACACAACTGATATGAAGTCCTAAGCAGGAGAGAAAAACATTCCTTACCAGTCACATGATCTGTCACACTCCTATCCCTGCTGGTAATAAGAACTTTACAATGATTATCAAAAGCCGCTAATGTCTGAGAATCCCAAATGTCATCCAGGACCAAGAGAGACCTAATACAAGAAGAAATATTACACATTTGGAGTCAAGTAGTAACTTTTCAAAAAAAGATTTTTTTTAAATCATTGCATTTTTAAAAATGCTACCTTTTAAGAAGCACTAAATGCTGCAATTTGGGAAGCAAGTTCATATTCTGAATTTCTCTCTCAGAAAAATATTTAAATGCTTTACTTTTCGCTCTTTTGCCAATATAGAATACATTCATTATTGCTTATAATTCATAAGAGCATATCTTTGTCAATGCTGAGCCATGAGTAGTTTGTTTTTCCCTCCCTCTCAATATCCATCAGGAAATTAGAGGTATTTGTTAACATGAAAAAAAAAAAGAAATGCTTTCTTACGTATAGGTTAAATATCTGCATAGATGAGAAGAGCTCAGTTGGCCAAGCACAGAATAAACATAAGTAGAAATTAAATTCCTGTTTACTTAGCTTGCTACATGTCTGTTTTTGAAAATCTTGCGCAGTGGGGGGAGGGAGAAGCTGTGTAGGAATAACACTTTTGCCTTATAATTTTAGTCCGATATCACATCTCTATTTGCAAAAGTAACATTTTTCAAGGACTATCCATTGACATATTTCTGAAGCAGAGCTACAGTTATGTTTGAGGACTACACTATGCTAATAGGTATCTCAACAAACCAAATGAAAAAAAGTCTTGCTTGATGCAATGCATACATAACCAAAGCAGCACTGGTCAAAGATGGTTGCCAAAAAACAAACAATCTCCTTTGCTTAAAAGAAGACCAGAGCAAATAAGTCCAGAAGACAGAACAAAACCTCATATATTTGCATTTTGAACACTTCAGGTGAAAATAATAATAATAATAAAAGCTTTTAAGTTGCCAGCTGAATTGTATTACACTGTTTACTTTTGTTTCTGATTCCTTATGGGAGGAATTTTCAACTGCTCTCAATGAAGTTAAGAGAAGTTTCATATTTACTTCAACTGGAACAGAGTTAAGCCAATGAACATTTCTGAAAATTCCTCACTTTACATACAAATGCATGCACTGTATAGCTAAAAGGTTCAAAGTTGCTGAAGGGGGTCTTATTTTTAAAATTGGGCACCCAGACACATTAGATCACTGAAAGTCTTTTTATATGGGATAAGTTAATGATGAATTTATGTTAAAGTTACTACTGTCATCAGGAACATCCATTAAGTACTGTCACAGCCATAACTAATTCATCCTATGATATCTTCATGTGAAAAAGTCTTATCCAATAGATGTAACTATCTGCTCTCACATGTGAACAATCAGAGACTTTACAGGTAACTTAGGATTCTCCCAACTTCTAGAGATGGTGAGCCACTCTCCACGCTTAGAAGAGTTTCCTGATACCCTGTTAAGACCACTAACTCTCACACTAGTTGATTACAGCCATATCAGAAGTAATTCTGAAATTGCATAAAGTGAACTTCACTAACAAGAAACTGAATGTTAACTTATAACCACAACCCAACATGATAAATAAGGCCGTCCTCCTGAGAAAAGGTTTGCAGGAACTGCTGTCTCATTCTTGATCAGGAAGCAACAGAAGTCCTTTACTTGGTCAGTAAGCCAAAACCCAAATGAGAAAAAAAAAAACACACACTAGAAAAAAAATCTAAAACTGGGTCCCTTTCAGAGGCAACTGCACTCTAATGAATTCCTGGCTGAGGAAGTCAACCATAGCATCAAGTCATAGGCAACACTTATTAATTTGTCTTGCTATGGCTCTGTCAGTACTCCCAAGTCAACAGCATACTGGATTCAGGAAACGTTGATCAGTCAAAAACACAGTTCCAGAGCGGAGTCTGAAATTCCCCAAGTTGAATCTACAAATGCCTGATGGCTCCCAATTGTTCTTTTTGTTTCAGACTTCAACAAGTGAACTAAATATACGTGATAAACAGTTTGAGCACAAGAAACAGAACAGCAGGGTAAATTAGTCTTGATGAAACTTTGCACCAATAGAGCTATCCTGCTTTCAGTCCCACCTTGAGTTCCAGCGTCTCCAGAGTACTGCGTTTAGCTGTCTAAACATACCATAAAAGGAAACAACCCCAGCCTCCTCCTCTGTGCTCAGGAAAAACAATTTCCACATTTTGCAGTGATTTCTCTTCCCTGCCATGCACAAACTGAATATTCAAATGCCACCTCTGCTGAGAAGAGATGAGTTTGATTAAGCGAACAAAGATGTCAGAAAGGTAGCCTAAGTGTGCCGTGACAGACAAGTAGCTGAACCTGTAAGCAAGTGAGGACTGCTGATCTTTCAGGAAAATCTGCACTTCAACTTAGAGTCAGGTTAGCATTTTACATTTGAAACCTGACTCTCTTTTAAAGAAAAAGAAATGTTACTGTACCACAAGGCAATACAAAAAGTAAAAAAATTCATAGGATAGGTCTTAAGGGAGCTCACTATAATGGTTTCACAGATGGCTTCGCACTGATTTTCTAGCATTTTTTTTGGCAACAAAAACATTGCCAACATTTAAAAAAAATCAGGAAAAGAAACACATTTTGGACCTTTGTGAACAAGCATCCATTCTTTTGTGTGACAATCACCTGTAAGCAGGAATTGGCAACCTATGGCCCCCAAGCCAGAACTGGCCCTCATGAAGACTGGATGTCTTTTACTGGTGGCCTGTATTTTACTGAGGGCATACACCAGCTGTTTGATCCAATCTGTGTTTTGCTAATGCCTCTGGTCACTCCAGCCAACTACATGAAGGGCTATTCTTCCTCACTGTAGCCTCTGCTCACTATTGCTGGAAGTTTCCAACTCTTGAAGTAACCCTTGCCAAAACAGAATCAGAGAACCATAGAAAATTAGGGTTGGAAGGGACTTGGAGGACACCTAGCCCATCCCCCTGCTTAAAGCAGAACCATCCCCAACTAGATCAACCCAGCCAAGGCTTTGTCTAACCAGGTCTTAAATCCTCCAAGGATGGAGCTTCCACCTCTCTGAGTAACCTGCTCCAGTGCTTTACTAACCTACTAGTGAGAAAGTTTTTCCTAATGTCTAACCTAAACTTTCCTTGCTGCAGCTTGGAAACTATTACTCCTTGCTCTGTCTTCTGCCACCACTGAGAACAGTCGAGCTCCATCCTCTATGGAACCCCCCTTCAGGAAGCTGAAAGCTGCTATTAAATCCCCCCTCAGTCTTCTCTTCTCTAGACTAGTGGTTCCTAATCTATGACACAAGTACCACCAGTGGTGCGCAGACAACCTGTCAGTGGTACAAGTTAACAGATTTATTATAATTACTTTATATGACAAAAAACTGTGGGTGGTACTTAAGGTTGAACTGAAAAAAATGCTGGTGGTACTTAAAGTTGTATCATTGTAAATTGGTGGTGCACAATCTGTCAGAGTTTGGGAACAACTTCTCTAGACTAAATAAGCCCAGTTCCCTCAGCCTCTCTTTAGAAGTCATTTGCCCCAGCCCCCTAAATATTTTTGTTGCCCTCCACTGGAATTTCTCCAATTTGTCCACATCCTTTCTGTAGTGGGGAGCCCAAAACTAGACAGTACTCCAGATGCGGCCTCACCAGTGCTGAAGAGGAATAATCACTTCCCTTGATCTGCTGGCAACACTCCAACCAATGCAGCCCAGTATGCTGTTAGCCTTCTTGGCCACAAGGTCACACTGATGGATCATATCCAGCTTATTGTCCACTGTAACCCCCAGGTCCTTTTCTGCAGAGCTGCTGCTAAGCCAGTCAGCCCCAGCTTGTACCGGTGCATAGGACTATTCCATTCTAAGTGCAGGACTTTGCAATTATCCTTATTGAACCTCATGAGATTTCTTTTGGTTCAGTCTTCCAATTTGTCTAGGTCTCTCTGAACCCTCCAGTGTATCTGCTAGTCCCCCTCCCCCCAGTTTGTGCCTTCTGCAAACTTGCTGAGGGTGCATTCTTTCAGGTCATTAATGAAGATATTAAACAAAACTGGCGCTAGGTTGACCCTTGGGGCACTCCACTTGATCTCAGCTGCCAACTAGACCTCAAGCCATTGACTACTACCCTCTGAGTCTGATGATCCAGCCAGCTTTCTATCTACCTTACAATCCATTCATCCAACCTATACTTGCCTGAGAAATCATTGTGGGATACCATATTAAAATCCTTGCTAAAGTCAAGGTATACTACATGCACTGGTCTCTTTGCACAGAATCAGACATCTCTTCATAGTAGGTAATCAGGTTGGTCAGGCATGACTTGCCCCTGGTGAATCCATGCTGACTGTTCCTAATCACCTTCTCCTCCAAGTGCTTAGAAATGGATTCCTTGGGGACCTGCTCCATGACCTTTCCAATGATTACAGTGAGACTGACCAGTCTGTAGTTCCGTGGATCCTCCTTTTCCTCTTTCTTAACTATGGACACTATATTTGCCCTTTTCCATCTTCCGGGGCCTCTTCTGATCACCATGAGTTTTCAAAGATGACCAGTGGCTGTGCAATCACATTAGCCAACTCCCTCAGCACCCTCAGGTACATCCCTTCCATGGACTTGCACACATCCAGCTTCTCTAAATAGTCCCTAACCTGTTCTTTTGCCACAGTTGGCTGCTCACCTCCTCCCCAAATTGTGTTGCCAGGTGCAGTCGTCTGGGAGATCACCTTGCCTGTGAAGACTGAAGTGAAAAGGGCACTGAGTACTTCATCTTTTTCTGCACCTGCCGTCACTAGGTTGACTCCCCAATTAGTAAGGGACACACTTTCCCCAATCCTCCTCTTGTTACTGATATACTTGTAGAAACCCTTCTTGTTACCCTTCATGTCCCTTCTTAGCTGCTACTCCAACTGTGCTTTGGCCTTTCTGATTTCATCCCTGAATGTCTGAGCAATACTCTTATACTCCTCCCTAGCTGTCTGTCCAAGTTTTCACTTCTTATAAGCTTCCTTTTTGTGATTTAGCTCACTGAAGAGTTCCCTACTAGGCCAAACTGGACTTCTGCTATACTTGCTAGTCTTCCTACACATTGGGATAGTTTGTTTCTGTACCCTCAGTAAGATTTCTTTGAAGTACAGCCAGCTCTCCTGGACTCCTCTCTCCCTCAGACTGGCTTCCTAGGGGATCCTGCCCATGAGTTCCCCGAGTGAGTCAAAGTCTACTTTTTTCCAAGTCCAAGGTCCTTATTCTGCTGCTCTCCATTCTTCCTTTCCACAGGATCCTGAACTCAATCATTTTGTGGTTGCTGCTGCTCAAGTTGCCATCTACTACTACATTTCCTACCAATTCTTCCCTGTTTGTGAGCAGCAAATCAAAAAGAGCACAGTCTCTAGTTGGTCACTCCAGCACTTGCACCAGGAAGTTGTCCTCAACACTCTCCAAAAACTTCCTGGATTGCCTGCGCACAGCTGTATTGCCCTCCAGCAGGTATCAGGGTGGTTGAAGTCCCTCATGAGAACCAGGGCCTGGGATCGGGAAACTTCTGCTAGCTGCTTGAAGAAAGCCTCATCCACCACTTCCTCTTGGTCTGGTGGTCTATAGTAGACACCCACCACAACATCACCTTTGTTGCTCTCCCCTCTGACCCTAACCCAGAGACTTTCAACAGGCCAATCTCATTTCTTACTGGGGTCGTCAGCAAGCATACAACTCTTTTACATGAAGTGCAAATCTTCCTCCTCTTCTCCCTTGCCTGATCTTCCTGAACAGTTTATACCCATCCATAATAGTGCTCCAGTCATGCCAGCTAGCCCAGCAAGTCTTTGTTGTTCCAATCACATCACAGTCCTGTGACTGTGCAAGGACTTCCAAACCTTCCTGCTCGTTTCCCAGGCTCTATGCATTTGTGTACAGGCACCTTAGACAACTAGCTGATTGCCCTGATTGCTCAGGAAGAATGAGAATGCCTTCCTTGTTGGCCCCTCCTGCTTGCGCTTCCTCCAGGTCACCCACTTCCCCCAGGTCTTTGGTCTGCATTCCCCAGTGAACCTAGTTTAAAGGCCCCCTCACTAGGTTAGTAAGCTTGTCTGTGAAGATGCTCTTCCTAGTCTTCATCACGTGGATCCCGTCTCTTCCTGGCAATCCTTGGAACAGCATCCCATGGTCAAAGAACCCAAAGCCCTGCCCATGACTCCAGCTGCGCAGGCATCCATTGAGATGCCAGATGTGCCTGCTTCTGCCTAGGCCTTTTCCCTTGCAGGATCCAGGAGAACACCACCTGAGCCCCCGTCCCCTTCAGCCTTGCACCCAGAGTCCTGTAGTCACTTTTGATCTGCTCAGGTTCTCCCCTAGCAGTATCACTGGTGCACACATGGATGAGCATAGGGTAGAAGGCTAGATGAGTCTCAGTAATCCCTCCATGACGTCTCAGATCTGGGCTCCAGGCAAGCAGCATACCTCCCAAAAGCACAGGTCAGGCCAGCAGATAGGTGTATCTGTCCCCCTCAGAAGGGAGTCTCCAGTCACCACCACCCATTGCTTCTTCTTGGTGGTGGTGATCTCGATCCTTCCCACCTTGGGGAGGCATCAGCCATGCTCATTCACCAGTGGAACATGCTTCTCCGCCTCTGTTGTTAGGGCTCCATATCTGTTCTGCAGGTGAACTGCTGCAAATGTATATGAAGATTTCTGCTTGCTGCCAGAGGTCACAAGCTTCCAGCTTCTACCTTCCTCAGAGTCTATGTTCTTTCCCTTCTCTAGCGCTGCTGTTGGCAGTTCTTCCTCCAGCACTGAATCAATGAACTCCTCATTGTGGGGGATCCTTCAGTCTCACTACCTACACAACACTGTTGCTTCAAGTTGCTGATGAAAAGCCACAATAGGTTTCATGTACGAGTCCTGCCTCCCACTCCCATCCCAAAACACAAGTGGAAGAATCTGTCATATTTCTGCACAATTTTATGAATATAACCTGCCAGCTCACACAATCCAGGATTTGGGAAATCTTGATACAGACCTCTCCATTTGACACTCCTATGAAAAAAGCTTCAACAAGTCAGTTACTTTAAAAAAAATCTTTCCAGTTTTACCTCAAAAAGGATGTTCTCACTGTCTAAAGCATTACTGAAAGGGAAATAAAAGGTTATATTGAAAAGAATGTATATGTGACAGCAATTTTAGCTCATTTGCCAGGGCCTATACACAAGACACAGAAAAGCTAATTTTTGATCTTGATCTACTATATTTACTTAACTAGAACAAGGTTATAAGATGACTCCCAATAATTAGATTCCATATATGGAAAACTTATAAATTTGTTATAGTTTTCCAGATACAGAATCTAATTATTGGAGGTCTGCCTTGAATTTGTCAACCTCCCACTGCTACATGAGGAGAAAAGATCTGGGGGGGTCAGGTAGCCCTTTGGTCTCTTCTTCCCTCTAACTTTTTATCCTGGTAGCCCCTTCCCCTTCTCCTTACTGCCAGTCCCTGCTCTCCCTGAGCACATAGAAGTGAGGAGCATATTTGAAAACAATAACCTTGAAATTAAACATGGCTGTAGCAATTTGCATACAGTACCCATGCACTTAGTTTATCTAGAACTGATGCATGCTTTTTTTTTTTTTTTTAAACTGCTGCAAGTTTTAGCACAGGTACTCCATAAACACACTTAAGCAGCATTCTGGCACCTGCTTATATAAAGTACAAACTTTGTATAGTCTTAGTCCAAAGCCAAATGCTCATGATTTACCACACAGGTCATTGGGCTGGGCACCAGCAGTGTCAACAGCATTTCAAGCCATGGCCACCCCACAGCTCAGCACTGCTCAGTATGTGCGTGTACTCCGGATGCCTCTGGCAATGGATCCACGTGCTAATTAGTCCCCACTCATGACTAGAATCCAGTGTTCTTGTTACGAGCCCTGGGATGCTCCAAAAATTTAGATGCAGATGAGGCGCAAGACAACCTGGTCCTGCTTCATTCACCTCGTGGAAGGTGGATTCATACTAAGCATATGTGCCAAGCTGAAAGAGGAGGCGACATAGGGATTCTGGGTGAACTGTATGAAATGTCACAGCTTCCCATGACTTGAAAAAGCAGTGAAAGGGAATGAGCTTAATGGGCACTACCATAATCTTATTCAAATTGACTTCACTAACCTATTCTTGTGGTATGGTCCTATCAGTATGTTTGGCCAATGTGGGCCATGTTGTTTCATAGTCATGCTCAGTGTTGAATGAATTTAATCAAGTTCATAGTTGGTTTTCATTACTGAGCACATGATGCTTTTGGCAACAGACAATGTATTTAGTGATATTTCCTCATGTGCAATTATAAGATAAGAGGCTTTTTCCTGCCCTCCATGCCACTGGGGAAGAAAAAACCTTGTCTTGTATTCACGTACATATGGTAGATGCTTGTTACATACAAAGAATAACATTTAACCTCACTGATAGTACCTGGGGTATTTATGTAGTATCAGCAGACGAAGACGGTCTTTAGCCTCTCCAATATTAAGCGGTGGCCTTTGTGCATAAGTGAAGTCCAGATCTAATCTACTACAAAGATTCTGAAGTTTCATTAGAAGCCCTGCATCGTCCTGTTTTCCAACAGAAATCCAATGTACTCCTCCGGGAAAGCACTCTAACAAAGACAGTACAAAATAAAATATAAGCTTAAATATGTTAGCTGCTGCTGATCATGTACTTGATCTGAGCCTTCAAGAAGCCAAGCCAAACTACACCAAGCAATTAAAAAAAACATCAGGCTAGCTAAAATGGAAGCAAGTTTTAAGATTTGATAAGCAGTTTTCAAAGATGAGGCAAATGTTTCACTCACATTCCATAAATATGTCTCCATAACTCTAACCCCAAATGAGTGTTTACATTATCCAAGTAAGACTGCACTGTATGCATCTTCAAAATTGAAAATCCTATCCAATGTGAACAATTGCCACTGGAAAGCAGGGCAGTATTCAAACATTCTAAAGCAGGAGTGCCCAAATCCCCACCCCCAGC
>NW_017729022.1:55941133-55947394 GCF_001723915.1 Gavialis gangeticus
TGTGAACAATTGCCACTGGAAAGCAGGGCAGTATTCAAACATTCTAAAGCAGGAGTGCCCAAATCCCCGCCCCCAGCCAACTGTGGTCCATCGCATCTGGCCAGCAGGGCTCCCCAGCGGTTGGGAAATTTGGTAGCGGGTGAGCAGTGGCCATTAAAATGGCCACCCTCCTCACTGCCAAATTCCCAAATCCCAAGCCGCACACACCCAGTTGGGGCCAGGGCCAGGACAGGCTGCAACCCCATCACCCCTGGGATCAGACCACGCTCCCTCCCCCCGCAGCTGTATTAGGGCCAGACCATAGCCTCGGATTGGGGCCAAGCCACACCCCATTTCCCTGCAGGCTGAGGTTGAGGCTAGGCTACACCAGCATCTCTCTGTGGGGCAGAACCACACCCCCTGCCTCCTCCTGTGGGACCAGGTCAAGCCCCCTTCCCTTGTGGAGCTGAGTTGCCCCCCACCCTTCTCCGCATGCCTGGATGGGGTCCACTGTGCCTGCCCCAGGAGCCCAATAAGGACCAACAGCCAGATCTGGCCCACGAACTGAGCACCACTGTTCTAGAGCACAAAGTGACAGTCAATTTTATAAACTGAAAATTGTTTAGGAATATCCAACTAATTTAGGGTCTGAATCACTTATTTATTTTCAATGGGATATAGGTCCCTTAGTCATTTATGAAAATTTTCCTCATGCATGAAGACTGAACATATATAATTTTTATAAAATAACTGAAAAGTACCTTCCAAGAGTCTTTCATCTCTTAGTGCCTCAGCTGTTAAGACAGACTTCCCAGAACCTGCCATTCCATAAACAGTAACCCAACCTGGATCACCTCTTAAGTTGTATAGTTTCTGTCTAATTTCATTTACCAGTTCTGGACGAGTAACAAACACAACTGGTCTCTGTGGCACTCCACCTTCACAGAGGATTGTCCTCACTGAAATAAAATCATGCATTTAAATAGGAATAGGATTTCTAAACAATTTCCCTACCTCTTTAAAAAACAATACTCCTTAACTATTCAGGAAAACAATGGATAGATAATGAGAGTTGCTAAATTTCAGTTTGTTTCCAGAACAGGTAGAAAGTAGTTACTCAACAGGCACCACCTTTCTCTCCCAAACCGTGTAAAAAATTATTATATTTCTACCATTAGCCAAAGTATTAATCACTATGTGTTCTTCATGATACAGCCTGGGTTCTTCATGATACATTTTCCATTTAAATATCAATAAATGTGTAATAGAGCTGATGTCATATTTGGTCAAATATGATGTGAACCCTTGTTTCACCAGAACTGCTCTGAAACTATACAACAGCTATGGAATACAAACATGGCAGATCAGATGCTTGTATCAGTTTAGTTTATTTACAGTAATTAAAAAGAAAACCCACAAAAACTTTGGTGTATAGAAAAAAATCTAGTAGCCAAGTAAGCTAAATTGCTAATGTTCCCCAAATAGTGAATTAACGTAAAAAAAAAAATGAGGAAGTATCATTGCCAAAAAGAAAGTAAATTTCAGAGCTTGTGATTTCTATCAAGATTCATTTCTCTAAAATACACTAACAGAAAGAATTTTCTTCCATCAAGCACTTAAAAGTGATTAGACTTGGATGACACTGTCCAACATATAAAGCTTTATTTTTTAAAAACAGCATTTTTAAAATCATCTATTACTGGACATGGAAGAGCTAAACAACTTAAAAAACATACCTCCCCCCATTAAATTACATGAAACACAGAAATATTCACTACAGCCACACCAGGTCATATGTGTAAGTGCACCAAGTAGTGCTTTTTTCTCAAAAACAGTTCACACATCTACTCTTTTAATAAAATTTAAACTACAATTACAATCTTCTTCTTCAAAAACAGCAAAGCTGATGGTTTCTACTAACCACAAAAGGCTACTCCATCTGTAGAGTTCTTTCTATCGTAAGAGGTGATACTTGGGATGCCATCATGGAGAAGAGCTGCAAGATCCTTGTACCCTTCATGAAGCAGTGCATTATAGAAAGATATGTATGAGTTGTTATCTTTTTTAAGAATAATGCTTATTAGCATAGCTGCTCGGTCCTGCCGTGTAGCCTACCAAAAACAAAAAGAAAAAAAAAGTGTTTTATAAAATCAGAGATAAAGGAACCTACTAAGTTATCTCGTTTCAATGCCAAAAAGTTAAGGCCTGCACTTTTCATTAACAGGAATGCTTGCTGCAAATGCAATCCAAATAATGGACCAACATCAAAGCTTTACTTGAAGAAGGCATTCAAACACCTTTAAGCACAAAGATCTTCTTATGACTTTAAAGGAACTACTTGCACACGTCAAGCTGTGCGTAAGCTTAAATACTTGCCGAATAAGAGTCTAACATGTTCAAACAGTCCAAAAGGAGTATTCCAAAACAGGTTATGCAGTCTAGAAAGACTAAGATGAGTAAAAAGATGCCCATTTTACCTGTGCTTTAACTTTCTCCTCTTCCTGTAATGTTAGTACTTGATCACTAATCATATGATCCATAATATAAGAGGTTTGGATGTCTCTTTCCAACGCTAACCGGTTTAGAACCAAATGGTTTCGACTCTTCACATTCATTTTGCTTCAGTGTGGAAAAAATATCAGGCCTAAACAGGAACGTGAACTAGATAAGACAGGAAAAAAATACCCAATTTCAAAATATATTTCCTTTTGACATTCCATTAAAGAAATAGAGAAAAAAAATTGTAACGGAACTCTTTCAACATTAACCCCACTAAAATTTGGCTACTTTTCAGTTAGGTTTATTCTGTGAGCCTGGGACACCAGCAACAAGAGCGTCCTGCGCACCTGCCCCATCTCCTGCATCTACGCCAAGCTGATGCACTGCCTTGTGGTGTCTGATACCATGTTGGTCCCATGACATCTATGTTGAGCACAACATGGGCCACTGCTAGTACACCAACCCTGTGAAACCAAATGCCGCTGGACCGGACCCAAAAGGCCTGAACCTCCCCCTTTGCACCAGGTGGATTTCAAGAAAAATCTTTAAGGATGGACCGCTCCACTCCACCCGAAGAAGACCCCCGTGATAAGATTATATAGACTGAGAAGCTATCTCTAACCTACCCCCTCCACCACTGCAGACCATTGTACAGGTTTGTGTGCATCTATCTTCTTTTTTTCTCAGCGTCGCGACCCCCCTCCCTCCCCTTCCCTGACCTCCGGGATTAGTTCTGTATTTTCTGTATCCTAGTTGTGTTTCCCACCGCACCCCCATCCCTCTTATGTTAGTCCCTCACTCAGGTGGCTCTGTATTTCCCTTCTGGCTTTGTCATCTTTTTGGTTCATGAACCTTAGCATCTACTAATAAAATTCAGTTTGTTTTAGCTGTGGGCCATGGAATACATGAAAAATAAGATTTATGAGGTAAAGTAGTATCTTTTATTAGAATAACCACAACCATACAATTGGTGCAATATAAGATCTTATCTCACTTCACAAATCTTGTTTTTTCACACTAAAAACAGTAGAAGTAACCAGTATTTCAGCCTAGTACTTTGTTTTGTGGTATAACCGTTTATTCTTTCTCTGAAATGTTCAGATGCTTGAAACTTACTGTTCAGTTGGGCTGGCAAGCACCACAGCATTAAACAAACATCAGGGAAATCCCCCTCACTCCCCCCACCCCAACTCAAAGGAAAAATATATATAGTTGGATTGCACTTTAAAAGTTCCTAAATACAATGAGTGTGAATTGTTACCAGTCCTCTGAAAGTACTAAGTAAATGCCACAATATTGTGCTCAATTTATTAGAAAGGAAAAAAAAGTCTGGCTGAGTTAATTTGTTTAATGTGATGGCTCCTTTTAAATTTGCAAATAAGGCAAAATTAAAATCTATTTCATGCTTTAATAATCAGGATCAAAATTCAATACACTACCTCTTCTAGGTCAACTAATTTTCCATTTTTTAAATAAAAAATGCACTAACTTGGCAAGATTAAATGTTAACAAGTTAGCCCTTTTTAAGTTTATACCAGAGTCATGTTTTCAAGAACTCTCAAAGCTAAGGAACCGCAGTCCTTGCATACTCTAAATTTCACACATAGTGGATGCATCTACACATGCACTTTACTACAGAGTTGACTAATTAGCTCTAATTAGTCAGGGACAATACTATTTTAGGACGGAATCATTAAATACAATCAAATGCATGTGTAGATGGTGACTGGTGGGTATAAATTGCACCTGGTCAGCACAGGTAGCTGGGGACCAGACTCTGGGCTCCTGCCAACCCCTCTGTTGCCTGATACCACCACCCAGAGCCTAAGGCTGAGTACCCACCAGGCCCTCTGCCAGCCTGGAGCTGCTCCACCCCAGCTCAAACTGATGCAGTCCCAGGTACATGTGTAGACAACATGCGTGTGAGCAGTTGACTCCAGCTCAAATGGCTGCAGAGTTTATTGCTGCACATTAACAGCACATGCACACAGCATAAACTATATATACCAGTCTTGTTTGGTAACCAGGACATTTCCCAATATGCAGGATGGACTAAGGTTACCCTTCAGCCCAGGGGCATCCAATTAATTTGGCCCCATGGACAACCCACTTCTGGAGGCAGTCACTCCACTGCCACAGTTCCAGGACCCAGGAGTGAATGCCACTTGTTCCCTTGCCTGCTCTCCTACTGCCAAATTTAGTTGCCAACAGTGAGTGAAGACTCCCAAATCAGCAATGAGCAATGGCAAAAGGAACCAGCAGTAGCATTCACTCCACTGGATTCTGGTGCTATGCCAACAAGCCTGGTGGGACACAGTTTTACCACTCACAGGCTGCATGTAGCCCTTAGGCTGCTAATTGTAAATCCCTGCTGTAGCATCATTCTCAGTCTTGAAATTGACTTGGTCCTGTCAATTTCCAGTCTGCCATTAAAAGCAAAATGCTCTAAGGCAGGGTTCCCAAACATCTCTAGGGGGGAAACACGACAGAAACCATGGGCAACTGGTTCCACCTTAGCTGCAGGGGGGCACATGCTCCCCCACCAACCAGTCAGCAACCGGGGGGAGGGCAGGGGAGGAGTTTGCGCACAGCCAATCCTGCCCCCCTCAGTCAATCGCGCTGACCAGAGGGGGGTGTCAGAGTGGCTGCAAATGCTTCTGGGAGCACAATGGCACTCAGCTCCCTGGCTGGTGCTTGCAGGGGGGCTCTGGTGCTCCCGCCTGTCCCCCCTGCCCATCACCTAAGTGGCAAGTGCAGCCAGTCAGAGGGTGCACTGGCGCTCTTGTGGGGTGCACATGCATCCCCTACGTGTTGCCACTGGGAGAAATGGTGTAACAGCAGATTTAATTGTCATTATAACTGGCATTTAAGGGGTTAAAATATAAACGTATGCTAGTAGGAGGATGCGGCAGCTGGTAAATCTGGGAGGGGGTATGCAATAAGAAAGTTTGGGAAACTGCTCTAAGGTAAAGCAAAGCCTCTTCATTAAGCCTTAATGAAGTGCAAACAGCTCAGCAAAAGGGACACACTTTGTGTAACCACTTAACAAATATTAATGGGGTGCAAAAAGCTGAGAGCAGGCTGTTTCTGCAGCAATGAGCACTAAATTGTCATAAGCAGCACCTCTAACACTGAAACTGATGGGATTTGGCAAATTACTAGTGTCAACTGCACAATTGAACAGCTGTTTGCATTACCTGCAGGCATTTCATATGGTTTATATTGTGCTACTTATTATAACAGCTTCAAGTACTGCAGTGGAACATGAAGTTTCTAGCTTTTATACATTTTAACCAAATTATTTTCCCCAAAGACGGGGGATCGAGACTAAGTTCCACCATCTTATTTTCTAAAGCCCCATGCTGCCAAAGTGAGTCATTAGAAAGGTTCGTAGTCTTATTCTTGTTCCTGTCATTTACACATGGGCATGTGAATTGTTCCATGGCATCCCAATTATGCACTCAGTGCAGATTATTCATTCCCTTGTCAAGTTTCCTAAGGTAGTATTGTTGTTAGTATTTTGGGGTAATTCAAAGAAGGCCCTGGCCATGGTGAAATTGTGAGATCTAATTCACAGGCAACTGGTTCTGGGAGTGGAATTTACAAACCCAGTTTATGCACCTGCCTTCTCTATACTTGATATAAGATAAATTCAGTGCCTAGGATTTGAGTTCTGGGCCATGTTCCTGGACTGTTTATGCATTTTACATTTAAGAACCATTGATAAAATCCATAAACTGCAATGAGAGCAGGGCCTGAAACCCAAGACTCCATCCCCCTTTT
>NW_017729022.1:55952394-55956806 GCF_001723915.1 Gavialis gangeticus
CTCCTGGACACACAACCTCCCAGATGCACAGAACACAGGCATCCAGGACACCTCCCCCTTTTTGACAGCTGTCTTTTCCCTCCCCCCTCCCCAACACTTTTTATTTGAGCCTGTTTGCTTCCCTCTACAATATCTGGGTGCCAAAGGAAGCATTAAGATAAGATGGGAGAAGTTTCCCTCCTCTATATCCCTAGCACCATTCCTATACCAGCACCATGGCAAAAGGAACAACTGCAAAGAAAGTCCCATTTATCCTCTGCAATGCCAACTACAACAGAAACAGTGGGGACGTATACACACAGTTCAGTTATACAGGGTGGCTGTACAGAGACAGATGGAGCATGCTTTCAGAGAGAAGATTCAGAGAAATATAGCAAACTCCACAGCTGTCTAGTGAGTAGGTGTGAACTTAGATTTTTTTTCTAAGGCTTTTGGGTAAACATTCACCACGATGGCAAAAGGCACATCAGTGCAACCTTTACTCTACCCCCCGCCCCCCCCCCAGCCAGAAGAGTGGTACCACGATTTGCAGAAAGGCTTACATGAAATTATTTTTTTATTGTGAACAAAACAGCATACTTTGCCCTTATCTAATCTCAAAAATAATTGGTTTTACCTGTAACTCCTCCCTTTCCAGCTCCTCCCCTCTGCCTCTTAAGTCAGCCTTAAGTAGGTAGCCTCATAAAATTTTAGCCCAAATGTTTTGTATTCAGCAAAATTAAAAACTGAAAATTGAGTCACAAAAAAACAGGGTTAGGGAATCAGCAGCCCACTGCAGCCCCACAAGCAGAGGAGGCATCCCCAGGGTCCTAGAGGCTGCCTCATTCCATCTAATCTCTCCACAGCATCTGCTGGTTGCTAGGGAGGTGTAGCAGGCTGCCCACAGTGAAGACTGGATCTCAATCAGTGGCCCACTGTGGTAAAAGTCTGCCAAACCCTGACATAAAAATAATGTGTTGGACAAACATAATTATAGACTGCTGCTGGGGCCACTTATAAAAACAAAGGTAGAGACAATTAAATTGAAAGGTAACACATTAACACCAAAAGGAAAAAAAAAAGTTGTGGAAAACACACACACACACACACACACATACACAACTAATTAGAGGAACTCAATAAAAATTAGCTTAGCAGGATTCAAAGACTCCAACAGCTTAGCAGGATTCAAAGACTGCTTCTTTAACATTCGCAACTCCACCAGGTAGGATATACAACTTTGTGCTGAAGGGTGTAAGCCAACCTTTAGTGAGGTAAGAAAACTTCTTGAAGATAATTCTTCTATGCCTCCATGATTCCATTCATCTCCTAGCGAATTTCTTGAACCTTCCTTCTGAACATGTTATTGGCCACTGTCACCAAACAGAGAAATGAACAAAGATCAGTGCTGTTCAACCTTCCCAGGTTGAGTCAGAAAATTTGGCAATAGGGAAAACAGTGACAATTAACACTGCCACTGCTCCCTTGCTATCAAACTTTAAAGCCCCACAGGCAAATGACATGGCCCCAATGGTCCTAGACTGGGTTAGCACATGGGGCCACAGTGGCAAACCCAATCCAGCATGTGTGGGTCTGGGGCCATGACTGTGTGCTGGATCCAGTCTGCAGCTCAATCCCTTGCACTGGACCCAGCCTGTTAACCAACCTCGCATATCTCATCCAGCCCACAGCCCAAAGTTGAGCTTCTGAAAGGGTTCTTCTGCACCCGCACAAAAGGCAACTATCTGATTTTCAACACAAGTAAATATTCACATTTAAAAAAAATATATCTATGGAAGTTTGTAAATCTATTCTTTAGGTCTCAAACATGTGGCAGTATCTTTTCAATTAAGGAGCAAGATGGCAGTGCTGCCCATTCCTAGTCTCCTCAATGCAGAAGCCATTTTCTTTTCAAATGCTTAAATCCTGGTCCTCTTTCATTATCTAATTAAAAAGTGCCAACATGGTAGCACCTTCAGTTGTCCAACAGCCCCCAATTCTTCTTCTACATTAATTCAGGGTGTTGGTCTAAGGACATAGACAGACAAGGTTCTAATTAGTCGGTCTAATAAAAGATAATACATTTATCCAAAGAACCTTGTCTTCTACATTAAGACACAGGAGATGGTGTTTTTTTGGCAAGCGCTTACCCTGCAAGGAAGTGGATGGAAGTTGTAACCCTGCCCTCGACTGGGACCAAGAAAGGCAAAAGACATTGCTGAAGAGCAGCCTGTCCCCTGAATGAGCTGCCTACCTCGTTGCCCTGCCCAATGCAAGAGAGATACTGAGACCAATGTGCTGAGGGGGCCTGGGAGACGGGGACTTATCTCCACACTGACTGGTACAGGGCAGTTCCCCTGGAGCCTGCTGCAGTGTGCTCAGCCAGCCAGCTCAGTGGCTGTGCTGAAAGAAGTTAAGTCGCCAACCCCCACATCTGACAGGAGGAGGCAGCGTTGCTGGGTGTACAATAATTACGGTATTCGTACAATAATTTCAACCTTTGTACAATGTACAACCAATAATAGTAAATGTGTTCAAAATATACTATAATTTACGAGGCAGCTAATAGATGCAGTGTATCCAAAACTCAAGTCTAAACTGATTTTTAGATTTTTTTCCTTAAAAAAAAAAATTCATGTCCCAAGTCAAATCATAGTTTCATAGTGCTTAGGGTCAGAAGGGACCTAAACAGATCATCAGGTCCGACCCCCTGCCCTGGGCAGGAACGGGTGCCAGGGTAATAACACTCCAGCCAAATATCTATCCAGCCTCCTCTTGAAGACCCCCAAGGTAGGCGAGAGTACCATTCCAGAGCCTAGCAACCCTAACCATAAAGTAATGTCTCCTGATGTCCAGCCTGAACATTCTCTCTAAAAATTTGTGGCCGTTATTCCTAGTAACCCCCGGTGGTACCTGAGGGAACAGAGCCTCCCCCAAGTCCCACTGGTTCCCCCCGGTGAGTTTGTAAACCGTCACCAGCAGATCTCCTCTCAACCTTCTATTGTGGAGGCTGAATCCATTCAGGCTATTTAGCCTCCCTTCGTAGGGCCTGCCCCACTGCCCCTCGACCATGCAAGTGGCCCTCCTCTGGATCCTCTCAATGCTAGCCACATCCCTCTTGAAGTGCGGCGCCCAGAACTGGATGCAGTACTCCAACTGTGGCCTGACCAATGCCACATAGAGGGGAAGGATCACCTCCCTGGACCTGCTTGTGATGCATCTGTAGATGCACGATAAGGTGCAGTTAGCCTTACTGACTGCTTCCTTCCATTGGTGACTGATGCTCATCCGAAGTCAACAATGACTCCATGATCCCTTTCAGCCACCGTGCTGACAAGAAGGGAGTTCCCCAGCCTGTAGGTGTGTTGCTGGCTCCTTCTCCCTACATGCAGCACCTTACACTCGTCTGTATTGAATTCCATCCTATTCTCATCCACCCACCTCCGCAACCTGTCTAGATCTAGCTGGATTCTGTCCCTCCCCTCCAGCGTGCCCACCTCACCCCATATCTTGGTGTCATCAGTGAATTCAGACAGTGTGCTTTCCACACCCACATCACTGATAAAAATGTTGAACAGTACAAGCCCCAGGACCAAGCCCTGGGGGACTCCACTGCACACAACCCTCCCAGGTCGAAAACAACCCGTCCACCACCACTCTCTGGGTGCAGCTATCTAGCCAATTTGCCACCCATCTGACTGTGTAGGCATCAATGCCGCAGTCGCCTAGTTTTTTTATGAGAGTGAGATGAGAAACAGTTTCTAAGGCCTTCTTGAAGTCCAGGTAGACAATAAGCCCCAGGTGACTGACTGGCCTGTAATTGCCGGGGTCCTCCTTTCTCCCCTTCTTGTAAATGGGGACCACACTGGCCCTTTTCCAAACCTCTGGTACCCCATGAGTGTTTATGGCCAGAGCCCCATGAGTGCTTATAAAGCCATACCGGGGCCCCGCTATGACCCCCGCCAAGTCAGTTCCAAATCTGAGTCAGGGGTTGTCAACCAGGGGTACGTGTACCCCTGAGGGTACTTTGGAAGGCCTCAGGGGTATGCGTCAACGGCACAGAAAACACTTCTGGTTTTGCTGCTGAGCTGGGCTGGGCTGGGCTGGGCAGTCCCCTCCCCCCCCAACACGCACACCTGTTGAGTGGCTGCTGGGGGACTCCCTGCTTCTTGACCAGCCACTGGGGGTACACTGACCAAAAAGAATTGAAAATCCCTGCTGTGATTCATTTAAGAATCATATGTGGCCCTGCTACCAGCAAGCACCCTCCACCCCCGCTTCAGATACTTCCAAATCCTTTGGTGAGCATCCTAGTGCAGGCCCAAGCCCAGAGACTTGGGGTTCAGATGCCCCCGGGGGGTTTTGCTTGCCCTCAGCCCTACAGCTGCAGGACAAGCTAGGGAGGAGTCTCCCATTTCCATGAAGTCGAGATC
>NW_017729022.1:55961806-55962639 GCF_001723915.1 Gavialis gangeticus
GGGGTTTTGCTTGCCCTCAGCCCTACAGCTGCAGGACAAGCTAGGGAGGAGTCTCCCATTTCCATGAAGTTGAGATCCTCCATCTAGAAATGAAAGTAAGAAGCTAACTATTTTTAGATTTGCTGTCAGCACTTTCTTTTACGCCTGCACGCATTAAAGTAAAGAAACGCTTCGACTTTCACCGCCCAGCTCTCACTCCCTCACTGCGACTCACAGTGCGCGAGAAAGAAGAATCGGTACTTATCCGCATACTTGTTTGCACGCTCATCCGCATATCTGCATTCCCCCCCAGTGTACGAGACCTTTCCAGCAAATACGGTGGTTTTGAGGTTCCAACGCGATGATCTCACAGTTAAGACAGACTGAGGCCCGGGCAGACCCAGCAGCCCCCAAGGAGGGGAGCAGGCCCCGCCCCCTAGCCCCCCCAGTGAGGTGACCGTGGGCACCAACAGGCTCCGCCCCCTGCCGGCGCGAGGCAGAAGAAACCCTTCCCTCCCACCCGGGGGAGGAGGAAGCCACCCCTCGAACTCGTTCCCCGGGGTTACCTGGCGCGGAGCCCGGCCCCGAGGCTCCTGCACAGCCCAGCACCGCCCGTTGCCACGTCCTCCTTCCGGAGGCTCGAGCTAGGCCGCCGCCACCTCCTCCTCCTCCCTCACCCCACCCCTAGCGGGAACAAAGCGGCAGCCTCGTGCCCGGCCCCGACAGTGCGCATGTGCGCCCCTTCCCCACTAACGTGGTGCGCTCCAGTCGCCAACCGCCCGGGGCAGCCGTTGGGCGCCGCGCGACCGCAGCCAGAGGTGACGGGGGGCGGGGCAGCGCGACGCTGAGCGAGC
>NW_017729022.1:55962650-55966809 GCF_001723915.1 Gavialis gangeticus
GGGGCAGCGCGACGCTGAGCGAGCGAGGGAGCGAGCGAGCGGGCGGGGGCGGCGGCGGCGGCGCGGGGCTGCTCCCCCGGCCCTTCCCTGTGAGGGGGCGAGATGCCCCTGAGGCCGCTTCTTCCCACGCCCCTGCCCTCTGCAACCCTGGAGGGACATGGGAGGTGCCCGTGGGGGGAAGCCAGAGGTTGAATTGCAATGTGTTGGAAAGCTCGTCTGAAGACCTGCTACACGTTACATACAGCACGCGGCTCACTGGTGCTTGGTGTAACACAGGTAGAGCTCCCACAGGTGCCAAGTGAAGTGATGGCACGCTGCATGGGCTGGGCTGGGCGCGTGATAAGTGTAGACGGGCCACATCTGCAAAGTTATTACACAATGAACTGACCCATCCTGCCAGAAACATAGGTTAGGCAAGTGCGTGGATAAAGTCATCATTGCACGTTTAACCAGCACAGTCCATGACCACTGGTGGGCAAGAAGTAACTATTGCACTGAACTGGCCCATCCCGCAATAAAAGTAGGCTGGCCACAGGTGCTGTGTAATTATCACACCATAAAAAATGAGGATTTAGCTATTGAAGAGAGCCAACCTGGGGCAAAGTTTGTGCTTGAAACTGCATAAGGACTCTAAAGCTGAACAGAAGTTAGGTATAAACTGAACAGTGCAGCAGGGCCCTAACTCCGGCCCACCCATGCAGTGGGTCCAATAGAAGATATTTCCCTGTGACACCCTTGCTGCTCCCTTTGAAGTCATCTGAGCGCTTTGGGGAAGCAGTAGTCCCATTACACAGTCTTGGAGGGCGGAGGTTGGAGCCGGAAACGCACATAGATACTGCAAGCATGGGATGCGTTTATAATCTAGCTTTGCCGTTGCTTGTGCATATTCAACTACCTCACTTCGCTTTCCTCCACTTGTCTGGTTTTCAGAACCCCTCAGCCACTGCACGTACACTTCCCTCCTTGTAATCAACTAGTCGCATTCATATTTGTGAAGGAGGAAAAGAAATAAAATCTGTTCTTCCATTAAGAAATTATCCTAGTCCAGAGTCCGTGATACAGGATTTGGTTCTGGACTGACCTGTGTTTTCAGACTTAAACAGATTGGCAAGTGTGTTTTCAGACTTAACAATATTACTTAAAAGTATTTAAGTGATTCTGAAAGTCTAGCAACACGAGCCTCGCTACTGAAGGGTTGAGATTCTTGGCTTCCTGCCTGAACCCAGTGGAAGTGCCTAAAACTTTAAAAGTGACATTTTTCAGTTTGTTTACCAAAAAAAATGATTATACTCTTGGATTTGTGTTAAACTAATATATCTGGCTTTTTTAGTTTCAGCTATAAAGTCAAAGTAGAAATATCCTTAAATTACACCTAATTCTTAATTCCATATATTGTTTTTAGTCATTTGTCTTTCCCTTAGCTGCATAAACAGTGACCCCAAACAATAGAAAAAATGATCAAAAGAGAAGAATTAGTCAAACTGATTAAGCTATTGAGCTGTCATAGAAACAGAAAATATTCTCTTTCAAACTTAACAACTTGAAAACTCTGCTTGCATATGCACACTCAGGGCAAGTTAATAGTATTCTTGGCCAAGTGCCATCAACTTCCGTAGAATCTGCCTTTCATTTTCTTGAAAAGGAAAAGCGTCCATTTTCAATATTGTTATGAACATTTAAGAAATATCTTCTATTCAGAAAGAACGGCAGAACATAGCTTTTTATTTATTGGAAACTATTCATTATTTGTTTATCATAACTTTCAAAAAGAGATTGATACTCAGTTATGTTACTTAAAAACAAAAAGCTTATTTTTAGTGCAGCTGTCGAGCTGCATTTTGGGAAGTCTGGATTAACAGGGAAAAGGCTAACAATTTATTTTGCTTCCTTCTAGATCCCTCTTTATTTTCTGCATCTTAGAATCCATCCTAAAATGTCTGAACTTAAGCAAAGAAAGAAAGTTAGTCCTTCACCTAAGCTCAGCAAAGGTCTGCACAAGGCTGAGAAGCAAAGCAGCCATGAGGAACCATCAGGTCCCTGGAACAACAATAGTCAGAGTTCCTTTTCGAGAAACTTACGGACAGCCTTAAGCCTACTTTCCTTAGTAGTTTGCGTAGTCCTGAGCTGGTAAGCGACCTTCCAAACATAGGCAATTTTCAGCCTTTGTTCAATTGTGTTATTTTCTGGCTTTTTCCATGTCATACCTAGTGAGGTCCGCAAAGTAAAGTATAAACGGAAGACAGCGTTCAGTTCTAGTGTTCATGCTTTAAAAGAAGATGGTAACAAACTAGAAAGCGTTCAGAAAGTTGTGGTAATCAGAGGTCTGGAACCTGAAAGTGAAAATTTAAGTAATCTTGCTCTATTTTGCTTAAGCAAAGAATAGGTGACTTGATTATGCTTTATATGTATATATACACACAAGGATATTATTTTTAATAGTGTTAGATTTAAAAAAAAATCTTCCAGATCAAGGCATAAACAAGATTAATTGGCTAGATTCGTACGAGAAGTCAGTTTCTTGCAGTTGGGGTCATTAGCCATTGAAATAAGTTATTTAAGGATTTGGGGGATCCTGTCATGCAACATTTTTAAATCCACATTTGATATCTTTCAAAAAGATAAACTGTAGATCTACCACAAACCATGTGATCAATACAGAAATTACTCTGTAAAATTCTCTGCTTGTGCTTGTTATACAGGAGACCATCATTATAATGGTACCTTCTGGTTCTGAAAGGATATAGGTTAAATCTTGGTTCTGTTTTAAACCAATGGCAAAACTCATTTCAGTGGGGCCAGGATTGCATCATGTCTGTATAACAAGAGGGTGATCTAAAAATAAAAACTATTTAATAGTAGCTCTGCTTAGATCATGGACCAGCAAGCTTTTTAGGCTGTGGGCTAGATTGATCCAGTTCATATCAGAGGGCTAAGACATAAGTGGTAGAACTCAGATACTGCCACCACTTTTCTCATTGGCTGCAGGGGGAAGGCACCTGCCACTGCCAGTGTTCCCCCATAGTGGCATGGGGAGAGAGTGTCCACAGCCAGCATTCCCCCGCCCCCGTAGCAGCACAGTCTAGTAGCAGGGTCTCATTGCTTGCAGTTTTGTACTGTAGACAGATAGGCTTCTGGGTCAAGACTCTTATTTACCTTGGAAAAGAGGAAATGAGAGAGAGTCTGTCTGGCTCCATATCTGAATATATGTTTTAATTCTTAAATTTATGTCTTAAGTACAGGGGAAATATTGGGTCATTGACTAGGTGTTCTTTAGATAAGTGATATCTTCTAAAATATACTTCTTAAGATATCTGATAGGTATAAAAGATCTAATTTTCATCCAGTAATTTAGAATTTAAGTGGGCTAAGGTGATTACATTAATCAGTCCCATTTCAGAATGCATGAAGGCCTGCTCACCCTTCCCCCCCACCCACAGCCCTAAAATTAGGTAGAGATGAAAGCCTCCTTAAAAAGTAATTGGAGATCTTGTCTGTTGTTGAATGAACCGTGGGGTCAGCACCCCACAGCTCTGCTGCATGCAGTAAAACAGACTCTACCTTAGAACTTTAAAAGGGCAGTACTTTTAAAGTACTGCCCTTCTGCCCATTGTACTGTAAAAGGATTGGGGACTAAACATTTAATACATACCAATTACATGCACCATTTGCTTACAATTTACAGGTTCTTATTTCAGCAGTCAAGCCAATTTTCTGTTATGGAAAAAAAATATCATTTATTACAACTAGAAGTTGCAAAATTCCTGGATGTGGAAAATGAAGTCAGCTTACTTTCCCAAAAGGTAATAATTAGAATTCTAATGGAACCACCTGTATTGTATATTAGCTGAAAACAGTGTTACTTATATTACTGTATTTGAAATTAGTAATGCCATTTCCAGTAACTTTAGATCAGCATTTCTTAACCTGTGGGTCACAAGAATATATGGAAGTGTGGCAAACAAACTTTAAAAATAGGTCAAACTTTAAAAATGGATTCTCCTTGAAAGGAGCAAAACGTGGGAAACCATAGCTTTTCCCTTGCAAGCTGTCAGAGTTTCAGCCTGCAAAGGGACTGATTGGCTGCACCCACCCCTTGCCCCACGCACTGAGGGTGGGGCCTGGTGGCAGGGAGCAGTGGGTTGGGAGTGAGGGGCGCTGG
>NW_017729022.1:55971809-55988597 GCF_001723915.1 Gavialis gangeticus
AGGGACTGATTGGCTGCACCCACCCCTTGCCCCACGCACTGAGGGTGGGGCCTGGTGGCAGGGAGCAGTGGGTTGGGAGTGAGGGGCGCTGGGTTGGGACTGGCCATTTATGTTTACAAATGGGTCCTGGTACAGAAAAGATTGAGAACCACTGCTTTAAATGACTCAATAAAGTGTTTACTAATGTTCTGTTTTCAGAGAAATATGTAAAAGTTATCTAAATAGGAGCAAGTAGGAGCAGACAATGTATGTATTTCCATTCCGGTCAGACCTCATCTACTGACTTGCTGTACAGTCAGGCAAATTATTTGGTCTTTCTGGCAGTTCTCAGAGATGCAAATATAGTTACTTTGGTATACTTACACTGTTTTTCTTTTTCTTTTTTTCAAGTGTTTGGATAAAGAATGCTTTACAGTACTATTTATTTTTTTTACAATGGAATGACAATATTGTTTATTTGCTATGTTGCTTAGTATTACTTATGTTAGTGATGGCATAAGACAGATGTTTACTTACATAGTGATATCAGCTTCACTAAAGAGCTTTATAGGGAAAAATGTCTCTTTTGATGTCAAGACAAATTCCCATTGGCGTCAGCAGGGCCAGGACTTCACATCGCTCACATCTGCTACACTGTGAAAACCAAGGATGCAAGTCATCTTTAGTATGATGACATAATGTGGTGATACTAAGCTGATCAACTAATCTTAACAAGTTTATAATTTATTCTAAATAGTATGTTTGCTTCATATTTTGAGGCTACTTGATCTCTTTCTACAAGAATAAGGTTTTATGACAGTTTCATTTTTCATTAATTAGAAATTGATTTTAAGGGTGAATATAGTACCTTGAATATAGTAATTCAGCTATCAACCAAATAAAAAAAAACAAACAAAAAACTAGTATTACTACTTCCAAGTAGCAAAAACAGCTTTGAAAAATTTGTCCTACAAATTCTCCTTGAACCTCTAGTATGCCAGATCATTTGGAATAATATTTTAATGAAAATAAATAGCAAAACTGAAGCTGTGTATCAAGTGAAGTAGGTTCCAACTGACTGAACCTTGTGTACATATAATGCTTCCATTTGCATAAATAAGTGCTGTTCCAATCCAACTCTCATTAAGTAGACATGGACATTGTTTTGTGTTACTAATGCAGCTTGAGTCTTCTGAAAGCATCCTGCAGGAAACTACCTCATCCATCTCAGTGGTGACTCAGCTTGAGCAGGACGTGTCCACACTACGTAGCATCATACATGACATCCAGAACACCGATCAGACGGTCTCTAAAAAGATGCAAAGGCTTAATGAGAAATTCCAAAATGTTTCAGAATCGTGGAAAAGAAGCATGGATGAAATGAATGCCAATACCAGTAGTTTAAAATCTGAAGCTAAGCTCATACATGCAGAAGTTACCTCCCAGATCAATGCAGTTGATCAAAGAATAAAATTTCTTACAGAACAGGTAAAAGATTTAGAAGACAGTACAGCTAGAAATATTAAGACGATACAAAGACAGGAAGAAGATGAGCTTTCTAAAGTTGAAGAGCAACTGGGCTTCTATACAAAGGCAGTTGAAAAATTAGAAGAACAGCAAAGTAGTCTGTTAGCCAAAGACACAGATATGAGTCAGAAACTTACAGACTATGAACCTAAAGTTACAGAGTGCAAGACCCACTTACCAACAATTGAAAAAGCTGTTCATTCCATTCTTAGAGTGTCAAGTGAGTTGCTAGGCATGGAGAAAAAGATGGAAGATTTAACAACACAGATGTTTACTATGGAAGATGGTATGCTAAAAACAGTGTCAGATATAGTAGAGATGCAGAAGATTCTTGAAGGAATACAGTATGACAACAACATATTGAAACTGCAAAATGATATAGTTCTTTTAAAGGAAAGGGTACATGACATTACGGTATCTTCAAATACAGGAAAAATAACTTCAGAAAAATATCTAGAAAGTGAACAGATTTTGGATGACGAGTAATGAATTAAAGCAGTTTCACTTGTATGTAAAAATTGGACCAGTATGAACAATTATTTATAGTTCAGCTATGTAAATAGAGCTCATAAGCAAGTATTTAACAGGAATGTTGCAATTCATCTCAACAGACTTTGGATCAGACTTCAAATGCACATGCTGCCAAGGAATATATACTATATATTATAGGGAGGAAGTTACAAATACAGTTGTGGGAGAAGAATTACAAAAACTATTTTAAAAAAAAGTTGTAACTGTTTTGAAAATATTTTTGGAGTTCATTTTTCTTATTTGTAAATGGGATTTGAACCAAACTTTTTAGGTAAAAGTTCGAATTAGGTCAGAAGTTGGAGCCCAGCACACAACATTATATTTTGTAATCAATAGAGTTTTTTCTAATTATAACTGTTTGCAATGTTGTATTTTGTTACCATATTAAGTGACAAGCAACATGAAAAATTAAGTACCTGCGTCCAAGGAGATTACATGCATTGTATTTTGCCTCTAATGAATTATATCACTTAATTCAAACTTCTCAGTGTACTAGTTTGTGAATTTTATTTTGGTTAGTGGGACCAAATTTATTGCAGCTCTTTGAGAACATAATTTTCTTCTGATTTAATTTGGATCAAGTTACTCCAGGTTTACACTGATGTAGCTGGACAGGCTCCTAGCCCCACTTTGTTCATTTTTCTTCTACGCAGGAGATCCTACTAGCACCTACACATGATTTCTGTTGAAATTCAAATACTATAATTATCAGCTTTATAGCAAATCCTAGTTAATAGACAACTCTAAGGGATAGTGTTTTTAGAATTTAAACTTGAGAATGGCAAAGGAAGAGAGCTTTCAGAATATTGGTAATGAAGATGCACATAGAGGTGCACTGATATATTGGTGCCGTATCAGATCGGCATCAATAAAAGAAAAGTTAACATTATTGACTATCAGCTTTTTTTAGTCAGCGTAGCTGATAATGTACCAATAAATATAATATGCCTTCCAGCCCGGGCTCCCACATACCACATGCATGCCAGGAATGCAGCTGGGCAGTGTGGAGAGCAGCGCTTTGCAGGAGGGAGGGGGGGTGGGAGAGGAGGGGTAGATTGAGGCCCCTTTGGTGAAGGAGGGAGTGGGGCTGGGGCAGGGCAGTGAATAGGACCCCAGGGCTGGAGCTAGGGCAGGGCGTGGGATGAAGCCATGGATAGCTTGTCTAGGGGATCTGCGTCCCAGCAGTTAAAAGTAGTGATGGTGGCTCTTGAACACTCAAATTAGCTTCAAGGGCTGCCACCATTTTTAAGTGCTGGGATACTTTTAGGAGCGGGGTGGAGGCAGGCTGCTTGCTGTGGCCTTGAGACACTCAGCCCTGCTGCCTTTGCCCCAGGAGCTGCATGCTGGCCACGCCGTGTCCCTTGCCCATCTGGCAGCAGGGGGCACAATTGGCTGCCCCCACAGGTATCGAACATGCATGGGGAGTTCAGCAAGCGCACTGCTCCTGGGACAAAGGCAGCAGACCAAAATCCCCAAGCCCACAGCAACCAGCCCACCTCTGCTCCAGTTAAGTGTCCTAGTGCTTAAAAATGGTGGCAGTGGTGTTTGAATTAAAGCTTATTCAATGAGCTTTGGTTCAAGCCCCCCCACCATTTTTAAGCACTGGGATGCTGATCCCCTGGACCAGCCGCCCACAGGTATCCCAGCCCCAGGGTCCCATTCATTGCCCTGCCTCATTCTTTCCCTCACCGTGGGGGGCCTTGATCAGCCTTCCCCTCCACAAACCCTGCAAGGCCATTGATGCTCTTCTGCAAGGCAATTCTGTCTACTCTGCCCAGCTACATTCCTGTAAATCTGTTACAGGATTGGTATCAGCCAATATGTCTGGTGAATAATTGGCTATTAGTATTGGCCAAGAAAATATTTAATCGATGCACCCCATGATGTACATTTTAGTATAATTCCACACATTGGCCCAAATTCCCCTCTCAGCTACATTGGTACCAGTTGCTTGAACTCAGCAGGATTACACAAATGCAGCCTTTTCAGCTTCCATGACTGCATCTAGCCCCAGCCTGATAGAGGCCTGGTCCATCTGTGAGAGACTGACCCAGGCAGAGCCAACCCAGCCACATGGGGCTTGGAAATTTGGCCACAAGTAGAGGCAGTGTTAATTGCCACCACTCCTCTACCACTACATTTCCAGACCCATGGGGACACCTGCTGGCTGGGTCACATGGCTCCATGGGCTAGATCTGGCTTGTGGGTCAGGGCTGAGCACCCCTGCACTAATACAAATAAAAGAACATAGACTCTTCTCATGGTTGCAGGTCATTTTTCAGAGGTGTCAGTTACCACTACACTTTTCCTCCCTTGAAATTCTATATTTATAACCATTCACACAGCAAATGATTTTGGATTTTTTCCCCCCTTTCGTATACTTGGTACCTAAGTGAACGTATTACTCCATATTTACTACCAATTAGATTCCTATCATTCCTTCTATATCATAGTGACAAATTTTGACTTTTAAGCTGAGTAGCATTATTCTCTCTGAATATCAGTGACATTTTGGGGATTTCTTGTGAACCAGGGTGCTTACCTACTTCAGTAAGATTATTGTTGCTAGCCTCCTCCCCTTTGTCACAGGAATAAGAATGGTGTAACTGTAAAGGTGTGTTTTAAACTATCAGGTGACCCACAGCAGTCACAGGACAGATTGGTAGAGGTATTTATATAGAAATAAAGAGTTTTGCAAAAAATAAAAGTCAGCATATCTGCCTCATATGGACCATGTCAGTGTTGGCTGAATTTAACCAGCATCGTAGCTGGTTTCCATTAATAAGCCCATGCTGCTTTTAGCAGCAGTTCAGAAGATAGGCAGTGTATCTAATGTGGCTTCCTTGTAAGCAAATATAAGATGACGGGCTTCCCCCTCTGCCCCATGTTGATTGTGAGGGAAAAAACCTCATTGTAAATACAGTACTTTATTTTATATAAATTAGCAACATATGTTCGGTACGTTAGATATCACTTTAGTCTGCATACTAAAGCTGAGGGTAGCTATAGGCTTAAACTCAGATCTCGAGCACACTTGGAACTTTAATATACATTGGATCTCTAGATCTACTTCCAATTTAAGAATCTGGCAATCAGAAATAACATGGCTCTGAGCTCTTGAGTTGCACTTTGTGGGTTAATTTGTTCTGAAAGAAACCGTTGCTTGTTCTTCACATTTATTATATTTAGTGCTTAATTTTAATAAGTGCTGTGTATCTTTGATTATTACACCTATTACTTGTCCCTTTTATGAAGTGTTATGTACCTTGAGTCACTTAAATAAGGTTTTTTTGTTTGCTTTTAAATCTGCCTACAGTCTTGGTCAATAAAAACCATGTTCTCACATTTCCCTAACTTGATTGGCGCAGACTTTAAAATATGGATTGCTTTTATGGAAAAATGATAGTATAGAAAGTATAGTGTTTTATAGAAAAAACTGTTTCATTGCAAAATAAATGTTAATATCTTTCACTAATTCCACCAATAATTGTGGGTCAGATAAAGCTGTTGAGAGCTGAATTGCAGTCTCAAGCCCCTTCTACGTTACATATATTATACAATTAATTGGTTAATTGCACAATAAATTTAGACATACCACACATGCAAAGTAATTATCACACCATGAAAATGTCCACCCAGCTATAAAGGGATTGCTAACCAGCTATAAAGTGCTTGAAAATGTGTAATAGCTTATATAGCTGGTGTCTATCCAGCTTTAACTTAAAGGTGTACCAGGGCCTTAAGTCTTGCCAAAAGAGGTTTGGATTAGCTCAAAGTCCCTTGAAGTCTAGAATTTACACTAGAATAGGTAGTGCCCACTACTTTCTATTACAGAGCTCTTAGTCAACAGTGATCCAAAACCGAAAGGTTCCACAGCTTTAAGAAATGATCCCTGATTTATGGTGGAGGGTTGCCAACTCCAGTGGAGCCAGGATTTCACAGGAGGATTTTCCAGTCTGCTTAGGTCCCTACTCACCCCCCACCCCAACTTTCCTTCCTTCTTTCTTTTTAAATGAAGTGGTAATTCATAAGGATTCTAAGACCTTCCTATTTGGGCAAGCATTCAGGAAAACAGAGCTAAGGTAGGATATTGGTTAGGGCGGGATTTCTATTCCACATTGATACTTTAGGTCCCCCTTAAGTTTTGTTCTCTTGTTCTAAGTTATTCTGTCCTAGTCTTCTAAACTGCCTTGAGCCCTTGTTTGGAAGCATATAAATCAAATACAGCCTCAAATTTGCTTTGTTCTCCGCAAGAGAAAATGAATACTTGAAACAGACTATTAGGGATGAAAAAGTGTAAATGGACTGTTGTAGATTCACAATAAATTGATCATGCTCTATAGATCTGATTAAATGAATAAAAAGAAGGGTGTACTTCAATAAATTTAAGGTCTCAGAGGCAGCTGTTGAGCAGCATAATATATGGGCATTATGAAAAATAATTTCGTGTCAGCTAAAGCAAAAAAAAGCAGGACCAAAGATCAACTGACAGACAGCAACAGAAATGGTATTGGGCTCCATGTATAAGAATCTGTGGTAATCAATTACAGGCATACCTCATTTTATTGCGCTTCACAGATACTGCGTTTTTTACAAATTGAGGCAAGACCCTCCACCAGCAAAAAGATTACAACTCGCTGAAGGCTCAGATGATGGTTAGCATTTTTTAGCAATAAAGTATTTTTTAATTAAGGTATGTACATAATTTTTTTTTTTTTTTAGACATAATGCTATTGCACACTTAATAGACTACAGTATAGTGTAAACATAACTTTTATATGCACTGGGAAACCAAAAAGTTCGTGCGACTCGCTTTATTGCGGTGGTCTGGAACCGAACCTGCAATATCTCCGAGGTATGCCTGTATAACAATTGAGCTTGTTATACACACACGAAACATGTAATTCACAAAATAGACAGCTAAGACATGGTGGAAATACCAGTTTCTGTAAAGCTTAATGGCCTAGGGATTCTCTGTTGGTTTAGATTTTGGAATAGAAAAAAAATCTGTGAAATTTAAGTGAAATTTTGATGCAGATTAACTAGTGAAACACATGTGCTGATCTTGTGATTTTTTTTTAATCTCCCTCCAGTGTGAGAAGGCTAAAAGCTTAATGGAACAATTGGAAGATCTTCAAGTACTCTCTCGTGTAAAATATCTACAAGAGGACATATATAGTATGAAAACACTGTCCAATAGCATAATCAAAGAAAAGGAGGATCTACAGAAGAATTTAACCACCCTTTTTCATGCCGTTACAAGAGTTGAGCAGAATACTGCTTCCACAGCAAAAGACATCACTCTAAAGATCGGAACAGTAAAAACTGATGTTAGACGAGTTTCAGGTCTAGTATCAGATATGACCTCCTTGACAGATTCTTTGCAAACACTAGAAGATAAAGTAGATAAAGTTGAAAAGAAGACAATAAAAAATATTGGCGACCTACTTACCAGCAGTATTGACCGCACTGCAAAACTGCAAAGTTTGGCATCTGATAACTCGAGAAGAATTGAGCAAATTAAGACAGCATTGTCTGATCTGAGAGGTGATTTTAACAGACATTCAGATAGGCTTTTAACTCTGGAAAGTGACAGAGTTAGAGTTCTTAAAACAGTTACATTTGCAAATGATTTAAAACCCAAGGTGTACAACCTAAAGAAAGACTTTGCCCGTTTGGAACCAATGATAAATGATCTAACCTTAAGAATTGGAAGACTGGTTGAAGATCTATTACAACGAGAAAAAGAAATTGCCTTCTTGAATGATAAATTGTCCAATTTAACTAGAGTGCAGAACGAAATTAAAGATATGAAAGATGAAATAACCAAAATGTCAGATATTAATTAATTGCTATCAGAAACCCAGCTGCTTAACTTACAGCATTTGAAGCATGACAACCTAATTAGGCTTGGTACTAAACAGAAGAGAATAAAGAAATAAAGGCTGTTTTAGGAAAAAAAATACTGAAACTTAATTGAGGTCCAGCCCTGTTTGCTCAAGAGGATGGCTAAACTCCCAGTGGTTTGAAAACAACTAGAATTAGGCAATTCTTTAGCCAAACTTGTAATTTTTAGAATAAATAAGCTTTTTTTTTTAAACTGGCAAATATTTTTAAATATTTTAAAAATGCAAGACATTTGGATAAAAAGTGACCTACTAGTTTGCTTTCATTGGTAAAGTGGGACCACAGATTGCTAGCCAGTCTGAAGCTTTCCCTGCTGCTTTGAAGACAAGGGTGAAATTGTGGACTACAGATACAGGCTTAAAAGTGATAGTTTCTCTTAAATAAAGATGAATTCTGTGATTTTTCCCAAATTAGTTTTCATTTTTCAGTCCATCAACATGCCATAGATGTAATCAAAGGGAGCAATGACAAGAAATAGTGCTGGCTTTTGACAAGATTTCACTCTAATCAACATTACTTTTACTTCATTTAATGCAAAGTATTCCTTCTTTAACAGTAATTGCACCAAACTGCAGCTTCATTATTGCTTTTGATAATGAAATAGACCTCTTAGGGCAGTGGTTTTCATCCTGTGGACCATGGACCCTGTGGGTCCTCAGACTGTATCAGGGGTCTGCGAAAGATGTCTGTGATCAAATGTATGCGATTCAAAGGCATCCACATCTCCACGCAAAATTTCCAAAGGGGTCTGCAAATGAAGAAAAGGTTGAAAGCCACTGTCTTGAGGGATACAGTACTTTGAAAAAGCAAGCCCTTTCCCCAGTGTTGTCTTAATTCTATTGCCTGCTTTTGTTGGGATACTTTTGCTCTTCATTAGTCCCCTGTGCATGGACTACACATCACTTGGTCTGTTAAGCACTAGAGTGAAGAGCAAAATTGGTGCAGATAAAGAAGCCAACAGACTTCCATTTATGTTACTGCTCTGGTGGGAGCAGAGTTAATGGAGAGCCTTAGGGTTTTGAGAGGGACAAAAGGGAAAGGTAGGTGGAAAGGTGGAGTTGCACTGAAGGAGAGCATGGGAGTAATAGGTTTAGTAAAGGAAACAGCAAGTAAGAAGCCATCGTAGGACAACTATAAAGGAAGGCAATTGTGAAAGTCTTCGACTAGATCAGCCAGAAATCTTAGGACTACTGAAGATCTTCAGAACATTAGTAACTAGTAGGTACTGCTGTGTTGCTTCTTAGTTTCTTACAGCTAATACCTACTGATCGACTGAAAAAAGTTCCAGTTTACCATTCTTGCTGTGCTTCTCCCCAGGCATTGATGCTTCCCTTCCTTTCTTTTCCCATTCTTGGTCTTGCACAGACCTGTGACTTCTCTCCTGGGACCTCTATTCGATCAGCACTACCACCTCCCCAACCTTTATAGTTTCTCTGCCAAGCAGGAACTAGGGAAGTGGGGTGTCATGTGAAGAAATCAGGAGTCCTAATGAAAAATTGATTGAACAAACTCAAATGAGAAAAAAAAAAAGTCACAAGCTTAAATAATCATACTGGTTCTTTTCTGAACAAGCCCTATGCCCCTTTCTGTGTTTGCTTATTCTATCAATCACCATTTATGCTGACAGGAAGAAGGGCATATATCTGGTTCCAAATACACAGCAGATGGAGAGTGGGCTTGAGCTAGGAGACCATTTTTGTTGGACACACACACAAACCATCAGTAATTGATGATAATTAGAATTGAAACAGGGATGATAATGAAGTAATCAGAAGTCTCCAAGAATAGTTATACCCAGATAATTATCTTACTATGAAAAGCTGTTTACAGATCTGTAGTTTTTCTTATCATGTTTAGTGTCACTTGAGAACAGTTTCAGGTGTCCTTGTAGCAGTTTTCAACAAAATACAGCATTTTCATAGCCTCATTCTTTAGTTATAGAGGTATATGACATTTTAATAGACTCATCTGTTTTGGTCTTTCAAACCCAGATTAGATTTCTAAAATAGTTCTACTTATTGCTATTATGAGGGAGGACTAAATTCATGTAAAATTACTGAAATACTACTGAAAATAGTTTGTTCTGCTCAAATATCTTGACTATATAAATATAAAATATCACAATCTACTCAAAGTACCCAAGTTATGAGTCAAGGCAGCTTGGTATTTACCATTAGAAAGTTGCATCTTGTGCCTTCATCCCACCTGTTACTGTTTCAACACACTTGTTTTGTTTTCCAGGTTAGGAATAAATTGTGGTTTCAGTTGGTGTGAAATAGGAATAATTTAGAAATTGGTCATGTTGCCATGTAACTTTACTTTGTAATGATTTACCTTCATTCACAATAGGTCATGTTGATTTTAACTACCACTCTTCCTTAGCAAAAAGAATTTAAGCAAAATTACAGGTAACACGTAAAATGGTATGGTGTATTACCAGTGCCTAAAGAGCATCCACTTACAGGAGCTAGATCAAAGAGACGTTTAGAAACCAGTTAGCTCTAGTAGCAGAAGCAAATACCTAAACCTCTTGCCCAGTGGTTCTCAATCTTTTTGAAGTCAAGGTACCCCTCCGTAACTTTTTTGGAATTTGGAGACTTCTCTAAAGCCTTCTCTAGCGCTTAATAGTATGGTAAGCCACCCCAAAAATTGCATCGCTGATTACTCAGACTTGACACAAAGACTTCATAGTAGTCGAGGTACTCCATAGTGTCTTATTCCATAGCTTCAGTAAGTCACAATACAAAAGAAAGGCAATGTTCACTTACTGCCTTTACCCCACCTATTCCCAAAGACATTTTAAACACATTAGCGATGTGTAGGGGGTGCACATGCACCCCTTGCGCCAACGTCTGGGGGGCAGTCAGCACTCCCCACTCCCCCCGCCTCACCACTGACACTGCTGACAGCATCTGTGGGCAGTTGCCACTGGCTGCCACTACCAGTGTCTGAGGGTGGCTGCCAACCACCAGTCAGTGCTAATGTCGTCCCCAACCCCCCCACAGCCACGGCCACCTGCTGGAGTTTGCTGCCACCACACTGCTGCCCCTGCTCCCACAGACTCCAGGGGCACATCATTCATGTTTTAACATGTCCATTTGTTTTGTATTTTGATATTTACAGGTCAGTGACATGTACTGAACCAGAAATTGTAAATCAGATTCTTCAGTCCATTTGCCTAATGTTTTACGTAGGTTTCAGTTGCAGCTCATTCTTAATGCAAGTAGGGACCTACCAAAAACCACAATTTTGTGGAAAATGCGAAGTGCAGCATTGCCTGCAAGTGGCAATGTCTGCAAAAGAGAGAAGACTTATTTAAAATAAAATGCTGGCTCCCAGTCCTCACAGTGGCCCAGCTGCACAGCCTGCTGAGCAGGAAGGTGGTGCTGCCAACACAGAGAAGCCCAAGACAGCTTCTGCCTTTGCCCCACATCACTGATTGGCTGAGGGCTGCTTGTCATGTGGCCCCACCTCTCTCTGCCAATTGGGGGCCTGGGGCAGGGCCACATGATGGACAACCCTTATAGTCCATTACAGAGGGCAGGGGCATAACAGCTTTTGCAGCTAAATCAGTAGTAACAGGTGAGGCCACCAGGACTCCTCAGCCAGATGCATGGGGGTTGGGACCCTGCCACAATCAGTGCATGAAAACAGCAGCCAGCCCTGCAATTTCCCTGCTGTATCAGGTAGCCACCTCCCTGAGTTGGGTAGACACCTAGCCATAGGCCACCACAGGAGAAAAAGGCTTATGGGAAGCTGCATTTAAGAGTGAAATTATTTGATCAGTTAATTTTGCCCCTAACACCTCCCTTCCCCCAGTTTTAACTTTTAGTAGTATACTCTGTGTAGCAGAGAGTGTTAAAAAGAAAGAAATGAAAAACAAAGCTATCCAAGAGATACTCACATTTACTATAAAAACCAAGCTGGATATTTATTGTATTTTCATTGTGTACATTCATCTATAAAGAGATGATGTAGTAAGTGATTACAACCACCACATTTCATCTATAACCAAATGGTTATAGACAATACACATTTCCCAAAAAATACTATCAGCATTATTTTAGCAGACATCTAGCAATTTCAACATTGTACTAGCAGAAGCAGCATGTATTTGATGTATAATACAGTCCAAAAAGAGTAGTGTTTGGTTCTTAAAAGCTAGCATATGCATAGCCACAAGTGATTACCATTCCAGTGGTAGCAAGAAAAGAGGAGACTTACTTACTCTTTCCTGGACAGTACCTCCAGACTTGCACAGTATTTCCACATAAAGCTTTGCAAGTACTTTTAGTTAGACCTTGAAGTTAGCTAAAGTAATCAGGAATATTTGGTTTGAAATAATGTGCTCCCTTTCAATATCTTAACTCTTTGCAAGAGACTGTTGGATAAAAAAATTACGCAGTTAAGTCATAAATAAAAGAAAGAAGGAGTTAAAAATACAATAAGTCAACTAGAAAAAACTGTTCTTCCACCCTACCCTCCAAAACCTACCTCTGGTAGTTTTGGAGGAAGAACCTAGGCAATTTCCTCATTTTCTATATGTGGAGTTCTTGCATCCAAATGGAATATGCTTTATTCCAATCACAAAATGCAATCAAATGAGCCATTAAAAAGAAAAGCCAGCCTTGAAACATTACTTTATAAAAAAGTTATATAATAAATAGCCATACCATTTACATACAATCTCAGTTTCCCCAACATACTATACACTGGGTGCATCTATATATTTACTGCAGAGCTGCCCAGTTAGCTTGGCAGTGAAGTCTCAGTGTCTACCCATGAAGCCCTATTAGGGCACAGGAACCTAACACCACTGTAGTTTAGTGCTTATAAGTACAATTGTGTAGTGGTTATTTACTGCCAGAAACATGTGTAGACACTGACAGCTGGCTGGGGCACAAGAGTGCTTCACTGTAGGGTCTGCCTGCCAGCTTGCCCTGCACCAAGGCACCCTCGTGCCCCAGCTAGCCCCTCTGCACCGCAGAGCTGGGTCTGAGCTGCCCCAGGCAGGCTGGCTAGCAAGCAGGCCGACCCCTTCCCCGCCCCCTCCCAACTCTGCCACCTGGGGCTGCTCAGACCTGACTCAATGTGCTGCAGTCCCAAGTGCACATGTAGACACAGCACCCGGAAGCAATACACTTCAGCGAGCAAAGCGCCAGAGTTTATTACCCTGCATTAATTTCATGAGTAGATGTGCCCACTAAGTTCTGACTTACTGCAGGATCTTCTAGGGCAGAGTGCCAAACAGATAGCCACATGCCAAGTGTCATTTTCATTTAAACTTGAGACAGAGTAAAACCATTTTCCCCCATTCCAGTTGAATGCATACTCTTTTTTAATAGGAGCAAGTGTACTCAAAAGCCATTTCCGACTGAAGAAGGCAAGTTAGAGCAGAGCATTGCAGCCTGTACTGAAACTACTTGTCAGTACAATTACTTGATGGGCTTGATATTCATTTAAGTAGAGAAGGTTTCATTTATAAATATAAAACCTTCTCTACTTAAATGAGTATCAAGCCCATCAAGTAATTGAACTGACAAGTAATTTCAGTACAGGCTGCAATGCTCTGCTCTGACTTCCCTCCTCCTGCCAAAATGTTATGTACATGTGCGCAGTTTTGTTTTTTTTACATTTTTCCTAGATTAAGTAGGCAGCATACTTCACTCTTACACCCAAGTCACCCTTCTCCTGCTAAAAGAAATCATACCAGCACTCAGATGCACTTCAAACAACCAACCAACCCACCCACCCAGACACACCAACTACATTTTTCTTTAAGCAAAGGATTAGTTTATAACAGTGGTTCTCAACTTTTTTAGCTTCAAGGCACCCCTAATAATTTACTGAATTTTACAGCACCCCAGTTAAAGTCACTGATCTAGATCCAAGGTCAGAAGAGACATGTCGGGGGACTTTGAGGCCAAATAAGTTGATCTAGGTGGTGGTACTTGAAGGCAACAGGGGAAGGCTGTCACCCTGCTCTTTCCACTCTGTTCCCTCCTCACTCAGTCCGTACCTCAGGCTACTGCTGAGGTTACTCCTGCAGGGTCTTACATGCCAGCAACCACTCCTCCACTCCACATGCTCCCATGGCTGAGTGGTCTGGATGGGACTAGTGGGTTTACAATATATGGTTGCATGCAGTGGTGGCGGCACTGGAGTAGGTGGGGCAGGAGAAGGAATTTCATTGCCCAAATCCTTTGGGAATCACTAGTTTAAACTTTAGCATGGGATGACAGGCAAAATATCCAAGATATGTTAAACCAATTTTCTGACCCCAGCAAATAGGAAGCAACTAATCTGAAGGGGAAGCCACCCAGTTTCTCTGTTCGTAACCTTTACTATTCTCCTTATTGCATCTGATCTTACATTTGAAAATTCATCTGTGTCACATTAAGACTGCTTTTGATAATCAAATATTGACAAGAACCAAGTAAATGAAAGTTGAGTAGAGAGGAAGTAGGTTCAGTTCAAACCTCTCTTTGCCACTTTGACTCCCGCCTCCCCTGCCTCCCATGATCAAAATGCCACTCTACAAACCACTTCTAGAATAAAAATCAAGATGCAAACAAAGGTAAATTCACTGGTGAGGATCATTGTTTTCCAAAGTCTCAGGTTTACATATATTAAGGAGTATTAGCTTCTTTCATTGCTTTGAATATCTCTAGAATGAAACATCTACAGTAAGATGTTAATTAAAGGGTGGCTTTTGTTCAAAACAATTTCAGTTTAGACAGTAGAAAGCTAAATTTGATTGTGTCAAGATCCTTAAGTTCCATTTAAGAGATGGGAAGAGACTTCCATGGTTTTTATTAAATACCTTAACAAGCTTTTCACTTCATACATGCAGTTCAAGTAAGAAGAATATACTTACACCTCAAGTGAAAGTCCACACCAAAGGTAGCTGTACAAAATAGACCCGTCTTGAATCATTGTTTGTTAGCATGTACTGATCACTCTCAACCCCCCAAAAATTTCCCAACAGAGTGAAATCTGCTTTTTAAGTAGCAGACAGAACACTAATAAGGTAGGAAAGTCTTAACAGAGCTATTTTACCAGTTTTTTTGTTAGCCTGAAAGATCTTAAAAACTATCCCCTTTCCAAGCTGAAGGCCTCTAACACAAGACTACCCCAAGCAGAAAGAGACGTTTGGATATTAAAGAGTTGTAAATGGAACCAAAAGGGACAAGCTGAAGATATCCAAACTTCTGATGCATTGAGCCCAGTTACTGAAAAGGCAAAAATATCCAAGCAGGTATTTTTCCAGTGAGCATTCTCCCAGGCTACCAACTGATCAAAGCAGCACTTAAACCCTCCCAACCCAGGTGGATTTCTTCTGAGTTCTAATTACAGTTGAGTGAGGATTCATGCATTTAAAAGCAAACAAACCAACAAAAAAAACAAAAAAACAAACACAAAAAAACCCAAGTACTTTAGGACTTCCTCCAGTAACTTTGCTTTATGCTACCATGGCCATAGCGCTAAGCCATGAATGAGCAAAAGTAGTGTCATAAACAGTCTTTCATCAACTCCAGCATAAGAAATATGTTGTCCGAATCTCTTTCCTGCCCATTGTAAGTCTATTCCTTTATGCTTAGTAGGTCAAGTATTTAAATAAGCATGCTGTAACTATTGACTTTTTGTAACGAAGGCAGGGTACATCAGCCCCGTGTTCATACTGAGGGCAACAACCTAGCTTGTGCTGAGCTACAGCTATGTTACTAAACAAGAACTAAGTCTTTGGAAACTTGAAGAGGATTTCAGTGCTAAACCATGTTTTATACTACTTCAAAGCTTCTGCCAAAAGAACATTAGCAGTCAGAAACAGCTTTTAATGTGCTCCCTGAAACAAAACAAAAACCCTGCCATTAGTTTGTCCTATTATGAAAAGTGATGCTAATGCTTAGATCCACAATACAGCTACAAAGCTAGGGACCAGATTCTTTGGGACACTGAACAAGAAAAAAAGAAACCCAGTGACACCAACAAGCAAAATCTAGCCAGCAGGTACTACCTATATGGTCACCTTACATCACCTTTTTCTGTTGCCAGCGTAAAGCAAGAGCCTGCAGGATTTTTTCATGCTGTGCAATTCCACCCCTCCCCAGCCAACTTATTCAAACCTTCAGGAATACTGGCTATTCCAAAACACACCAAGCTTCTTTCAAACTAAATACTTGATTCATGAAAGTATTTCAAATACAGCTGCCAAGAATCAGAACACAAAATGGTAGAAAAGCGTGTCATCTCTGTACTCCAAACTGCATCTATGTTGAGACATGACCGGGGCCTTTAGATGGTGCAAGAGACTTTGAGGCCTTCCTTGAAGTGCAAGATGAAGCCTTTCATGAAGAATTCCTAAACTTAACCATCAGAAAGAAGTCAAAGTGTCTGCTCCTGAAAAGTACTTTTACAAAAAGGAAAAGTTTGCATGCAATACCACACAACACTAGTTGCTCTAGTTCTTGTTTATTTCAAATAATGATAGTGAAAGACATTTTTGAACCCTCACATGAGAGAAGGGCACAGCCAATAATTACATGAAATACAGAACTTCAGTGTCCTACATGGTCAAATATAAAATTTCAAGAAACTAGTCGCCGGTTAGTCCGTTATTCATCTATTCAGTCAAACCAAGCTTCTTCTTCAGAGACTCTGGCATTTCAGGTGGAGGTGGGCGAGGAAGTTTGAAATAAACCTTCACAGAGTCATAGATGAACCACTGTAGTGCAGTCAGGGTACCAATCATGATAATACGGGCAAAGAGACCCTTCCATACACCTGTTGAGTAAAGCAAACATTAGGAACTAGAAAAGTTCACTCCCCATACCTCCCGTTAAA
>NW_017729022.1:55993597-56005578 GCF_001723915.1 Gavialis gangeticus
GTTCTTAGGAGTTCACCTTCACCAAAACTTAGATCCACTACAAACTGAACAACTTAAAAAAGCTGATATAGCCCTTCCCACTCATAATTTTTATTCTTACATGCCTCCCGTTAAATAAGATTTAGAAGAATAAGATCCTTACCTCTGAACCCAAGCCTCACAAGCACTTGTGAGGCAGAACTGCCCTTTTCCTTATTCAACACCGACACTACAGAATCAGCAGGATGAGAAACAATGGCACAGAAGACACCAGCTGAAAGAAGAAATCTTATTAGTAAAATTCTTCAGGTAACCAAGGCAGGAAAAGCACTAGAGCCAAAATTCTTGCTGCACAAGAGACTGTGGCTACAATGTACTCAAATCCTACAGGAGTGGAGCCTGCTTTTGCATAGCCTTAGTAAAACAGTTTACAGTCATACAAGCCTCAATTAGAGCACTCCAGCAAATAGCAAGCCTGTGTTCTTTGTACAACCTAGTTAGCTCTAAAGGAGCAGGGCTAATCTGTAGCCCACATTTCCAGGTAAGAAATGTAATTCCAATAAGAAGTTTAAGGCTCAGTAGTCTATTCCCCCTGTAAGCCCTGATGCTGGCCTTGGTAGAGTGAGCCATACTCTTCCTGATCTGAAGTTAAGTTACATTTCATACCCACAGCTTATCCGATTTAGAGATCCTTTAAAACCTGTCAGAGTAGGCAAGCCATTTAGCCACTCATTCCTTTCAAAGCCCTGAAAAGTTTTAGTTTTGGTTAAATTCTGGTAGCCCTTTGAAAAGCACTGGTCTAGAGCTTTTCCAACTTGTGGTCCGCAGACTCCTGGGGGTTCGCAGACTATGTCCAAGGGGTCCGCAGAAGATGACTATGATCAAAAGTATGCGACTACCCACACTTACAATTCAAAGGGGTCTCCACCTCCATTTGAAAAAAGGTTAAAAGTTACTGCTCTAGACATGATATTAAATGCTCTAACATTTCTGAAGTTATCAGTATTTGGATACTTCCTTACCAATATAGCCAGCAATAAATGTGACCACCAGCTGTTCTGCCTTTGAACATTCACTCCGGGGCTTGGGAACCACATACTTGTAGAGAGCTTCAACTGTACGTTCAAAGCAGGCAAATTTCATCATTGTGTATGGAATCTGCCTCATCCATAGTGGGGCAACACCTTTGTAGAAACTTAAAATTGAAGAGGTCAAGTTAGGCTATAGCATTTTCAAATTTGTAATAGAAATGTATTCCATATAAACACAAGAGTAAACTAGAATTTCCTCAAGCTTTCTAATCTCAGCTACTCATATACTTGAGTTAGCCTACTGTTAGGTTTAGTAAGACCTAGCCTTTGATGTTGGCTTACAAGGTTAAGTGTTTCTGGCTTTTGCCTATACATCGAGGCAGACGTTAAACTGACCTGTTCACTTCATTGGCTCTGAAATGCTTATCTCCAAGATTAACATATAAAATTAAGTATGTACAGATAGAAACAGTGATTACAGAAGTGTGGCACTTGTTACAGTTGCCCATTGAATATTCGTGTCTGCATACCAGCCAAGTCCTGATAGTGAGAAATGACATGTAGAACTACAGTCACTTCTATCAGAACACTGGAGACTAACATGCAGGTATATTGCTCTCACATGCCAATGACTCAAGCACCTTTGACTGTACAACCAAAAAAGTTGCTGAATATCACTTGACTGGAACTGCCAGAAACCGAGAGTTACCAAACAGAACTCAGCCCAAGAGATATCCACAAAGATGGATCTAAGGAGCATGTTGCCTAAAGTATTTTCACAGCCCGAGTTTTAGTACAAACCATGATTTCACACAACTTCAGTCATCTTTCAATATTGTGGTTACACTGTATACAGACATGAAAGGCATTAATGATCCGACTTAAGCCATAGCCACTACTTCGGCCAAGGCAAGGTTCAAGATCTTAAAAAAAGTCTGGAGGAAAGAGTTAATACTTACGCCCAGAGACCTTCTTCTGCATACATTTTTGGAGCCGCTTGTCTCAGAGTGTTAGCGTATCCAGGCTGTGTCTGAATACGAACTTTAGCAGCTTCCATTGGAGCTAGAGCAATATCAGCAAAAAACTCTGCACTAGCAGATGCAGCCAAGTATAGCGATGTACGCCACAAATAAGCATTTTCCTAAAATAGGAATCAAACCAAGAAATGTAACTAACAGATGCTCTCAAACTGAATTTAGTATTTCCATTGTACAGTTAGAAGACTGCTACACTACCACATTATATACTAAATAGGTTTCAATTACGGATTAGAGAACTTAAAACTTACCTCTCCTAGAAGGTTACCATACAGGATTTTGAAGACTTCATAGAAACCAAATTTGCAAAGCCCTTGCATGGAGTAGCCAAAAAAGGTTGGAGCCCATCCCTTAGCCAAACCACGAACACCATCTTCTTTAATTGTAACTGAGAATCCATTGAAGATATTCTTATATTTTTGTGGATCCACCTAAGAAAGAACAGAGAGTTAATTATCTGGTATACACCGTGGTAGGGAAGGGCCTTTAAATAGAAAATATTCAACTCCTTTTCTTGTAGCTCCTTGGTACAAATAGTTTATCAACTAAATTAAAGGGGGGGGCGGGAATTTGTCAATGGCTGATCTTTAAGTCTGCAGGCTTAATAACAGAGGCTGACGTCACCTTAAAAGTTGATAAATTTATCAATCTGATAGTATGCACTAAGAGGGTTTTGCTGACCACAACATTTAGAAGTTGTGGGGGTTTTTTGGTTAGGCTTTAAGCAATAGTTAACACTTCCATGATAACACCAGTTTCTCAACTCACAGCATAAGTTACATCAGTGCAACCAAATACACACAAAAAGGCTTGGATGTAATCGTTGTGTCAGGCAGTTTTGTTTAGCTGAAAGATAAGACTGACACAAGCTTTAAGTAGTGATCAGGCCTCAAAAAGCTTACCTTGGCATAATACTCAGCAGCTGAAAATGTGTCAGTTACTAGTTTTGTTTCCGGAACTGTTCTAGAAATAGTGAAGTTTGAGTATTCTTAGGCCTATAGTTCCTAATCCTCAATCACCCTCTTACTACAAACTTGTCCAGGTCTTACGTTTCCCCATCTTACTTCCTGTAAGAACAAGGTAATACCTGCAATATGAAAGTGGATTTGAGTCTATTCCTCATCCAACCTGCATTTTTTAAAATTAATCTAGTGTTTCCTCAATATTACAAAGGACCATTACAATTGATATGACTACAATATGTCATTGATTCAATTTGAAAAGGAAAGTTTGTTTAGTTTAGTTTACTGTGTATTTTTCAGGCAGCTAACATCCCCTTCTTTTACTAGAGACTGATGGCAATGAGATTATTTAAATCTGAAATATCATTTGAAAACCACAGAAGTGGGCAGGAAGCATTAGAACAGGGGTAGGCATTCTACAGCCCTCGTCTCTGCAGGGACAGGTACCAACAGCAGGCCAGTTCCTGGTGGCTCCCACCTCTGACCCAAAGAGGATCATTCCAACCTACAGCAAGAAGAGGCCACCTACCCCAAGTAGCACCTAGAACTGCTCACTCCAATATCAGAAGCAGACTTCAATTAAACTGCTGTTTAATGTCTGTTCCTTAGGATTGTCAAATATGCTTTAGCTTCAAGTTCATTAAGAATTTTAGGGGGCTAGTTTCATTTTGGGGGACATTTAAAGAGCATACAATTAGCTTCACTTTTAAACTTTAAAAAAAAGCGTAAATCTACTTGTGCTAAAAGTAGTATTTAAATTTCAAGCTACAGTTTTGTTACCATATAAATGTTTACTTTGACCAAGTGGTGTCAGACTAATTCACGTTTAAACACATTGCATTCTGATCAGCTAAGCTTTCATTTCATATGGAAAGAAACCTTGAAATTTTTGCCAAGGATAAGAGGAATTTCTGAAAGAAAAATGCAGTTAAGAATGAACCCCAGCAGTTTCACTGGCACATTTTTTGTTCTTCCCAATGACCTCCACCCCACCAAGAAGGTTTTTGCTACCACAGAAGTTAGCCAGGTTTGAAGTGACACTGCTTACTAACGTAACGTTTCTAGCAAGTAACAAGTGCATTTGAATTTGCCTCTTTCCTGAAAGATGATTCTTTAACACAAGGATGGGTAAGTATTTGGGCTGGAGGGCTACTTAAGGAGTTTTGGTGAATTCTTGAGGGTTGGGGGTAGGGTAGGAGTGGGTGGGGAAGCAGGGTCTGACCCAGGCTCAGCCCTGTCACAGTGGTTTAGACTACTCAGCATGGGGGGGGGGAGGAGAGACAGGGAGATGCCAATTTATCCTATCCAACCTCAGGCCCATCCATCCTGCACCCAATGCTGGGGGTACTGGATAAAGCAGGCATGGGCATGCATGATCTCAGTGGAGACTGGCCCGAGACCCCCAAAGGCAGGGTCCACTTGGCCAGGAGGATGGGATGGGGCTGCAGGCAGGCAGGAAGCAGAATGGGTGGGTAGAGCCAAAGCCAGGGATCATGGCACCGTGACAACATGGGGCCAAGGTCCAAAGCAGAGCCACGATCTGCTCCCTGCCTGTCCCTGTAACTGGTGCTGGTTCCCTGCCCTCCTGCTCCTATAAAACCGGCACCAGTTGCAGGGACGTGTGAGGAGTGTATTGTGGCTCTGCCTTGAGCCCCAGCCTTTTACCGTCAGCCCTAGCCACCCATTCCACTCCTGGATGCTACTCCATTTGCTTGCAGCTCCATCTTATTCACTTAGCTGAGTGCACCTTGCCCATGGAGCTCCCAGGCCAGTCTCCATGGAGACCCTGCCCACCCACCCCCCTCTATCTGGCCCTCCCAGCAGTGAGTGCAGGGCAGCAGGACTGAGATCTAGTAGTAGCAGCAGCAGGGCACCTGCCTGTACCCAAGCAGTGGCAGGGAGGAAGCCCTGCCAGGAAGACATGTCCAGCCACCCCCACTCTATCCTGTGTACTTCAGCTCCTAATGTGCCTGCACCACATGCAGGAACAGGCAGGCTGCACCTCCACACCTGGGGGCCGCAGTACCAGCCACATAGCCTGAGCCATGGTGTATCTCCCATGTCTGAGCTATGTAGGACTGGATAGAATCATGCCACAGGCCCAAACCAGCCCATAGACTGTATTTTGCCTGCTGCCGCTTTAACTGAACAGACCCATGGGTGCTTTTTGTAATGGTAAATTCATCTTGGCTATTTTAGACTTTTTTCCTGAATTCACATGCAATGAGCACTCCAAACTTAACTAATGCTTTACTACTTAAATTCGAATAGCTATTTTGACTACAGGAAAAATGTAACCACACAACCTCTAGCTGGTAACTCAATTCCAAGGTTTAGCTACCACTGTATTGCTGGAAGACTCAATTTAAAAATCCAGTCCCAAATCCATGCAATACACAGCTTCAATGTTAATTTCATCTAATAGACATGCATATCATATCTAGTAGAGTTACAGCACCGTTGTAGCCATGGCAGTCTAGGAAATATGCAAAAAGAAAGGGGGTTTTTTGGTGTTTTTTGAGCAACCCATATAGCTGGGAGAAATGTTAGACAAGCTTTCAGAAGGGCATTTTGCACCAGAAGTCTGGTCTAGTGTCTCTAGCTATAAAATTGGTCCAATAAACAGTATCACCAAAAAACCCGTACTTCAATCATAGCTAAGATGACTATCGCTATGACATTATCTCGAATAAGATTCCTAGTACATTACTCCTATGCCTAAAGGGATTTGCCCTATTCAGTCATAAAACTAGTAAGTTTATGGCAAACTATTAGCTGCCTCCTTTAATACTCAGATGGACATTTCAGCTGCATTTAATGTTTACAAGTAACTCTAGTATAATGAAACAATGTTTCAATCTTGATTTATTTTAGCCAAAAGCAGAGTTTGCCAGGTCATTCAGGGATCTGCTTCTCTTGGAAGTTTGAATCAATCCATTAACTGTTTACCTAATCCAAAAGAGGTAAAATTCAGATGCGATCACTTCTGCCTTCTACTTGAAGTTGTTAAAACTAGCACATCATTATTAATTCATGACATACTGGACTAAGTGAAGATGAAGTTACAAACCTGGATACGGCATTTCACTAAATCCAGAGGTACGACTCCAGTGTGTGTCAGGCCACAACTTAGGACCCCACCAAAGCCACAGAGAGCATAAAACTTGAGCGAGCCATATTCACAACTGTATTCTTCTGCAGCAAAAAAAAGACACACCATGCTTATACAAAAGCCTCATGCACTGCTTCAGAAAGTGTTGGCTATTACATAAATTTAAGCCCCTAGCTTGTTAGTAGACTGTGCCACACTTTAATCATGCTTTATGAATTTCACCACGTTGCAACATGCAGAACAAACCTGGATTCTGCATTTAACCAAGTCTAGGGGAACCAATGCTGTATGTGTTGTGCCACAGCTAATAATTCCACCAAGGCCACACAGCATAAAGAATCTGCCTGAACCATATGCACAGCTGTATTGTTCTAGTCAATTAAAAAGAAAAAAAAAAGTTTGCATACTTAACTGTAGAAGCGAATAAAGGATATGAACTAATACCACATTTATGATCAATCCCCAATATTAGTCTCTTGAAAGCATTTGATAGGGTCACTACCCCATGATACACTAGTTGGTTACTCCATCACTCATAATGCGGTTATTTCTTCCTTGCCTTGGTACTGATCTCTAGAGCTGTCTAGACCTGCCAGCTTAAATGAATGCTGGAATCCTGACAAAAGCTGGTTCCTTGAAAAACTATTTGGTTCAAAGTTTCAGCTTGTAGACTTCCCATATCTGGTCTTAAAGACTTATCTAGGTCCCAGTGTAAATTTCAAACTCATTTAAGAATGTAATTTAAGAAAACAATTATGTAGTGAAAAGTAATTAGTAGGGCTTAAACCTCTTGGGCAAAATTGTAGTGGATTAAGTACAGCATTAAACCAGTACCGTTACAGATAAGAGTACCTGTATAGGGTAAAGCCAGGTATAAAACGCAGGAGTGCCCACTGAACAAAGCTGCATTACCACAAAATGCAATTCATTTCTGTTATAGAAAAATCTTAATTCTGAAGGCAGAAAGAGCTGAATGAAATCAGCGTTAAAAAAAAGAGAGAGTTGAGTAAGCAAGATCATGTTAGGTCCCTGAAGGGGGATCTGCAACCAGATACGAGAAGAGGGGGCTTCAGGGGGGCTCAGGGCCTGGAGAGACTGGGAAGGTAACAGCAGTGCAATGTTTAGAGATGCTCTGCTTTATGAATTGGATTGAGCATAGAGGAACTGCTGAACTATTTGTCTCAATAAATGCCTTCATTGAAGCAGAGCTGTCTAGTTGCTAGCTTCTTGAAACTTCAGGTTGCACTGAATCTCCCGAACAAGAGGCAAAGTCCCTGCACACTAGAAACTTGGGTTAGGGCACCAGGGAATGAGGGTTAGAAGGACTAAAAGGCCAGGGTCTTAGTGGGAAGGAGCCTGGGCTCCCTCCACCTCTTTAGGCAACACTGGGACTGTCTTTGGGGAACACTTGGAGACCAGACAAGGCTGCAGTGGTCTTGAGCAAGCACTCCATGGAGGGCACTCCATAAACTTCTACTGTTGCAATAAATCTTCACTCAGAAGTAACTTAAAAAAATTCATTTTAAAAGTTGAATCTGTTGAACTGATGCCAATTCAAGGAAGCAGCTTAAGCTGATCTGATTTAAAGACAGTTTACATGGTGTCCTGCAACACCTTTATACCATTAAGCTGCGTTTAAACTGGGCCAGTTACCATTCTGTTCAGAACCAGAGTTGCCATGTGGAATCAAATAAAGAACAGCAAAACTGAGGAAATCCTTATTTCAAATCACTTGATTTGAGAGTTCTCAGTGAGCCAAAGTAGTCCAAAGATGTTCCTCAGTGTATGACAGAGCAAGCATACTGGTAGGAACCCCCAGTTATTACCTTCCCAACAACTGAGGCAGCTTTATTCATTTGCCTTGATAGTGAGGTCAGAGGCTTCCAAACTGGCTTTATTCCTTTAGCAAGTTAGCATCTACCAAATCAAGATCTGCAGTACACTGCCAAACTCTAATATTTAAGATGCAGCCTTATGCACAGGGACCTACCTAAATTTGCAGAACTGCACTGTGCAGCAGCTCCTTTAATCTTGACCTTTTCACTGCACCTCCCCCCACCCTGCAATTGGCCAAGGGGCCCTCGTGGCCCCCACTGCTTGCTGATTGGCCAGGCAGCAAAAAACACCATTTAAAATATGCTGCAGTTTTTGCCTGCCAGCTAATCAGCAACCATCAGCTGCCAAGGCCTGTTGGCCAATCAGTGATGGGAGACGGCTAGGGCCCCATCACCAATCAGCAGCAGGGGGCTGCAGGATGAAAAGAACACTTCCGCCATGATTTAGGTAGGTCCCTATTTATGCAAGAGCATGTTTAGTCTCCTATTAGGATGAGGAGATTTCTCCGTTAAAGTCTGTGTCGGGGCGGGCAATTATTTTGGGCGGAGGGCCGCTTACTGAGTTTTGGCAAGCCAGAGGGCCGCATGACAGGCAGCCCAGGGCAGATTAATATTAATTTTCTAAATTTTTAGGGGCCCCACGGGCCGGATAGAATGGCCTAGTGGACCACATTTTGCCCACCCCTGGTCTATATGGTATTGCAAGTTGGAGTACTGCAAACTTAAATTAATGAATTCAAGTGCAGTTTTTAGCCTGTTGGATATTTTACTAATAACTGTTCACGTGATAGGCTGTAGACAACTAGACAGAGTGTCATCCTGTAAATTACTAATATGTTATAAGTACCTGCAGACTAAAATATTGAGCTTGGGTTCTTAATGCAAGACTTCCAAGAGAAGCAGAGGTTAGATATTAAAGAAATTGTAACTTAAAGTATTTGGTTTATAAGCCCTTTTCAAGACTAGGTTCAAGTTATAACAAGTTACATCCAGATCTTAGCCTACCATAGTCTTAATTTAGTCAGATGTTCTGCAGAATAAGCCCTCAAATTATTACTGAGCTTTTAGTCAATTAAGATATTAGGAAAAATCTGCCTCAGACTTCTATCAATAAAGGGACGATGACATGCTGCATTAAGTATTTAGAAATCTTTATAATGGAGTACCTGCATTCTACAAGCATCAGTACATCAGTTGTGAAACTTAGTGGCAGAAAAGCTTTTCTTACTCCAACCGAGTAATGGGAGAGGAGCAAATCTAAATTCTAAAGGCCCAGAAGATGCAAAACCAGCAAAGAGAACTTCCTGGTCTAATAATTCTTTGCTTAAATACAAGGTTTAAAATGTAAAATTGCATTTTTACACACATTAACGTTACAAAAATCTTTTACATTAAACCAAATCCTCACAATCTCTATCCAAACTTTACTAGATTGCAGCTTGCCACAAATCAAGAAAGTGATTCACCACTTTAAAACAAAGTAACAAGCAAGCCAAGATCTTGAACTGCTTAAGTGTATAGACCAGTGGCTCCCAGCCTCAACTCCAACTGAGGCTGCAATGGTAAAAAACGGGGTTGCAAAGAAGAACCAGATTTTCTCCTTTAAAGGAAAATAAAAAAAAGGAAATGGCAGGCTCCCTTTGCAGGCTTGCAGAGTTCCAACCGGCAAGGGGGTGGGGGGAAGCAAAGGAAGGGTGATTAGGCAGAGGGTGCCACATGCACCTGCATACACACAGTAGCCAGGCAGCAAGAAGAGCAGCTTCTGCAGTTTCCTCCAAATAAGCCTACTGGCAGGGGGGTGGGGATTGAAGGGGGAGAAAGACAGAATGAGACCCCAACAGCAAGGGAGGGAGGGCTGGGAGTGCTGCCCAGCCAAGCTGGTACCTTGGGCCCTGGACTGGAATGTGGGGCCCAGCTGAGGTAGCAAGATGGAACCATGGGGGACTTATCCAAGGGGCAGCAGAGGGGCTGGCTCTCAACACTGCATGTACTCCTGGGGAAGAAGGCATGGGGGGGCATCCACCCCCAGATTTGTGCATGGGGGCAGGGAGGCTCAGTGCCACAAGCCTCATACTAGTTGGGGTCACCATAGCAAGGCACCAGCTGCCTGCCCAGCAGCAGTGCAGGGCACAACTCTGCACTGCTGGGCAGGGGGTGCCTTGCCATGGCAGAGTGGTCAGCATGGGACTCTCAACAGCAGCATCACCAAGCTTCCCCACCCTAGTGCACCGGGTCCCACCTGCTAGACCATGGAGGTGAGAGGCAGCAGGCAGTCCTCTCCCCCTCCAGGCTCCACTCTGCCTGTGCTGTCCGTGGGCACTCCTAAGGGGGAGGGGACAGAGAACTGTGGGCCCTGGCCCCTTCTGGCAGGACTGGGGGAGGTAGTGAGAGATGGCAAGGGGGGTGGTGGGAGGCTGCAGGTTGGGAGTGAGGAGCCATTCCAGGGAGGTTAGAGTGATAAGAGGCAGGGTCGTAAGGAGCAGGGTCATGCTTAGGAAGAGGTTGGGAAGCACTGGTATAGACAGTGTTGTCTAGTTATAAAAAGGGAGCACCAAGTGTAGCAAAGGCTGCATTCATTACCACTTCAGGTTGCATTAAATGTCTACACTAACAAGAGAAAGCTCATTAATGCAAAATAAGAATTAATCTGATTTAAATCAACCATTTCTGCCACCTTGTTTAGTGACAGACTATCAGTATCACTAATAATGTCAATTTGCAGTTACATTCAAGATGTTTTATTAATAAAGCTTCACTTATTTTTAACAGTTTATTTATTCCACTAAACTCCAAAAAGAGCTAAACAATGCTATCAGAAGCATCTTGCCTCTTGGAAGACTTTTCTTCAATTAAATCATGCTAGTTAGTTTACTCAGTACTTCCAATCCCTTTGTGATAAGCATTAAAATAAAACTAAGGGGGAAGGGAGGGGGAGGTGGCACACAATTAAAGATTCAAAGGAGTAGAATATCAAGTAGTTTCCAGCGTGCTCCTCAAGAAATATTAAACCATTCACCATGTTCAATTAACATTAAGGATAAGATCACTGGGGTCAGTCATCATCTATAACTACATTAAAACAGATTCTTAGAAAGAAGCCAAAGTCTCCATTATAAGAAAGATTCAGTTAAAAGTACATATTATTTGGGGAAACCAACTGAAGTCGCACTGAACTAACAGGACAGTGAAGAATCTGATAGGCATGTTTCTTATCTAGGGGAAAACAAAACAAGTCCTTCAGTTAGTGAAGGCATCCCAATCTTTTACCTTTCTAGCTTTAGCCCGTTCACCCGAATTAAAGATCATATTTTGCATAACCCTGTTGCCTCTAACCTTTAAAAAAAGGTCTTGATAAAAAATAAGCTGGTGCCCTGGACCAGATTCAGGAGACTGAAATCTGTTCTCCACTGGTGACTTTCAGTGACCTTGGGAAAGCCATTGTTATTTACATGGTTTAGTTTATGTGAAACACAGAAATCCTCTTTCCACAAGATTTTGTATAGTATGCAACAGGTTAAGTGCCATAGAAGAACTTACAATTACCTTTTGAGGAATAGCTGAAGCCTCCTTTCTGCACATAAGCATATGCAACCAAGATAGCAACTCTAGGCAAAACTAGCCTGTAAAAAGCCTAGGAACTGGCTGGATTACTTGTAGAAATACTTGCAGCTCATCCTTCAAGTCCTCGCCATGTCTAGCACACATTTTAGTACCCCACAAGTTGGTAAACTTTTCGAAAAGAGTTACGAGAGGACTTTTCAGCACGAGCCAACTCTACTCCTACTAGCTGCTCCTCTCCCCCAGTGCAAAGGGCCGGGGGGGAACCATCACGGTCTGCTCAGATGCCGGCTCCCTTCCCTTCCCTTCCGGCCTAGGCACATGCCAAGGACGAAGGAGGCCCTGGCGGCTCCTGTAACCTCGGCAAGCACTTTGAGGCTGTGCCGAGGAAGGAGCAAGCCTCCACTACGGGGCTCGGCTCCATCGCGGGAACGGGGGTGGGGACGCGCGGGCCCCGCAGCCCAAGG
>NW_017729022.1:56005720-56015084 GCF_001723915.1 Gavialis gangeticus
CCGCAGCCGGTGGCGACGAGCCGGGGCCGCTCCGCCCCGCGCCCTTCGCCACCCTCCAGCTGCCCGGCCTCTTACCTTCGGCGGGGGAGGCGGCCGCCAGGCGCCTCGGGGTGCTGGTTGGCTCGGGCTGCTCCAGCCGCCGTCTCACGCCGTCCTGGGCCAGCTGCAGGTGGGGCGCATGGAAAGGGTTGGCCCGGGCGAGCGGCGCGAGGGACGAGAACATGGCGACCTGGAGGAGGGAGGGAACAGCGGGTGAGCGAGGCCGGCAGGAGGCATCGCCCTTCAGCCCGGCGGGACAAACGGCGCCGGCTGTGGTGAAGGAGGGGGTGGGGGAGGCCACCGTGCCGCCCGGCTCCTCACCTCCTAAGATGGCTCCAGCCGCTCCGCCCGCAACTCTGCTCAGAGGCCAGGGAGCGCCCCCACTCACTCACTTTGTCCTTCGCCGGCGCAGCAGGCGGGGTGACCGGCCAACAAGCAGCTACGCGATTGGTGGAGAAGCCCCGCGGACAGGCGTTCCCGCTCTGACGTCACGGAGAGGAAAGGGCTTCCTCCTTCTGCGCCTGCGCGCTCCTCCCCCCACCCCCGAGGCGCTGGGGGGAGGGGAGAGACTGTCAGTGACTCCCTTTGGTACAAGGGCAGGCGGAGGCGCCTGGCTCTGGAGCGGGCCTGCTGCCCCACTCGGCCTCATTCTTAAACAAGTTGGTCTATAGAAATCATATTTCCCAAACCAGTTTTTGGGTTGCTGGCCAAAGTAGCCCGTATTCATGTAGACTCCTTTGAACACGGATTGTTCTCAGAGTTAGGTTTTGTGGACCTCCGTGGCCTGATACTGTTTAGTACCCCAATCCCAAACTGAAACATAAAAGGAAAATCACACCTGACAGTTGAAAAAATCGTAAGTGTCTAGCCTTTGCAATAACAACCTTGAAAATATTACACGATATAAAATTAATATTTTCCAAAATTGGTTTCTTGATTTACCTTGAGAAGGTTGTTCCCCTCCTGGATATGGAAATGCTACAGTAATAGATAACCTTGGTTTCTGTGGAAGAGCTGAGGTACACAGCTACGGCCAAACTAATAGCGATGGTACTAGCACTGGCACAAGTTTCTGAACAATCAGCTGCCTGCAAATTAAACATTTCCTAGGACTTGAAGTATAGGTACTGGTAAATTTAAGTGGTGTAGCTACAAAGACTGGAAGGCTGGGGAGAAGCTTATGTTCTGTTACTCAACAACAATTTTGTAACCATTTATTACATAAAGGGATTGCTAAGTACCTTGAATCTACAGGGGTTCTTGAACACCAACATTACCTGTAACCTCAAACAAGGGCGTCTCACTAGCCTCAGTACTATAAGAGGCAATGTGGTCTAATGAGCTAAACCTATTGAAGCCAACCGTTTTGGCACGTGCCACAAATTAGCTCTGCATTGGCCCCAAGTGTCACTCTGAACCCCTTCTTCTGCCTGTTCTGCTACTCTGCTCCTAGCCTTGTGCTCCCTGACCAGTTTGCCACTTTGCTTTTTTCTTCCTGCTGTATTTGCCACTCTGCTGCCTGTCCCCTTTCCAATCTGCCATGTGACACACACACACACACACACACACACACACACACACACACACACACACACACACACACACACACACGCTGCACTTGCCACTAGCAGCACCCATGCTGCACTTTGGTCACCCTGGATGAAACAGAAGACCAAAAACAAAGACCTGGTCCTAGCTCTCCCACAGTCCCTTAACAAGCCACATATATCAGACTTTTCAAATAAGGGCACACAAAGTTGGGCAGGGAGGTGCAGAGTTGGAAGTATGGGGTGTATACCATAGAATAGTCTCATTTATGCTCACCCAAAGCTCCAGGCCAGACATATATATCATGGTTCGATCAGGGGATAAAAATTCTGCGTGACTGAGAACTGTGTGCTTGCAGGAGTGAAGGTTGGAGTGTTGTGGGAAAAGATAACTTTTGTAAATATTATCATTTTACATACATTTATGCATCACAGGGACTCTCTGGCATCATATGTAAAGAGATAGTGTGTGACAAAGTTGGTGGAAACCCTAACTATTCCTTGGCATGGAGGGGTCAGCATGTCAGACATAAAAGCAATAATACAGCTTTATTGCAAGTGCATAGATCCCTTCATCAGGATCTCCAAATTAAAGTCCCTTCATTTAATGGGTTTCAGTGAAACTACAACCAAGTTACCTGAGCTGTGCCTTAGAACTTGACTCTTGACATTGTATTTAATGCACAAAGTTCAATCAGGTAAGTTCACACTATATTACATGATCAAGATATCATACATGTAACAGCCTTGCTGAAACCATGTGGCAATGCCAAGCCTGTCATGAGTAAATCAGATTTGGCAGGCTTTCAGACACGGAGAATGTCAGCTGAAAGAGGTGCATTTTTTACGTAGTTCAGCAAGGTATGGCAGGATAAGAGGCTGCATCACATTTCAGATAGCAAGGTTTAAAATAGATCAGGCTGTTTTGTTTCTCAGTACATAATACAGTAATGTCTAACCTAATCTTTGTTCTGTTTTATTCTCTTGAAGTTAAAGTACTCTGGAAAGGTTTTATCCAAAAGTTGATGCTTTTACTCATATACCCCAGAAGTTGTCTAATAATTCCTAACTATGCCTCATGCAAAAGCTGCAATTATAAACTGAACCATAAAAGACATTTTGTAGCAATCATAACATTTTCTTCTGACTTGTGTTTTAATTTAAAAAAAAATCATTTTGCCCCTCTGGCTCATGGTAATACCTTTGTATATGTAGAAAGGTACCATAAGTACATAAGGAAAAACTTCTTTACTGGCTGAGCCCCCAAGGCCTGGAACAGACTCCCCCCAGAGGTGGTGCAAGGACCTACTTTGGACTCTTTTAAGAAATGTTTAGATGCTTATCTTGCTGGGAACCTTTGACCCTAGCTGACTTCCTGCCCCTGGGGCAGGGCCCTGGACCTGATGATCTTCCAAGGTCCCTTTCAGCCCTAATGTCTATGAAATCTAATTGATTATAGAGGAGTAGAGAATGTGCAATTTGTGAAATCCAAAGCAAAAAAAAGTATCAGCATATATGTTAGAAATAAATTACCAATTTTGCTGAACTTGATAGAGTGCCCTTAATTTTTTTTATACTAAACTTTCACAGTTTTGGGTTAAAAAAAAAAATAAAAAGAGGTGGTTGGATACGGACATACCAAGAAAAAGAGTAGCTTTGGCATCCTAGGAAATGGGACTATAAATGGAGCCAGGCTGAGGGAGAGGTTGGAAAGTGTCAAAAAGAGTAAAGAGTAAGATTTTTTTTTTTTTTTTTTTTTTTTTTTTTTTTTTTTTTTACTCAGGAGGATACTATAGCAAAGATTCTTACTCAAAAACAGTAAAGGAGTCAGACTTTTTAAAAAGAAAATTAATACTTGTGGTTATGTTTGTAAGACAAATAAATATACCTATTACACTTACCACCTTTTTGTACAAGTGACATCCAAGGCCCACAGGAAAAACCATATCTGAACTCCAAGTGTACAAGTGAAGGTGGGAAGAGGGCAAGAACAGCTTCAAAAGCATGTTAACTTTACACATCTTCGCAGAATCAGGCTCTCAGGTCAGCATCAGATAAAATTATGAACTACTATTAAAGCCCGAAATTATAAGTCCTGCCTTTCTACAGTACTGAATAGACAGTTCAGTAATTAATCTGCATGTATGAGAGACCATTTTCTTTGCTATTTTGATGTCTCTGGATTTTTCTAAACTATTTACTATTTGAGATTAAGAATTGAGATTATGTTTAAGCAATCCTGGTGGAAGGAGGAGCAATCATACATAGCTCAGGACAGCCACTCTCAAATTGTAGTCAACAAAAGCCAATGATCAAGCAGATGAAAAGACAGCCAATGCTGGCTTTCTTTTTTCTATTTTGGAGAAAGGGACTAGTTTGGAGTAGACCAATCGGTTGCAAGCAGTGCAAAACACCTGTCACCCTCTATGGTCTTCCATATTAACTTCCCCCCACTAGTTTAAAGTGATGGTTGTAGTTAATACAAGTGGAGGGAGGTGTGGGAATGTTTAGATGGTGCATCCACTGAAAGTTTGAGCTCCAGAGTGAAGAATCACAAGAGTACAAAGCAGTACTCCAGACCTCACAGGGTAGGACTGGGTGCATTTAGTCATCATGAAATTAAATACACATTCTTTACTTCACAGGAATGAGCTTTTACCTGAAACTCTGACACACAACTGTCCTGCTGAGCTCATTAAATAAGTGCTTTGTTGTACTAATATTAAATTGCAATGACTCCCAAGATTCTCAGAAATAAGTCACATATATATTCAAGCTGCCATGTAATAAAAAAAGAAAGGGTAATAACACTAACATTAGGAGAATACTAGACCTTTTATGATTTTTGTAAAGTTTACTCAGTTCCTTAGGATCTGCTGACTTGATTTTCATTTGGTTTGTTTTGATTTAGCTAAACTAGTAGAAATGCAAGATAGTATTTTAAAAAGGGAAAATGATAAAGACTGTTGATTACAATGCATCCCACCAGAAATAAACTCCAGCACAGTAAGCTCTGGGGTCAGGCCCAGGCTCCGAGTAGCAGCATCAGGAGGCGGAGGGGCTGCCCAGGGCACGAGTGCTGAAACTGTGGGGCCCTGTGGCTAACTCCTCTGAGCCTGCTGCCACCCTGTGGCTGCTCCACCCTGACTCAGACCACTGCAGTCTCAATCACTGCCCCTAACAGTACACTTAAGACAGAGTTAATTTACTGAGTCCTAATACTGACACGTGTAGACAGTGATGCTTTACTGTGGAGCCAATTAGTCAACTCCACTTTAAAGTGCATGTGCAGACGCATCTACTGTTATATATTCTACTCAACACTATTACAAATATTCTTAAATAATGGTTAATTTTCACTAATCCCAGTTTTCAAGTGCATGTACAAATCCTGAAATTTTCACTTCATGTTAAAATCTGGAAACATCAAGCAAACATACTGCCTGCTAAACTACAATATATGCCCATATGCTTATCATCAATTGTCCAATTGGTAACTTGTGGGCCTCAGCATGCAAAGGGTTAAGCTGCGGCTCCTACTCAACTGCTGCTCTCCCCCCAGCTCCTGCTGCAATAGCAGCTAGAGCTATTGGCTCTCCACCACCCCTTCCAGCTTCCTCTGCCAGCCCATGTCCCAGGGTAAAGGGCAGGGCAGGGCAGAGCGCTAAGGGAGCTAGCCCATGGCCATGGCACTGAAGTGGGTCCACCCACATGTGCAGTGCAGAGAAGGGGGCAGCCCACCCATGCATGTGATACAGCTGCAAGGGGGGAGAGGGAAAGCCACCTGTGCATGCAGTGCAGCAGGAGGTGCCCCAGAGGCTCTCGCTCACATTAGCCAGGGGCCCCCAGCCAGTTAGAAGTTGGACAGCCCTGATCCAGTGGAAAATAGGGGTAGAAATTATATCCATTCAATTAATTACAGGAAGCACTCCTGGAAAACAGAACAATTTTGCCCAGGGATAACTCACATTTCATAAAAGGCAGCCAAATAAAACACTGTATATTCCAGAAACTAACTTTAGTTCAGTGATACAATTTCATATTTATACATGGAATTGAAGCATGCAATTTGATGTTTAAACTATAGATTTTATCCACTAAAATTTAGTTTGTATTATATACACTGGCAAAATTAATACCAAGAAAAAGCATGCAATGACTATTACAACCTGTAACATTAGGTTAAGTGCATGTATTTTGGTATACTGAATACTTTTGAAGGCATGCGTGGCATTCATATTGTACTGTTCTTGGCTTTGTTGCATTTTACTAGGGGTTTTTTTGGATATAAAATAATCAAGCATGCATAGCAGAAAGTTTTTGGGGTTTTTGGTTTGTTCATTTGGGGGTTTTTTTAAGGATATTCTGTGAAATTACAGTTCAGTTGAACCACATTAACCAAACTAGCCAAAATAAGCTATTGAGAAGAGGGAGGAAGGAATTATTTCTAAGACAGGGGTGGCTAACTTGCAGTATGGGTGTCAAGTGGCACAGACAGCCTGTTTGGGGAGGGAACTGGCAGCAAGTGGCAGGTAGGGCAGGAAGCAGAAAACTGAGCAGCAATCAGGTAGAAGAAAGGAGATCACAGTTGCATAGGAATTTATAACTACCATCTAGCATGACCCAATTATTGGTCAACTAAGGAGGCTTCACTGACCATGAGTTGACCCGATAAAGGCAGGGAGCCAAAGGGTATTTCTACAATGGGAGGTGTGCATGTGGAGGGGTGTGATTTAACTAGCAAGCCACATTGATTAAAAAGTACCTGAGCATCACATGTATCAGCTATAGTTCAAAGTGCCCCACCACCATTTTTCAGCACAGGAATGCTGATACGCGACACTAAAGTCTGCTGGAGCATGTTCAGCAGTTTAACTCTTCTCTGATGAACTAGATTTCCCAGCTCCTGACATAGGTATAGGCACCCAAAAACACTAAGTCAATAAGAAACAGTAGCTGAACAAATTGAGATGTTGAAATTTACTAGCAAAAGATAACAAGAGGCCAGTTGGACTCAGCAGGGGGCAAGCTGGAGATGCCCCCTCCTCCCCAGCAAAAAACAAAACCACAAACCCAGGAGGGAGTGAGTCTTAGATGCTTGACCTTGGCATGGGGGAGCTGCAGGTAACTGGACTTGGGAAAGATGTGTAAAAAGACATCAACAAGGAGAACTAAAAACTGGAACAAGGTGGGGGCATTTAGGTTGCAAATATAAGGGTTGTGTGAGACTCACCCTTTTTGATGCCCCCACCTTGTTCCAGTTTTTAGTTCTCCTTGTTGATGAAAACATTGCTTACTTGGCAGTTTCACTGAACCAGGCTGATTGCTATACAGATCCACTAGCGTACTGTCCTAAAAAGACAATAATCCCATCTAAAAACTTTTTGCCATTGAATACTAATTTGAATTGTTCTTTCCATGTCACCCAAACTCCATGAGGGATACTGTTGGAAAACTGATTGTCCTTTTCATGCCATTTTCATAAGAAACAAACACACACTACATTATCTTTATTTTTCCACATTTTGACACAAATAAGTGAACGTTTTCTGTTACAGTTTTCTAGAGAATAAACAAATTACCTATTTGGGTTATGAGAAAAAAAAACAACAATAAGGATAAATGCTTTAGTCTTAACCAGAAAAAAAAAAAACCCATTGCTTTGCTACCAAACACTCAAAGTTGCCTTACAAATGCAGAAAGTAAAAGCATCCCATAAGAATGTCTATGGTCTAAATATAGCAAAGTGGATCTAAAAGTAAAAAACAAAACACTTGATTACATTAGCTAATATCCCCAGCTTTTTCATAATGAAATAGCACTTAAAGTGCAATTACTGTAGTTGTGTATAGAATATGCAATATAAAAAAAACACTTATGCATAAGACTTAAGTGCACCAATTTTATACATTCACTGTGTTTTACTCTTCATTGATTGGGATGATTCAGCTGCCTGCTCAACTTTATACAACTTTAAAATATTTTGGCATGTTTCCATCAAGGATGGGGAGGAAGCCAACCAACTGCACTCAAGACAGGTAATTTTAAACTCAATTAAATTTAATTAAAAAAAATGCCCTCTTCACATAATTAAAATGAAACTTCATGAAATACAGAATTTCCAAGAGGAGGAGACATTACATATCTTTACATGAACATCCACAACAAATATCATATTAAGCGGTGTGGGAAAGACTCAGGTTAAAAAAAGGCCCTGAAGTAGTTTTGTCTGCTGTCTTAGTTATGCTGGAGTAAAAAGGATTTGGAATAGTGCTTTAGAATTTGAGTCCTTCAAACAAAAAAATGACCCAAAAATATTTTGGTAGCAAATTATATTTGATGCAAATTTTATTATCACGCATATTACTAATAAATAAGTTGTTCTATAAAGACATATTGCCAATTAGATGTGTAATTAGATTCCTACAACAGTATATAAGCACTAAAATGAAGGGCTACAATTAAAAGTTGATGTTATGCTTAAAGGAAGTTACTAAGACAATGATACTAAGACTTACAGAAACGTATACAACAGGTTTAGTTACATATACTAAAATGTTACAATACTCTACAGAAAAAAAAAGTTTATTGTACTTTTTCTACAAAGCATGACAGTCAGCTATACTATTACAGCAAAATGCATCCAAAAATGCATTTCTCTTTATTACTTGTGTTGTCTCATTCCTTGCCCAAACTGCATAGCAGAAAAAGTACAACCTCTTTTCTCTACAAATTGAGATTAACACAGCTTCACATTACTACATTTTGCCCTTCTCAGCTTCCAAGTTTGCAAAAAACAAATATACAGTTTCTCAAAAATGAATTTAACGATGTCCACATTAAAAAAATAAAGCCTACAAAAAGTTCGAGATCTAAAAAATGTTACTTGTATGGCACAAAAGTAATCTCCTACTAGTCCAAAGTCCAGAACAAGTTACTGATGTCCATTTATATTGTCTTATTTTTCACTTCATTATTCAATTTATCAAGTTGCAATCATATTATTTAAGTAGTCCTTGAGCCGACGGAGAGGGCAGAGTTCACTACAATTAAAAGAGGAGATCAATCTAGCTGTGCCACACTATCACTATCTGCCTCAGAGGCACTCTTAAGATACTTAGAAAAAGGATTTCCTTGGTTGGTTTCCATAGTTTGATAGACCAAAAACAGGAAGACTGAAACAACAACAAACAGAAGAATTTTTATCCACATGGGAATGGAACGTTCTTTTTTAGTTGTTGCTTTCTCTGCCTTCATGTCTGTTGAGAAACCGTATTTTGGAACATATTTAGATGAAAAGCTTTCCTCCACTCTGAAGTCACTGAACTCAATAGGTCGGCTAGCAGCTCCTTTGATTGGTCTGCGACAACTAGCACTGTTAATGAAAAAGAATAATCAATTACACAGTAGTTACGAGAGAAATGTCAAACCGTATAAGGAGATTTTTATCTTTAGAAAAGAAAAAATGATTAAGGATCAAAAGGTTTTATTAAAAGATATAATTTCAGGTACAGTTTTAAAAAGGTTAAGCATAGCTATTACTGCTACCTATCTAGTTATACTTTCACAAATTGTGTATGGGGAAAATAATTAAGATTCATAAGTGACAGGACAGTAAAATGGTATGATCTGCATACAGGTTAAGTGCATATTCAGCTAGGTATATCTGTGGCTCCTAACTTGTCTAATTGCCAGATTTTAATGTTTTGTTGTTCTTGATATCCAAGTGTAGCAATTAATGAGCTCAGTTAAAAAAAAAAAAAAAAAAAAAAAAACAA
>NW_017729022.1:56015152-56023575 GCF_001723915.1 Gavialis gangeticus
AAAAAAAAAAAAAAAAAAAAAAACACAACAAAAAAACCCACACAACCCCCAAACAGCCCCCACTACCTCAGGCAAGTCAAGCCACTAAAGTTAAGTGGAAAGACCTTCAAGTCTGGGGGACTACCCAACTGGGGAGGAAAAAAACCCATCTACCAACTGGTTTATGTACAGAGATATATCCTGGGGTACTCTGCCCCATCTCCATTCTCATACATCATAGTAAGGTGCATTACATGTGGATGCATCTACATGTGCTTTACTGCAGTTTGGCCAATTAGCTCTGCAGTAAAAAGTGTCATTGCCTACATGTGCACTGGAATTAAAGTGCAGTAAATTAATTAACTCCACCACAGGACAGTACTGTTGGGGACAGTACTATCCTATGGTGGAGTAATTATGTGCACTGGAATGCACGTGTAGACAGCAGGGTGGATAAGAATCAACACTTTTTTTTAAATAAAAAGCTGATTTTTTTTTTATTTAAATCAATTTTTTTAATTTAATCTTTTTTTCTAAACTAGAATGCTCCAGAGATAACACCCTCCTTACAGCAGTATATGGAGATGAGAGATAACAGACCTGATTACCTATCCATCAGCCCAATTGTCTCTTTGCAAGTTTGTGTACACAGAGTCAAGCCCTTACCTCTCTCTAAAAGTACAGTTTCAAGAAGTTAAATGAATAGAGGATTGTTGGGGGGTGGACTAGATCTGGGCAAGGAGGAGGAGGCTGGAGATAAAATGCAAGGAGGGAGAGGGCAGTAGAAACAGAAAAAAAACATTGAGCAGAATATTCCAGAAGTTGAGGGATAAGTTTGAGTATAGTCTCTCCACTGATTTGAGATCTCGTGAGGAAAGGGTACGTAGAAGGGAAGGACAAAGTGTGAATAAAATCAAGACAAAATAGATGGAACTGTCATAGCCAAAGTTCTCAACATTGGGCTAAAGAGAAATGTAGAACGTAAGCTGACTATCCTGAGGCCTATTTCCATAGCCCTGAACAAAGTGCAGGTAAATTGCTGTTTTATAGCTGATGCTGTTGAAATTTGGAAGAAACTGAGTGAGACCTTGAAGAGAGAAATATGCAAACAGAGTTAAATTACAGGCATTAAAAAAATGGATCAGGCACTATCCCAAATTCATTTTCTTGTCAATATTCTCAAATACTTGGTACCAGGGTTAATCCTTAACTGCTGAAGAAGAGCTGGCTATGACATGGGCATCCAGCAACCATCCCTCCACAATACCAACTACAATAAATTTCAGGGCTAAGGGTGAACCATTCAAGAAACATATGTTTGCCTTTGATGCTTTAAAGAAAGTCACACCAGAACTGGTGGAAGTCACTTAAGCACCTGGATCCATCAGAGACTATTGAAGTGATAATCCAGTATAACAGCAGTAGCTTCTTCTGCAGGTATAGAAAGAATATTTTCTTCCTTTGGACTAATTCATTCTAAAATTGAGAAATCAGTTGAGAACTGAAAAAGCAGGAAAGCCTGTCTGTTTTTGCAGTCTACGAATAAACAGGTAGAAGACGGTAAAGACCGAGTATTTTAAGTTTCTCATGCTGACCTGGCTGAAATAACTTATTTATTTTTTTGTTAAAAACCCATTTCACATTTATAACTAAAATAATTAAAAATTCAAAAATACACATGCTTGTTAAAATAGTTATACATGGTTGTATTTGAAGAAAAATATCCAAAATTGGTAAATTTGTTGTTTTAAATAAAACAACTTAAATGTCCGTTGTTTTTGGTGATGGTTGTTGTTGTCCTCCTAATACAGCATGGCAAAAATATCCACCAAATATCCATGATTAATCTAATGAATTGGAGATGGTTCACCTTCCGATGACTTCACAAGTATCTGCTTTAATTATGATTTGGTTATTTTATTTACTAAAGCTAATTCAGTTTTCTGATGTAGCTGCAAAAGTAATCTGAAAAAATATCAAAATAAATCACTGGTTTAAAATGTATATCATGTACCTTCTAAAAATGAAACCTACATCTCTGACTCGTGAATATGTATTAAGGTTATATTAACAATTATTGAAATTGAGGCTTCCTGACCAGCGACTGAAATCGGTTTGAGTTAAATCAGATCTACCCTGGTAGACAATGACAGGGCCTGGCTGGGGACAAGAGTGCTGAAGTGCAGGAGCTGCCTGACACCTCATCTTGCGCTTTAGCATCCTTGTGTCCCAGCCAGCTTCTCTGCCACTTAACGCCACCACCTCCAGAGTCTAGGACTGATTCCACTCCCCCTCCAGGCTCCCTGCCAGCACAGGGTTCCTTTGCCCTGGCTGCATGTGCAGATGCTATGCCCAGGAGCAGCTGACTCCAGCGCAAACTGTGCCAGAGTTTATCCTGTCACCTTAACGGCACGTGTAGATGCACCCTGTATGCAACACAATAGTAGTTTAGAGAACTGTGCCCTATTTGGCAGGGGAAGAGACTCGCATTAAGAAAAGAAAAAATCAATTTTTATAGTAGTTTTGTTAGCTTCAAATAGGCATTTAATATGAAATTTTAGTTAAAATATTTCCCTATTGGTTGCATATTAGTTTGTCATACCTCAGCTTAAAACCAAAAACTAGTTAACTATGGGTTAACTCAAGTCTTTGAAACACTTCCTGTTAATCATGCCAGTCAACAGGTCACCATATAAAACCAGAGAATGCAATGGCAGGAACCAAGATCTCTACCTTATTGCTCCCCCAGTGCAGAGAGAGGAGGCCTTTTGCCAGCTTTAGAGCAGCAACAAATCTAACATTATATATACTAAGTGCCAATAATGGAATCCAAATTCCTTCAGGGAAAGAATACCTGCTTCTTGTTCACTGCTGGCTTTTGTTTGTAAAAATTACAAAACCCAAGTTTGATGTAGCATGTCTACTTCTAACTCTCTGCAGCAAGAATACCAAAAGCTTGTCTCTCCCACCCCACCATACATGCTTACTCTTGGACTTGCAATTATGTTGCAACAGGACCAGACCCAATGCTTTCAAATGCAAACTGGTATTACAAACAGGTCCACCATTTGGTTGTAATGCTAGACTGTCTTAGAGCAGGAGTAGAGATTACTCGTATTAAAACAGAAATTATCAGAGGCCAACCCCAAGATGAACTGCATGTTCCGGAAAAGCAGATTTCATGTTCTGACCTTAAGTATTCATCCAAAGGCTACACATGCATGTTTTTCTAGAGCAGTGGTTCTCAAATCAGGATGCCACAGCACTTGGAATGCTATGACACCATTTCAGACGTGTCACATGCATCCTGCAGCCAGACTGGGAAGCAACTGGGGGCAGGAACACCTGCTCTTGCTATAGCTCTTCCCAGCTAAACCCCACAGGGTGTCATATTTGTGTAGTCACTTTATCAAAGTATGATTTTGGTTAAAATGATTGGGGACAATAAAAGGTACAAACAGATATAACACTGAAACCAGTTTAAATGTGGTTTAAACTGGAAGTATCCTGACACAAGCCAGTTAGAATTATTTAAAACTTCCTGTAATGTTTCAAAAGGTATATCCAGGTAATCAAATATTTTGAACCAGTTCAGTGTTATGTGAGGACATCAAGCTTTCTGTGATTAGTGTCTGGCTGATCCTCCAGGCATCCCATTCTGCACTACTCTTTATTCTTCCACCCCAAACCCCCACACAGCAACTGGCTTTTCTGGTACACAGCCAGAACTCTATTGCCACAACCTTTATTGTCTGCACCCAATTGCAGAGGCCCTGGCTGGGGGCAGCCCTCCGCTGCTTTTAAAGGCAACTGCTTTTAAAAAGAGCTGTTCAGCTTCCTTCCACTGGTGGCAGTGGAGTCCTTGGGTAGCCCCCAGCCCTCAGGCAGGGGTCCAGGTAACGACCCCTGCAACCCGGCCACTTCCCACCCCAAATAAGCTGGAGATGCATGGAACTGTGGTTAACTGCCATGAAACCTGAGTTTTCAGGCACACAGAAGCAGTGAGCCAGGCAGCAATCCCCCCAAACCTGACCAACCCCTCATCCCCAAATCAGCTTGGGATGCACCTCAATTTCCAGAAATTGAAATGAATTGATGAGTGGCTTCAGAGACAGTGTTCTTTAAAAGCTGAAAAACCTGTCAAGAACCCAGCCCTCAGGAGTCCAGTTTGCTCTTAGCCCCACTTCCCTCTGGTCTGGTGCCTAGAAGCAGGACAGGCAGGTGGGGCTTGGATCATGGGGCAGTGACGGTGTGGGGCTACGCTGGGAGCAGATTATGGTGCTGCCCCAGGGCCCCGGCCCCATGCTATCATTGCCCTGCAATTTTGGTCCTGGCCACCAGTCCTGCTCCTGAATGTTGCTCTTTGCCCATGGCCTCATCCCACCCACCCAGCTGAGTACATACACCCAGCCCGGGGAGGGGTCCTAGACAGGTCTCCATGGAGACCCTGATGGCCCACTCCAGTAATCTACCACTTTTGGTGAGCCCGTTGCAAGCAGTGCAGGTTTGGCCCTCCAGCCAAAATAAGTACCCACCCCCAATTTAAAAAGGAACCCAGAATGGGATTTAAAAAAAAAAAAAAAAAAAAAAAGACAACTGAAGAAAACAGTGAGACAGAAAAATCCTTCAGTATGTTGAAAATCCTGGATAGGAGACTGACACTAAAGCAAGACATCTTAAAGTGAATAGCCTTCTAATCAGGGATCCAGGTTTTCCATTTGGCATGTAAAATGCAGAAAGGCACAGATTTTCTCCTTTAAAAAGAGAAAAACCATAGGAGATGGTAGTTTCCCCTTGCAGGCTGGCAGAGTTCTTGTCATTCAGCACAGATCTGGGGGCTGTGCCTGCCCCCAAAAGGATTCTGGCACAGCCCCCAGCTCTCCTGGGGGTGCAGGCCCCTGGATCTGTGCACTGACACAGAGCCACGGGGCTCTTTCGCTTGGAAAAGCACAGGCTCAAGGGTGATCTGATGGCCACCTATAAGTTTATCAGGGGTGACCACCAGTATCTGGGGGAACATTTGTTCACCAGAGTGCCCCAAGGGATGACGAGGTCAAATGGTCAAACCACTGCAAGACCGTTTCAGGCTGGACATAAGGAAGAATTTCTTTACTGTCTGAGCTCCCAAGGTCTGGAACAGCCTGCCATTGGAGGTGGTTCAAGCACCTACATTGAACACCTTCAAGAGCAAATTGGATGCTTATCTTGCTGGGATCCTATGACCCCAGCTGACTTCCTGGCCTTCAGGTGGGGGGCTGGACTCAATGATCTTCCGAGGTCCCTTCCAGCCCTAATGTCTATGAAATCTATGGATGACAGCATGCCATCACTGCCAGTTGGGACCAGCAGCAGTACCAGTCTTCCTGGTACTTGGCACAGGCTGCACCCAGTGCCTGTCCCAGCCAGCAGCAGCAGCCTCCTGTTATCTGGCAGGCAGATCAGGGGCCTGCCCACACCCCCAGGAGGGCTGCGGAGTTCTGCTACTCCTCCCAGGGATGCAGGCCCCCCTATCTGCCTGCCGGAGGACAGGAGGCTACTGCTGCTGCCTGGGACTGGTGCTGGGCACAGCCCACACCTAGCACCAGGAAGACTGGTACTACCTGGGGCCAGTGGCAGCAGAACCAGCTAGTCATCCAGCAGGCAGATAAGGGGCCTGCACCCTGTGAAGAAGTCCAAAACACCCCTATAGCTCTCCCAGGGGTGCGGGTCCCCGGGTCTGCCTGCCAGATGACAGGATGCTGCCACTACCAGCAAGTGACAGGAGTTTTGCTTGTCAGCATTGAGGTGCAGTTTCCCAGCAACCTCTGCACCCGTCTCCTTGAAACTCGGCAGGTTTCATGCCCTCAGAAAGGGCTACCATCCCTGCACATTTCATCCATATAAGGCAAGAAATGACAAAATTATGGGCAGTTTTGTGCTTCCCCATTATAGCGTATAGGTGAAACGTCAAAATAGTTTCAACTAAACGAAATGAAACAGTGCTTTCGAAACTAAACAAAACTTGAAACAAAACACTGTTCCATCGAAACAGAAGTCAAAGTGGAACAGTGCTGTTTTCCACAGGCCTACTGTCCAAATAACTTTCAATTCTCCTTTGAGGGAGTGTCCATGTATGCACTGGTCTCCCCAAAACAGAAGACCGGTTCCACTGGAGGCAGAATCTTGAGTTTCAATATCTGTGACTTGGAGCATGCCTTCGTTAAATATGCTGTCCAAACAAGACATTTCAAGGACTGTATACACATGTTCACAAAGCAGATATAACAGATACACAGGACACATGCTGCTCTGTGGGAACATGTACCAGTAATTGTAGGTGGATCTACTTTATCCATCTTACCTCATATCCTTACACAGTTCAAAAATCCATTTAGACAAACCTTTGAGTGGAGACTGCTGTGCCTATCATTGCCTCTGCTATTGTCACAGAGAGTCTGAATTTAACAGATTCACTTTATTAAAACTATTAAGTCAGATGGAACTCTGTGATCAGCCTGGGATTTTTATTTATTTTTTAAACAAAAGAAAGAGCTATAAAATGGGCAACTGATCTGAAGATGACAGTTCTTTTCTTTCCTTAAGTAATCAGGACATGATGGTGGTGGTTTAGGCCTTAGTTTCCAGAAGAAATTACGTTTTCCTTTTTTTTAAATGAAGTAAAAAGTCCTGTTTAACAAATTCTACTTAAAGTAACTTGTTTAAAAAGACTTTTGAGCCTTAAAAACAAATTAAATGTTTTCAGTGCTAGTCCCACAGATTTAAACAAAGCTGTATGCAGGAGATGGCAGCTGTGCCACCTCTCTCTATAGTTATAGCTATCCAGATCAGCCAGAGTACAGATTAATTTTGAGGTTTTCTAGAAATACAGCTCAACTAGATGAAAGTAAACTATTTCCTTGATTTATCAAAATGGTGTGAAAAAACACTTTTTAAACAATACCTAATTCCTGTAGGTGTTGATGCTTCATATGGGAACATTTCCTTAAGAATATCCCGTTCTACTCTTCGTTCTTCTGTATGAGTTTTCTCCACTACCTACAGAAACAAAAAGAATTATAATCCCAACACACATCTTGGGAGCAAGAGCTACAGTATAGCTATTAAGCCACAGAGAAAGAGAGAGAGAGATAGGCCATATCCTTATGTGATTTGAGGGGGAGAATTTGGTTCACCCAGTGAGTTTCAGAAATATTTCCTAGTTTATCACTGTTAGTTTAACCTTTGTTACTGGCAACTGTCTGGTCTTTTGTGGTGTTCCAGTGCATTCAGTGTTGTCCTCATTTTCCTTCAATATGAAGAATATCATTACTTATACAGTAACACCAACCAGACAATAATGATTATTAAAAAATTAATCACCTCCTCTATCATGGCAGTGTTCAGCAGATCACTGGACTGTGTGTGACCTACATAACCATAAAAGCATTGATGAGGACGACATGTTTCTTCTTGTTGTGGTAAGTGAAAATGCTGCAATATAGCAAAATGCTAAGTCTTGGCATTTGAAGAGGAAAATAGAGTTGTCAGTCTTTTCATGGTTATCAATTCCGACAAGTACTTAATATCACATCTGCCCATGCAAGTGGAATAGCCCATTTCACAAGATACACAATGATTTGGACATATACTTAAGAGACTTACATACTAGATGGCTGGGTTTACAAATCTCACTTAAGCTTTAGTTGCAACCATTGCAAGCAAGGAAGTAATTAATGCCATCTGATTTACTGTAGTCTGTTACCCTGCAGTATAACTGGGATCATATTTCCCCAATGGAAAAGATCTCCTATTATTATTACTCCTACATTGCAGCACTCAAAATTAAGAGTTATAATTTTACCCAAGTATTCTATTGCTTCTTAAAAATGTGAGCAAATGAAATAAAATCCGAGCTCTTGGTTTAAAAATAACCCTGTTATTTGATTTTCTAAGTTAAATCAGACAAACCCTGTATAAAGTTCTGGCACATTTGAGCTAATCAAATAGGGTGACAAGAAGTTATGAAAAAACCAAATGTGCTACACAGTCAACAGGAGTAGCACAAAACTGCAGACATGACACCCAGAAATATTAAAATAGCAGCCCTGCCCCCACCCCTCTGGAAAAAAAAAATATTTTGTTGGCAAATTTTTAAGATGGAAAAACCCTCCATTCTCCAGTTAAGCCAAGTCATAATTCATGCCACCTTTCCAAGTACACCCTCCATCCCACTTCTGGATTAAGAGATAGGCAAGAGCTTTGTTTAGAAAAGTTAAACAATAATAATCTAAAAATTGTAATTCATTTACTTCAGTTGTCATCAATGGTTTCTTTGATGTTCTTCTGGACAAATCTGAGAATTCACTGATTGACTGTATGGGAGTTGCATGCTTGAAATTTCCAGGCACCCTATTGACAACCTGCTGAAATTCAAATTGTTCAGACTCAGAATTAGCCAAAATGCA
>NW_017729022.1:56028575-56032101 GCF_001723915.1 Gavialis gangeticus
CAACAAACCCTGGCACCTTACTTTTAGCTAGGTTTTATGTGGACAGGTCTCAGCACAAGATTGATGCCTACCACTTAAACAAAGTGGGCAGAAATAATTTAATCCAGATAAACTATAGACTGAGAGCACTGGGAAGAAAAACGGACTATGACATACATAAAACCTGTGCATTACACATTTGATACTAAGAAAAATTCAAGGACAGATTTAGGAAAAGCAACTTTGAAATGAACATACTAAAGAACATTCAGCAACTATATGGTCCAATAAAAGATAACACCCAAAAAGATCCTTTCCTCTACAATTTTAAGCTACTTAGGAGACAGATGCTCATAAAAACACTTCAAGTACAATTGCTGCTTGTAATTCAAATGAGCGAGCCGCTGAAAAAGGGCCAAGACTTCAAAGTCTGTTCCTTTCACTCAATTCCCCATCCCCAATGAAGATACAGCTACTGTACTGAAATGACCAGTGGTCTACTTAACCTATTGTGATGGTGTTCCTTACTTTCAGAAACAAATGCTAGTACACATAATACTTGTATATTGTTTGAAACTGAAACAGTGAGGTTGAGCTTTTGAGAGAAAGAGACCTCCCCCCTAATCTTAACTGACTTTAAAAAAAGTAAAAAGTTAGAACTTTTCAATTACTTCTACTATAACAGGTAAGAGAAGATTACAGAAGAATGCCACTTGCATAACTTATTAAATATATTTACTAGGGTCTCGTTGCTTGAAGTCAATATAGTTTCAGCTATGGGAGTACTTTCTGACATTACTGCATCATCTATAGGCAATTGTGCTGTAGTTTCCACCTGTTCATTTAAAAACAAGAACAAAAACAAATGAATATAAAAATAACTGATGGAGCCCTGACAGAGGGGGGGAAATAAAGCTTGTCTAAACGACAATAAGCCTCTCATCACCCTTTTCCTTGGTGTTCTTCTTGATACTCTTGTAGATTCCCTAGAAATTGCCTGCAGAGGTCCACTCTTTGAAGATCCACTTGTCCAGACAGTCTCAGTAACTTCATCTTGAGAATAGGTCTATTCAAGTATCAAACATGTTAGCAAGCATAAGAGCCATGTCCCAACATGGGATGCATAACCAAAGCCAAAACAGTATGCATATTCCAAAAAGCTTGTGCATAGCATGCTTGCTTTCCAGTAAATCTTGGCTTCCAAAAACACTTTTCCACATTGGACAGTTGAATTATATCATTGGCCTGATCTAAGACTACCCTTGAGAGGATTCCTATATTTCTTGGAATTAATTAGACAATATTCTACTACTACTAGAACAGAATGAAAATCATCACTAGGAGAGGAATACAACTGCTTACATCACAAACTAATATAGCTGGATAATGGATAAGTACCACTAGCAATGAGACGAACGTCCTATCATCTTCCTAAATATCCCCCACCCTCACCACAAAGTTACTGAAAAACCACTCTTCCTATAGACAGAAAGCCCTTTATTTCAGTAAAAGTCAACTTTCTTCAAGGGCTTCCTATGTCTGTTTTAAAAAAGCACATTTAGATCAATTTGGGCTTTTGTTTAATTTAACTTCCATTTGTACCTTAGTAAGAACCTTCTGAGTTTTACACCCAAAAGAACTGTGCTTCACCCTTAACAGGTCTCCCTGGCTACATACCCTAACTGCTATGAATTGCCAATAAAAAAAAAACTGAATTTCTTTCTAGATTTTGAATCTCAACAAATGATTGATTGGTTTTGTAATGAACAGGGAAGATAAAAATAATCTTTCAGCACAACAGTATTATTTTTTCTTTTTTAAATATTAAGAACAGACTTTTCTGTTCCAGTCAAATACCAAGGTAAAAGGATTAAAACCCCTAGAAGCATAGAAGGCTGCAGCATATAACTACATTATAGCCACCCATAAGCCTACACCAAAATGTTAGAAGCCACTGCAAAAGAACTGTAAAGGTATATGGGGAGGAGGAGAAAAGAAAAAAAAAACAGAATTAATTTACCCTTATTTTCCTTCACTTTCTTGTGTCCTTGTGACAAGGTATTTGTCAGATTCCAACAAATCTGTGAATTCTGCTATGGCTGTGCCATGTGCACTTCTGCTATGGCCTCAAACTTTCAACCTCTGAGCTTCTAGCTGCTTGCTCCAGTGTCCACACCATGTAAGCAAGATTCCCCTTATTTGTTTTATAGCAACAAAGAATTGGAAGGGACATCAAGTCTACTCTTCTGACTTTGCAGGTAACCTTTGGTCTACAAAGGGTCCACAAAAAATATCCACTCCAGCTTCCAACATACCACAGCCACAAAGCAACCCAATAAAGAAAAACTAACATCAGGCACAGGAAGAGACACCAGAGTAACAGGGAACGCAAGAAAAAGAATCCAAACACAATCCTAGATGTGGACCATGCTACAGAGAAAGGGACCCGCCCTGCCAAAGTCCTTGCCAATCTAGCCTAACAATCCCTGCCAACTCTATGAACCCAAATCTGGTTTCAATCAGTTTGACCTGCAATGAGACCCAATAAATAGGTAACACAAAATTTTCTCAATAGCATCTAAAAGCACCAGGGCACTCTACACAGTGTTCTATCATTTTGGAGGAAAGCAAGAAAACCTACAAGCCAAATAATTAATTCAAAAGAAAGAAAAAAGGAGAAAACTGAGGAAAAAGGGGAGAAAATCCTGTTTGTTGGGATCAAAGAAAGAAACCCTGAAATACAGGATTACCAAACATCTCCCACATGCAGGTAACCTATACTGAGGTCAACTTGTTTCAACCCCCTTGCGGTGCTACCAGACACATGAAACCTCAAGCTACATATAACATGGTCCGACTACTATTCCAAAAATTTCCCTTCATCACCATGTAATTGGACTTCCTTGCCACCACTATGTTTGGGAAGTTATTCCAGAATACGTTTGTATTGCTTAATACAGACTAAACGATGAAAATCCAAAAGTTTCCCATTATTTGTTAATGCAGATCTTCTTTGCAGGTCAAAAAGATCTAATCACATTGGGAAACAGTATCAAATTCACAGAAAGCTACAGTTGGGACCTGAAGAAAGACAATGTGAAGAAGTGGCTAGGATAATTTCTGCTGTTAGAGCTTCCACAGTTGATAATGGGAATAAGATCATAAAGTATTACTGGTTTATTTTGGTATTCCTCAAGCAAAAACAGTTTAGTTGAATAGCTTTAAGATTCTCTGCACAGCTCAATATGTAGTTATTTTCCTGCTGCAACAAATCCAGCAGAGGGAGCACAAGTCTTTTGCTTTCCTATACATTTTCCAAATGTATCAGCAATACAGTGATCCATTTTACTAGACATTTAAAAACTAGACCTTAGGTCCCACCAGATTTTAGAAGTTCCACGTACTAGGCTAATTTTGAGTCTAAAACTGTTAGAAGTATTTATTTAAGTCACAAGGAAACCCACTACTGTGTTCTCCATTCTTTTCTAGTATGGAAGCGTGCAACATGGGATGGGATGGGCTCCACCTTTCCCCTAAAGGTGGGCGT
>NW_017729022.1:56032112-56032435 GCF_001723915.1 Gavialis gangeticus
TCTCAAGCAGGTCCAAGGAGGTGATACTCCCCCTCTAAGCGGCACTAGTCAGGCCGCAGCTGAAGTACTGCGTTCAGTTCTGGGCGCCGCACTTCAAGAACGATGTGGACAGTATGGAGAGGGTCCAGACGAGGGCCACTCAGGATCAGGGGGCAGCAGGGCAGGCTGTATGAGGAAAGGCTACAGGACCTGAACCTGTTCAGCCTCCACAAGAGAAGGCTGAGGGGGGATCTAGTGGCCTGTTACAAACTAGTCAGGGGGGATCAGCAGGCACTGGGGAAGTCCCTGTTCCTCAGAGCACTGCCAAGAGTGACCAGGAATAA
>NW_017729022.1:56033134-56052356 GCF_001723915.1 Gavialis gangeticus
CCCCAGTACTCTTTCCTGCCATGGCAGGGGGTCGGACTAGATGATCTACTCAGGTCCCTTCCAATGCTAGAAACTATGAAACATGCAGCCTGTCAAAAGGAGTTGGATACAAAGGTTCTGAACAGCTCCGCAGCATTGCAGTGTGCCTGGGGGGCTAGTAAACTACTTTAAAATCAGTCTGAGGATGGATTTCAGAGAGACAAAAAGGAATTAAATCCTAGCTTTGCTTTGCTTCCTACCCTTGCCTCATGAAGTACTCGCATACCGTCTAGGACAGTGAAGCCAACCTTTTTGGCAGGCATACCACAAGTTAGCCATACACTATCCCCGAGTGCCACTCCAATCCCCTTCCTCTGCTTTCTGTTCCCCATCCTATGCTCTTAGTCTGCTCTCCTGCTCTGCCTTCTGCCACTTCCCCAAGTTATTACAAGCCCCACACAGAGGCTGTCTGTGCTATTTGTGGCACTCATGCTGCAGGGCAGCCACCCCAATCTAAATGAAACTCAAAACTGAAGCCTGTGTTTTACATGAGTCATCACATTAAGTTTTACCTTAATTTTTAAGAATTGCTAACAGAAAAACCCAAAAATTGCCACCTTTCCTTCACATTCTAGCCCCAGTCCAAAAATTGCCTTCCTTATTTTTGAAGCAGCAGTTAACTGTGCCTCTTCCTGTAAGTCACCCTGAGCCTCTCCAGAGAGAGTGGCACAGAAACGAAAGAAAGAAGGCCCTCTATGCTCCTCTAGCTTATCAGACTGTAAAGGGAACTGAGGGAGAGAATGGTGATGGGAAAAACAAAACAAAACAACAACTTTGAGATGCCCTTATCCAAAAATAATTTTCTTTCCTAAAAGCAAAGCTTACTTTAGAAGTTTATGGTGCTTTAGTGAGACGTTTATAGAGCTTTGAATATTACATATGATAAGCTACTATTAATAGCTGTACTGCCTTTTGCTTCTGTAGATGGAACTACTAAAATATCCACTGTCCCAAGTAAACAAAAAAAGAAAGGTCCATTTGGACCAAAGTAGTAAACCATTCATCATTTTAAGAACTGTATTGAGAGATTCAGTACTCTCATGTTATCATTTATCCAGATAAATTGGATAAGACAGTGGCTAAGTTAAAACTGGGTCATAGATGCTTTCTGGGGAAAAACAAACAAACAAAAAACCCTATACAAAATATTAAGAAAAAACACACCTTGAAGCCCAACCCAGAGATAGACAAATTTTAAGTAAATGGTCTGAAGACTGCAACTAACTATGTGGTTCAGAGAGATGTGAATACACTGATGGCAGGATTGGCAAGCACATGTCTGCATCCCTGTAAGTCCATGGATGGGTCATATTCTAGTGCAGTCATACCCCATGTTTGAGTCCAACTACAAAAGGGTGACCACTTTTTGACTAATTCCCCTTCCAAGCCTGAAAGGGCCATGGGATACTGGATTTAAGTCATATAATTGGCCTAGAAAAGCTATTTCTAGTCCAATATTGAATTTGGGCATATCAAAGGCCTAGAAAGGAGTACATTTGTTTTGGATATTTTTGTGCATTTGAAAGAAAAAATGCTCCTCTGGTAGGTTGAACAACATTTAGAATAAGTTCTGAAAAAGGAAAAAAAGCAGCAATATTAGTAACAAAAATTAATGGTAGTGTCTGCAGTTAAAATCTCACAAGCATGTGAAATTCACTACAGACAGAGGAAGTATACAGCATTAAATAGAGCACAGTTTTCCAAACTGCAACTTAATCCTACTAATATGCAATTGCTGTCATTACATTAAGTAGAATAAAAAGAGAATAGCCGTATTTATGCAGTGTTAGACTGGTATGATTTTATACTTTGCATCATGTATTAGCACATGCAATTCTTCACAGGATGCTGTGGCTTCACTTATGCAAATGTATCCAGCAGGACAAATGGCTTTTTGACAGATGCATTCCAACCGGGTCTAGGTAACCAAGGCTGTAGTGCATTAAAAAAAAAAAACACATATTACAATGACTTAAACGACTGGCTAAAGCAGTGATTCTTAACATTTTTAGACTCAAGGAACCCCTCCATAAACTTCTTTGAATTTAGCAGGACCCTCTACAGATGTAGGCAAAGATCCTTTTCCCTGTGCAGAGAGAGATGCTCCCTACCTCCTCCCTTTTACCTTGATGTATGAAGCCCAAAAGCACTCTGGCTGAGAATCACTGTTCTAGGCACTCCAGTTTTGGCAGAATTCAACCGAGATACTTTACAGCAGGGGTGAGCAATTATTTTGGGCGGAGGGCTGCTTACTGAGTTTTGGGAAGCCATCGAGGGCTGCATGACAGGCAACGAGGGGCAGATAAATATTTATTTTCTAAGCTTTTTAGGGACCCCGCGGGCTGGACAGAATGGCCTTGTGGGCCGCATCCAGCCTGCATTTTGCCCACCCCTGCTTTACAGGGGCCTGATTTTCCAGAAGTGCTGAGCTTCTGCTCCCTAAAGATCAGGACCCTTGTCTGCAAGTAAGCATGGTCCTTATCTGGCTTTACTAGCTTTTAGCTCATTGGTGACAACATGCAGTTTCCCTTGCATCCCTGCCTCACACGCACATGCTAGCTCTTTCACACTCTCTCCTAGCCAACACCAGACCCAATTTTCAGCTGCATTTCTGAAATCAGATAATGCAAGACAGAAAGCACACTGGGCAACAGATCTTAAAACTACCTTGTGCCCTAGGCTCTCCTGCTCCTTAGAAGCTCCCAATCCATTACATTAAAGATCATGAAGGGAGAGAAAGGCCACTTTACAGGAGGGACTCCACTACCATCCTCCACTACTAAGGACCATTCCTCCCTGTGCTTGGCACTGGCTGGGGCAGCACCATGTGGGGCTTAAACCATCCCTCCAGTTCAGCTCCCATGCCCTAGACCCCCCCATGAAGAAACCTTCCCAGATCAGATGCCAACTTCCCCTCCAAGGATATGACTCTCCTTCCAGCTGAAGCCTCTCTGCTGCATGTGCTGGTCCTGAGAGCCAGCCAAGGTTGAGCCACAGGTGAGAGCCCAAGTCACTTCTTCACAGAGCTTGTGCCCCCCACTCCTCATGCTACAACAATCACATTTGAGGGAAATGGGTCCAAGGAGCTATGGGGATGCATGATGCCCAGTCCATTCGTGGCTTGAGGATGGAGTGAACCAAAATAAGGGGTGAGTGGGCTCTGTTGGTCACAACCTTCTTGGTCCAGCACCAACATGCTCCTTCTGGAAACAGGGGCACAGGGGACAATTCCACTTGCCATGCACATCTGTTTCCAGGAGATGCTGTGTGGGGTCAAACAAAAAAGGCTGCAGCAGGACCAAGGACTCTTTCCTGCTCTAGGTTTATCAAACTTTACTGCAAGCAAGAGAGTACATTCATGCCACAGCCCCTCTCAGTTCGGCTGTGCACAAGGTGGCATGAAGAGTTCACCTAGTAGCAGCAGTGATGCCCATGCTGCAATTCATCAGAAAGTCTTGCAGCACCTTGGGATGCCATAACACCCCACTTGAGAACCGCTAAAGTGAGACTTACAAAATGCAGCACAAGAGAAGACTAACATAGCAATTAAAACAAAACCCCCAAAAAACAAAAAGCCCCACCATATACCAAAGACAAATGCCAGAATTTGTATCCTGTCAAAGCAAGTAGGATGAACAGCAAAATCCAAGACAAGCATGGAGGTGTCCATTTTTAAAAACTTTACACAGTGACTTTCCTTGCAAAATTACTAAAGGCCCCCTCTATGTGTTACATAAATTGTGCAATTAACCAGTTAACTGCACAACTTATTTATACCAGCTACACATGCAAAGTAACTATCACACCACAAGAAGGTCCATCCAGCTATAAAGTCAGAGCTGGAAAATTGTGTAACAACTTTAAAGCTGGTTTCTCTGCAGCTTTAACTTGCACATGTATCAAGGTAGCTATGCCACCACAGTTGGGAGCCTCATCAGCTGGACAAAAGCTATAGCTAGTTTATAGAGCTTCCTGTGCTGCATTAAAACAAGGCTGCTAGCAAACTCGCAATAAAAAGTTTAGCCTGTTAAATTTAAGCATGCTGTAACTATTGGTTAAGTTTTACTATAAAAGTAAGTACAGAAGCTTTGGTGAGTATATTCACAATCACAAGCAGTCACCCAGTAAGAAAATGCCATTAAAAGTATGACTTCCATAAGAAAAACAAGGATACCTGGTTGTGTTCAACAAGTCTTCTTTGCTTCAGGGTTATTGGAGCCTTTGTCTTGGACTTCAGTGGTTCTCTCTTCTCAAGTTTGAGCTCCAGCTTGGGATCTGAAAAATGAAGCAGTCACTGATTTTAGCTCTTATTTGTAAAATAGAAATAAGAGTGACAGAACACTATTTTTCCTTAGAAAATTCTCTTAAAAAGGTAACTACTAGTTTGTAGTTTAAACAAAAAAATAAATTTTTATAACCAAATTAGTTCACATTGTGGTCCATTCCAGCAGCCAAAAGTTTAGATGTCAAAATTAAATGAATGCTCTCAAATACAGGCTGGTTTGCCTCCTCCTAGACAAGAACACATTGATTATAAAAAATGCCAAAATTCCTGCAAGGCCATGGACAACTGTCCAAAATAGATTTGTTCAACAAAACAAATAACTTCAAAGAATATTCTTAAAACAAAACGAGACAGATTCATATTTCTGCTAAAGCTTCTAATGCTCTGGGGGGAAAAAAAAAAAATCATATAGCTCATAGCTTCATAAGCTATGGGCCAGGATAGGATTGCAACATTTCACTTGAATACCTGTATATACGTTTTGTCATGATCAGTCTATTTCCAAGACTGTATATTTGAGCTTCTTGTTTTAATAAAGAGGAACTAAACAAGAAACAAAGCAGCGTTTAGTGACTAACTTAATACTGGCATCAAGAGTTGCCTCTGTCATTACATGGAAGGTTTAGAGCTCAAGTTACCTAGAAGCTGAAGTATTATAAATGCTATCCCTCTATACCTTTAGTTTTTAAATATTTTCCTAGAATCAAAGGAAATACTGGACAGAAAAGATGAGAACTGATAATTACCGGCTGACAATTTCATTTAGTCTACAAATCCTCCTTTCCCTATTGATAACTTTGACTAGACATACAAAAATTATCCCACGAAAAGGGAACGTTTATCTGTTCCACAACTCCCTGAAAGACCATTACGCAGAAATATAGATCAATACAGACAAACAAACATGCAAGGAGAATCTGTGAGTAACAAAATTATTAACTGTTTCAAACCCTGACTGGTATTCCCTACCTATCCCTGGCTGGGCATGTTCTGTCAAAGGGGATGCTCTTCCAACTTGTTTCTAAGAATAGTCCTTTAATTCCATGGATGTCTCTCTATCCTCGATACCATACCCTATGAAAAGATCAGCAAGATGCACCCTTGGGCCTCATGGATCACATACACTCCAGTAGTTATTCAAAACCTGCTTTTCATTCAATGAAGCCCTTACTATCTTCAAGTATAAACAGGACTGTCTGTACATGGAATGGCTCTCAATCAACTTTACATGAATATTTATTCTTGAAAAAGTGGTCATAATTAGGAACAGCTACTGCATTTTAAATGCACATAGGTTTTAGGTCTCAGACATACAGATAAGCCCCAATACTTACTGAAGGAAAGATACAACAGGATTTCACATCTGAAAATCCTTCAGATGCTCAGACAGGAGATATATTGCTTATGAACTTCAGAGACAGTTACTGTAATCCCTTTGAAAGCTGTTGCAGATCTATCCTTTGACTACAGAAATCTGATCCTTAAGAAGGACTCTGATGCAGGGGTGGAGAAGAGGAAGTGTACCTCCAGAAGCCCTAATCTTGAAGAAAAGTCTACTCTCAGATTCGGAAGCTATTTTGATTCCTATCCTTAGAATGTCATCAGTGCAAAAGGAGGTTATATTTAATTGAGAAGGTGGGGTAAAAGAATCACACAAAATACCTAAAGATCATCAATGGAATATTATAGTAATTCATGTGACAACTCAAACCTAAAATCAGAGCATGCTGGTAAAACTAGTGGGGGACCATACAACCAGAAGGCTGCTTTCTAGTCCATGTTGTTATGATCCCCAAGTTGAAGCAATCACTTAATTTAATTCTCAAACCTGAAATGCCTTTGCATGTACATACTATCTATTACACACTTGCTCATCCCTAAAGCCATTCATTTACATTTAACCTTCCATTACCATCTTACCTTCTTCATTGTCACTGTATTGGTCAGAATCATTATTTCCATTCTGTCTGGTATTCTCAGCAGATGAAGAAATTGTTGGTGTTGGGAGAGGTGCTGGAGACTTCAACTCGGGGCCTTGTTCCATCAGTTTCAGCAATTTCTTTTCATAGACCTTTCTTGTAGTAGCTATAAGATAAAACATATTCAAAATGATAGAAGATTATGACTTGTCAATCTGTCTGGCCAAACATTCTTAGAAAGTAAACAGCTACTGAAGACGCAATATATCTACTCAATAATAGGCCTCGCTAAATCACTCATGTGCTCTATCCACAATCCCAAATGGGACCAGGTATGCTGCAATAAGAGAAATACACTTCAGTATCTTTACTAGAGCCACAAGCTCTTGAGTTAAACATTTCCACACATTAAATTCATGGTAACAGTCATTTTACAGCTAGTATTTTTACAGAATCAATGGAAACAAACTATATTCATTTTATGCCTTATCCAATAAGCCTACCATCATACTGCATCTGTATAGTTTTTAAACACACCGGTTCAGCTTGCCTACAATTTCCAAAAAGACATAAATCAAGAAAAAGAAAATACATGGCTCAAGAAATCTTACTGGGTCACCAGTTCTGTGTACACAACCACCTTTCGTTGCTATTACCCATTTACACAAGAACACTAGTCCCATCAGGTACATGGTTCACAGTTAAGTATTAAAAAAATACTAGTTCTGCTAGCTTTATTCATAAACAATCCAAATGAAGCAAGTAACTAAGTTCTATTCTCCTAACTATTCTGTTTTAGAAAGAGATGAGGCTAAGCACTACAGTAGAGTTAACTGTTCAAAATAATCATAATCAAAACTTGCTTATTTAAATCACATTTTCACTTAATGCATGTTTCTTTAGCTGAAACACAAATATATTGCCATCTACTGTATTTACTCAAATATAAAAAATGACCCCGAATATAAGACTACCCCCCCCCACATTATATTCTATATAGGGAAAAATTATAAAATTTGTCCAGGTACAGAACCTAATTACTGGAGGCTTGCCTTGAATTTGCCCCCCTTTCACTGATATAGCAGGGAAATTAAATCCAGTTGGGGTTCCCTTGCCTGCAACTTCCACCCCCTTGCAGCTCCCCCACCACAATTTTACTATCAGACCCTGCTCTTGCTGAGCACATGAAAGTGAGGAGCAAATCTGAAAACACTGGTTTTGACATACACATGCCTGGAGTAATTTAATTCATCCAGAATTGATGCATTTTACCTTCTTTTACCTAGTTTTAAGCAGTATTTTTCTACCTACTTATATATAGGACAAACTACGTATGATGTTAGACCAAAGCCAAAAGACTGATGATTTCCCAAGTTCACTGGGCCGGGCCCCAGCAGAGGCAACTGTGTTTCAAGCCATAGTAACCCCATACCTCAACAATGCTCAGTATATGTACTCAAGATACCTACCAAAAAGATCCATGTGCTAATTAGCGCCCCCACCACTCATCACTGGAACCTGGTGTTCTAGTCATGAGTTCTAGGATCCTCCAAAAATTTATATGCAGTGAAGTGCAAGGCAAGCTGGTCCGGCTCCATCTCATGGAGGGCGGGACCACACTAGCCATATGCAACAGGCTGAGAGAAGGTAATAGAAAATCTAGATGAACTGTTTGGGGCCCCACTTGGTGATATTTGCCAGACAATCAAAGCTGGTGAAGAAACAAGAATAATCAGAAATGGGGAAAGGCACAGCTCAGCTGTGGGAGTGAAGAAGAAATCAAAATGTATTCAGTGTATTAGCTTACCATGACCTGAAAGAGTCAAGGCTGAGGAGAACTGTATGTAATGGATACTACATCTTATTCAGATGGACTAGCACTAACCCAATCTTCTTCACTGTGCATAAATCTTTCTGGGAGGTTCCCATCATGGCATTACCTGGCAGAGGAGGTACTATGATCACCACCACTGTGGAAAGTAGTATTGGTCCATGGAAATGGGGGATTTCTCCCTCGCTGCCTCCTTTGGCCTTTTGGCCAAGAAGCAAACAAGACTTGGAGGAATCTGAACCCCAAGATCACTGGGCTTGGGGCCTGCACATGGGATGCCTGCCATGGATTGGGAGTATCTGCAGCCCTGGGCTAAAGAGTCTGGGAGGCAAGATGCTTGTCCATGGTAACACCACATGGACCTGAGCAATCGAGCTCTGCTCAGTAGACGGAATATGGAACCAATATGACTAATTTGGACTGACACAAAATTAAAAAACAGGTATGTTATAAAACACTATGGGTCATGTGTTTTATACTCCGTGCTCAGTATTGGCTGCATTTAAATCAACTTCATAAGTAGTTTCCATTACTGAGCACCTGTTGCTATTGCATTTAATGAATTTAATACATCTAATGAAGTTTCCTTGTATGCATATACAAGACAAGGAGCTCTAGCCCCCTCTTCCTCAAATGCCAATTGGAGAAACAAACCTCATCTTGTATTAAACTAAATACAGTATTTTAATTCCAAACCCCACCCCCATAATTAAAGTAATTTTCCTTTGAATGCCCTTGCATTCATTTGTCCTCATTGTGTGCAGTTGGTAAAATGGCCTGCATTAAGAAGACTGGTGTTCAGGTAATTGACTCTACTATAATTCAAACTCCAGCCTAGCAAAACCTCAAGAGCTCAAAAGCCATAGTAAAAACATCAAGCCAGTACCATTTGTATTTTAACTATGGGTCTAGAAAGAAACTAAAAAAAGAAACTGTTTGAGAAGGTGGGGTCAAAGTATCATACACAATACCTAGAGGTGTTCATTAATGGGAGATTCTAGTAATTCATACGTTACATGGCAGACCATGAAGCCATGAAAGCTGGTTTGGTTCCATGTAGTCACACTCCCTAAACTGAAGCAGTAACTTAATTCAATTTTCAACAACATACCATGAGATAGTTTCTGCCTCAGGTGCCTCTGGCCCAGGAGTGGGCAATTATTTGATCTGGAGGGCAACTTAAAGAGCTGTTGCAGGCTAGGAAGGGAAAGGGGGGGGGGGGGAAGCAACTGATCCTATCTGGCCTCAGGCCCATCCGCAATCTGCTCCCTGCACATCCCTGCGATGGGCACTGGTTCCGCAGGCAGGAACATGCAGGGATATTGTGGCTCTGCCCCAAACCCTGGCCCAGTGCTGTCACTGCCATGCGATTCTGGCCCCGGCCCTGCCCACCTCTCCCACTCCTAGATGCTGCTCCCTGCCCACCCACGGACCCATTCTATCCGAGTACACCCTGCCTGCAGAGGTCCCGGGGTGGCTTCCATGGAGCCCTTGCCTGCCCATTTGCTCCTTCCAGTGACCCTGGTAGTGGGTGAGCAGCAGTGGCCAGCAGAGCAAGGTACTGCTGCAGGGGCTACCAGGAAGCCGAGTCTAGCTGCCATGCCTGCCCCTGCCCTGCCACACACCCTTGGGTGGCAGAACCAGCTAGACATGCAAAAGCCCAGGCTGCCCCCACCAGCACTTGGGCTGGGAGGGGCCAAGGGACCTGCCAAAGGCTGAACAGAATCCCTTGGTGGGATGGATCTGACCTGCAGGCCGTATTTTGCCTACACCTGTTCTGGGCCAACACATTTCTACAGCTGACAGTTTCATTAGAGCACTGTTGAACAGACCAGACAAGCGTATATCTATACCAGCAATTTAGATACATCCCAAGAACCCCATAAAAGAAGTTACCGGCCCACAAACCTGCACTTCATTGCAGTTACACTCTAACATTATTCATCTGGGGGGGAGGATGCAGGGCCCAAGGAATGCATCAGTATGATGCATGGGAACTGCAATGTTAGAAAAAGTGGAGCTCAATACCTCCCTAACTTTACTACTCACCATGTTTTGTCTTGTACAGCAAGCTGATGCAAAATACTTCTGAATCCTGTGTTATGGACCTAGAGCTACTCAGTGTTCAGAATTACGGATGTAAATATCACTTAAAAATTATCCATTTAACCATCTCTAATTATATCAGTTAAATGGTTAACAGATCACACACACCTAGTCCCACCAGAGGGTGTGGAGTCCCACCCTGACACCTACCGCACCCTGTTGTGGGGGAGGGGCTGCAGCCACCTGCCCAGAGCAGCACAGGGAACCAGGGACCGCACACAGACCACTTGGACACAACTGCTGCTAGGATTCTCTCCCCAGGGCCTTTGACAGAGTGGAGGAGGTAGCAGCAAACCCTGCCAGACAGCAGTCCACGCAAAGCTGTAGGCAGCAGCTGGCAAGGGGCTTTCCAAGGCCACTGCAGCCACCAGCCTGCTGGGAGGGAGGGAGGGAGGGAGCAAACTAGCTATGGGTATTAGTTCTTCTTCACCCCTCCTGCTCCCCTGCTCTTCACTCCTCCCTCCCTTCCGCCTGCCCTACTACCTTCCTGTTCCTGAGGCACTGCACCACTTCCCTTCCCTGCTGTACTACACCCCATGCTAAACGTTATATTTATACCGGTAATGCATTACCAGTGTACCATTACGTACTGTTTAAACGTTTAACTTCCCACATCCCTATTCAGGATACCGTAAGTTATTGCCTTTGTTATTTTTAAACCCTCAGTTTCTCAACATCACTCCTCCATGAGTTCTGTTGCAGGAGACTCATTTTGGTACAGTAAAACCTCTGTTATCTGGCATCCGCTGGGAATGGGGGACACCGGATATCAAAATACGCCGGTTAATTGAGTAGCCCCGGCTGCCACTTCTCACACCACCTCTGTGGTGTCCCTCCTGCAGCATTGTTGCCCCTCCCGTGGGCCCTGTGGGACAGGGAGGAGGACCCCACACAGCCTGATATGCCCCTGGGCCATGGAGGCTCAGCAGCACAGGCTGCTTTGCCCTGGGCTGTGGGGGCTCAGAGAAACCGGAAGTGCCACGGTGGGCACTTCCGGTTTCACTTTTCCTTACAAGCCGACATGCCGGTTAACAGAGCATGTCTGCTTGTAAGGTGCCGGTTACCAGAGAGTTTACTGTAGTATTTCTGCCATTACCTTCAACAACAAAAAAGCAAAATATACACTTTAAAAAAAAATATTCAAGTTACTTTGCTACCCTTTTATTTCAGGCTGTACAAGGCAGGCACAATACACACACGTGTAATATTCAATAGCTTTATTAACCTACCCACAATAGGACCAGGGTTTACTCCATATTTCACAAGTTGCTCTTGAAGGTCTTCATTGCTGAGCTCTGTTACATCTAGGTCATCCTTCTCCTCTGGCCGGGGTTTATCAGTTTTCTTTGTGGCTTTCTATAAAGAAAAAGAAAACAGAAAACCATGGATACACACACAGGTTTCCTTCACGTCATAGAACAAGTGTACCTTTCCCAACTAAATGCATAGGCAGAATATTAGCAAGTCACATGAAGGTGGTACAATATTAACAGTTCAGATGGTCATTCATTTGTGTTGTCTCAACTTCAGGAAAACTAGCAGGGGGAGAGAGGAGGAGAAGGAAAGGAAGAGGAATCAGTTTAAGTGTAAAATTAGTGTGCAATCATTCTTCTAATTTTAAAAGTAGAGGGAATACAATATAAATTCTCCTTCTGAGCTATTTCTTGAAATAATGGCCCATGATGATACCAGAAAACTAGCTGGTGTTACCATGGATCAAGATTGTCTAGCTATCTATTCATAGAAATTTTCAACTGTGTGAGCAAAAGTTTTCTTGGGAACCATACCCCTTCAAATAAAATGAAGCATTGTTACTAGGGTTCTCTCATCTGAAGCAAGTTGGTTATCAGTTGCTCTAAATTTCTTGGTCCACCAATTGGCCAAAAAGTTTCCATTTTGCTCAGTTTTTCTGAGGTATTTGGGCCTAATAAGGGCCACAAGAACAGTGACCTATCTGTGGTAGGAAATCCTAGTTACCTTTTGTTCCTTGGAAATAAGAAACTGTTTCTGAGCAGTTTCCAAAAGACTAGATTGGTACATCCAGGTTGTTTGACGTATTATACAGATCTAAACCATCTATATCCCCACTTTAGTTTTTTGTATTGCTTAAACAGTTGAGTGTATAAACTTCCTAACTTTTATCCATTTGTATACTACTAATCAAACAGACAGATTTTTTTTTAATTTATCCATCTGTCAGCTACACTTGGCTGGCAACAGTGAATAGATAGTGCATTTATCTTAACTAGGGTTTCTCATTTGCTGCAGTTTTTCACATTGACTTATGGGTCAACCAGCAAAAGTTAATTAAAATGAATGCAGCATTTTAAGATTTTTGCTGGTTTCCCTAGTCAGCATCTTTAGAACAGCACTGATTATATTGCTGACCAGATTAGCAACACAATTGCCTCTGCATGCAACAGAAATACAACTAACTTGTAGAAAACTGTTAAACAGACAGTTAACATTCAAAGGAAGTTTTACACCGTTGAGAGCTATTGAAAAAGCCTTAGTTAATAGATTACTGGACAAGTATCTCTTTTTCAAAGCCAAGCCGTATAATTTCCCAGTCAGCTACCATCCGCTAATTAAAACAATTGAAAACCAAGACATTAAGGTTGTAAGGAAAATCCGTCAACCTCATGCAAATTAATCTGATGCACAGACCTGCCAACTCTGCAGGTAGGTCTAAGGCAGCAGTTTTCAACTTGTGGTCCACAGACCGCTGGGAGTCTGCAGGCTATGTCCAAGGGGTCCACAGAAGATGACTATGACCTAAAGTATGCAAATACCCACGCTTCTAGTTCAAAGTGGCCCACATATCTATTCAAAATGGTTTAGGGGTCCACATATTAAAAAAAGTTGAAAACTACTGTTCTAATACAACCTGCAGCAGACTCTAATAAAAATTTTGGCTACCAGTGAAGCTGACAAAAACAACATCAAATTTCTTAACTTTGTTTTGCTGCCCTTCAGGAAGCTTTGGCCGCACCAGGTATTTATCATGACTTAAAAACAAGTTCTTTGTTGCTCCAGTAAACTTTTATTTTTTTAGGCTTCAAAGGTTTTAAAGTTCAGACACTAGGGGTGTGGGAAGCAGGCCGTATTCAATTCAGATTCAGCCTGAATCGGAGACAGTGATTTGATTCATTGATTCAGATCACTGTCCCTGATTTGATTCAGCCGAATCTGAATCTGAAGATTCAATGCCAATTCAGAGAATGAACAATTCGGCCACAGACACATCTTTAAAAGTTTTTCCTATGTACCTTGAGATAACAATGCGGCTCATGAACGCTGTGATGCTGGGGTGGATGGAGCAACCTATAGGAGTGCAGGCCCCCCCACAAGCTCAGCAGCAAAGTACTTCTGGTCCACTTCCGGGCCTACTAGGGAGTGCATGGGTAGCAGTCCACTTCCGGGTCTGCTGCCGAGCATGCTGGGGAGCCCCCTACGCTTCTGTGGGACGTTCCATTTGATCCAGCATCACAGCGTTTGCTAGCCGCATGGTACTTTGAGGCATGTAGAAAAAGCATTTAAAGCTGTGTCTAGGTCCAAATCTCTGAATCTCTCCAAATCAATTCAGAGGGTTCCAATTTGATTCAGAGAGATTAAAGGGTCTCGCGATTTGATTCAGAGATTCGGCCACCAAATCAGGCCAAATCAAATCAGGGACTGAAGCTGTGCACAGTCCTTTCAGACACCCAATTATGCAAATATAAAACACAGGCAAACGTTTCATCTATGATATTATGAACAGCCTGAAGAGGCAACACATCCCCATGTCCCATAAGGGATTTTATAATCTTCTAGGTCTCCCCATAAATACAAGGCACACTTACTAAAGTAGCAGATACTGCCATAGACAAATATTTTAGGTGAAGTACTGGTTTTATAAAATACCTGACTAATTTACTTACACTAACCATTCCATGCCTATTAAATTTTCTTCTGATAAAGTAGCAGTTGAACTCGGAGTAGAGAAAGTAAGAGCAATGAAATTGAGTTTGGCTGTTCTTAAGTGTTTAATGTAGTTCTAGTCATTGAGCATTATAGAGAGGATACAAGCTAAGCCTTATCTGAACTTAACCTGTATTAGCATTTTAAAAAAGGATTAAAAACTTACACTTAGCTTCTACATATTAGAAGAAATGGTTTCTGAGCAACTGCCAAAATATTTTCTATAAACTCAAAATGCATCTTAAAGCTAGCTAAAATTGTTCTGTCCCTTCCTTCCCCACCCTTCTTACTGAAAGCCTCCTCCTAATATCCAGACAGAAATTTCTATGGCTGCTTGTTCTTATGCCAATACTATCCTTTTCCCTTCTGCCCCACTAGTGTTTTTTACTCCTCCGATGCATTTCTAGAGAGCAAAATACCCGTGTAGCAATATTTTCCATACGCTGAGACAAATTCTTTTAGACCCCTCTTGTAAAGTAGGCATTTTCAGAAGAAAAGAGTAGCCCTTCCATGCACAGCTCCAGTTTAAATACATAGTTCGTGAACATCGGTGACCAGAATCGTACATTATCCTACCAAGATAAAGCTTTACTGCTGCCTTTTACAGTAACATTTACAGTTCCCCCATCTCTTAATGCAGCATAGGATCTCATCTCCCCTCCCCAACATTGGCAGCTAACAATCATCTAGGTATCAACACCTGAGCATATTACTGTTTACTCACATATCCTATGCACCTTCTCCTCCCCCCCACAAAACAGTCCTTCAAAACTGGGGTGCATGTCTTAAGTGAGGAAGCTGGCTTTCTTTGCTGGAACAGAAGCATGGAGACAGTGCTACTGCTTCTTTCTAGTCCAGCAAAGAACAGGGGTAGAGTCCAGTTTCAGTAAAAGTATTAAATCCATAGCTTTTGGCTGAACAGATAGTGGGTGGGCTGAGGAAAAGTAAACTGCTGCATAATAGCAGCTCTCTGTGCCAGAACTGAGGGGAGGAAAGAAACAGAATTCTGCATTCCACATTCCAGATACATTTCTTCCCCCCACATACTATATGCACCTTGTATCCCTGTATCTTGATGGCCCCTGCTTGCCACAGCCAGCTGTACTTTTTTCTTGAGCTACCATATTTACCCAAATCCAAGACTATTTCAAAATTACAACTATCTACTAATGAAATTATATACATGGAAAATCATGTGTTATACTTTTCCATGTACAAACTTAATTCTTGGAGGGTTATCTTAAATTCATACTCCCCCCACCACTGTGGCAGGGAAACCAGTATAGGGCAAAGGGCAAAACCTTCACCCCTTGCCCACCCCCTTGTCTCACCCTTGCCCCCCCGTCTCACCCTTGCCCTGCCTTGATGCCTGCTCCCCAACCCTCCTTTGTGCCTGTGTTTGACCCCCTGGCACCTATCACCCCCTCCCCTATGTGCCCACCTGCTGCAGCCCCAGCCCTGGACCCATCAGGCAGAAGCAGCAATGGCAGCTCAGAGTCCAGTTGGGATGGGCTGCAGTCTCTTCCACATCCCATCAGGCTGTGAGCCCCCTCTTTCATGAGCCACCCTGGCCCAGAGCTGAGCCACCAACTACCCTGCACAGGTACTCAAATCCAAGATGAGGCTTTCCTCCCCCCATCCTCCGTGCTGGGGGGGGGGGAGTGGGAAAAGGACCTCATCTTGGACCGTTTTCTACGCTTATACTAATAATCTCCCATGAGGTACAATGCCTAATACTTTAGAAATCTGCCATACAACATAGGATAACTGCTTGACTTTAAAGCTACATCTTCCAACTTCTGTATTATGGAACAGGGTAGTGTGTGGGCTTTACTAGTTTCTATAACCTGCTCTACATTACACTAGTTCAGGTCAAGTTAGATGCATGCACCTGGGGAAAAGAATTCTGGGATGGGGGAGGGAAGAAGGGGTTAGAAAAATAAAAGTCAAATAGACCCAAATAAAGGTGCATTTATGAGAAGATTCTGAGTATTAAGACTCAGACTACCCTCATCTGTAAACCCAAACATTTAAGGCAGATGCCATCCCTGTCCACTTTTTGGTGTCAGACCTAAACATTCTGCATGTACAAAGTTTTTGTAGGTCTCCATGTAGACGGTCAAATCTAACCATTCCATGCATACAGGACTATAAGTGTTTGTGCTGTGCATTTTCAACATATTAAATGAACAGTTAAAGCCTTGAATGACAGATTGGTTGCCTTTTCAGCTAGAAATTGATCTTAGACCCCTAGAAGAACAAAAAGTTTGTTCACCACAATAAAACTAATATTTCTGGCATTTTTAATAATAAAATATTTATGATTTCTTAGTTGGTCTAATAAAAGGTCTCTCTGAACCAAGAGTTCTAGAGTTTTGCATTTCTTTTAGTCTCAGACCAACACAGCTACCAAATACATTCTTGTTCACTACAATGGCATTTATATGGAAAAAATCTATAGAAGTCAGAAGCAGGAGAGGAAGCGAGTTATTTGAGGAACACATAGCACGATTGTTTGGTGCTATGATGTAATCACGACCAACACTGTCAGCAAATTAAAAACTTGCTCTATACTTATGTCCACAATTACAAGAAACCTGGAATTGATAGGATTTAGGTTCCACTCCCACACATTTCTTTAGAGGTCTTCTCACAAAGGAGACTGTATACCTAATGGAAGTCTACTGATTACAAATACCCATAACAGAACTGTTTTAATGCACGACCTGAAGAGTTATAAAAGAATTTACAAAATTAGTGTCCACTACACGTTTTCTACTTGCATCAGAGGCCTTTTAAAAGTGTTCTTCAATGAGTCATGGAGACATTGCTATCCTTCACTATGCATGATGAACCAACAGGTCGACTTGGTATTCTGAGAAGGTCTAGCACCTTTGCAACTAAAACTGGTATTTAGTAGGTGATATTTGAGAAAAAAGAACCACACACATTACACAAAAAAACTCACATAATCCAAAAATCTGATCACACTTTAATACTTCTTCCTACAGCAGTATTAAAAATGAGAAAGGGAACCCTCAGAGGCAGCAAAAAAGTGTCAATGAACTTTAAAAAAGGTGGGAGGAATATGTTAAGCTGTTTGACAGTAACCTGTATTTTCTCTTTTTTTTTGGTGGGGAAGAAGATGGGGGCAGAAAAGCGAGACTGGAACATTTACTGCTAACAGCAAAAAGCTGCAGGTTCATTTAAAATAATCAGACTACCTAAAGACATGGGTTGATTACATCTGTACAAGTACAAGCTGTTATGTTATAGCTATCATTAAAAAAACTTGCTGTGCAAGGAGGAAACGCACACCAAGCAAAGTTTGGGTATGCACACATATGCAATAACATGTTTACAGAATGCCAATTCACTATACAGAAACATTTTACTGACCAAAGAAAACCATGAATTGGTAAGTTTAGCCAAGTAGAGTACCTAGCACCACAAGAACATGACTGCAGTCTAGCACAAACTTCAGGAGACAACTTATTTCAAACAAGAGGTCTTTTGTCAAAAATCATTTGTGCTGATCATGGAACAATTTAATTATAAATGTGTCTTAGATAGCTGCATTTCTACTAAAGAACTTTGGTCAGGTAGCTATGCTAGCCAGTTATTCAATAATATCTTGTCTTCAACTCGGGCTGGTACAATATGCCTTAACAAGGTATTAGACATCACCAAATAACGTGCCAATATGAATGTACTTCTAAATCCCACCTACACAAACATAGTTCAGAGCCATAATCACAAAGCTTGGATTAAGATGCAGCATGGGCATCAAGTGTACAAGCTTCTTTACAATCCCTCAGAACAAGGTTAAATAGGCTATTAAAAGAACCCAAGTTGTATCAACACAAACAATTCAGGTACCATCCATCACAGGAATTAAAGAACTGAAAAAGTGCTAGCATTCATGACATTCATGATTAATTTATCTTATGAAGCATGTGGGTTCGTATTATTTCTACATAACTATGTTTTGATTTTTTGGAATTTCTCTCTACAAGTGTAATCTCCTTATTGAACCAGACTAAGCTCTTGACCTCAGATGCCTTCTGGAAATGTTTATCATAGGCTAATTTCACCAAAACTAAGAGAATAGCTATTGCTTATTACAAAGAAAGTGACCAGGTACTCATATGGTGAGGAAATAAGCATTACGAAGTCAAGTACCTGAGATAAATGCCAGAATTAAGGTTACCATGCTAATCAAATGCATAAGAACTGAGGGCCACATGAGACTACTCTTAAGTAATCTGGTCTTCTACTATTTCCACTAGATCACGTATTTCCAGGGATCTGGGTTTTCCGTTCACCATGGAAAAATGCAGGTTTTTGCCTTGTAAGGAGAAAAATTGCAGAAAACAGCCGGTTTTCCCTTGCAGGCTAGCAGACTTCCAGCCTGCAAGGGGACTGTGGGGAACAGGAGGAGGGTGATCAGACAAAGGTCACCACATGCATGGGCAGCCAGGCAGCGTGAGCAGCTCTCTCCAGGTAAGTCCATGGCAGTGGGATGAGGGAGCGGGAGTGGGGGCTGGGTGGAGGGTTTCATAATTTAAGACAGTAAATACTAGGTCCCCAAGACAAGAGAGTTTAGCTGACTGTTGAACTAAAAGGCAGTCAGTCAGAAAGCATTTAACTTAACACAAATGATTAAACTCAGACAAAAACGTATAAATGTGTATCAAAGCTTAAAAGCAAAGGAAAATAGGCTTGAACCCAGGGCTAAGAAAGGGTTTAGTTATTTCATACAAAGCATTAAATTATTAGCTTGATCAATGAAGTGCTACAACATGTGGAAGGCTTGTCAAAGAATCACAGCCATTTACCAGTCCAGGCACAATGTCTATCTTAGCCACCAACAAACAAGCAGAATTTTTACAAGGCTGATTTAAGGAAGGTGTCCAACCATAACAATATTTTCTTGGAAACAAAACCCAATACCAACAGCACTGCAGAAGAAAAAGGGTAGATGCTGCTTCATCATTAAAGTTAAAAAGTATATGTAAACATTAGAAACACCTTCAAATAAAGATACACTCCATGTACTAATCTCTTATTATGACCCCTAAC
>NW_017729022.1:56057356-56058711 GCF_001723915.1 Gavialis gangeticus
AGAATTTTTACAAGGCTGATTTAAGGAAGGTGTCCAACCATAACAATATTTTCTTGGAAACAAAACCCAATACCAACAGCACTGCAGAAGAAAAAGGGTAGATGCTGCTTCATCATTAAAGTTAAAAAGTATATGTAAACATTAGAAACACCTTCAAATAAAGATACACTCCATGTACTAATCTCTTATTATGACCCCTAACATTTAGTTAAAAGGGGTTCAAGTAAAAAAAAAAAGTTGAAATGCACATCTGACAGAACTTGGTAGCTAGTTCTCTCTTACAAGCAGATTCCCTAAAGCAACAGAAATTTCTGGCAAAAAGTGTACCGCTGCTATGTCTGGCCATAGCACTCAGGTCAGGTGACTAATACCAGGAAAAAAAACATTTTGAAGTCCAGCTTTCAAATGGATGCTGAACATTGCGAATTTGCTGTTTTAAGGGAGTTAGGCTGAAGGTTCTGGAACCATAAACACATCACCAACACTTCCCCTCTTCCCCATTCCATGGCACCGCTATCCATAGTATACCTGGCGATTAAAGACATACCAGCCAAATTTGTTTTTATCTTCACGTGCTTTAAAAAAAAAAAAGAAAGGGGGGGGCAGCCTTGTTTCCTTTGAATGGGCAATACATTTTTCCTGTTATAACAAGAAGGATTAACGGGTAAAAGAACAAAGAAACAAAAGATAGAGCACCAAACTTATCCTGTGGACAGTCAACTGGAGAGAAGGATCTCAGATCTTTAGTTTAAAAGAGATCCAGGGCATTTTTGTCCTCAGAGAGAAGACAGGTAGTTTTGGGTATCTTTATACAAGCCTATATGACACAAAAGTGACATAATCATAGCAAAGACTCTCAAAGGGTTCAAGCTGACTTACTCCCTCTTAGGTTTATTTTAAGGTAAGTTATCCAAGCAAAGCATCTCCTCATTCTTACTCCTATATCTAAACCAATATCCTAATTTTCAATAATAAACAAAAACAAGCACAAAATAGTGCATTGCATATCCCCCTCTAAATCAGTAGGTGCAGAGAACATTCACATTCTTCTGTACAAGTTAAGGATACCATTTATTTATAAATCTCTTGGGATACATCCTCTAAATTTAGGAAATCAGACTGATCTGCTCTCTTCCCATATTTTGCTTATTAATGGCAAGCAAACTGATTAGCTAAATAATGTTTTGGTCCCTTAGTCAGACAGTTATTTTGATAAACCTCAAAAAGCCATTCCTCCTTCTCGCCTACAAAGGGTTGTGCGCGCTCTGTTCCTACCTATCACCAGGCACCCCATACCAGAATAGCAGATAAAATGAGTATCTTACAAGGCGGGGGGGGGGGGGGGAGATCAGGAC
>NW_017729022.1:56058722-56059897 GCF_001723915.1 Gavialis gangeticus
GCTGGGAGGTAGAGAATTAATGGGATGGGGGACAGTAATGAAATGGGAGAGATCAGGACTTTGGCTTGGCTTAACAGCTTGTTTTACCAAAAAAAAGGGGGGGGGGCCCTCTACCACAGTATAAAGTAAAGTAGAGCTTAATGAGTCATTATTCTTACCCATGTTCTACCAGCTGTATTGGCTTGCTGAATCTACATTACAGCATGTCCAATGTTGCTTAAAATCATTAGATCGGAGATCACATACAACCACATTTTGAAATTCTGGATACAAAGAATAAGTTATATCAAAATAGATCCTAAATTAAGAAAATGTAACAACAGAAGATGACAGACACACAGAATGTTTTAAAGTTTCAAAATTTTTCAAAATGAATTCTCAATTGTTACTTGCCTGGTAGTCATTCATGGTTGTCAACATATTAGCTACTAATGACTAGAGTCATTAGCTACTAATGAAGAGAGATGAGTTGCATACCCGTGATCTAGCTCTAGCTCTGAGGACCGCTTGTAGGTGCAGTTTCCACTGAAAGGCTGTCACTAGTGGGATCTCCTTAGGTCAGTTACAAGCCCCCAGCTCATTTATAAGTGGGAACAACAGACCAAAACACGCAAAAAAAAAAAAAAATGCAGGGCTCACTTTTTTTATTAAATAGAAAAAAGATTTTGACAAGCCTAGCAGACTGTATGAAGACCAACAATCATGTTATGGACTCCTGAGACAGCTGGTAGGTAGCATAATCCTACCCAATTTTAGTTGAGACTAACACAGTTTCAGAGCTGCTTGAAACTGTAACTGTTCTGAGCAGTTTTGCAGGTGGAGTTGGAAACTTATCAAGAATTGTAAAAATGTCATCTCAAGTTGAACATATGACCTTGCAAGCTTGACAAAAAACATTGTTACCTGGCAAAGGGTGTTTAAAAAGCAAGAACTGCAATGTATAAAACAAGCTCTCAAATCTTGCCAAATTGGGAGAGTTTTCCTATTTTTTTTGGATTCCAGACATGTGAAGCATGTTGTACCTGGTATTCCCCATTATTGGAGGCTTTCTTTAAAACTGTCACAAGATGTGTATAAATAACTCCCCACATAATTGAAAGACATGGCATATTAGGCTGCCTCTGTAACTATCTACCAATACTACTTAGATTTGAATTGGGCATGTTAAAAAAAAA
>NW_017729022.1:56059908-56060489 GCF_001723915.1 Gavialis gangeticus
AGCCGGGCGCAGCGGGGGTGGGGGAGGGGCGGCTCTATTCGGGCGGGAAAGCGCGGCCATCCGCTCTCGGGTTACACCGCGGCCACCTGCCGGCTCGGCGCGGGAGGGAGCTCTTACCCGGCTGGCGGCAGCGCCGTCCCCCCTGCCGCGGGCGCCGAGAGGAGTGGGCTCGCGCTCCTCGTCGCTGGAGAAGTCGGGTGGGCCGGGCCCGGGGCCGGGCGCGAGTGCGTTGCGCGCCGTGAGATGCTGCAGGTAGAGCTGCACGTAGACGTCCTTGCGCTGCTCGCCGCCCGGCAGGCTCACATTGTTGGCCAGCAGCTCGCTCTTCAGCTTCTCCTTGGTCAGCACCGACGGGTCGGCCAGGAACTCGGGCATGGCCGGCGCCGCTCGCTCGCCCGCCCGGCCGGAGAGACGCCAACAAAGGGGAGGAGAAGGCGGGGCGGGCGCTGCGAGAAGGAGGAGAAGGGTGGGGGTGGAACTCGCCTCAGCCCCGCGCCAACGGCCCCGGCTCCGCGGCGCGCGCAACCAGACCGCTTCGGCCGACCCGCAATAAAGCGCGTCTGGATTGGCCGGGGCAGGAA
>NW_017729022.1:56065489-56080390 GCF_001723915.1 Gavialis gangeticus
CAAAAAACTCAGTTAACCAGCCTAACAAATGAGAAATACCCTCTCTCTTTCAGACCTCTTGCCTCAAACAGGTCTGAATAGATAGTATTACAAACTGCACCAATGTAGCAATGAATTGTTGCAAAAATTTTCACACAACAGACCTGGTTACACTTTAGATCAGCAGCTCCCAAAGTGACAGCTTGTGCACCACCAATTTAAAATTAGACAACCTTAAGTACCACCAGCATTTTTTTCAGTTCAACCTTAAACACCACCAGCAAATTTTTGTCATATAAAGTAATTATAATAAATCTGTTAATACGTGCCACTGACAGGTTGTCTGCGTACCACTGGTGGTGCCTGTGCCAGACTGGGACCCGCTGCTTTAGATTACAAGCTTTCTAAAGAGCTTCCTCCATTTAAGATAAATCAAAGCTTTCCTCTCTTTCCCTGTAAGCATGGGAGGGTACCAGGAAACTAACAGATACCCGCGTGAGAACCAATCTGAAACAGCCGGATGGCTGCAAAGAGCAGCTAACCATGGGGAAGAGAACTCAGAAAGAAGCAGGTTAAGTCCCACAAGGACCAGGTGCTCCCTGGACAGAAAGGCCCAGCAGGACTCGTTCCCTAAGCTAAGCAGAAGTGTGCCACCACAGGACCAGTCCCCTCTTCCTCCCTGTCCCTTTTACAGCCGCCTGCACCGTCCCCACTCCCGGGGAGGCCGGCGGGGAAGGACCTTCTTCTCTTTCATCAACTTTTTTATTCCTGCCACGGGCAGCTCAGCATAGCGGCACCGCCGCGGCGGCCGTTTGCTGGGAGCAGCCCGCGCCCGTGATCCCCCACTCGGGCAGACCGCGGGGGCGGGGCCGCACGTGGGAGGCCGCGCCGGGAGCCGGGCGCAGCGGGGGTGGGGGAGGGGCGGCTCTATTCGGGCGGGAAAGCGCGGCCATCCGCTCTCGGGTTACACCGCGGCCACCTGCCGGCTCGGCGCGGGAGGGAGCTCTTACCCGGCTGGCGGCAGCGCCGTCCCCCCTGCCGCGGGCGCCGAGAGGAGTGGGCTCGCGCTCCTCGTCGCTGGAGAAGTCGGGTGGGCCGGGCCCGGGGCCGGGCGCGAGTGCGTTGCGCGCCGTGAGATGCTGCAGGTAGAGCTGCACGTAGACGTCCTTGCGCTGCTCGCCGCCCGGCAGGCTCACATTGTTGGCCAGCAGCTCGCTCTTCAGCTTCTCCTTGGTCAGCACCGACGGGTCGGCCAGGAACTCGGGCATGGCCGGCGCCGCTCGCTCGCCCGCCCGGCCGGAGAGACGCCAACAAAGGGGAGGAGAAGGCGGGGCGGGCGCTGCGAGAAGGAGGAGAAGGGTGGGGGTGGAACTCGCCTCAGCCCCGCGCCAACGGCCCCGGCTCCGCGGCGCGCGCAACCAGACCGCTTCGGCCGACCCGCAATAAAGCGCGTCTGGATTGGCCGGGGCAGGAACGAAGCCGCGCGGCGATTGGCTGCATGGCTGGGAAGGGAGCGGCACGCGGGTTCCACCAGCAGCAGTGCTTTGCGCGAGGCAGAGTCGCGCAGTTTAAATTCGGCGCAGGCGGGAGCCGCCCTTCGCGCGCGGAGGAAGAGGGTCGGGGCGACCTGTTCCTGCCCCAACCGAAGCTGGGTGTCCCGCTCCGAGGCCCCACCCCAACTCCCCGCGCCCCAGTGTGCGGCCACAGGGACCCTGCTTGCACCGCACAGTACAGGGGCCGCGAGCCGGCGCTCTTGCTGGGGCAGCAACCCACAGGCTGGCCGCAAAGACCCGTTTCAAGCGAGTCCAACAGCAGTGAAAGCTGCCGGGCAGGCACCCCGCCTGCGGGGGTTGACAGCCGGACATCCCTCTCCCACCCCTCACCCCCCTTTCTTCTGTGATTCCCCTGACCCCAGCTCTCTGGTGGGGCATTGTGGGACGGTCGGTGGAGTGGAAAATGAAACTGCTGCAAGGTGAGCAGCAAGCAGATCTGAGGGACACTGATAGTGGCAGCAGAAGTGACAGTAACAGCAACACCACCAGGGGATGAACAGAATGTAAACCCCAACATCAGGGCTAGGACTAAGACTGCGCTTGGGTTAGGGAAAGGACTGAATAGGAGCATAGGTCTGTGGGTGGCATTTATTGTAACTGCGCAGGCTTTCAATGTGGCTTAAGGTGTGTGAAGAAAAGCTTTTGCTTGATGTCATATATATATATTTTTTCAGGAAGAAAAAATATGTGCAGTCCTTTCAACACTGCTGCACACTTCTAGCAGGGCTGCTGTGCCCCAGAGGACTCAGTCTCAGCCCAGAAAACAGGCTTTTCACTCCAAGCTTTCTGGGAGCCACTGTGAGGGAAAGCAGCTTTCAGTCCCAACAGGGCCTGCACAGAAACTGACCCCTCTCTTTCTGTCTTGGGAGCTAGTGATGTCCTGGCCAGGATTTCTCCCCACCCACAGCAACAGGGAAGCTGTGGGCACTTCCAGCAAGAGAGTATTGAACCATCGGGTTCACAAGCACAGCCCTGCCTCTGAGCAGATGCTGTGTCAGGGTGGTGCAACACAGGGCTGAAGCTAGCTCAGAGACTTTGTTTACTCTAACAATGTTATAATACTGGTAGTTTGGTTACTTTGTTCAAACGTATTTATATTATGGGTGTATGTCTGTTATGTCGTCTTTGGGAGCATGGCATTTAGCCAGAATCTATAATAAATGAAAATAAATACCTTAACAGTGCAGATAGCCAGAAGTGACCTGTGGGTATCCTGCACTCTTGACCATTTTGCATCTACTGAAGAGCAGGAGTATAGGATTAAGTGTACCATCTGTTCAGTTTCCAACACTTATCTTATAGCAGGTAGCATCCCTGGTTGCATTTACCTCTCAATGGGTGTATCTGCACAACATGCCTTAATGCACAGTGGACTGTTCTGCACATGAGCAAAAAATGTGCTAATGTGCAGTAGAATTAGTCTACTGCACATTAAGCATATAAAAAAACAACCATTTGCCTTTGCTACTGCACAGTAGCATGGTTTAATGCACCTTTGGGTGCATCGCCAAGCTATGTTAACTGCGCAGGAGCCTAATAATACTGTACAGTAGCTTGTCACATCACAAACAGTGCTATTACACTACTGCATGGTATTAGTAGGCTACTGCACAGTGGCTTCACTAAAAACATTCACTGGCACTACCATGCAGTAACTCCGGTTATTGCGCATTTATTTTGTACGTGATTATACAAGTACGAAATTAAATGTATAGCAACTACTGCACATTAATGAATGTGTAGATAGACCCTTTATGTAGTACCTCATATTAGAGGTACTAAAATTAATGCACAGTAGTAAAAGCACATTAATGAGCATGCAGATGCTCCCAGTAAATTGTTATCTTCAACTACTTCCAAAGTGATATACAGCAGTCCTCTGACTTAAGACACGGTTTTCAGAAACCAACTGTGTCGTACATCAAAGCGTTGCAACTCAGAACCAGTTTTCTCATAAGAAACAACGTTATAAATGGGGGATTGTTCCTGAACCGAAGCCTGATACCCTATTTCCACCAAAAATACCCCAGAATTTTTTACTCAAATCAATTATAGATGAGTAATATAGCTACATTAATGTATTTATATTGTAAATAGCAATCATTGATTTGGAAGAACTTCTTTGAGGTGACTGCTGGACTTTTTGAAAGGCTTTCAGCTGTAGTCTTCTCAGGAGTCTTGGTTGCAGGTTTTTCTGGAGTCTTGTCTGCTTTTCTAAAGAAAGTGTCCAAGGAAGTTTGGACAGATGTTCTCCAGGGAGATGAGTGACGCAGCTAACTTGTTCACTGGCATGGCATGGCGTTGCATCGGATCAAGCCTTGTAAAGTCGAAACTGACATCATAAAGTTGAAACAGGGTGTCAATTTATAAATGTTGTAAGTGCAAAATGTTGTAACTTGAAATGTTGTAAGTCAAGGACTGCCTGTAAGCTAAACAGGAATAAAAGTGTCCACCTGGGGAACATAATACTTTAAATTCACACTATCACACTGATACAAGAACTTCCCTCTGTAGGCAAGCCAGAATCCTTTGCACCTAGTCTGTTCTTTGTGCAGGGGATATCACAAATTGTGTGAAGTGGGTATACCTTTGACAGCTGCCTTTAGGAGTAATGAGCACTGTACAGGCATGCCAAGGATCATCACCAGTGTCATCAGCAGTCCCCCAATATGAGAGTGACAGTCTTCCATCAGTGAGTCCATAGACAATTGAGGAAGCCAATCCACAATCTGCATGTTCAACTGCAGACATGGCAAATAGTTCTGGGAGGAAGGAGCAGAAGCTAGTGATGTCAAGTCACAGGTCTTTCCCTTTGTCTCTCATCTATCCATCTCCAGAGAGGTGAGTTTGCTCAAAATGGCTGATGCCTCGATGTACATCACAGCACCACTAGGAATAATTCAGTGCTTGAGTCTCCGAGGTATTAATGTTAGTATCACATTTCTTCAGATGGGCCTTCAAGGTGACCTGAAGAGATTCGAGGACAACGAAGGCCATGTAAAGGTCTTAGCATTGCTTGCTGCACTTCTGCAACCATCTAGCAACAAAGATCATATCAACTGTAACTCTGAGTGGTCTGAAACTATGTTGGGACTTGGGTAAAATCTCAATGAGGGAATTGAGTCTATTGAGAAGAATGTGGGTGAGGATTGTCCCAGCCATGGACAAGAGTGCAATACCATGGTAACTGCTACAATGTGATATATCTTATTTCTTGAATATGGTAAAGATTCTGGCATCTCTCAAGTCACTAGGAATCTGTTCACATTTCCAGATTTTCATGAGAACGGTATATAGTGGGTGAGAGCTTTTTTTCCCACATTGCTTATAAATTTCAGCTGGTATTCCATAAAGGCCATGTGCTTTGTTGTTCTTCATCTGCTTAATGGCTTTCAAGGCCTCTTGAAAGTTGGTGGATCTGCAAGGTCAGCTTAATGGGGTGTTGTGGAATGGCTTTGATCACATTGCCTCCAACATTAGAATCTTGATTCAGGAGCTTTTGAAAGTACTTCTCCTGTGCATTGATGATGGAGCTGTCTTTAAAGAGTGTTGTTCCATCCTTGGACCTCAGAGCAATGGCTCCATGTGTGTTTGGCTCATAGATAGTTTCATTTGTGCTGAAGAAACTATGCATGTCGAAGCTGTCGGCAAGCTTCCAAATCTCTTTTGTCCTCTCACCACTGGTTCTTTTGCTCTTAAATTTTCCTTTGGGTCTTGGCTTTAATGTGGCAATAAGTGTCTTGCTTTTGCTTAAGTTAATATCATTCTGCCAAGCTTTGAGGGCTCCCCTTTCTCTGTCAATGAGAGTTTATGTTTTCTGGTCATTCTCACCAGGTCAGTCCTGATGTTTCCTTCTGCAGTGTTAGGCTGTGGCTTCAAACCTGGAGTCTCAGCCTTCCCAGAATGGCCACTCATCCCAGTCTGCCTCCTCCCCACTTGACCATACAGGCAGAGCAAGTTGGCCAGAAACCTCTATTTGGATCTAATCTTCAGCCCACTCCCTAGAATGGCTGGCCAGGATCAGCTAACCCATCACTCCCCTCCACTGACCCCAAAGACGCAGCATCTGGATAACAGGGCTCAACTCTGACTAAAATTACCTCACTGTTCTTTATGGCTTGTGCATCTACCTGCTCTCCACTTGATCTCTTGGTTATCTAACCTGGCTCATGCTCTGACTCCATGCTCTGCCTGACACTTTAGCTTTTCCCCAGTTCTTTGCTTGCTCTCCTGGCTACTTAACCTGGTTTACCCACTGACTCTATGCTCTACCTGACCCTCTGGCTTCCTGACTTGGCTTCTTTGACTGACCTTCTGGCTTCCTGACTTCTTCATACCTGCTGTCACAGTCCACCAGGCCAGCATGCCTAGTAGACAGAACCAGGCATGGAGCAGGGGCCCCAGGATAAGGGTCAGGAGCCACAAGTCAGGATTCAAAATGCTAAACCAGGATCAGGAGCCAGGAATCAGAAACCTAGTTATTAAGTCTGAAGGATAATACACAGGGCAAAGTCCAAGAGTAAGCTATGCTGGGGTCAGAAGTCAGGAAACAGGTCTCCAGGGAGAATCCAAAGGCAGGGTCAAGAACCAGGTAAGCCAGAGAAGTTACTGGGACAGGAGCTGCACTGAGTGAAGAGCAGTGTGCTATGCAGCAAGGCTCAGGTTCTGGAGCAGTTCCTTAATGCAGTTCCAGAACCAGAGGGAAGGGGCTGGGGGTCAGCTGGCCATGATTGGTAGCAACTGAGTCAGTGCACTTAACAAGGGCTGCAGGGCAAAAGGCTGCCTAAGCCTTACAGAGCTGACCCAGGCTGCAGTATAGGACCCTTACACGTGGATTCTGCTCCCTCCTACCAACCCTCATTGTCCCTTCCACCCCAAGAAACCCCTAGACTTGGCTACCCATGATATGGAGAAGCCTAGCTGCCTCAAGGATGACTTTCTCAAGGTTTTTCTAGTGATCAGTGTGATCAAGATCATCAGGGAGGTCAAAGAGTTTTTCACTGCAGCACTGCTAGAAGTGATCACTTTTATCAGGGTCTTTTAAGCACTCAATATTGAACCTCTTCCTTGCTTCTTTTGGTTGCGTCATTTTAGAGCAATACAAATGGACATGAAAGAACGCATCAAGCAGTGATCTGTCATCTGTGCTGGTCATAGCACTGGTGATACAGATATTAAAAGGATCTGGGAAAACACTGTCTTGGACAATCAAGTGCCAGTGTTTTGTGCAGGGCTGCACCCATCTTGCCTTCCATTTGTTGCTTTGGTGGAATGAGTTCGTGATTATGAAATCATGTTTTAAAAACTTGCTCAAGAGAAGAATTCCACTGGAATTGACTTTCCCTTTCTTTCCAAATGTTCCTTTCCATAGCTCAGAATCTCTGCCCACACTACCACTGAAACCATCATGAAGACTTATCATATCTTCAGGGACAGATAATAAGATTTGATCAGGTTTATAATCAAACTCTTCTTTGTTTCATCATTACTCATGCACTGATGATGACTGTTACATGTTGTCTGTTGGTCAGCTGAAGACAAAAGATCATGAAGCTGACTGGACATTCTGGCATCTGAGTGACAGTCTTAGTTGTGGTAGCAAAACCAACACCATGAATGTCAATATCAAATTATGCAAGTGCTCTGCTACATATGCTGCCTTTTACTCTGGTCAGTCACTGTTAGGAAAGTTCAGGCAGTGTGGACATTCCGAGTTGGAAACTTCATTACTTGATTTGAACTGAAGATAGCGATCTCACTGGATGCAGTTTTCCAGTCAGGTGAAGTGAGACAGACTACGTTTAGAGCACCTTTTCTGAACCTTTCCCCATATGGGTTGAGCAGAATGGATCTTAAATGGGCCTGCTCAATCATGACTGCACATGACAAATTAAACACCTCTCTCAGATCCAAGTAAAACAGCCATCATGCAATCACCTCTGTGTAGGTTCATGACTAGGGGCTTCTCATAATCATTCGCACCTGTCATTGTCACCACTTGCCCACCTCCATACTAGCCTAGCCAGTAATCACTAGCACCTGCCCATGTCTTCTTTTATTGTGGGGCTGTCCTTGTGCACCGTTGCTACACAATACTTCACAGAAAGGAACCCTTAATCTGATGACAAGGAACAACTACACAACCAGAGATTTTTATTCCGCTGCAGCCTTCATTTGCCTTTGCATTTTTGTGATGTATTTTTTCTTCATCTGCCTGTTCCATCATTGACGATTTTTATTTTTGGATTTCTATTAGCCTGAAAATCTTGCTCTTGACCTTGCCACCATGGTCCAAAACTGCTGACAGCATCACTCTCAAGGTTATTGGCAGCATATAAACCTCTCCACCATATCAAGGTGGAGAGGATATGGGCAAAATGTGTGCAGCTGTTTTATTGGAGATCCTACAGCTACCCACAGAGTTAAAGCCTCTTCCACCTCAGGGTCTGGGCTGTTTTTTGGTTGGTTGGCTTGTTTTAGTGAAAAAGAACTTACATTGTGGAGCAAAAGATCAGTGAGAAACCAGTGCTAAGGCACTATTAACCATCTGAAATGGATGCTCCCTTCTACTCTTCCTACAAGAAGAAACTGCTAGTATATGTATTACCAGCCTTGTATTAAATATTTTAGAATACAAACTTATTGCCTGATGACACCTGTTATGTGTATTGCATTATTTGAAATTCAGATGAATTATGCATCTACATCTGTAGGTTCTGATTTTCAAGGTCTGAAACAATAATTACAAGACTCATGTGCACCATCACCTATGAAACAGGCAGGTGTATTTTACCTATTGTCAAATGCAAATAGGAAGAGGAAGGTAACACAAGAAAGCAAGAGACATAAGTGAGAGACTGTGGCCATTTTCATCTGTTGAAAAGCTGCTGTAAGCCTGCCTAAAAATGTGGAATATGTTGAAAGCAGAAGCCAAAAATACTTTCTGTGCACGATGCTTCTGAATTACTGGAATTCCTCAACTTTCCAGAATGAGAGAGAAAGAGATTTAGTTACAGAACTGTCTTTGATGTAAAGAGACTCACCATTATGAAAATTACCTCAAATATCTATTTTTATTGGGAGTTTCCATAACTTTATGATTCTTCTTCTATACTATAGCATTGTGAATAAAATGAGAAGTATATTTAATGTTACATTGTATTATATAAAATACACTTTGTATATTGAATGATTATTTAATATACATTTCTAAAAGAGCTTTCTGAATGCCTATCAGTAAATTGTTATGAATGTAAAGGTTAAAGATTTGTTTTCACATTTAATCTTTGCCCAGAACAAAAATAAAAATAATGATACCATAAGACTGCTGATTGCGAAAGGCATTTAACAGTACTACAAAGCTGTATATTATATGAGATGGGAAAAAAAGAAACTCACCGTGGTCTTCTGAGATTTAGACTGAGTTATCATAGAAATCTGTCTCCAAAACAAAACTTAAAAAATACAAATGAAATATTACTTTAATCTGGGTGCATGTCAAAGTGTGACAAATAAAACAAAAGGCAGGGTAAATTTACATGTTACAGACTAACTAAATGTATATATCTCAATATATCTATGAATGTGTGTGTAAATATATTATTTGGTTGAGAATCACTGACCCATTCATATGGGAAAAACACAGCTGAATTGTATTCATGCCTTATGTTTCTTTCCAGACATTGCAACAGGCACAGATCGAAGTGAAAGAGGGGTAAAAATAGAAGTATCAGTTCCTACTTTGAGTAGACTGACAGAGATGAATTTAAAAGAACTGTTTATTACATAGCTTTTTACACTGACTCATTTCTAAATAGGAGCCTAAGCTGATAATATATGTATTAAGAGTACTAGGTCAGAAATTGTATTTATCATTCTTAAAACTATTATTGCAAAGTCCCTGAACTTTGTATTTGCATTTTATACAGAGCCGAGCATAGTGTCTATATTTAATTCTCATTAAATGCACACATTATAATTACATATAATAAATTATAATTATAGTCATATATTGAAAAGAGCACTAAGGTTGCAAAGAGAACTACTCAGAAATGTGGAACTGCCTGAACAAATGTTGCCTATGTAACTTTCGCATAGCTCCTTTCTGTCTATGCATTATGATTCAGGCTTTAATTATTATTTTTTCCACAGGACCACAGTCAGTGAATACTGTGAATGTCTATACCTGATGTTTACTGTGCAGTTGACTAATTAGCTGCACAATAAATGTCTCAGCATCTACACATGTGCCCATATTAGGCTGGAGTAAACTAATTTACTTCACAGCAGGATAGTACTTGTAAATACAAACACTATCCTGCAGCAGAATAAAAAACTCCACAGCAGTGCAAATGTAGACATTGCCCTGACTGGCTGGGGCACAAGGGTACTTCAGTGAGCAGGGGCTGCCTGCCAGCCAGCCCCATGCTGAAGCACCCTCATGCCCCAGCCAGCCCCTTCGTAGCACGTTGAACTGGATCGGAGTAGCCCTAGACTAGCAGGCTGACTCCCCAAGCCCTTTGCCAGCCGGGGCTGCTTTGACACAACTCAGTGTGCTGTCATCCTGGGCACACATGGAAATGTGCATAAGTCCTGGAGTTTATTGCAGCACATTAATATGCATGTATAGATGCACCAACTTAATGTTTCTTTCTCTCCTCTTCATTCAGTGTATGGCTCTAACATATCTGGTCTAAGCCCTGAATACAATACAAAAGTGTTAATTTCTTTATTAGCAATTATCTCTTACAATACAATAGCTAAGGGCTTCACAAATTAGAAGAAGATACTATTACTACCTCTATTTTATAACTGGGGAATGGAGACAAAGAGAGATTAAGTCCACAATCATCATGAAAGCTTGTACACTTAAAACATTTCCCATAGTTAAGGTTTTTGTATTTTTCTTTCATTATGAAGTTCTATGAGATTATTCAGGGGAAGTGAAATTCACAAAGGACTTACTATGATCAGCAGGGGAACCATTAAAAATTTATCACTTCAGAAAGGCAGTTGAGCCCCAAAGAAACATTTTGCTCCAAATGATATCTAGGTTTCATAAGTTAAAACTAAAGAGGTTCCCTAAAAATATCAGGTTATTTTTTCCTGTTGATTTTAGCTAAAGGAAAAAGATGGCATAACTAGATAGTTCAAATGAATAAATCCAACTTTTTTCTGCACTTAAGAGGTAATTTATTGGATTTTTTTTACAAAGAGAAATGTTCCTTTATGCAGAGTGAGGTAGCAAGAAAACAACAGCAAAAAACCAATAAGATATTTCAGTCAGTAGCTTGGTTGCAGAGTAGCTATTACACAAGTACCCCTCTATTCTTATGGCCCAAATTTTAATACCGTTGCAAGAGGGATGGATTCTGATTTTTCAGCTCAGCATCTAATAGACAGTTGCACACATCACACACCTCAAGAGAAACCAGAGACCAGTATCACTCCAGAGGATTTGATCTATCACCTAAAAGGATTATGGAATGATTTTGCAAATGTTAACTGAATCTATACTCATTCTCCTCTGAAAATATATAATTGTACTAGATCACCCCTGGGGTATATTCTCCCAGAACAGAAATGGATGGAATCTTATTTAATTTAATATTCCAAAGCAGTTGACCTCTGCCAGGGAAACGCCATCACCATAAATGGTCCCAAGTAACAGTTCCTATCTAAAAGCAAGTGCTAATCCTAGAAAAACAGGGCAGGGGAGGTAAAGGAGTGAAAAAGAATGACTAAACCTGTATCTCCAAGGTCAAGGAGGTGCTTGGAAGGGTGGTGATCTAGCATGGCTATATATTTTCAGAAAACAGCAATTACAGGGAAGTAATTACCAGCATCTCTTCTTCAAAGATCCAGTTAATGCTCTGAGCCACGTTCCATCTTTGAGAAAAGAAAGCTAACAACAAGCTAAACCGTGATTTTCGCCAGAGAGCTGAGTCTAAGTAGTTCTGTTTTGTAAATGCGCCTAAGGAACTTTGCCTTATATACCTCTTGGTACCCTGTTCTCTCACTTAAAAAAGTTAAAGAGCTTTTAAAATTGTTCTGAGAGAGCACTTATTGCCTGGTTAAAATAAATTAAAAAGTGGATAGATTTTCAATAATTGTTGAATAAAATAAAAGCCTAGAAGCCTAAGAAAAGATAAATGCTTGAATATGTAGAGAAGGGTTTCACTGGGTGGGGCACGGGAGAGTGAAAAGCAAGCAAGCAAGATAGCTGATTGATTAAAGTGCATTTCATTTATCCACTTAGTCATTACAATATTACTTTGCAATGTACGATTTTGCTTTCTGTGCTTGCATATTTATTTAAAGGCATAACAGAAAAACGCCAATTCTCTTTACATCAATTAAAAACAGAATCACATTTTTTCAATTAGGGTGCCAGGAATGAATTGTAAACCATCTATTCACTATATTTTCTTGTGTCATAGCGAAAGGTACAAATATGTAAGGAATAATTTTAACCAATGACATAGTATAATCCTTTCCAGGTATATGTTCACTCTCTGAGAAATTTGTAACCCATGAAAATGTTAGCTCCATGACAGACTTCCCAAGCTGCTGCTGAGTCACGCCGCAGTGTAAGTCAAGGATGGTATCAGGCAGCAGTTAGTAAAGCTTAGAACAGTACATGCACTAGGATACAGGACCTGTTACAAGGAACCCAGCCAGTTGTGTCTGCCGCTTATCCATTGTTGTCTGACAGACCCAAAGTATTTTATACTTCAGCAGTTAGGACAGTAGGATTTTCTCAGGAATAGAAAAGCACATGCTACAATACATGCCCATCCTGGTTACTCTTTTCTAAGTTCCTGGAGTGAATCTCTAGATCCTAATTGTTTAAGAGTCATTGGGCAAGTCTATATCAACCTATGTCACCGTAGTGATGCACTACATCACTGTACAATGTAATATGGCAATGTAGTGATCAAATAAGTCTACACGCGACTGGCAGCTACTTCACAGTAGCAGTGCAATCCCTCATTTTAGTGCACCACTATGGTGAAATAGTGGCTAAAACTAACTGTGCACACAGTGCAGTACAGGCAGTTACTTCACCATGCTTTAGTGCTTCCTACAGGAAGTACTAAAATACAGCACAGTAACAACATCACCATAGGGCAATGTGTAGATGCACCCTTTTAGTATCCACAGACAACTGTTGCTAAAGCACACCGGTTTTCATAGCCAATGGCACAACAAAAACTGATGAAACTAGGATTCGTATTTGGCTGCCTGTAGCACTATAGCCCAAATGGCGTAGGTAGGCCATTCCTGAATTAACTGGGGTGATCTTTAGTAATAGTATAAGCCAACCTACAAACTCACAATTCTGGAACTTAGTAAAACATCATAACCACATTGCCATCACACTGCTAAACCTTTAAGAGGTAGTTATTTCTACAGCAGGAGATGAAGATCATTCTGAAAGGATCAATTTGAGTAACTTAGACCGCATCCACACAAGCGTGGATGTTTGGTTCCCAGGGGACAACTAGCAGCAGGACACTTTGTGCTGCTGCTAGTTGTCTCCAGGGAACACCTGTGCCACGTGCCCTCTGGTGCACAGCAAGTTACCTTGGTGGTGTAGGAGGGGCTGGAGCCAACACTGGCCTGGCCCCAGCAGCCTTACCTGGGGTCCTGGGGGCCTTCTGGGGCTGCAGCAGTGGTCACCCTGGTGCTCAGCCCCTGACCAGCAGCTGGAACATGGCTGCAGCTGCCCAGGCTCTGATTTGGAGTGGTGCACATTGCCCCTGTGTGCGCCACTCCACTTTTTGTGTGTGCAGGGTTTTTTTTGACCCCTGGATATCCAGAGGTCAAAAAACAACAACTCCCCCACACCCCAAAAAACCATAAAACCCCTGCATTGCTCTCTTGCAGCGTGGAAAACAGTTGAGCGTGTGGTAAGTCACTCTGCAGACAAATCTGTGGCGTCACATACTACACAGCCATGCTTGTTTGGATGTGTCCTTCGTGTCTATTCTACTATCTGACAGGTATAGATTTAAAACTCAGTCAAATCTCTTCTTTTTTACTGTTCTATCGTATTTTAAAATACAAAAAAACAGTCTAGACACTAGCTTAGAATCTTGTTATTTTTGACACCTCTTTCTCCTTATCCTATATCCAGGTCCTCACCAAAATCTTATCATTACCCCTTTTATTATCTTCACTAGCCAACTGCCCATCAAGAATGATGGGGGACACGTGCCCCACCCCTCATCCCCCACTGCTCCACCTCCTCCCAGGCATGGGAGAGGGGAAAAAGCTTGCATGCAACAGCCAGAGCTGTCAACCCAGCACCTCCTGCTGCTGCCACTGTGCATCTGGCCGCGTGCAGCCCTCTCCCCCCCGGCTCTCCTCCCTCTCTTCCAGCTGTTCTCAGGGCCCAGTGGTGGCAGTGGCCTCCTTCTTGCTTCTCTCCCTCCTCCCCCACCCTGCCAGCTTTTGTTGGGGCTGAGTGGCAGCAGCAAAGCTGGGGGGGCCGGGGCAAGGCTGGTGCTACGCCACCAGCACCCACCACTGCTGCCTCCAGAGCAGGCCCGGTGTGGGGGTGAGGCCAGTGCTGCTCACCTCACCACACCCACTCTGTCCCCTCCATCCCTGCCATCGTGGCGGTGCTCCGCCATCCCAGGCTGTCCCCCTCTGCCTCCAAGAAGCAGGGCCAGGGATGTGGGGGGCAGAGGGTGTGGGGTGAGGCCAGTACTGCTGGCTTCACTCCCCCACTCCAGCCCCTCAGTGCCCACTGTCATGGCAGCACTCTGTCCTGTATGTCTCTCTGTGCAGAGCACTCCGATCAGTTGTTTCAGTCAGCATTGTGATTGGCTGCCGAGACAACCAATTACAGTGTGAATAAAGCATTATGGTCAGACAGACAGACTAAGGCTTCTATTGTACTAGAATTTTATGTCTTCTTTGCCATCTATCTCATAGTTTCATAGTTTCTAGGGTCGGAAGGGTCCTGAGCAGATCATCTAGTCCGACCCCCCGCCATGGCACGAAAGAGTACTGGGGTCAAACGATCCCAGCAAGGTGTTCATCTAACCTCCTCTTAAAAACCCCCAGGGTAGGAGCCAGCACCACTTCTCTTGGAAGTTGGTTCCAGACCCTAGCCGCCCTGACCGTGAAGTAGCGCCTCCTGATATCTAACCTAAACCTACCCTCTGCCAGCTTGTGACTGTTATTCCTGGTCACTCCTGGCGGTGCTCGGGGAAACAGTGACTCCCCCAATGCCTGCTGATCCCTCCTGACTAGTTTGTAACAGCCCACTAGATCCCCCCTCAGCCTTCTCTTTTGGAGGCTGAACAGGTTCAGGTCCCATAGCCTCTCCTCATAGGGCCTGCCCTGCTGTCCCGATCAT
>NW_017729022.1:56080642-56083354 GCF_001723915.1 Gavialis gangeticus
ACCTGCCACTGATGAACCCATGTTGGTTGACCCTAAGCATGCAGTCCCCTGCTGGCCCCTCCTGGATGTGTGCCAGAATAATTTTCTCGAACAGCTTGCCTAGGATCGAGGTAAGACTAACTGGCCTATAGTTTCCTGGGTCCTCCTTCCTCCCTTTTTTGAAGATGGGAACCACATTGGCCCTCTTCCAGTCCTCCGGTACCTCTCCAGAGCACCACGAGTGCTCGTAAAGCCGTGCCAGGGGTTCTGCAATGACCTCGGCCAATTCCTTTAGAACTCTAGGGTGGAGATCATCCAGACCGGCTGACTTGAGTATGTCCAGCCCCTCCAGAAGCTCCCTAACTAAATCTTCGCTAACCCTTGGCCCAGGTGTGCCTGCCCCGGGGCCCGAGGAGGGCCCAGCAGGGAGGTGGCTGTTCTGGTCCCTACTTAGGAAGACGGAGGCAAAGAAATTGTTAAACATGTTAGCTTTGCCGACTGGTGTGACGACCAAATTTCCCAACGCGTCCTGCAAGGGCCCCACATTACCCAGGACCTTCTTTTTACCCCCTATGTATTTAAAAAAGGACTTCTTATTGGGAAGCTAGTCCCAGTTCCATCTCTGCCTTGGCCTTCCTAACTACCCCCCTACATCCCTGAGCAACTGCAGAATAGTCCTCCCTGGTGATGACCCCTTTTTTCCATTGGGTGTAAGCCTCCTTTTTAGCAAGGAGACATTCCTGGATGCTTTTGGTGAGCCATGGAGGCTTGTGTGCTCTCCTGCTCCCTTTGATCCTTGTTGGGATTACCTTCCTTTGGGCTTGGAGGATCGTCTCCTTAAGGAGCGACCACTCTTCTTGGACACCTGGCTCCCCTCCCCTCTGGGACCTCAGCGCTTCTCCAACTATCCTGCTTAGCTTGCTGAAGTTTGCGCTCTTAAAATCTATGGCCGAGAATCTCAATTGTTAAAATCATAGGTCCTGCCCTGGAGATCTGATATGTCCAGTAACTTTCTCCTCCATGGCGTTCTAGCCGTTGTCATTTCCTGCTTCAGGCTACTGAATGGGTTGCTTTGAAATCACCATCCTGTCTCATGGCTTTGAGCCATCATCTCCTGAAATGCTTTTTTTCCCTCCTTTCACACAGTTCCAGTTCCTTGTATTTATCTTTAGGGTTCTGTACAATGAGATAATTGGTCTCAATTTAAACTGTATCCCTCATTCTTTTTGCCTTGCCCTCTTTCCCTCCTAAGCTCTCTACCTTGGACTTGCCTAATTAGCTCCACAGTAAACATCTCAGTGTCTACATTTGCAGGGCTATTAGGCTCGAGTAAACTAATAAACTGTGCAGCATTATAGTTCTTGTAAATATGTTCTTGTAAACTCTGCAGAAGAATAGTATTTGTAAATACAAAAAAAACTCTGCAGCACCACATGTGTAGATACTGACATGGATGCTTCAGTGTAGGGCCTGTCTGCTAGCTAGCCCCACACTTGCGTGCCCAACCTACTCCTCTGCAGCATGTGGAGCTGGGTCGGAGCAGTCCCAGGCTGGCAAGCTGACTCCCTGGGTGCCTTCCCAGCCAGAGTTGCTCTGACACAGCTCAACATGCTACAGTCCTGGGTGCACATTCAAATAGTGCACCCAGGAACAATAAATTAGAAGTGCAATAAGCACTGGAGTTTATTGCTTCAAATTGATTGGATGTGTAGACGTGCCTCTAGGGTGCCAATTTATATACAACTCCTTTTGCCCACCCTTCTGTCTCTTTACTGATGATGTCTCCTCACTTTCATATGCTTGCACAGATGCTCTTTGTATTAATCAAGCTTCTAAGACTGTTGACACAAGGACTTTGTGTTATTAAGAAAAGCATTCATTATAAAGAATTAATAACACATTTGTCTAATGCAATCTTTACTATTATGTTGGCACAACAGTAATAGATTTGCTATGGCATGTCAGCATATGCTTAACTTTAAGCACATGTGGACTGACTGATGCCAAGCAGGTATGGACTTAAGCGCTTGATCATGTATATAATTTGCCAACTCAGGGCCTGTAGTAGTCTCTTGAATTTGAATTGATTTAGACAACAATTCTTCTGCCTGATTTATGCAGTTAGATAATCTTATGAATAAGACTTCTATATTTTTATGAGCAAAGTGGTATCCGGTTGCCTAATATTTTTACATTTTTGGTAAGTGGAAAGTGACTATGGCAATTGTAAGATTTGGCTGTTATTTTTAGTTTTCATACCAGTCCTTCTATAAAGAGACACTTTTAAATCCATGGAAAAGAGATTTAATCATATGATTTCTTTAATTTCTACATAATAGTCATATACCAGTATATGCTTGGTTCTTTTCAGATGAGAAGTACAAACCACATAAATCAGGATGTTGACCCACAGATATCCTACATGAAAGAATCTGGTTTGGGACTCACAGATTAGTGCCTTCTAAATGATAGATGTCATGATTTTTTTGGAGCAGATTTTATTTCTTGTCAGGCAAGACCTTTATGATACTGGAATGATTAACAGTGGATGCTTACTGCATGTTAGCCCAATAACACTGAGCAGTAGTGTGGTGGTTAAAAGCCATGCTAATAGCTTACTGCATTGTGTTAATAACTCTAGTTACTGCGCATTTAGTTAGTACTTTATTAAGCAAGTACTAAACTAAACGTGCAGTATCTAAGGTGTATTAATATACACATGGGCAACTGGTC
>NW_017729022.1:56083400-56084673 GCF_001723915.1 Gavialis gangeticus
GAAGAGGGACCCCCCAACAGCTGATCCCTGAGCCAGCAGCACCCCCTATGCATTGCCAATGCATGAACATGTAGGTGCTCCCACTGAATAGCAGGTATACAATATGCTTAATGCCCAGCAAAAGCACATCACATTAAATTAAACCTAAAACTGCTTTATGTCACTGTTCCAGATGATTATCAATAAGGCTTTGCCCTCCTGCCCTTTAAAATGTTGAATGCTTTGTGCTCAAAACCACTTCATATAGATTTCCATACAACAACCCATGCATAGTTCCTGTAGTTTCTTTAACTTCTAATGAACAGTTGCACTCCTTTCAGCCCTGGGGGCTTTGCTCATGGAAACTTAAACCAGCAGAATATAGTTTGGGCAGTTATTTGCAATAAGCTATCGCTCACTATTTTCATGCTTGGGCAAAACCAGGCAACAAAAGCAAATGAAAGTACACTGGGGGAGATAATGCCTCATAATACACTCCGGTCCTTGGAAAAGAAAAGAGAAAAAAAGAAAAAGGTGCATTGGAAAATATTGATGCAGGCTAAAAACTCACCTTTTAAATGCTCTGAACACCCCTGGCCTAGCACTAGTCACTAGCAGGATGCTCCCTCTGTGGCTTGATTGCACATAGCTGGGCTAAGTACGGAAGCTGCCAGTGTCAGAGTAGTACAACATGAAAAAGAAAACAAAATACTCCCCCTTGCCCACCCCACATTCAGGTTTCGGTTCCTTTACTGAAATAGCCACTCCCCCCAACTTCTCACTTCAGTCCTGGCTCCTGCAATCCTGCTCCTCTAAGCTTAACCAGGCCGAGCAGGACCCAGGTGTCGCCCTTTATACAGCTCCCGCTTGGGACTGACAGGCACAACTCCAGGTGTGGGGGGCGGAGTACAGCTGGCTCTCGGCCTCCAGGCCTAGATCACCATGGGAGTGTAGGGCTGGGGGACGGTCTCCATGGGAGAGCACCCAATCCGTGTGGCCTCCCCCTTCCCCGGGTAGCAGCACCCTGGCAGGGGGAGGGGAAGGAGTGCTGATTTCAAGGCGGAAGAGAAAGAAATAAAAAAAAAAGGAGAAGTTGACCCCGACGTGATTCGAACACGCAGCCTTCTGATCTGGAGTCAGACGCGCTACCGTTGCGCCACGAGGTCCTGCTGGGCACCAACGCGCAGCGCCTTAGAACTGCCCACAGCGCCAGCTCCAGCCCCGGGCGCCTGCTGCAGCTGTGCTGCAGCCACGGACCGGCCCCGCGGCCCCAGCCCACCCCCCGGTCCCGGCG
>NW_017729022.1:56089673-56092683 GCF_001723915.1 Gavialis gangeticus
CACAGACCGGCCCCGCGGCCCCAGCCCACCCCCCGGTCCCGGCGCCGGCCGCTTAGCGCCTTGCCAGCGGCGACCCCAGTCTCGCAGCCCTTTTTCTCCCGCATCCCGAAGCCCAGCTGCACGGCTGCGGGGCCGCGGTCCCACGCATCCGCTGCAGCAACCCCACTTTCGTGCCGGCCCAACTTTAAGTCGGGTGGTGGGGAAATCAGCTTCAGGCAGCTCCTCGTTAGTATAGTGGTAAGTATCCCCGCCTGTCACGCGGGAGACCGGGGTTCGATTCCCCGACGGGGAGAGTCCATAGCATTTTTTTTTTCCGGGGTCTTGGCCAGCCACCTGTAAATAAACAGCAACAGTTCATTGTTATTTAAATAATAATAGACAAATAATAATGCTAATAATGTAAATGATGGTGACGCAATTAAAGCATTTCTTCCATTTTTCTTCACTATTTTTATTTACTATGGCATATACAATGCAATATCTTGTATGGTACCATGTATTGTTAAATACAAGAAGAACGTAGTAAAGCACAAAAATCATCGTTTGTTAATTATGGGCCATTAACTACATCATTAGCCACATGATTATAACAATTATTAAGTGATAGTTAAATTATAACAGTCGATGTTAAATGATAATTAAAATGATGAGCAAACTCGGCCACATTTTTAAAGAGAATAGTTTACAATACAACAATAAAGTACAACAACAATTATAGTTTATTAATTACAGGCCATTAATTACATTATTACTATTATTCCAATGATTATAACAATCATTGTTAAACGAAAATTAAAATGCTAATGAAAATCGGCCACATTTTTTAAAGAGAGGGGTTTACAATAAAGAGTAAAAACAATTGTTGCTTATTAATTATAGGCTATTAATTACAGGATTATTATAAGAACAATAATTGTTGACTGATAAGTAAAATGCTAATGAAAGTCGGCCACATTTTTAAAAAGAAGGGTTTACGATACAATCAAAAAGTACAAAAGTTATTTCTGTTTATTAATTCTAGGCCATTAATTACATTATTATTCAAACGGTTATAATAATTGATTGATATTAATTGAAATGATCATCAGATTCGGGCACATTTCTAAGGAGAGGAGTGTCCAGGCAGGGGCAACACAGGCCGAGCCTGCGCCCCCGCTCATGTTTCCAGCTTTCATAATGAAAAGCAAGCGATCAGAGGGGAGAAAAAGAAAAAGTACGTTTCTCCCCGTCGGGGAATTGAACCCCGGTCTCCCGCGTGACAGGCGGGGATACTGACCACTATACTAACGAGGAGCGCGTGAATGCAGGCGCTGAGCGCCTGCCTGCAAGGCTGCTACAGACCAGGCAGGTGCAGCACAGGCTGGGTACAGAGCTAGTGTTTGGCTCAGGTCTTCATGGCACACTGCCCTCCCTGCAGAAGGGTTAACAGAAAGCAGGGCAGCCCTGGTCCCTTCACTTCACCCGGGCTCTCCCGCTCCAAACTGCACAACTGAAAAAGCACCCATGGTGGGCTACTGGGGAAAGTGCAGAGGAAGGAATGAGCTTACTCTCAGGACATCTTTTAGACCCCGGTCAACTGACTCTCGGGGCTTCTGTGCATATATGACACGAGTTAGGGGGTCCCTTGGCAGTGCTTCACATATACTGTACTGACTACCAAGAGCCGAGGTGGTGTTTGTCATTGCATGTTTCAAGAGTCACTTCTTCACTCAGTGGGGTCCTACAGAGCAGCCGGTAGCAGGGTGAGTCTCCTAGAATAGCTCCAAAGGAAACCCCTAGAGCAGTGGTTCTCAACCTTTTTTATACCATGACCCACTCGTAAACATCCACGGGCAGTCCCAACCCAGTGCCCCTCACTCCCTACCTGCTGTCCCCTGGCCCTAGGCCCCAGGCCCCAGGCCTCCAGTGTGTGGCGGCACCTTATCTAGATTCCTGACAGCCTGGGGGGGAACTTTTAAAATCAGGTCCCTCTTCGACAGAGATAATGATAATAAGAATCAATCAACAGAAAACAAACCGGGAAACATTTTAGGCTCCCTTTCTATCCAGGCCCGGGGGCAGCCTGGTTTTCCCATGCCTGTGTCTAGCTCCGTGGGGGGGGGCAACAGGTGGGTGTACGTAGGGCATGGGGGCGCCAAGCAGCCCCTCACAAGCTGGATGCCTGCCAGCCTGCAAGGGCAAAGCCACAGTTTCTCATGTGTTTCTCTTTTAAAGGATAATCCATTTTTAAAGTTTGTTTGTGACCATTTCATATATTCTTGTGACCCGCTTTTGGGTCACAGCCCACAGGTTGAGAAATGCTGCCTTAGCGGGGGGGAAAAAAAGGACCTGTTTGGTTGCCTGGGGATTTGTCTGCTTTGGGGCAAGGTGGAAGTATGTCCCATTATCTTCCACACTAGATTTTGTCCTTCCCCACTCCAACGTGAGGGGCTGGGGTAGGCCAGAAGGATTTCTGTGGGGGCGAGGTCCAGGGAAATCACATTTTACCAAAGAGAAGCACTGACCCGAACCAAAGCATGGAGGAGAAAAGGAGCAGTTCAGGTGCCTCTGCATTTGTAGCGAGCGAAGGGGCAACTTGAGAAGCAACTTGAGTCAGGAGCCTGAGAGGCGAAAGGAGGTCAGGCACCTGCTGCCTGCCTGCCTAAAAAGGGCAGGAGAGAAATGGAAACCAGTTACTTTGGGAACTGCTAGTAAAAGGCTGAAGGACAAGTCGATACTGACTTGCTCAGCATAGCTGAGCTACCAGTTTGCACGTCTGTACCACAGTGACATTAAGCAGGGAACTATATTTAACTTACCAATTTGTGTCTGGTCAGATGTACAGTTAATACCATATATAAATGGGTTACTGGTAAAAGCAAAGATCCTGCCAGATTGTCTCCACTACTACAAACATCTCCGTGGACAGAGGGACACAAGGCCAATGTTTTCAAACACAGATGACTAAGTGGAGGAGCTTCAGTTCATCATTAGGTATGAAAAATTAAAGCAGTCTGCAGCTGTCATTGGA
>NW_017729022.1:56097683-56109672 GCF_001723915.1 Gavialis gangeticus
CACAAGGCCAATGTCTTCAAACACAGATGACTAAGTGGAGGAGCTTCAGTTCATCATTAGGTATGAAAAATTAAAGCAGTCTGCAGCTGTCATTGGAACATCTCTGCAAATCAAGGGTATTTAAAATCACACATCAATTTCTCACTTTGGGCAGTCACGTTTGAAATGCTTTGGCTTGCCAATCATACAAAGAGAGTTATAGTCAGACACTGAATACTCTAGTGGATGGGTGCTGTGTTTAGATGAATTACAAAAGCCATCCTATACCTTGCATATCAGAATATGCAAGCTCATGCTGACATTTCCTACGTATCTTTTGAGTTTGCTTTTGTTCTGCTTAGACCTACTGAAAAGAAGCCGGCTTTAGGCTCATCCAGATTAAGACTCAAATTCAAGAAGGACTGTAAATTTTCCAGTAGTTGCTCTTTGCCTTTCAGTTGTGAATCTCTGCCTTTCTCCCTTTCCACTCTTTGGTTCTCATTTACTTGCTCCTTTCCCCGCTACTCTGTTCACTGTGCCTTTTCTCCAGTTCCCTCCTGTCACTTTCTTCTGCTATCATGCATTTTTCATCTCTCTTGTCTCATTCTGGTATTTAAATGCAGAACAGTCTCTACTTTCCTCCTCTTTGATTTGACCTCTGACCTCCCTTGTCCTTTTTCTCCTATTCACAATGCAGGGAGCAGGTTGGGGAGTGCTGGGGAAGGGCTGTTGGAGGTGTAGACAGGAATGTAGTTAGGGTAGTTCTGCATTCCAGCTTGTCCTTGGCTGTTGCAGTGCCCACAGCTATCCTGAGCAGCCCCAAGCAAGTCAGGGCAATTCTCAGAACTGCCCCTAACCAATGGTGGGGGCCAGAACAGTTTCTGGCTGCTCTAAGCTGTGAGGATAGCAGGTCACCCATCGTCAACCTGTGACAGCCTGCGCAAGATAGCCTGGGTCAGGGGTAGGCATGATAATTAAAATGGTAATGAAAATCTGGCACCTTATTAACACATTATCATGCATGCCAGAGCATGCACTTGAAGGTATTTTACTTGGCATACATGCCTTGGGGCAGACAGCAGGGAAGGGGCTGGGGTTGTCCTGCCACAACAAGGGAACCCCTCATAGCTCCCCTGCTATTCATCTGCCCCCGGTACACCAACATCTTACAAGTCGAGGTTGCGGGAGTTTTTGGCACAAAAACATTGCTGACCCCTGACATGGGTCATGTCAGTCCTCTATCTGTAATTCTATTTAGTGGCAAAAAACCCCACAGTTTGCAAGAATCCATATTTCCACTGCAACTTTAAAGAGTTATTAAATTGGAAGAGCACAGAGCAGATCTTCCAGCAAGGCCATGACCAAAGTGTGGCCTGCAGCCTTTCCAGGCAGCGTGGAACAGAGCTTATTTGTCTGACTGATCACACACTTGGAGCACATGGCTTGCTGATGGCTGCCCATTCACATAAATCTCATTCTGTGCACACGCTTTGTGCTCAGTGCCAGTCTGACTGCGATGGGGACCAACAATCTCCTTGTCTGAACCGGGAGATTAATACTTCCACAATGCAACTGTCCCACAGCTACAGCATACATATTACTATGAATTACTAAACAGTACAATTTCTATTTGTGATTACCTGAAAAATAGTTTAATAATTGCAAGGTTTCTATGCTGCTCACACACGCATGCAGTTTTGGAAATTCCTGCAAATTAATTCATTTACATTGCTTAAGAGGGAAAGGCTGAGTTACTAGTGTGTGGTAACATGTAAAGAGAAACTTTTCTGCAGCAAATAAATAGCGCAAACACCTGGATTATTAAAGTGCAATACATTGATAAAAGACAATTACTATTTTGCCTTTAAGAAACCTTTACAACTCTTTTGCTTTAGTGAACAAATAATTGCTCCTAATTTGGGTGGAAGAATAATTGAAAAGCACAATAATGTATCAATTATTAATCTTCTTATTTTGTTTCCTGGCATTTTGTAGGAGTATATCTTTCACTGATATATGGTGGAAGAGAAAACATTGCAGATTTGTAGCTGTGGTAGCTCCCTCTGGTGGCACTCAGAACTGCTTTGCTGCTTAGCTCAGTGAAATGAACCAGCATTCAAGATTTCTGGGAAATAAAAATTAAAAAAGGCTATTGTTATTGTTATTTAGTTTCTTGTGTTAAAGAAAACAGGAAAAATAATCACCCCTCTTAAACAGTATATTCATGTCAGATCAAACTATCCCCTCAAAAGCTCCCCCCCACCACCTTTTTATATTTTAGTAATGTGCCTGGGAGAAATAAATGAAACATCATGAGTTTTTCTTTGTGCCTAGTTTTTTTTGTTAATGCCTTGCATCTGGAGATCAGTGAAGATCAAAAAAAAATCTTGCTTTGACTGGTCAGTTTAATTTTGCAGCAAGAAGCAATTTCAGAAAAGTTGTACAATTGTGGAGACGAGCCATTCTGGAAATTAAAGGCCTTTTGGAAGGAGGTGGGAAGGTTTATTTGTACCTGGCAAGGTTTCAGAATGGTTCTTGCCAAAGCTAAAATAGATGCACATCAAATGCCAGATTTTGTTCGTATGTGATTAGTATGAAATTGAGAGAAATGGGGAATTAGATTATTTGCAAAGATCAGTGTGGCATAATTACTCTCCTGTCCTGACACTCCTCTTCAGTCCCCGAAAAGCACTCTGGATATAGGATGATTTACATTGTTTTTGTACCCTGATGTAAGTTATACCAGGAGCTAGTGTGGAGAGAGAAGCATCTTCTGAGGATAGGTGTTCCTAGTAGGTTTCATTACAGCGTTTTTCAAATAGCAGTTGGAGAACCAGGTAACAGCATGTTTACCTAGGGCAGTGATACTCAACTAGGGTGCTGTGGCCAGATCCTTTGAAGGGTTGGAAGGTGTGAGGAGATAAGTGAGAAAATAAACAGCAGATGAGAGCAGGCATGTGTAATATGAAGAGAGAGTACAAACAAGGGCAGCAAGGATGATTAGTGGCATGGTGGGGCTTCCATATGAAGACGGCTGAAGAGGCTAGGTCTATTCAGTTTAGAAAAGGAGATGCTGGGGGAAAGGGGGAACATGATGAGGGTTTGCAAAATACTAAATAGGGAAGAGAAGGTAAATAGGGATTTATTATTTACTGGGCACATTTATATGTGCCATTAGGAGGCAGCAATAAATTCTACAGGAACACAGACAAAACCCAGCATTTCAAGGATAAAGAACCTACAGGAACCCAACATTTGGAAGACAAAGACCCTACAGAAACAAGCAACCCCACCATTGTATTTCACCAGACAATGAGGAAACCTGGATCTGCACATATGCATCTGAGCAGGACTGGCCCTTGCCTGGGCATCTCTTTCCCATAGGAGACACAGGTAGCCCACCCCTATAAAAGGGGTGGTAGAGTGTGACCTCCTTGGGACACCCTCTCCACCTGGACCAGCACTACAGCATGTCACCTATCCACCCAGAGACCCTGCTGATGACTTCCTCTGGACAACACCTTGATGAAGAAGACCCCAACTGGCCATTGAGGATCAACTAACAGCCCAGCATAGGTAACTATCACCCACCTTCCTTCCCCAAGCAAAGGACCTGGACTCTGTCTCAAAACACCTTGACTCCAATCCTTCCACCAAGCCTCTGTGTGTGCGTGTGTGTGTGCGCGCGCGCGCCAATAACTTCATGGGGCTGTGTAGTGTGCTGTCTGTTTAATAAACCTGTAATTTTGGAACCCCGAGTTGGGTTTTTGTCTTACTGACCTCCTGACCCTACTCCAATCTCTGCTCTCTGCCTCTCCAACCTTTGTCCTGTCCCTTTCTCTCTGTGTCTCTGTCATCTCGGCTCCTGCTCTGCTCTCCACAAAACCCCGGCTTTTACCACCCCTAACTTCTGCCTCTCTTCTTTCCAGTTTTTACCCCTTTGACCTCGCTGCTTTCCCGATCTTTTCCATCCCATCTCCCCTGCCTGTGTCCTCCACCCACATTTCTGCCTCCATCTCCCAGCTGCCTTCCCCAGCTGGCCCTCTGAGCCCTGCTTTTTCCACTGGTTTGTTCCACCACCCCTCACCTTGGCTCTGTTCCCCTCTACCTGCCGATCTCCACCTCCTGGTTTTCTCTCTCCCAGCCTTCTCTGTGCCTCTGCCCCACTGCCTCCGCTTTCTCTTCCCAGCCAGATCTCCTGCCTTTCTCTGCTGCCTCTTTTCCCCTGTCATTGCCTCCTGGACCTCCTGACTGTCTTTCCTGGCCATCCCAGCCTTTTTCCTCAGCTGTCCCTGGTTCCTCCCTGGCACCTGCAGCCTCCTGGCTGCCCCCGGTTCCCTGACTGGGCCCCAACTTACCTGTGGCACCTGCAGCCTCTCAGACCTGGCTCTGTTCCTTTTTCCTGCTTCCCCTGGCACCCGGAGCCTCCCCACAGCCTCCCGGCCCTGGCCACTTCCCTGATCTGGCACCCACAGCTTCCCTGGCTCCCCACCTTGCTCCCCGACCCAGCTCCCAGTGTCCCCCGGCACCCACAGCCCCCCCACCCCAAGCTTCCCCAGCTCCCTAGCTGGGTCCCCTTCCTGGATTTAACCCCCAGCATCCCCTGCTGCCTCCTGGCCCCGTCTCCCACCACTGCCGCTTTTCCTGGCCCCAGCTGCCTCACCCCTGCCACCTGCAGCTCTGCCCATTCCCAGCTTCCCTGGCTCCATGCACAGCCTCTCTGCAGCCTCCCAACCCCTGGCCGGTTCCCTGACCTGGCCCCCAGCACCCGCAGCCTCCCTGACCCAGCTCCCAGTTTACCTGGCTCCACCAGCTTCACTACTGGCTTCTCCAGTCTCAGCTCTGCTGCATTTTCTCGCTGCGGCCCTGGCTTTCTGCCTCACCTCCCCCCGGGGCCTCAATTAACCTCAAGTAACCCCAAGCCCCAGTGACCACGAGTAACCCCCAGGACACCAAGACCTCAAGTAACCCCAACCCCAGTTGACCCAAAGTAACTCCAAAGGCACCTTGACTTCAAGTAACCCAAGCACCAAGTTACCCCAAACTCCCCCTAGTGTTCTCACACAGCCACAGAAGTGCGTTTGTGTATGCGTATGTGTGTGCGAACTCATAGTGATGTATGTGTAGTTTGTATGTGTGTATATAATTTTGTATCACACCCTCCTGTCTAACAGCGCAATATTGAGATCCTGAGTGTTGACCTGGCGCGTGTCAACAGTCTGACCCCATAAATGGCAGGCTCGGGCTTGTCGCTGCTTGGCTAATCCCCCACCTTCACTGCATAGCCACTCTGCAAGGAGGTAAGCACTGTAGTATATACATTAGTTTTTGATATTGAATGCCACTCAATTTAAAAAAAAAGTTATGAAGGGATGCCTTGTGTCCAAGGAGGCTGAAAACACTGACCTTGGTCAAACAGATACTGAGGTTTAGGCAGACACACTTATATCAGTTTTGTTTTACCCTTGAACTTCTCTTTTTAATTCTATATCAGATTCAAGTCATATAGCTGTAGGGGTTTATGTAGTTGGTCTCCTCTTTATTTACATCAAGCAGAGATACTTTGAGGTGAAATCAGTGAGAGCTGTGGATATGAGAACCATATACCAGTGCAATTCGTATCACTGTATACTTTCATATGAATTTCCAATGGGTAACTTTATCCTGGAGTGGAGTGACTTACACAGGGGTATGCGTCATGCACCTGCTCCACTTTTACACCACTGTAAAGGAAGATTACACTGGTGTATGTGTCATGTGTCTGCACCCACAGTGTTTGGAGTTAAATCATCCTCTTCAGGTTTATAAGCTTACACAAATCATCCTAATTTCACATGGTATGCTCCATAAACAAACTCCTGCGTGCTTGCCACCTAAAATTTAGAGGCTGAATGAAAAGAGCAGTGGGCAGGAAGCCCAGGTGGTTCAATTCTGATCAGTTTAACCAAAGTGTTAAAATCCTTTGGACTAATACATTTTCAGTTATATAACTTCTGAAGACATGTGACTGCCAAAGACAGTGAGAATGACATCAAAGTTTATTTCTAACACAGAGTTAAAATTTCCCCTCAGATTAACAGCTTCTGTTGAGAGCTATAGGTTTGTGCCGTAGGAGCAGGAAGGGGACAAATCTGGCCTTCACGCAGCTTAATAAAGCTTGCAGATGTTTGTTGATATATAAAGCTGAATGTACAGACCTTCTAAAAGTACTTGTCATTTTAATGGTAAGTACTGATGATATTTCTTTGTACTTGCACCACATTTCAGCTGAAATGATTAAGTTTCCAAGGGTCCCTGAACATGAAAAATGTTTTGTACATGTGAAACAATTCAAATAGCTAATTCCCAGTGAGTGCACTGCCATTTTTGCTTTGCAGAATATTTTTACAGGACAAAAGGTGCTTCAATTATCTTAAAATAAGAAGTCTAAATTTATGCATGGTCTATAAAACTTTGTGTCAGAATAAAGGGTTTTTTCACTTATTTAAATGGCAAATTTGATTGAAATTACCTAGAATTCTTAGAATTTATCAGACTGTAAAGTTGTACATTTCTGAGCTTTTGGAACGTTTGCATAACTTTCAAAACACACACCATAGAAAACGGGAGATCTATTACATGAATCTACATGTTTTTATCCAGTACCTAATGCAAAGTAAGATTTAGTATCTCTAAACCATTTTTTCAAAAGGAAATCATGCATCCGCATTCAAAGGGTTCTGAACTTGAAGCTTTTGAAAAGTTGGGTTTGTATCTTTAGAACGTCTAAAGATCTCTGCAAAATATTTTACCTGCTCTAAAGAATGCCTGCTGATTCCCCCTGAGCTCTGCCAGCACTTAAAGAAAAAAAAAGCTAGACTCTTCTTGATTTATCAAACTTTACCAGAGGCGATGCATAGGGGTGCACATGGTGCCCCCCCGAGCATGGTGGTGAACACCCTGCAAAAAGGCACCGCCGATGGTGGCTGCTCATCACCCTGCTGCTGGCATCTGCGGGTGGTCCATGATCGCCCCTGGCTGCTGCCGCCGCTACTGGCAGCTCCTGCAGGTGATCACTGACCCATGGTTGGCACTTGCCACCCCCCTTCTGCCACTGACAGTGCAGGTGCCCTCTGCGGGAGCTCCCCACTCACCACCACCAGACTCCCACTGCTGCCACTGCGATCCCACTGCCACCAGCACAGCTGTGCTTCTCTAGCCGTTAGGGGCATGTGCCATTCATGAACTTTACAAAAAATATTTGTACTGAGCTGAAAGATTAGAGAAAAAAGGCAACTTTGGGGTTTATACTTTGTTTAATAGTGACTGAAAATGGGTTTTAAAATGGAACAACTCTGCCAGTCTTATACATTTGGACCTATTAGGTCCTAAATAGCCTGTACCCTGTGAACCTAAGGTACTGCCTACTGTGTTACGAGTCACTGCAATCCTTGAGGTCAGCAGAGAGAACTTTCTTACAAATACTGTTAAGGCATCAAGTTCACTTGACAAAAGCACGTGGGAGGTCATTGTCAATAGTTACCCCTCAGCACTGGAACAGCCTTCCCCTTGAGACTCACCAGACCCCACAGCTAGAAATCTTCCCAAAGAAGACCTTCCTATTTGAGCAGGTATTTAGCAGGCAAAACTAAGCTGGGATATTGTTCCAGGAGGGAGGTTTGTTCTGTAGGTTATTTTAATATCCTATTTTCTGCTCTGAATTATTTTGTTTTTCTTATTTTGTTCTCTTGTTCACCTGTTTTATAAGTTATTTTGCTTTCTTCTGTAAACTGTCCTGATACTGTGTCAGGAAAGGCAACATGTAAATGCAATAAACAAACACACAAAACAACCAGTCATAACTCCAGCACCACATAATAAGGAGTTGAGTCAGCCTATATAGTTCATTACTGTCAAAAACAACCTGGGTTGATGAGAGTACTGAGTATTGATACATTTCTAAATTAGGTGCAGATTAATGAGACCTTTTCGGAGCAGCGAAAGAGATGAAGAGTGAGCATTGTATTTAAAACCATGAAAGGTTTCTTAGATTAATTGTATGCAGTAATGTGATTTTGAAAAAAGGAGCTAATATAGGCTTTAATATCCTACATTTTTGGAAAGAAAAAAAATCCCTACTTATATATGGCTTTTTAATTTACACTGGGCACATCTACGTGTGTGTAATTAATGCACGCGAATAAATTGCGCAGCAATTTGCTCAGCAGTTAACTACTCCCAGATGTAGCATCTGCACATGCGCCCAGGACAGCAGCAAATTGAGCCAGGGAAGAGTGGTTTAGATCAGGGCTGCTCCTGCCCTGCTCTGCCCCACTGTTGCAGCTAGGGAGTCTCCAGGCTCCTGCTGCAGTGTGGTCCAGAATTTGGGGAGCAGCCCAGGCTCCTGCAGCTGCCCAGCCACGTGGCTAGGCAGTAAGCAGGAGCGTGGCCCCCTGCTGGCTGGGCTGACCAGGACTAATTTGCTCCAGGGCCAGAGTCTACATGTGTATTGGTGCACTGTAAATAACTTTGTAGTAAATAGTACTTATATTTCCAAAATTACCCTGCTGCAGAGTTTATTGGTTTCCTACAACCTAATAAGTGGTTTCCTGCAGCCTTATTGCACACGGAGATGGGAGATGCTTACTGCAGAGCTAATTGGTCTATTCTGCTGTAAACATCTTATATAGGCGTGTCCCTGATATACAATCTAAGACATGCACAAAGATATAATTTCAAGAATTCATCCTTCATGCACCCCTTGCATGGCATTTGGTTTAAAGTCTGAACAGAGGAAGATAAAGTACTTATTTTTCATAATGGACTATGAATTTTAGTATGGCTGTGAAACTGATTCTTGCTTACCTGATATTTCAGAGACAGATCTCTGAAATTTTCCACCCATAAGTGAAAAATAATGTCTTTTCCTTTTGAATGAACAGAATTGTTTTATAAACATATAAAGATAGCTGTAAAATACTTGATCTATAACGAGACCAAAATGTACAATTACTTAGACAAATGGATTATTTTAGTAACATTGTATAATTTACTATTTTGTAATTTCTCTCTTTATCACAACACATATCCTTATATCATAAATCAATAATATACCACATCAATTTCTTTTTTCTATCTCCTTGCAATGAAAACACATTACTACCAAAACAGATGTGTTGCATTTGGACACTAGTCCTCTCTCAACTGATACTATAGGCAGAGGCATTGAATATAATCCATATTGCTCTCCTTGTTTTTAAGTGGGAATGCATTTGAGCAGAACATTTAGATTCTGATTTGTGTTTTTTTAAGATGTGAGGAGGAGCGGAAGGGCATTTCAACACTGGTACCTGGAACCAGGTTTTGCTTCAGCCATTTGATGTGTGCTGTGAAGACAGCCACAAAGTTCAGATCCAGACTGAAACATCTGTAAAGTTCAGCCAGTATTCACATCCTGGAGTTTGGTGTTGGCTTCTCACATTTAAAATGTGTATATATGGGAAAAGAGCCCATCGACTTACCTGAGTTGGGACTCAGAGAAAACACACTGGAATTATGTAAAATGGATCAGAAAGCTGTAAGACAGGAACTACAGCTTATGCATCCCATAAATCATAGCATCTCTGGATTTTCTGTATGTTTGGGGTTTAAGCTGTGTGGCTAAAAGGTTGCCACTTTCAGCAATGTACTTCATGAATCTTGCAAGGTAATATATCAAAAACTAATATTGCTGCTACAAGCAGTATTCTTGGCAGGAAGCAGCATGCAGCCAAGTGCCAAGAACCAGTAGGCCTACGCTAGTGGTGTTCAATCTCTGGCCCATGGGCCAGATCCAGACCACAGTGCCATGTCATCTAGCCCATTTGGCAGCATGGCATTGGTAACACTGCTCCCTTGCTACTAAATCTCCAGACTCGTGGAGGACCCCCAGGTCCTGCATGCTGGATTCATTGCCTGATCCCAGTGCATAGGGCCAGGAGGAGGCAACTCCAGGCTCCTGGGACCCAGTCCCAGCATGTGGGGGGAGGGTTGGGAGGAGGGATGGTGCCAGGTCCCAGGGCCTGATTCAACCTGCAGATGGGCCCCACACCACTCATCTGGCCTGCAGGGCCAAAAGGTTGAGCATCACTGGCCTATGCCATTGAACTGGCCATGCTCCTGAATGGATGAAGAGTGAAAGGTAAGCAGTCTACACAGATTCTTCAAGATCTCTGGGTTGGAAACAGGATTCAGCATGGATCCTTTGTTTCTACAACACTAAACATCATGAACACTATGCTCATGATGGCTAGTTCTCACACCCAAGCAATGAATGCAGCATTTATTCCATGGTTTTAGTACTACAGAAGTATTTTCCACCTTCAGTCAGCTTTCTGGAAAAAGAGGGTAATCTGTATTAATTTATACTCTTAATATTTTAGTATGAGAAGGGTGACTTCATATCGTTCAGTTACTTCAATAATGACAATTTTTCTGTAAGAAGGTTTTTTGGTAAATGTTTTATTGACCGGCTTGATGCTTCCAGAAGAAATTCAAGTTCCAGGTAAAGGGAAAGCTGTGACTTATTACTTTATGTCCAAATACTGTCCAAACTTGACTTAAAGACTTTTATAATTATAGCTGAAGCAATGGACTTTGGACATAAACCTAGCAGTTATTATTCCATTGAGGATGCTTGAGCAAGATCTGTCTCCGGAATCCTCTAATTGAACTGCTGCATTAATTCATCTGGTTGTAAGGTCACAGGCAACATTATTAATAATAGATTAGGTCAGTGCTTGGAAATGAAAGCTAATAACAGTTCTGCTTTTCAAAGGGATACATAAACTCCAGCTTGCTAGATTCATTGTTTTCTGAATTCAATAATTTCCTACAGTACAACAAGTATCTAATAGCAGCACTTGGGGATTCATTAAACTACACCAATGTAGGAGAAATTAAACAAAAATAAAACAAAGTAAACCCCTCCCCACCTTTTAGTTGCTTTGCAAGTTTTAAGAAATTTAATAATTTACCTTGCAGGGTCAGGAGGGGTGGTAATTAGGAATATGAGATCAGATAGACTTTAATAAAATGACTAAATTACACACTTCCCTTGAAATGCAGAAAAAATGGAGTGGAGAAGATAAATGTATATGTTGAGGACAGTTTTATATAGAAGATTATGAAAGGACCTTCCTTCAGATTCCCAACACATTTTTTCTGAGTAAGTAATCATCTTAACAGTAGGTACACAGATTGTTTGACTGTTTGCAGAACGCAAAAGAGGAAGACAGTTTCTTCCCCAGACTGCCTTAAAGCAACTGGCTTTCTCCCTGTCTTTGGACTTTAAAAGAGGAAGGAGGAAGCTGGAGGAAGCCAGTTAAGGTGCTTGGAGGGAGGCAGCAGTCTGTTCAACACTGCTTATTCCCTAGTGACTGGCTCTAAGTCATGCCCTGTAAAGGCAGCCGTGGTGCCCATGGTGGCCTCACTATACTCGTTCTCCTGCTCCAGCTCCAGCTCCCACTCCCCTAGTATGGCTTCACCTTCTTACCTGCCACACCTTGATGTTAAAGTTAATATATTTGGAGGCTGCCTTTCAGAGTTTGGCCTTTGGCACTCTGCTCTGCCCTACTCATTATTAGGCTGCTGGTCTGTCCAATCCTCACACCTTAACCCAGGGGAGGACAAAATGTGGCCTGCAGGCTGGATGTGGCCTGCCAGGCCATTCTACCCAGCCTGCAGGACCCTAAAAATTTAGAAAATTAATATTTACCTGCCCCTGGCTTCCAGTCATGCAGCCCTCGATAGCATGCCAAAACTCAGTAAGCGGCCCTCCACCTGAAATCATTGCCCACCCCTGCCTTAACCTGAGCAGGTCTCCCTCTCTCATACTCTCTGAGCCTGCAGCCTATAATTCCCCCCACTCTCACCCCTGCTCCCACCTCCATCTCCCCTTGAGGCCCATAAAGCCCTGCAGTTCTCTAGGGCACTTGCCCTACCTGTAGTTCTCTGGGTGAACACTCATGCTTGTCTCCAGCAGGCCACCCCT
>NW_017729022.1:56114672-56115246 GCF_001723915.1 Gavialis gangeticus
ACTTTCTGAGCCTGCAGCCTATAATTCCCCCCACTCTCACCCCTGCTCCCACCTCCATCTCCCCTTGAGGCCCATAAAGCCCTGCAGTTCTCTAGGGCACTTGCCCTACCTGTAGTTCTCTGGGTGAACACTCATGCTTGTCTCCAGCAGGCCACCCCTTGAACCATCTACCTCTCAAGGTTTTTCCCTCACCAGTTCCCAACAGGCTACCCCTTGGAACACCTACCCCTCTTCTTTGGGTAGAAATCCGCATCTAAGTGCTCTAGGCTATGTACATGTTCAGGCTGCATATACCAGGCCCTGGGCCCACAGCTCAAGATGTCCAAGTACATCTCTGACCTTCACCACTCTCTTTGTCTCTGCACGGGATCCCCAGCCCTACTTCACTGTACTGAGAGCTTGCGTGACAGTCCCAAAATGCAAGGTGCCTTACTAGCATCTTTTGTGGCGGCATCCTCCCTAGGGCACCCTTTCATGGCCTCCTCCCCTTTAAACCACCACAAACCTTACAGGTAAACAGACTCATATGCCTTTTTCATTCCTGGTATGTGTCTTCAAAGACTTATTCTAGTCA
>NW_017729022.1:56120246-56122804 GCF_001723915.1 Gavialis gangeticus
AAACCTTACAGGTAAACAGACTCATATGCCTTTTTCATTCCTGGTATGTGTCTTCCTGCAAAGCTCCTTGTGTTGTAAGAATATGGGTCATTCTTTAACCCTGGTCTCAGGTTTATATGGCCCCTTTTTCCTATCCCTGCCAGTCACCTGACCTGGTTCTCTGGTAACAGGGCCCAGGTGCTGCCAACCCCCCTGCTGTATGCAGTCTGGGTCTTGCAACTTCTTTAATTGTACTGCTTGTATATACTACCCATTGCAGCTAGCAACAGCCAGATTTGCTTTGCTTAACATGGGTTTTAAAGCCATTTGTTAGCAGTTTACCCTGTTCTTACCTCATCCAAGTAACAGGGGCAAAGGGTCCCTATTACAGGCTCCCTGTCTGATATTTGGCGTTGACACTTTGAGACAGTTACTATAGTTCTTGCCTAATATTTGAATATGATTGGAGGCGTAAATCATTGGTGACTTTAACAGACAGTTAAGATCAAGTCATGTCCCTCTGAATGGTAAGTGTTACTGTCAATTTTTGGACTCAAGTGGTTGGCTAAACCTTGAGGTTGTCAGGTTCTCTCCACTTGGTAGCCAGGAATAGTGGTTTTGATATGTAATTTCAGCAGTGCATTCCCAATGTAGCCAGCTGTGTGAAACTTGGAGAAAGAAGCACAAATTGCATGAAGGAAAGGTTTTCTAGTGGTATAAGTCAGACTGTGTGCACTTGGCTAGAACGCTAACTGAGTTTGTAGCTCTCTTAATTAAGAACCAGTTTAATTTTAGGGACAGTTCTTCTGTGTAAGGTGTCTAGACAGTACTCAGTCTGATAAGACCCGCAGCAAAACAAAACAGCACTTAGAGCAAAAAGATGGCATGGGAGAACTCAAACCACTAGGGTTTCTGAATTTTCAGGTAGAAGAACTTTGTACAAGTATAAGGGGAATGGAAGCAAGAACAGGGTACGTCTACAAAGCTAACCACAAAGGATGAAGATGAGAAAATAAAATCATCTTTTTACTTTCACACTATGGAATAGGATGAGATTTGAGTGAGCCACTTATGCCATCAAAAATGCCCCAAACACTAAGCATCTGAGTGCAGTGACCCTATACAGAATGGGATCATGGAGAAAAACTTCTTTTTAACAACAAGAAAAAAAAAAATCAAGAAACAGAACATAGACAAGATACTAGCATTACAGAGATGAGGAGTATAGCAACCACATTTAACTTTGGATATTCCCTAATTAGAGACAGGATTGTTTGTGGGGCACATAGTTTTACTTTAAGGGAGAAATTGTTCAGAGAAACAGATTTAATCTGAAAGTAATGCCTGCAAATGGCAAGGGAAGATGAATTGCCCAGTGAAATGATCCAAGAGTCACACGTGCATAACACGCACCGAGAATCAAAATAAAAGTAACCTAGGAAGCAGAAATGAGACAGGCTAGTAGGAAACACAGATCACAATTCAGGGTGACTTTAGTAAATCCACATGCACTGCAGAAGGCAGCCACAAGCCATTGAACTGCCATATTTGCAATTGTTAGTAGCTCAATTTAATTCCGGCTGAATTGTGGAACAAGCTGCAATGTAAATTCAGCAACACAAACAAGCAGTAATATTTGAGTGGAGAAGTGTGGGCAGGTGCTAATGTTGCTTAATAAAAACCATTCTGAGGCTAGGGGAAAATGCAGACCATCAATAACAAATCCATAAAACATTTGATTGCACCAGGTTTATAGTGGTTGGCACACAGCTGTACCACCCAGTAGTGTGCTGAAGGGCACAGCAAACTACAGATTTGGTGACAATAGACAACATAAGAAAGAGAAGGAAGAAGCTCACTGTGGGCCCTGCTCAGCATTCTAATAAAGAAGACATTTCATATACTTAGACGACCAGATGAAGTCAGAAATAGACCAGCCATGGCTGAGCATGTGACTATTTAAACAAATGAATTGCTATCCAGCAAAGAAGAGACATCATTAACCTGTTGACAATAGCACAGAGTGGATCAGTAATCTACCACTAGTGAAAAAAGCTTCAATAAAGTAAGGATCTTTACTTTCCCCAAGCATTTCACAGAGCATTAAAAAGAAGTCACTACCCATTATCAGCAACTGAGTACATGCTGTATTTTTATCCCAAGGAAACCTTTTCAATTCGTTGTCAGGAACTGGCATTCTGAGCTTGATGAGCCCTATAGCCAACCAAGTCCCAGCGGGTCCTGTGAAAAATAGAAGGACTCCCAGTACCAGTGGCCACAGCAAGTCATCAGTTGTGGTATCTCTGTGAATCAACCTTTTTAGATTCAAGACACCCCTCAGGAAATGCCAGCTCCTAGGTTTTCACTTGTTTCTTGACTATAGAAAAATAATAGAGCAATTTTTCTGTTGCAAAGAACTCAGGAGGACTACAACTGGTCAGAATGTTTTTAACAATATCAATTCCTATTTGAAATCTCTGGGTTCATCTTGTGAATCATGTTTGCACACCTAACTGCTAGCATTGCATCTTTGAATCTCTCCCCCACCCCTACATTCTCTAGAGTTGCGTGCTTCCCTA
>NW_017729022.1:56127804-56129357 GCF_001723915.1 Gavialis gangeticus
CTGCTAGCATTGCATCTTTGAATCTCTCCCCCACCCCTACATTCTCTAGAGTTGCGTGCTTCCCTATTTGCAAAAGATAAGTCTCAGGCTTTGACCCTAAAAAAAAAGAAAAAAAAGCCCAAATTCAGAAATACTCTTTGTTCTTATAGAATAAAAGACAAACTCACAAAAATAAATTTTCCCTAAACACTTTTCCTTCTTTGCTTTGCAATCCCAAATATCTGTATTAGATTTTGGAAAACCTAAGAATCTTTTCCCACTAGATACCCAACTAAGTTATTGACTTTTCAGAGCACCAGTTTCCTGGATATGTAACAAGGAACCTTCTGAGTGCAAACTTGACAAAATAATAGACTGGTCTGACAGTGAGAAAACTAGGAAATAATGTGTCCCCCAAAACAACAATACCTCTTCATCATACACAAAGCTTTTTATTCAAGTTTTGTTACCCTTTTTCCTCTCTAGTAGGGAACATACAAGGTGCAGACAGAAGTGACAATTTTTGCCTGATCTGGCCACATAAAGCAATTTTACATTTGTAACCAAACACAAGTGCACGGCTGTAAACAGCTTAAAGATGGCTGATTGGGTGAAAATCTGATTCTTCATTGCATAAGGTACCAGATAAAGGTGTTATAAAATGTAGCTTCTTTTTTAACTTGTGTCTTCTGAGCTTCTCAGCCTGTGGCTGTTTTCAGAATAGGAGCAGGAAAAGGGAGCAGAGGGAGTTCAGACTGGGGTTTTTCAGTCCTGCCCAGGGAGGGTGGGGTGGGTGTATTGTATCCCCCTTGAGATGGGGGTGGGGCTCCAATTCACCCATCTCACCCTCCAGCACCAAGATGGAGCTCGTTCCACTGCCTTTCTCCCCTCCCATTCTGAAACAGAGCACTGGCAGAGAGCTGTGGTCATTGCAATGGGAATGTGGCTGCAGGCTCCCAGCCCCAGTTAGATTCCTCTTCCCCTGGAACCAACAGTGAACTTTTTTGCTTGGTCTGGGATAACATTGGAACTCAGAATGCTTTGCAAAAATCAAAAAATGTTATACTTAGATGGCTTTAATCAAGGTTAGGGCAGTCCAAATGCCCCAGTGTGCAAGTGTTTATAGGGCATTCACATGGTGTGCGTGATCTAAATTTAGTTCTCATGTGACATGAACTAACTTTAGATTGGCAAAGGGCTAACCCATCAATGGCTAATCTGGACTTGTGAACACCTGCATGTTTTCACAGCATAGCCTTGGTTCTCAGAAAGCCCAGCCACTCTTCATTAGGGGTGTATGGACTGGGCAGTATTCGATTTGGATTCAGATTTGGCCCGATTCAGGGGACAGTGATTCAATTAGCTGATTTAGCTAACAAGATGATAACAAGAAGACCTTTTTTAAATACATAGAGGGTAAAAAGAAGGTACCAAGTAACATGGGGCACCTGCAGGACATGCTTGGTAATCTGGTGGTAGCACCAGATGGCAAAGATAATTTCTTTAACAGATTCTTTTCTTCCATTTTTCTGAGAAGGGTCAGTGAGGACCTAGTCAGGGAACTTCTGGAGGGA
>NW_017729022.1:56130430-56131815 GCF_001723915.1 Gavialis gangeticus
AGTTTGCAGATGGCACTAAGATGTGGGGAGAAGTGAGCACGTTAGAAGGGAGGGACAGACTATAACTAGATCTGGACAGGTTACAGAGGTGGGTGGATCAGAATAGGATGGGTTTCAATATGGACAAGTATTGCACCTGGGGAGGAAGAACCAGAAGCATACTGTAACGGGGGGCTACCAGGGCTGATCTCCTCATGGCCTGCCCACCTGTTCTTGGGCCAACCGTCCACTTTCTTGCCTGCCATGCCTTGATCTTAATTAATTAATAAAGGTGTTAATTATAGGGATGCTGCCCATTTTCTGCCCTGATGCCAGGGGGTGCTATCTGCGGCTCCATTCCTCCCCTACACCACAACCCAAGCCTCGCAGATGGCATCTAGGTGTTCTCTTCATCACCGGCCCCACACTGGGCCCCAAATCTTCCTGACTGAACCCCACCCTAGAGTCCTCTCATCAGGTGGCCTCATCCACCTTCATACAGGCTACATAGCTCCCTGAAGCCATTTTCCCCTCTCAGGTGTGGTCTCCCCAGGACCTTTGGCTACCAGCCCTGGCCCATCTCCAGGGCAGTCAGAACCCCTGGCCCTCGGCTCTCAGGCATCCCTCACAGTGGGCCCCTGGCCCTTTTGACCCATCTGGTCCTGGCCCCAGCATGGGCCAGTTGAGGGTACTCTCTTGATCAGTATTGAGTCTCTAGCCCCTCACACTCTCCAGGGATCCAGCCCCTGGGCCCTACACATAAAGGGGTAACCCACCCAGTGGTGGAGGCTAGGGGTTAAGGCGTCCTGACCCACCTTTCACTGGGGTGATCACTGGCTTGGCATTTCTTGGGGGCTCCTGTGCCACTGAGAGCCCCACCAGGCCACCCACTCCCAGCAGGGTGCAGTTTTAGGTCACGACCAGGACCAGGAGCCTCCTACCATCCCCTACAGCTCCTCCCTTACCTCCGGATGAAACTCAGCAGCACTCTGGCCAGGTGGTGTTGTTGCCTGACCTCTTGCAGCTAAACTGCCCTGTTTATAGGGGTAGCCCTGAACCTAAAATGGCTGCCCTCATTAGGTACCTGGAGGCTGCCAGCTCCAGGGCCTTAAAGTGGCAGGCGCACACAGTGCCCTGCCACACATACCTACAGGCTGGGGAACTCCCTTCTCATCAGCAAAGAGGCAGAAAAGGATCTTGAACATGGACCGCCAATGTGGGGATGCGGTCAGGAAGGCTAACCGCACCTTGTCATGCATCCATAGATGCATCATGAACAGGTCCAAGTATGTGATCCTCCCCCTCTATGACATTGGTCAGGCAGCAGTTGGAGTACTGCTTCCAGTTTTGGGCGCCACACTTCTGGAGGGATGTGGATAGCATTGAGAGGGTCCAGAGGAGGGCCA
>NW_017729022.1:56136815-56148371 GCF_001723915.1 Gavialis gangeticus
GCCCCTGGGCCCCACACATAAAGGGGTAACCCACCCAGTGGTGGAGGCTAGGGGTTAAGGTGTCCTGACCCACCTTTCACTGGGGTGATCACTGGCTTGGCATTTCTTGGGGGCTCCTGTGCCACTGAGAGCCCCACCAGGCCACCCACTCCCAGCAGGGTGCAGTTTTAGGTCACGACCAGGACCAGGAGCCTCCTACCATCCCCTACAGCTCCTCCCTTACCTCCGGATGAAACTCAGCAGCACTCTGGCCAGGTGGTGTTGTTGCCTGACCTCTTGCAGCTAAACTGCCCTGTTTATAGGGGTAGCCCTGAACCTAAAATGGCTGCCCTCATTAGGTACCTGGAGGCTGCCAGCTCCAGGGCCTTAAAGTGGCAGGCGCACACAGTGCCCTGCCACACATACCTACAGGCTGGGGAACTCCCTTCTCATCAGCAAAGAGGCAGAAAAGGATCTTGAACATGGACCGCCAATGTGGGGATGCGGTCAGGAAGGCTAACCGCACCTTGTCATGCATCCATAGATGCATCATGAACAGGTCCAAGTATGTGATCCTCCCCCTCTATGACATTGGTCAGGCAGCAGTTGGAGTACTGCTTCCAGTTTTGGGCGCCACACTTCTGGAGGGATGTGGATAGCATTGAGAGGGTCCAGAGGAGGGCCACTCGCATGATAAGGGGGAAGCAGGGTAGACTCTATGAGGAGAGGCTACGGGACCTGAACCTGTTCAGCCTTCACAAAAGAAGACTGAGAGGGGATGGGGATCTGGTGGCCGCCTACAAACTTGCCAAGGGGGACCAGCAGGCAATGGGAGAGTCCCTGCTTCCCCAAGCACTACCAGGAGTAACAAAGAATAATGGCCATAAGTTGACAGAGTAGATTCAGGCCGGACATCAGGAGGCACTATTTCACTGTCAGGGTGGCTAGGAGCTGGAATCAACTTCCAAAGGAGGTGGTGCTCTCCCCTACCCTGGGTGTCTTCAAAAGGAGGCTAGACAATCACCTAGCTGGGGTCATTTGACCCCAGAATGCTTTCCTGCCCATGGCAGGGGGTTGGACTTGATGATCTGCTTAGGTCCCTTCTGACCCTACCAACTATGAAACTATGAGATCACTGCCCCAAATCGATTTGGCCAAATCTGAAGATTCAGAGAATCAGTGATTTGGTCATAGATACAGCTTTATATGATTTTTTCTATGTACCTTGAGGTACCAGGCATGGATCATGAATGCTGAGATGGTGGGGTAGATGGAGTGTACCATGGGAGCAAAGGGGCATCCCCCTGTGCACTTGGCAGTGGACACAGAAGTGGACCAGAAATATATAAAGCTGCACCTATGGCTGAATCATCATATCACTCTGAATCTCTCCGAATCGATTTGGAGTCTTCCGATTTGATTCGGAGAGATTAATGGGTCTCCTGATTTGATTTGGATTCAGAGATTCGGCTGCTGAATTGGGCCAAATCTCCTCCGAATCAAATCAGTGACTGGAGCTTTGCACAGCCCTACTCTCCATAGCCTCAGCCTTGTGCTGTTTTTACCTTTTCCTTTTAAAAGCAGCCAACCCCTGGACCAGAGAGCCTCCCCAGGGAACTTCCAACCCCTGCCTATCCACGCTGGACCCAACAACTCACTCTAGTCCCAACAGCCCGCCTCCTCACCCCTATCCCCACCCCCACTTACTTGCCTTTGGATGCCTGCACCTTCCTCCTGCAAGCAGTGAACACTTGCATTCATGGATCCTGACTTAAGTTGCGGTGACAAACTAGGCCACTTAACCATGAGCTAGGTCCCATGAAGGCCTGTTCACACCCATCACAGCATTTGACTGGAAGCGCCTTAATTTATTAGGCTCACTAAACAGAATTGAATTGGTTTTCAGTGACATAAAGTATATTTTTTGCTTCCTGAAGGGAATCTTTTCTGCAAGGTCCTTAAAGCGGTACATTTCTACCAGGGTAGTATATAGACTGAAGAGTAGATGTCGGGCCTTTTCACCAGCTGGAAAGCTTGATGAACTCCAAGGTAGCTTACTGCAGCACATTTAACATTCTTCAGGAGCCTCAGGTAAACAAAGAACAAGGCTGATGAGAGATATAGGAGCCTTCTAGCATTTGGCAGGCAATTTGAGAATGTGAGTTAAGCACATCTAAGATCTTCTACACCTTGATTTTGTATCTCTATGGCTGTAAATAGATGTTTTATTTGACATGAACCTGACTGTCTTGGGGTTTGAGCTGAATCAAAACAGGGATAGCAGTCATTACATGTCACCCTTCCAAGCTGTGGCACTTATCTGCCGGAGAGGAACATGCAGCATGACCGGCTTGTCCCCAACAAAGCAGAACAACATTACAGCCCTGTCCTGGGAAAAGGTGTTAGAACACCTTACCCCACATGCTTCAAAGGGACTTGAAGTAGGACAGTGGACTTGTATGCCTGGAGTATCTTGGGTACAAAAGGCTTTCTCCCAGGACAAATGTGATGTTTGTTTACAGCCTGAACTATAATGCTTTTAGACCAGTATAGTTAAGCTGATACTTTCCAAGAGAATAGGCTATCTGGTGTAACAACATCCAAACTTGCAGGCTGGGGTGGTACCAGTGCTAAAAGATGCAGTTAACAGCCCAGAAATCACAAGTTTAAGGCCACAGCAGAAGTGCTTATAGTACAGCCCTGTCAGATTCTGAAGAATGTTAACACAAAAAAGAAAGAACTCAGAACTTGCAGTTTAAACTGTTCATGAAAAGAGTAGATAATTACTTTGTTAAACTATTCATACTCCTAACCAAAACAATCCCATCGGTACAAAGCCAATGTAGGTCAGGCCTATATTGATTTTTTTTATTAAATCTATTATTAGTGAAATAATTAGTAGTCCATGCTGACACTTAATTTACGGTTACTAGTTTTCAAAGTGAAAACTCCATCGAGACACATGGGTAATTTACCCTTAGCTCTGGGTATTGTTTCATTCTGCTTGCAGACTCAGGCAAATATCAGTTCATTTTGGAAGGTTTTTCTTGCAATCATGCAGGCATAAATCATAATGGCAAATATATGTATGTCCTCATTTAATGCTTATATGCACCTGTTGTGTGACATGTCTTTAAATTTGCATGCTGATGAGGGGCAATATAAACAAGTCTGTGTTGTACCAGCCCAACACATCATAGGAAAATCTTCTCCAGAGATGATCCATAACTAAACAAATGCCAGACTAAAGAAGTAGTGTACTGCACTTTTATACATGTTCCATTATTAACTCCTTGAAATTACTTCTTATTCAACTTGGTTAACAAACGCACTGGGCATCATTTTTTTCATGTTAAGCAATGGCTTAAATTCAGAATGAAGCATAAAGTAGGGTAGTATCTGTCTGTGTTTCTCTTACAGGACGTCTTTCCTCAACAAAAGGGAGTAAAATGCAACCACATCTCTTTGTTAAAAAAAAAGAAGAAAACTGACACACCAGTACTCTAGAAATTACAACAGCTTGCCCCTGCCAAATTCTAGTCTTTACTGTTTAACACCTGGCAGTCCCTGTTAAGAGATAAGAAAGCAGTTGTGCACCTGCTATCAAGTGGCAAACTGATATAGAGGAACAAGAAAGGCTGCATGGAAACACAGAAATTCTCACTGCTTTTGGGGCAAGATGCACAAAGAGAGTAGAGTTGTTCAGAGTGCTATTGTTTTTAACTGTACTCCTCCATTTAATGTACTCCTGTATTCATTTTGTGGTAAAAATGTTACTGAAGGAATTATCTGCACATCTCTTTACCTTTCCTAGAGTATTATTTCAGGAAAGGGCTGCAAAGAATTCTCACTTTTGCCTTTTTCACCTCTCATGCCGAAAGATTTGGTGCACTGCCTGCATTATTCATAGTCTTCAAAATTCTGTGCATTTTTCAAATGAAGTCAGAACAGGAATAGAATGATGGGAAATCAATGATGAATGAGTCTGGTATGTGGCTAGAAATACAATTCCTCCTGATATATAACATTTCTCAAGTCTAAGCCATTTACAACTGAATTTTGTCCCTAATGATCAGGAACACTTGGTAGCTAGCAGATGGAAAGTCACAGGATTTGTTTTCTGTAAGTACTATACATCTGTTTTCTTGTCATCACTGCTTTGGTACCACCAGTTCATGGATCTTTAAATATGCTTGGAAATGTATAGTTTGGTACTTAAAATAGCTATCTATGGTCCATAGTTATGTCATACATTTTAAACATAGGTAGCCCTATTTTATAGAACTGCGGGAATTCTCTACAGAAAAGAAAGATCTGAGATGAGGAGAAGGTTATGTATGGAATTATATTCATAGAGTCCCACTAACTTGAGAGAAGGATTCTCAATATTAAAACTATTTAATTAGTTTGGACCCCCCAACCCCAATGAATAGTTTAAAGTAGTGTATCACATTAGTTAATTGAAATCCCAGTAAGAAGTCTTGATTTCTTTACTCATCAGGTAAATGCAAGAAATAATTAGAGTAACGTAGGGAGGTATAATTAAAGATGACTGACAGGATTTAAAGGGACTAATGCCAACTCCCACTACCAGGACTCCCACTGCCTTCAATGGACAGGGGATTAAGCTTGTAGAAGAATCACTTTACGGTTTAGGAAAGATGGAGAAATAGATTTACAGAATAATTAAAATATCAGAGAGTGTCACGGAGTGGGCCCTAGGAGCGGCCGTGATCCCGCTAGCGCCCCCTGCCATGCCAAATTAGGAGATCCAGCACCCTCTGATTCTTGCCTGCCAAGTCTTTGATGACATTTAATTTAATATGGGGGGCTGCCTTTGATTCCTTGGTCCGGGTTGTTTAATTGTCTGGGCTCCTACTCTCTATGGGTGACCTGGTGCACCCTAGCCTTATGGGCTATGCGTGCTTCCTACTTCCCCTTTAGCACGCCCCAAGCCCTGCAGCTGTTCCAGACGTTGTCTGATCACTTGTGCCTTGCCTGGCACCTTGGGCTTGTCACGCAACCCACGCCCTTCCTTGGGCGCCCCTGGGCTTGTCACGCAACCAACGCCCCTTGCTCTAGCGCCCCTATGTTTGCTAGCCCTCACCCCTCTCTGGGGCCTACTCGTGTGTTCGCCCTTCTTCAGGCTCTAATCGCACGTGCCGGCCCGGCCTTGGGCCTCCACCCATGCGCTTGCCCTACTCTGGGTTTTTAATCATGCTTCTCGCACTCGCCCTCGTTGGGGCCATGTTCACCCTTCTTCAGGCTCTAATCACACGCGCTGGCCCGGCCTCGGGCCTCCACCCACGCGCTCGCCCTACTCTGGGTTTTTTAATCGTGCTTCTCGCGCTTGCCCTTGTTGGGGCCGTGCTCATCCTCACTGGGGCCTATGTCCGCGCTTCTCGCACCCTCGCCCTTCTCTGGGGCTTGTCCCGCACTTCTCGCGCCGGGGCTCAGGTGGCCCATGGCCGTGCCTGGCCCCTTGACCCTTCTCAGGGTCTTCCACCCTACTCGGGCTACCTCTCACCCGCACTTGGGCCTATCTCGCGCTTGCCGTGCTCTTCGCCCTCGCTGGGGCCTATACCCGTGCTTTCCACGCTATCGCCCTCTCTGGGCTCTGTCCCACGCTAAACCACGCTCGGGGCTCAGGTGGCCTGTAGCCGTGCCTGGCCCCCTGACCCTTCTCAGGGTCCTTCACCCGACTGGGCAGAATACCGCCCTCAGGCTGGGGTCTCAACCCCCACACACCGCGCCACCCCGGTGCCAAACAGCCGTGCCTCCCAGGCACTGCTCTGTGCCCAAACAGGGCACCCAGGAACCCCCAGACTTCTGGGGAGCTCCCGTGAGGCCTCCTCACACCCCTACAGCCTCACCTGGTCCTCCGGTATAACGTAAACAAACATAACCGTGAGCCAACTGGCTATAACATAAACTAAGCCTCCTGGCTCTCACACAACTCCACACCAACCCGGCTGCAACCCAAATGAGCCTAGCAGCTATAACCCTCCAGGCCGTCCTGGCTCTTCTTCAGGCCTCCCTGTCAGAGGCCTCTCCTTCCCAGGCCATTCTGCAGGCCCTCATGCGGTCACGCAATGCTCTGCTCTATAGCAGAGCTGTTGCTTCTCAGGCTGCTAGCTGGTACCTGCCCTGCTCTGTCCCTCTGCAGAGCTCCTGCTTCTCAGGCTGCAAGATGGTAACTGCCAGCTAGGCTCCGGCCTGGGCTGTTTATAAAGGCCTGGCCCTGCCCCTTGGTGGTCAGCTGACCCAACTCTGTTGCCTAAGCACTGCTTTCAGTTGCGCTGCCCTGCTGATTGGCAGCTAAGCCTGCATTGCCCCTACTAGTAGCGAGCACCCTAGTGCTCCGCTACACTCCTCCCCCCTTAAGTTACTAACCTTCATTAGGAGCGGGGTGCGGGAGTGCCCCGTGACACAGAGTCATTTATTTTATGCTGGGCATGGAGTAGATTTTTTAAATCTTTGGCAAAGTGTTTGGAAAACTTAGAATTTTCTAAAATTAATGTAATCTGCTCCCTGTCATATGTGGTTTTCCTCCATTTTCCCTCCTTTTTTCTTTTGCCATTAAATCCATGTAGAAAATGCATGATGTCCTGCATTAGCTCCCCTTACACCATTTTAAATATTTTTTTCAGTTTAGGGCCAAAAGAAGAGTAAAAATGATGTACTCACCCCTCCCAACATATGCATTATTTGGCATGCTGCTTTCAATAATAAAAATGGTGGGGGGAAAAAACCCAGAAAAAAAATACAATGTTTTTTATAAATTAGATTTTACCATGATTTTTTCCTGCTGGTAAAGTCCAATTTAGGAAAAAGTTTTCTTGGATTTTCTTTTTTTGCTTGAAAGTTTTGAATGGAAGATTGACAACCTCTACTAAATTCTATGTCTTTGCTAGAAAAATGTTTAAATTAAATAAAATTGCATATATAGGTTAAGGAATCCATAGATTTCAAGGCAAGAAGGGACCACTGTGATCATCCAGTCTGACTTTCTGCATAACACAGGCCATTTCCACTGAAAAAATGCAAGAGAAAGAAGCACAGCAAAGGCAGAGTGATGCGGCAATAACCCCAGCTGCCCACTTGGAGTGGGAGGTGGAAAACTAAGACCTGCAGCTGCAGCCACACATTCCCAGCACTTGGAAACAGAAGTCACCATTGCCCTGTTATGCCTCTGATATAAGAACTCTCTTTCATGGTATAAGAGTAAAATCAATGCCATAAATCGCATCCTCCAAAAGTTACATTTTCTTTTTTGTTCATTTAAAAAAATAGTTTAACAGTATGTAAAGGTTATAAAAATAATGGACTGGTGTCAAAATCAAAGTGAATTGTCAGGAAATGTCAGCAAACTATATCTATCATGCTGTTTTGGAACTGAAAGTTTATTATAATTTCTTATACATCTGTACTACAAAACACTTCATGCCTACCTGCATTCCGGAAATTATGGATGATTCTTTGTGGGTGCTATCCTTTATTATGCTTCAGTAGACATCTACTTGTGTTGAGTGAGACAAGAAAGCTGCGTTAAAGAATGCTAGGAGTGTTCATTGTAGCTGTGGTTCTACTTCAAGGGAATTGAAAACTGAGGAATAATACTGTGACAAGCATCTCATGCTTCAAATGGATCTCATAGTCTGAAAAAAGGTTTGCATATGGATTTCTCTGAAACATCAAGCTATATATCTTCAATTGATCCTGGTCACATGTATTCTATCTTAGAACATGCAAGTCTGCAGAGTGTATACTAAATATAGACCTTTTTGTAATAGCTGCTTTTAAAATTTCACAAAAATCAGCCTAAATAACTAGCCAACCCCCTTCTCCTGCCCCCGCCCAACTTTCTGAAAATAAGTTATTCTGTTTTGTACACAGAAAAAAAGTAGGAAGAAAGAACCAAGCTATATTGATTTACTGGCAATTTAAAAACTGGTTTGGGGTTAAACTGAGCATCATTTTCCAAACTTCAGGTTGCTGCAATTTGGAAAACCCCCCACTTTTGGCCAAATAAAATATTTTAGTTTGAATTTTGACTCAATTTAAAGCAATAAATTGAAAATAAATTCAGAGTTTAAAACAATGTAATTTTGACTGAAAAGAATATAATTTATTTGCAACATGCCCAAATGAAATTTTGATTTTTTTTAAATGGGGGGTGGGGGGAAAGGTGTTGTAAGTGATCAATACAGCAAAAACAAAATTATAGAATGATTCAGAATTGGAAGATCCACATTTTTCACTGAAAGTTTTTGTGAAAAAAAATTACCCAGATTTAAGAAGGAACTAAGGCGCAGTCTTTCAGAAAGACTACCCTACAGACAATGCTGTAAATATCTTCATTTGGAATTGTGCACTCATTTTCATGAACATGCAGTGGACAATTTAAGAATAGAGTGTTTGAAGGCTTTCTTCTTTTCTTTCACTCCTTACTTTAAAGGATGTTTGCCTAATTCCAGTGTTAACTATTTTAGATCTATGAAAGTTAATAGTTTAATGTAGCTACTACATCATTCTTCTAATACTTAGGTAAAAGTATTGTGTTACAAAGCTAAACTGATGGGTAGCATAAGGAGGGATGAATAACAAATTCAGGCATTGATGAAAGTCACTTACAAATGCCCTCTGGCTCAGCTTCCTGATAAGGTCACTTGCAAGATGAAGGGTTAGTTCAAGACATACAGTTGAATATCAGAGAACGAAATGATCATGAAACAGACAAAGCTTGGTTTGTTACTCTAGAAAAATGAACTAATTTGTGCTGGATGGATTCTTTCCATTACTAGAGACAGTGTGTTGCATAAAAGGGGACTTTTAGTACTTTGCAGTGCTTTCACAAAACTTTTAGTTGATGTTTGAGAAGGAAATCTAGAAGCATGGTTCACTACCCAGTGACCCCATTAGATACATACTCCTGAATAAGTCCCACACTTACTACATCAATTACAGTGGTCAGTTCTCACCAGAGAGAGGCAAGCAAGGGAATCACCCAAAGGTCTGTGCTCTTTAATATATTTGTAAGTTATTTGCAAGGGGAGTGTGGGGTGAAAATCAGAGGGCTGACTTTGCAAAGCTATGCAGTATGGTAAAAGCCAAAGCTGACTGTGAAAAACTATAAAGGTATCTCAGAAAACTGACTGACTGGGCAACAAAATAGCAGATGACATTGAATGCTGATAAGTGCAAAGTGATGCAAAAGGATAAAAATAACCAAAGTGCACATAGATGAGCTCTGCACTAGCTATTACTACTCAAGAAAGAGATCTTGGAATTACAGATAGTTCTCTGAAACCATCAGTCCAGTGTTCAGCAGCTGTTAGGCAAATGAATTGTTAGGCATAATTAAGAAGAGTAGTGAAAACAAAAGAGAAAGTGCCATTAGGTCATTGTATAAATGCCATGGTACACCCACCCCTTGAATACTACCAGCAATTCTAGTGTCCCCTCCTACTAGAAGCAGAACGAGCACAGAAGAGGACAACAAGGAAGATCAGGACAAGAAGAGGCTTCTGTATGAGAAGAAATTAAATAGCTAGTTTTTTCAGTTTAGAAAAAAAAGTTGAGGTGGGGGATATGATACAGTTCTATGAAATTATGAATGATGTGGAAAGAGTAAATAGAGAATTAGTAATTGCTATCTCTCACAATACTAGAAATAGATGATATAACTAAATTATTAAGTAGCAGATTTAAAGCAGGTAGAAGGAAGTTCTTCACACAATGTGTAATAAATTTGTGGAACTCATTGCTACAACATGTTGTGAAGACTGATAATTTAGCCAGGTTCAAAAGGGGATTGGACAAATTAATGGAGAATAGTAGATCTCTTAGGAGGTGCATCTATACATGTGCAAACTGAACCAGAGTTTATTGCTACATGCTAATTTCATGTGTAGATGATGCACACAGCAGACATTAAATATGCTGGTTGGGGTACAATTTCCAAATTAGGTCTTCCTGTGCCTCTGAATGTTGGAAGCTTTAGAGGATGAATCATCCTGGACGTGCCTCATTTCAATATTCTTCTGTTTTAACTCTGCCACTGTGAAACAGGGTACTGGGCAAGATACCCCTGTGATCTGATACAGGCTCATACTTTCTAGGAGGAACTTCCTAAGCTCCAACCTAAAAATGGACTTTTCCCTGCCTAGGCTGATCAGCAAGCAAGTTTCACTCTCAATTTCACTCTCTCAGGCCTTCTCACTCCATGTCTCTATCTTAGGTAAGTCAGTAAATATTCACTGTTGAACCTCTAGTTCTCAGTCTTCTCCAACTTAGGGGAGTAACAAAATTCAGTCTTCTCCTGAACCATCCTTTTGGCTCTGGCTCTCCTGTGTGGAAGAAACAGCAAGTAAACCTTTTTGCTGCTTTCTCTAGTTTTCATCTTCACCGTTTTGGCTCAAGGAAGTCCACAAAGTCAGGAAAGTGTCCTGCTGAGCTCCTCTAAGGCTCTCCTGGCTTTCAGCCTTTGCTAGGAACCTCTCCCAACCAGCTTCTCCCCCACTGGGAAACTCCTGCTGATCCCAACACGATCCCAGCTGACCACCTCCTCCAAGAAACACTAACATATTTCTACTCAGGCCCTAGCTAGCCATGTTCTTTCAGAAACTTGGGCAAACATCTAATCTTTCTAGTTCCCTTTCTCTGTTCGCAGGTCTGTTCCTGCAATTCTTACTCACATCTGAGAGGTTATTCGCATATAGATCACTTTTATGAGCAAAGGCTGAAAGACTGGGCTCTTCTTCATAGAAACGTTGTAAAGCACTTGCATTATAAGGGCAAAACAGTATAAAGCCCTACCATTACAACAGTCTTTCAAAGGGCGAAAGTATAGTGGCTAAAGATGTTGTGAATGAACTATATGGATCAGCCTCTTTTTACTGCATGCATGTCATGGCACTGGTTATTTCTTGATACATTACCTGCAAAGGGGAAGGTGTTAATGGAAATGATGGAAAGTCTGATGAGACAGATGCCCTGCCAAACCTACCTCTGTGTTTATCCAAAAAAAAAAAAAAAAAAAAAAAAAAAAAAAAAAAAAAAAAAAAAAAAAAAAAAAAAAAAAAAAAAAAAAAAAAAAAAAAAGCAAAATATAAGGACCCATTTGCCTTTCAGGTGCAAAAGCACATTTGTACCTGGCTTAGAGCCTTCTCCTCTGACTCATTTATAACTGACTTGGGGTCCATGTGGCAACTTGATGATATTTCCACTGCTGAGAGTCACCAGTATTGCAGATCAGTCAATCATCTAGCTGCCACAGGCAAGCAACTCCTCAGTTGACCCTCCATACCTATTGGCAAGTTAACTTGGTAATCATGCCACAGCTCACATATCTTGTGGCAGAAAAATTCTCCTCTTCACATGTGTATTTGGTAAACTGAAAGACAAACATTATTTGGGGTTTAGGATTTAAGAATTTGAGTTATAATTCCATTGTAGCTGAGCCAGAGACTTGGGGGGGGACCTACAAGGACTGCATCTTTGAAAAGTGTGCCACATGTTCCTCCCATACCCATTCAGCCCTGTTGGCTAGTTAAAGAGGAGTTAGAACTGTTCTCT
>NW_017729022.1:56148418-56149686 GCF_001723915.1 Gavialis gangeticus
CCAGATTGCCCAGCGTACTTTGCAGGGGCCCCACATTATGGCTACTTGCTGTACAAGGATATACACAAGAAAAGAGAAACCTCTTGGCATTTTTCCTGAGCAACTGAACACATGTGGTAGATACAAGTCAGATACTTGTATCAGGCCACTTGCAGTCCCTACCAGTTTCTCTGGGTGTTTATAGATGTGATCCAGGAGGCGGGGCACTTTAATTAGTGAGCCATGCTAATTATAAGTGCCCGAGCAATATGTGCATCAGCATCCCCGTACTGAAAAAGGGCAGTGGTGTACTTTGAACTAAAGGTTATTGAACGATACATGTGATGCTGGAGGCTGCTGGAGTGCATTGATTTCATTGCTCCAGCAACCTCAATTAATAGCGTCTGCTCTGACATGCTGGGTTTACAGCGCGTTGGAAGAGCATCTTTGCATGCGTGTTAGTGCCCTCTATGATGTTATAGGAAAGCTATATGAATGGGTGGGCCATGTTAGTGATCAGTTCAAAATGTGGTACTCATTTTTATGTAGAAATAAGAGTTGAAACCTACATGTGTATACTTTAAAGTATTACATTTTTGTCTGGAGTAAAGCTGCATATTGTTGGTGTTCAGGGAAAATCATACAGAAAATGAAAATAGAATAAAAGCAACAGGAGATAATTACATAATAATAGTAGAAACGTGGAGACAAAGAAGAATTGTTTATCAGGTAGGAAGAAATATATTTTATGGATAATTTGAAATGGGAAGCAATAAAATAGGAAATGTAAGAGTAGAAGCATTATCAGTTAAGTTTGAATGCAATTTAAACAAGAACAAAAATGCTAAATCTGAACATATTAATTGGTAATCCCAGAACGTATGCAAGCTAGAGGTCTTGAAGAGCTAGCAAGTAAAATCATGAAACTGCCAGCTGCTTTGTTGTTGATGTTTCAATTATTCTCAGTGGAGGAGCATCTTCCAACAGTTCTTAAATGATTTCAAAGCATGATACTAAAACTGTATCAGTCCTTATATTTACAAAGTCAGATCCTCCCTTCTTAGGATCTGTATGGTTTAATAGCTTCATAATGTCATGGAGGAATAATTGTAGAACAGTTGAATTTATTGAAAATACTAAATTAGGAGGGTTTTGTAAACAAACTGGAGAAAAATAAGAATAAGATAGATGTTACCAGAACCATTTTTTTTTCATTTTTAAAAAAGAACCCCCCCAACACACACAACCAGTAGAAAGAAATCAAATAATGTACTGCCTGCATTCTTCCA
>NW_017729022.1:56154686-56156543 GCF_001723915.1 Gavialis gangeticus
ATTTTTAAAAAAGAACCCCCCCAACACACACAACCAGTAGAAAGAAATCAAATAATGTACTGCCTGCATTTTTCCAACAGCAGAAGCTTGCTTGGTAGAAGGATTCATGAAATTTTGCTGTGTAAAGTGAACAGGAGAGGTTTCCAGGTCAGCTAGATAAAGAAGTTTGTGCACAGAGAATGTACTACAGAGCACAAAGCTCTTGGATGATTCCTGTATAAGAGGGGACAAAAGAGGAGGGGAGCCTGATGGACTGCAGGAGGGCCTCACTCCCAATCCATGGACCCCAGCCCTGCCAGTGCCCTTCACTCTCAAAAAGCAGTACCCTGCCCCCCTTCCCCCCCCACTGGTGCTCCTTGCTCTTGGCCCGCAGCCCCCTGGTGCTACCAGTGACCTGCACACCCAACCCACAGTCACCTGCCCCCTGCCCCCAGTGCCCTTCACTCCCGACCCACAGCCCCGCACTCTCTACTGACCCACAGTCTGCATTATCTACCCACCTCATGCCGGTAGATACAATAATATCTACATACTTGCAGAAATGAGAGGGGGCCTGGCCAGGCTCTAAGATCACCCATTTAAAGCACTTGAAGTGGTCACACTTACACCCACTTGAATCCAGGCAGAAATGAGGTAACTGCTTTATTGAAGTGTCAGACAAATATTTGTCTGGGATGAATTTTTTCTTTTTTGGACAGTGATGATCCTGCCTGCAGCAGGGGGCTGGATTAGATGATTTGAAATCTTTCCAGCCCTGCTTTTCTATGATTCTGGTTTCTGAGGCAACCATCTAAGATAATTTGGGTGCGTCTACATGTGCAGTAGACTGCAAAGTTGTTACTATGCAAGCATTTAGTACCATTTAGTACTGTACCTAGACTCCTGGTGGCCCTGGGTGAACTTTTAGTATTGGGCCCCACTTCGCCAGAGATAATGATAATAATAATAATCGGACAATAGGAAAAAAATTACCACTTTCAGGTCCCCTTTCTTTCCGAGCCCCAGGTGGCCACCCGGTTTGCACACGCCTGTGCCTGGCTATGTTTAGTACTTGCTAGCCAAGTGCTAAATGACTGCGCAGTAACTGGCATTACTACGCAGTCCCATCACCACACAGTTATTTTTAGATGCTACTGTGCAGTAGCTCAGTCTTACTGTGAAGTAACGTTGCTGTCATGGTTCATACCTGGCAATACTATGCTGTGAGAGCAATGAGCTACAGGGCAGTAGCTCATTGCTACTACGCCATAGCATCCTGTGTAGATGTGCCCTCTGAGAGGTAAACTAAAACCAGTGGTGTTTAGGTTTAATTTTAGTAAGAACAGATTCTTTGAAAGAGATCAATTTCTCTAGCTTGTTATTGCTGGTAACTTGCAGCAAGAGCTTTGCTCTGCAGTACAACATCATATAATTAGCACAATGAGAAAAAACATCATTCTGGGAGTTAATTAAAAAGTATAGAAAACAGCTGACTCATAAGAACAATTTTTGCTGTCACATTTACCTCTGGGAGGCAGAGTATGCGGTAATCTGGACATGGGCGAATCAAGAGGGGTGCAGTGGCATAGGTGCACCCTACGTTCAGACTGGACCACACTGTGGGAGCCTCTGGAGGACTTAAAAGAAGTCCACAAATCAGGTGAGAATCCTCCCTCCCTTCCCTTTAGTGCTCAGAGGCACCTCCCCTCCTCTCTTCTTCCCCCCTCCTACTCCCCTGCTGCTGCTGTTTTCTCGGGGGGTGGGGCATGGGTGACTGGTGTCTCGTGAGTTGGGGGGGGCACGTGTCCTGCTCAGAGGCCAGTCAGCGACCAGGGGGGAGGGGTTCCCTCTGCGGCCACCGGGAAGTGCAAGCTGCAC
>NW_017729022.1:56161543-56168294 GCF_001723915.1 Gavialis gangeticus
TGCTGTCACATTTACCTCTGGGAGGCAGAGTATGCGGTAATCTGGACATGGGCGAATCAAGAGGGGTGCAGTGGCATAGGTGCACCCTACGTTCAGACTGGACCACACTGTGGGAGCCTCTGGAGGACTTAAAAGAAGTCCACAAATCAGGTGAGAATCCTCCCTCCCTTCCCTTTAGTGCTCAGAGGCACCTCCCCTCCTCTCTTCTTCCCCCCTCCTACTCCCCTGCTGCTGCTGTTTTCTCGGGGGGTGGGGCATGGGTGACTGGTGTCTCGTGAGTTGGGGGGGGCACGTGTCCTGCTCAGAGGCCAGTCAGCGACCAGGGGGGAGGGGTTCCCTCTGCGGCCACCGGGAAGTGCGAGCTGCACTCCTGGAAGTGTCAGCGGTGCTTCTCCTTGCACCTCCATTCCGTGGCTGGTGCTCGCAGGGGAGATACCGGCACTCCCGCCTGCCCCCCTGCCCATCACCTAAGTGGGGAACACTGGCTGTGAGGGGTGCCCTAACACTCTCAGAGGGTTCATGTGCACCCCTTACACATTGCCACTGGGATGGGGGAGCTCCTATCTAAGGAGCTTCAGAGCTACTCCTTCCTGCTCCAGGTGGGCTGTGCAGGGGCTGGGCATGGAAGCTGCAGGGAAAGCAGTATCAGTGAGGGTGGGGGAGGATGTACCTCTAAGCTGAGAGGGGAAGGTGGGGGGATTCTTGGTTGTGTTTGGGCCTTTAAAAAGTCCCCAGAAACCCCCAGAATATAGTCTACCTGAACCAGTTGGGGAGGGGAGCTGGGGAGAGGATACAGCCATTCCTGCAGCAAGGTTTGCTGCTCCCATACCTCTTTCCTTTTTCAAATCCTGGATCCACTCCCAAATATGTAGATGCAAAATGGACACTCTCTTACCAGGGGATGGTTCTGTTCAAGTTTCACCCACAATCCTAACTCTAATTTGTATCACCACTGTAGATTGGGAAGCTCATCCTTTTTTGCTATGCTTTGACTAGCTGTTAAGAATGTGTCTAAAAATGTCCTAATTAGGCTTTGTAGTTAATACCTTGCTTAGGGAACTAGAACTACACCCAAGGAAAAACTTCCCGATGAAGTGCTTCTCTGGGTGAAAATGCTAAACTGCTGAAATTGAAACATTCCACAACAATGTGTAGGAGTGGCCAACGTTTCAGCAAGAACTAAGAAGGTTTCTTTCAGAACAATATCTGCCAGGCAGGCATCTGTTGTAAACCTGCTTGATTTCCTGCCAGCTTGCTCATCCAATGGGCAGGTGGAAAGCTGAGAGCCTGGCACCCGAGCTTGTAGCTAGCTGACAGTGAGGTTTCCATGCTGTAGGTCAGTATGGAGCTAATCTTTTTGGCAAGTGTGCCACAAATGAGCCCTGCATCTTCCCTGAGTGCCATTTCAGTCTCTTTTCTCTGCCCGATCTGCTGCTCTGCTTTCTGTCCCATGTGCCTATTTTGAAGGTTGTATGTGTGGCAATGAGTCTAGAGACTTAAGGGTTGTTTGTTGTAGCCATGTTGGTCTAAGGACATGGGGACTAGGGACAGACATAACACATAAACTGGTTTAAGTGATCAGAAACTGGTTTAAACCTGTAACAGAACAGATGTTCAGTGCACACAAACCAGTCTGAAAATGGCTGAAACTGGTTTGAGAGAAAATTGGTTGAATGTATTATCAGACTTAACTGATTTGGGTCAAAGTGGTTTACGCAATGTCTGTCCCAGACCCCTTCCTGCTTTAAGTTAAATCAAAATCCTCCAGCATCCCAGTTGCTTTGCAACCCTGGGTGAGGCTCTGTGCTCTGCTCCAACCCAGCAGGGCTGGCCCATCCCCTCTGTTCCCTGGCTGCAGCTCTGGCAGAGACTGCAGGTACAGGGCATCTGCCTGGATTCCTCCTGCTCAACCCCTCCCGCACCACTCCCTACTGAAGCAGGAATTCCCCCCTCCCCTCTGCCTTAATGGGGTAATATGTATTAGCTAGCATACCACATGCTGGCTACGGGCCATGATGTGGCAGGCAGGACAAAGGCAGACAGGACTGTCCACTTAGGGCTTTTTGCAGCTAATCAACAGCTAGCTGGTAATATCCCCCACTTCTTTGGAAAAAGTTGTTTAAGAAGAGCTTGAACTAATGATAAATCCTTTTGTTTTCTTAATGGGGTGATAAACACCATGTTATTAACTCCTTCCTGGCCAGGGAGGAGCAGGAACCCCTCCCTAATCAGCTTCCTTCTGGGGCCTGGACATGCCCCCCCTCAGCTCAGCACTATGACAGGGAAGGGAGGTGAGGGCTGCTCTAGTGCCCCCCCAGCTTCTAGCCTGAGCCCCTGCTGGCATGTGCTGGCATTTCCTCAGTCCAGACAGGATGTCTGAACAGTTACAAACTGGTTTAGCCTAGCCAGGTTAGACTAATAGATTGAATCAATTCAGGCTCAGGTTTTTTGAATATCTGTCTCTAGGCAGGCAGACAAGGTTCTTTGGGTAGATGTGATATCTTTTATTAGACCAACTAAATAGTTGGAAAAATTGTTCTTTTAAACTTTGGGCACAAATGAAAAAAAAGGCCTGAAGAAGGGTCTTTGTGCCTGAAAGCTCTCAATGAACAATTTTTATGACTACACTTGGATTTCTTGTTATGTGAGGGTTGTGTTCCAAGAAAACCTTGCATAAAGCAAATCCATTATTACATGTAATTAATAGGGATACATACTAGCCTCACTCTACTGCCCCCTCGAACCATGACAAATTAAAAAAGTAATCATACAGTACAATAACTGCTGCATGGAGAGGCTGTGAGCTCCAAGCTGCCAGCAGCGGCATGCTCAGGGGGTGAATCAACAGGACAGTGTGGGGCAGGCTGGCGAGGCACCTGGGGGAGGGAAGCAGGGTAGCAGGGAGCACTGGCTGCTCACCACCTGGCTCCACCCTGCTTCCCTTCCCCAGGTGCCTCTCTAGCCTGGCTGGCGTGACCTGGCGTGGCTGGGAGCAGCGGGGCTGCGCAGAGAGGCTATGAGCTCCGCGCTGCACTCAGTGGCACATGCAGTGGGTATGTTGCTAAGGCAGCGTTGGCGAGCAACTTCTCCACATGGCCCCACTGTTTCCTGCTTCCCTGCCCCTGAGCCTTCGCAGCCTGGCAGGCATAATCCGGTACAGCAGGGAGCAGCAGGGCTGCACAGGGATTTTTGCACCACTGCAAGCTCCGCGCTGCCCTGGTGATGCACCTCCTTCACACCAAGCTTCAGTGAGGGCAGTGGTGCAGGGTTGTGCCCCTCAAAGCAGTGCCGGAGCTCTCAGCCTGCACTGCCCCGCATACAGATCTGGGAGGCGCAGGTCCCTGCTGCCCCTTGGAAGTGTGCGCAGCAGCAGGGAGCTGGCCTTCTTCCTGCCCCCATGAGCCACCTGAGGCTCCGTCCTGCTTCCCACTGGAACTCTGCAGCTGCACGCTGTGGCCCTGGGCCCCAAGCACCCCCTGGCTGGACAGCAACCCCAGCCCTGCCCAGCTCCCTCCCTACAGGGGACTCAATCCCCCTCTACCCCCGCCACTTACCTGCCAGAGCTGCCCTCAAGGCTACTTGGGACCATGTGCATGTACTGTACCATACACATGGTGCCCCCTGTCTCACCACCTTCTTTTTGCTTCCTCCCAGCTCCCTGCAAGCTGGAACTCTGCCAGCCTGCAGGGAGCTCATTGCCGGCCGACTTTGCATAAGATCGGATTTTTCTCACACAAAGCAAATTTCTGGTATAAATGAGGCTGTCGCATATAGGTGAATGTGCACAAAACAAATTTGCATAAAGAGAGACCTGAGTGTATTTATAAAAGTTATCATATCTACCTCAAGAACCTTGTCTGTCTAGAGATTAAGGCATTTTAGACAAGGATTGAAGGATAAACTGCACACAGCACAGCCACTTTGGTCCTGTCTAAATCACATTAGAGATCTAGGCTCAGGAGCTAAGAAATATCTATTCCCAGTTCCCAAACATACTTGCTTCCAAGCTGACATACTAGTTCTCATGGGGTTGGTCACTGGTTACATCATGCTCATTTGCCTGGCAGCCATATTGTGATCGTAAAAAGAGTCTTAATTGTTCAACCTACCATAAGGCCATAATATATGGGTTTCAATAATGCTGCAGTCTATAATGCTAATGTAAGGGGAGAGAAATACTAACAAAGATAGCTGGAGGGCTTTTCTACATGAGGGAATTTACTGAACATAATTATATTGGTGTAATTATACTGCTAGAGTTACATCAATATAACTGCCTTTATGTACACTCCTATTCTAGAGTAAGGGTTCCTTCTACAGGTTTACCTGTATACCACTCCCAGAGTGACATAAGCTAAAGCGTAAGTCCTTGGCTGGACTACAGCAATGTGATATATCTGGGCATGAATCCTTTAGTGCTTAGGAAAATCTAACTAGTACAAAATTGTGCAGCGCGGCATGTCAGAAACACAAGTTACCAGGAGCATTTCAGACTAGTCCTCTGCTCTCCAGGCTGGCTTCCTTCAGGTTATTATATCTACTCTAAAGTCTTGGAGCTTATCAAGGTGCTTCCTAAGCTGGGCTCAAGATATGAAGATCAACTAAAGTGCCACATTGAAGATAACATGGTTACCAACATTGCTCCTCAGGCAATCAAAGTAATGCTTTCCTGTGCTGTAAACAGAGCTATCTTGGCATCCCTCCTGCTCCAAGTGCAAGAGGCACTTTTTTTTAATCTCACTTTCTCTAACAAATACGTAGCAACACATCTCTCTTTATATAAATCCTACCCAGACAAAACACTTCACTGCACAGACTTGTCCCCCTAGGGAAGACGATGAGAAAATGAAGAATATGTAATAAATGTTAGTCCTAATGCTTGGTGCATTTTAATACAAGGGGCTCAGATCTCACAATAGCAAGTGTGGAATAAGAACATCTATACAGTATAATAAAATAATAATGTAATGATGACAGACAATTTTCTCTTCTATAAACAGGAGTGGAAACAATAGCAAGAAAAACATTTACTAAAAGTAACAGCGTAAGGATACAACAGGCAGAATCTGGAAGACAGTTTAGCAAGGGATTCGTAAATCTCATACCTCTCTTGACCCTGTCCTACTTCTTCCATGTAGATAGATTCATTTGACAAAAACCCATCAGACTGCAATTAAGATAAAAGAATGCAAATTTGGCAGGTAAGCAGAATACAGAATTGTGTGTAATTTCAGCTTTGTTTTAGTGTAGCAAGGCTGGTGATTTTCCCAGCTTTTTATGTACATGTAGAGATGTACTAATTTTGCCCTGAGTAAAAGTAACAACTTTGCAACTGGGATTTCCAAATTTAATTTCACTCATATAAAATTCAAATGTTTTGGGGGAGTTCTGGGCTTTTGGAGAATACCAAACAATTGCATTCCTCTTACAGGGTCTTCAAGCCTTAGGGTAACACTATTCCAAATCCTCTGTGTGCTACATTTAATTCTTTTAGAGACTACGTTTCCCTGGTGGACTACTAGGGTAATTTAGCCGGGAAAGAGTTTGCAACTCTCTGTGACTGTTAATGCTGCTGGCAGCCACAGTAAAGTTTATTTAAGGATGTGCTTTGAGAAAAAAGGCTTTGTGAGCCTTTTGCAGGCTCAAGACTTGAATAGTTTTCTCAGTAGGCAGAAAGACTTTTGTAAAAACATTTGCATAATTACTTAAACGGAACATGCCCTACAGTACCAGTCTGCTCATTTGCATATAGTTTCAATGAATTTTAAAATAAACTGGTGTAAAATAAGCAGAAAAATGGTTTGATTACCAGGGAAACAGGCATATCTTGATCCTATTGAATAATATGCACCTGAAAACTCAGCATGGTTATAGGAAGCAGTCTACCATGGTGGCACAGTAGTGCCTTGTTTAATGTGCCAGTGGCTCAGCCTAAATCTATCTCAAGGACCATGTTAGAAATGAAATGGGATATTACATTTATTCAGTAATATTTATTTTTAGAGAAATAGCTTTGGGTAAAAAGTCAAAATGTATTTCTTCTAGGCCATTATAACGCAGATCATCATTTTATAAGTATTGTTCAATTTCGCATCAAAAAATCTACATTGAAAAGAATGTTATAGGTGCTAAATCAAGCTCTCAGGAATTATGGAATGCCAGATTGCTGATGTGCTGTGACCACTGTCTATCCTACTTGCCACTAGTGGCTCAGAGTGTTTCCTTGGGCTCTTATGTCTGTCTCTCTCCATCTGTTGTTTTTTTCTTTATACTTCAGTTTGCAAGTATTGGAAAGCAGGACTCTTTGTTTTATGTTTTCACAGCACCTGGCACAAAGAGGCCTTTGGTTATGACTAGAACTTTTAGGTCACGTCTGGATGAGTGACATGTGCCTATTGTGCCATCTCAAAGCAGTTTGAGATGCCGCAGGAGGCACGCCATGAATGAAATAAAGGTTCCCTGTGCTGCATATTTGCAGTGCAAAGTTTAAATTTGATACCAGGAAGTCCCGTCCTGGTCCTGTCTGAAGGTGTGCACCAGTGGGCCAGGCCAGGCTGGGCCCATTTGCCATGTGCAGCCCCTGGGTCTCAGGTGGTGCTGCGCTGCTGCAGGGTTGTACCTGTAGCAAGCCAATAAGCACCCCAGTGGCCTGGCTGGCTGCTGCTGCCAGTGCTAGGGGCTCTACACTGCAGAAGGGAGGCTGAGGGAGGGTGGCGGCCTCCCCTCAACCCCCCACAACCCCTACCATACC
>NW_017729022.1:56168329-56184762 GCF_001723915.1 Gavialis gangeticus
CATACCCCCCACCCATTCCCACCCCACTCCTGCAAACCCCACATTCCCTCCACATCTCACAAGCTGCATGCCTAGTCACCACATAGGATGAGACCTGCTGACATGAGCAGTGGCTGCAGGGGCAGCTGTCCCCACATCCTGGTTAGGGAAGGGGTCAGGGGCAGCTCTGATTTTTCTGTGATAAAAAACCAAAAGCAAACACCAAAGCATATACATATTTAGAATTAATTTTATTATGATGATAGAGGCACTGGTAGAATTCCAAACTGCTTTAAAATTGTACATAGATCAATAAAACATTGCCTGACTGATCTCTCTCTCTCTCTCTATATATATATGTATATAGTGGAGTTTCATTTTAATTGTGCAAGAACACAGATTTTGGGTATCCTAATGACTGAATTTGAGATTTTTTTTATCAAAGAAATTACAGTTTTTAAACAAGGAACACCAGGTTTCCTGCCAGTGAGACAAGTGGCGGGACCCAGGCAGAACAGCTTGCCCAGGGGTGGCATCGGGGACCCTGCTGGAGGGCAAATGAGGCGGCTGACCTCCTGGCCATTTGGGGCCAGGAGGACATACTTTAACAGTTCAAAGCAGGCCACCACAATGCACATCTTCCAGGCGATAGCTGCCCAGATGGTAGGGCAGGGGTACACATGGCAGCAGTGCCGGACAAAGGCCAACTCTGCAGCCATGGCCCGCTGGCAGCTTGTCCAGAGGTGCAGATGGCTTTGCTGCAGTGACCATACCACAGTCCAGGTGGCTGTGTGGTCTCCATCCAGGTCTGGCAGGTATGCAGACATGGGGGTGCTGGTCTCAGGGGCAGCAGGTCACAGCCAGGTAGCAGCCCCTGCTGCCAGACTGCTGCAGTGGGTAGAGGGGGTAGGGGCCACTCTAGGTCAGGGCTGCTGCAGCAGTCCAGCTGGCACAAGGGGCTAGTGGCTGGGCCTCAGAAGCTCCTGAGGGAAAGTAGCCCTGAGCTGCTCACCAGGGTGGCTTTTTATACTGCTAGGGCCAGCATAGGTGCTGGCCCCAGCCTTCAGCTCTGCCTGGCTGCAGATCCGGGAGGAGCTGGGCAGGGTCAGTTTGCCCCAAATGGCACTATTTGCCCCACACTAAAGTTCATGTTCAGGCACATGTGCTGACGCACAAATCTCTGGCACAAATTTATGCCACTGCTATTTGATCTGCTGCAGGCACACATGCATGCATGTGTGGATGCGGCCTTAGATGCTACTGTGATACCAGTGGAGTAACAATGAAAGGGGAGAATTGAGAGTGGAGGAGAGAGAGACTCTCTCTTTTGAGTTTCAGCACCTGGCATCACAGGGGCTTAGAGCGGCAATGTCAGAGATATCTTCAGAAAATGTAGCTGCCAAATTTAAACAAGTCACTACAGAGACTGCACAAATGGATATTTTTCAGACCATTATAATGTGATCAAATCTGGCCAGTATTTCACAAGAATGACAAAGGGCATACATCCTGTGCCCAGAAGCAATCTCCCTACAAAATTTCAAATCCAAGCATGGATAAAACTGCTGGACAAAGTCTTACAACCAGTTAATATTGCCCCCAAAATGCATTAATCCCAAATCTTGTTCCTGAAAATGGTTTATTTGCTAGATCTTTTCAAAAAAGTGAAGTGATGGGAAACAATGTACAAACTTACCGTATAGGTGATGCAGATAGCAAAACCTATAGTTATTTCATTTATATTTTTAGTGATTACTGTTTACCAGTAATTGTATTTAAATACTTTATGGGTAGACTTGATCATCTAGAAACACATTTTTGGGATGACTGCAAAAATCACAGCCTACAGCTAGATGCTGATATAGAAAACCCAAGAATATATTTTCAAATAAGGTTTGTTTGAATAAGACCACCAAATCTGGTTTTCTATTATTCATTGGTTCATGTTATGATTTAAATCACAAGTATTTTATAAACTGCTGGGTATTCATCAAAGGGTTGATTAATCCCAAAAGTTTGCAGAATTACATGATTGTTTGTTTGATAATTTGACTAGAAATACATTATTTGCCACTTCTCATATATTATTTTCCAGTATCATATATTTTAATAATGTTACCGGGGAGCAAAAACATTATCATAAGGCTTAATTGATAAATAACACATTGATTATTTTTTCTTTAAAATCCATAAAGTAAATGATTTGTTATCTACAGGCTGAATATTGTCCATATATTCATCACACATTTTGACCATTCAGGATTGGATGCTGAATGACTGACAAAGCCAAAAAAAAAGAACTAAGTTCATAACTAAGATTACTAATAATGAATAATCCAACTTGACCTAATCACTACTTCCGCTTCCACATTTCTATGTATATAAACTAGGTATGTAACAGAATACTGTTAGTTATATTTGTTTTGGAGTTGTGAGGACATCTTGTGGCCAGATGAAAAAAACTCTAGGTCTCTGTCCATGACTTCTTGACAGAAGAAATATATTTAATAACCACTGTTTAGAGTAGAGCCCCTCAAAAGACCCCAAGCACCCATTGGTATATGATTTCATTCAGTTTTTTACTACAAAAAAGAGGACTTCTTCTGTTGCAAAGAACTCAGAAAAGAGCACAATAGGTCAGAAAGTTATTTGAGACTATGGATTCCTAAATGAATCTCTGGGTTTATCTTGTGAATTATGTTTGTACACCTATCACTGACAATATTGCATGACACCCTGCTGCACCCCTGAAAGGATCTCAAGGTACCCCAGGGAACTGCATCATCTTGGTTGAGAATCATGAATTTAGAGTGTAGCCCAAGTAACTGCATCAATCTTATCTTTCATCTTGGAAATAATAATAGTTCAATCATGGGTTATAAGCATTAGAGCAAACCTCACCTGTCATTTAATTGCTAGACACCTGATCCACCATTGCTTTTTAGTCTTGCTCAGTCTTTCTGAAATGTGCTCCTACTCCCTCTACAAAAGGGTAAACTCTTGATCTCAAATTCAGTTTGCTGGGTTAAGCAATGGAAAAAAATTATCCCCTGTGGGTCATTTGGCACAATGTAAGAGCCAGTGCACATAAGGCACAATTCTAAGAATCAGTGCTTTCATTTGTCTAAGTTTGAAAATGTTGTGGAACTAGGGGCTTGTCTGGAGCCTCTCATCCCTGCCTTTGAAGGGAATGTCTTCTAACAATGGGGTCATTCTTTATTGATCTCTAATAGGGTCTTTTCTGAACTAATTTTTATTACATATTTTACATTTAGATATTGAGGCAACTAATGTCCCCATTGAATTTTAAAATATTTTAAATAGGACACCCACTGTGGGACAGGAACTGATTCTTCCACTCCATTTTGCACTGGTGAGGCCTTTCTGGGTGAAGCCTTTCTTACTGGCTCCATCTATGTACACCATACTTTAAGAAAGATGTAGACAAAATGGACAGAGTCCAGAGGAAAGCAACAAAAAAGATTAGAGACCCAGAAAGCATGATATGTAAGGAAAGGTTGGAAGAAATGGAATCATTTCATTTACAGAAGAGAATATTGAGGGGGAATTTGATAGTGGTCTCTAAATACTAAGAAGGTTGCAATCAAGTTGATGATGATCACTTGGTCTTTATCTTCACAGGGGACAGGATAAAAAATGGGGGATTGAATTGCAACAAAGGAAATTTAGTTTAGATATCAGGGTGAGGAGAGGGGGGGATAATCTAAAATTTGAAGATGCTTAAACACTGAACAGATTACCTAGAGAGGTTGTAGAATCTCTTTCTATCTCTTGGCATTTTAAAATGAAGATTAGATGAACATTTGTGTGATAAAGTTTCAACATGGAAAAATCTTGGTTTGAACAGGGGGTTGCCTAAGAAAACCTCCTGAAGTCCCTTCCAGATGTTCTTCTCCATGATTCTGTAATTCAGAATTTTTGTAAAGATGAAATGTCAGGTATTTTGGAAATTTTGAGCACATATATTCCATCTGAAATCAGTGGGAGCTACAAGTGCTCATGAACTCTGAAAATCAGGCCTATAATGTCTTCATTCATCACAATAGATGTCATAGATGTTAGGGTTGGAAGGGACCTTAGCAGATCATTGAGTCCAACCCCCTGCCATGGGCAGGAAAGAGTGCTGGGGTTAGATGACCCCAGCCAGGTGCATGTCTAGCCTCCTCTTAAAGATCCCCAAGGTAGGGGAGAACATCACCTCTCTTGGAAGCCAATTCCAGATTTTGGTGACCCTTACTATTAGAGAAGTTCTTCCTGATGTCTAATCTAAATCTGCTCTCCATCAGTTTGTGGCCATTGTTCCTAGTTACTCCAAGGGGTGCCCTGGTAAACACAGCATCTCCTATTCCTTGCTGTCCTCCCCAATGAATTTGTTGTAGGCAGCCACAAGATCACCTCTCAGCCTTCTCTTGCAGAAGCTGAAGAGATCTGGGGCCCTCAATCTCTCCTTGCAGGGTTTTGCCTGCAGGCCCCTAGCCATACAAATGGCCCTTCTCTGGACCCTCTTGAGGTTGTCCACATCCCTCTTGAAGTGTGGCACCCAAAACTGGACGCAGTACTCCAACTGTGGCCTGACAGATGCTGCATACAGGAGAAGAATATTTGTTCTCTCCTTCATGCTCAGTTTAAATCCCAGCGAAGTCAATGAAAGCTATACTTAGGAAATGTTCTATACCAGTTATAGGACAGCTCTTACTTCAGCTAACATCAGAAAATAAGTGCCCCCTCCCCCTTTTTAAATAAATGCAACCAAAGCAAAAGAATGAAATAAATAAAAGTCTTTCAAGTGTGACACTGTTAACATCTATTAAATCACAGTCTAATTAAATTATACTTGTGAACTAAAGGTTGAACTACAATCAGGGAAGGAGTTAAATACAAGTTCTGTTCTATGCCTAGGCTTTACCAGAGCTCGGGAGATGGTGATGATCTTAAGTGGAGAAGCATCACAGATAATTAAAAAGGGAAACCAAAACCTGGGGTTCCATACAGTCTTGTGTTTTAATCAATCAGACTATGCATATGGAACACCTCATTGCCTGGATATCTTTTTTAATAGATTAAGGTGCTGCATTTTATCATGTTTTATTTGTTTTTATTTGTATTTATTTTGTGTCAAGATCTGCAAAACCATCGCATTGTTTCCTTAATATTCTTCAACTATGGCTAAGTATTCATTTTGCTATGATCACTGCTTTTCTGGCTGACTAGTGTCATCTCAGCAGGCAACTGAGCATACATGTCAGGCAGTGGCATGCTTCAAACATGCCATGCTCTTCTACACGTTTTACATTCAGGAATGGAAATATAAATATTAAAGTTTGAAGGGACCCCAAAATCCATAAGCCATGACTGAAATAAAGTATACTTGACTTATATTCCCACACAAATGAAGAGAGAACTAATGCCTGAGCACAAAAAAGGATTATGCAAAACATAAAACACCAAATAGAACCACATGTGCACTCAAGTACAATCGCCATGGTAACTGCTAGGCTTAAATACATGGAGACCCTGAGTCAAGATCTGTCCAATAAACACTATGGCCAGTAGGGGTGTGTGAAACAGGCTGTATTCAATTTGGATTCAGACCGAATTGGGGACAGTGATTCGATTCATTGATTTGGATCACTGTCCTGATTCAATTCAGCTGAATCTGAATCTGAAGATTCAATGCTGATTCAAAGAATCAGTGATTCGCCCATAGACACAGCTTTAAATGTTTTTCCTACATACCTTGAGGTACAAGGTGTGGCTTGTGAATGCTGGGGCAGATGGAGAATCCCACAGGAGCGTGTGGGGAGGGTCCCCCCGCATATTTGGCAGCAAACCTGGAAGTGGAACGGAAGTACTTCCAGTCCACTTCCGGGTCCAATGGGGAGTGTGTGGGGGGCTCCCCTGTGCCCCCCCACCTCAATAATCCACCACAGGGGGACCCTGGGTGCCCCCCCAGACTCAGGAGGCATCAGATGCTGAGCCAGATGGGTGCGGGGGCGGGGGGAGGGCCTGCGCACTCCCTGGTGGACCTGGAAGTGGACCTGAAGTGCTTCTGGTCCACTTTTGGGTCTTCTGCTGAGTGTGCTGTGGAGCCCCCTGCACTCCTGTGGGATGCTCCATCTGCCCCACCATTGCAGCATTCATGAGTCACCTGGTACCTTGCAGTATGTAGAATAAATATTTAAAGCTGTGTCTATCTCCAAATCTCTATATTTTTTTGAATCTCTCTGAATTGATTCAGAAGGTTCCAATTTGATTCAGAGAGATTAAAGGGCCTCCTGATTCAATTCAGATTCGGAAATTTGACCACCTAATCAGGCTGAATCTCTACTTAATTGAATCAGGGACTGAAGGTTTGCACAGCCCTAATGTCCAGGTCCTACAAAATGGCCAGGTTCTTAAAATGGTCCTGACTATAGGAGGGGATCTCACATGTGGACCAACCCTTTGTCTACTTGTATCTTCAATAAGGTTTTAAAAAATGTTTGCCACTACTCTTAGCACTGATGTGGGTGCCTTACTTTTAATGACAGCAGAAACTGATCATAGACAAAGCTCTTGTAACCCACTGGTGTTTTTAATGATATGTCATCTAATCCTGCTGAGGTTGTTTCAAAAGAAGCCATTTGTTTAATATATTTTTGTACATCTCTATTTTTTAAAAAATTGATTTTTTAATATCAAAGTTTTCAGTCTATTCTATCAGAATGTAAATTAATTCCTTTGGTATTCATCTTTAGATCAATCCAGCAGTTGCGATAATGACATTTTTGAAAGTGGTGGCTGCCTAATGCAAAGTAATTATTTTTAATAACGACTGATCCATAAAACAGAATTCATACCATTTTTAATACATGTTCTAAGCAGGAGCAGTAAAGGTGTGCGTTCTAAGAATGCATATCAAACTGTGGTTTAATCATTCATGACACATTCTTTGAAATAGTAGGTCAAAAGCTATGGTGGTATAAAAACAATCATCACTCCATTGTCTTCAATGGAGTTTTGCCTGTTAACTCCAGTAAAGGTTTTTGACCCTTCATAAGTTACAGATAAGACTTAAACTCCAAAACACACAGTGAAAAAGTTTAGAGAAGAGAGAAAGCAAGCAGTTCAGGTTTGGTTGGTAGTAGCCAGAGAAAAGAGGTAGTCAGGAGTACCAAATACAACACTGGGTCTGTTTATACCAGGCTTGTCCAACATACGGCCCGTGGGCCACCATGCAGCCCGCCAAGCCATTTTCTGTGACCCAAGGTCCCTCGCTAGGGACAGGTGGGTGGAGGAGGGGAGGGGAGCTGCTCATCCCTGCAGGGCTGGTCTTGCGTGACCTCCCACATCATGTGAGCCGGGTCCCGCAGCCACCCCGAGGGCTGTGCGGCATGGGGCTGCCCTGGCCGCACCTGATGGGACGTGCTGAGGACAGCACCCAATTTGTCTCCAGCTCAGCCCCTTGCCCCTGGCGTCCCGCCCACCTCCCAGGACCCGCCAGGCTTGGTGGCTGTGGGGTGGGAACAGGGTGCAGCGCCTGGCACAGGTAGTCGGCAGGGCAGCCCCAGGGGGGCCTCAGCAGGCGGGGTCCTGGAGTGACCTCTGTGGGGTGAGATGGTGGGAGCCGGTGTCCGCCAGTGCCCGCTGGTGTCTGCCAGGCCCTGCGCTCTGGGTATACAGCGTTGAGGCCACCAGGGCTGCGTGCATGGGCGGCTGTTCACCATGTTGAGCACAGCCATGTGGGTGGGTGAGCGAGGGGCTGCGGTGCAGCGGCCACCTTGCTCTGGCCCCCCATGGGCAGCGCCGGCTCGTGGGGCTGCACTGCTCAGGGGGCCGCTCGGGGGGGAGGATTGTCACTCCCTGCGGCTGGGCCAGGTGCTGCTCTCCTGCTGCGGTGGCTGCCTGCACCCTCCTGAGGGCCATTTGCGTTCACTGCAGGGAAGTGCGGAGGAGCAGAGCGGCCTGTGTTCCCCCGAGGCCTTCCCCCACCAGGAGCTGCCCTGGGCAGACCAGGCCTGAGACCCTGCCAGGCTGGGAACCGGCATAGCTCCCACAGTTCCATTGTCCCCCATCTCACGTGTTGGCTGGGCCCCAGCCACATCTGCCCAAGCATTGCCAAGACTTTGGGCAGTGGTGTTGCTGGTGTGGGTAAGACCTGGGGAAGCAGTGGCATAGGCGGCCCCTTGGCCTGTGTGAGAGCACCAGCTACATTGGTTTGGTTACATATTTTAACACAGCTGTCAAATATCTTCTGGGGCTGCCTTCAAATGGTGGTTGTAGCAGGCAGAAGGGTGGCCCCAGCTGTTGGGATGGCTGGTCCAGGACATCATTTACTGTAGTTTGTCACTAGCTGAGCACAGGTGGGGGTTTATGCCAGCTTTGACTATTTCAGGCTTGTCCAACATGCGGCCTACAGGGTGATAAAATATTAATATGGCTTGCCGGCCCACTGGGTGATAAAAAGTTCATGATCTGGCCCCACATTCAAAAAGGTTGGACACCCCTGGTTTATACTATGGCTTCCTCAGTGTTGAGGTATACCAGTACTTTTGACAGACTAATTGTGCAACTTTCTACAAACCCAGTGGGTGTGTCTACACAAGATGCTAAATACACAGTAGACTAATTCTACTGTGCATTAGCGCGCCATGGCAAAAGCCATGCTATTGCACTAATGCACAGTGGAATTAGTCTACTGTGCATTAGCATCACTAAAAAGATGTGCACCAGCACTACTACACAGTAGTACCAGTTACTGTGCATTCAGTTAGTACCTCTTATTACAGGTACTAAACTTAATGTGCAGTACCTACAGCACATTAATGCAAGTGTAGATGTGCACATTGGGGACTTTCCATTGTTTTACATACTCTTCACTTACTCAGCTCAGGCCTACAGTCTAGGAAAGTTTTATCAAAACAAACAAAAACAAAAACCCACATAAATATGCTCAAAGGACAATGCCCCCAAAGTAAAAAAAATCCTTTTTGAACTTGGAAAATATTTTAGAAAGAGATGAGTGTGTAGCTAACAAAGCACTCAGTCATTAATGTGTATGCCTCTTTTTTCATTCACTATTCTGTGAAACTGAATTTTCCTCTTCCACCTCATTCTGATCTCTGCTTGACAGTTCTTTGAATTATTACAAGGCTCTAGACCTGACTACTTATTTTTTCATCTTTTTTAACTTACCTCTCTAGACAAAGAAATTGTTATTCCATTGAAAACTTCCTCTGAGCCCCACCCCCCCCCACCACACACACACATTTTTTTGGTGTTTGTTGAAATGTCCATTTTCTTAAATTTCAAGGGCATACTGAACACCCTTACCTCCCCCCCACAACAAATCCTTTCATTTCTACCTGCTGGCTTATACTCTGTTAAAGGGCTTCCTCAGATCATTGTGCCTTGAGAAACCAAGTCTGTTACAAGTCTGAATGTTTTGAAAGTACCTTTTTTATCCTTTAAATACAATGTAAAGAGCTGTTCACTCCTAGGGCATTTTTCTGCATTCCTTGTCCAACACACCTAGGTAAATACAATCTTCCTGTCTTAGGTGGTGTCCTCTGCAGGCTTCTGTTAACTGATGAAAAATGACTCATTCACTTTCTCCTCTGTGGTAGATGTTATACAGTAGACTCTGACAATGATACCATTCCTGTTCTTTTTTTTTCTTTTTTCCACCAAGGGACATTCAGCAAGCCATCCTTTCACTTGTTCCTGAGGGAAAAAGAGGATGTATGCAAAAAGTGGAAATAAGGGCACTTGCTTAAGGATGAGTATAAAGGAGTAGCAAAAGCATGTTGAAGGAAAAGAAAAAAAAATAGAAATGCTAAGGTTCAAAATGAGTCCCAATTAGCAAGGGACATAAAAAGCAACAAGAAAGGGTTCTGTGAATACATTAGACATTAAAGGAAGACAAAAGCAGCTTTAGATCCACTCCTCAACAGACGAGACAAAATAACAGATGTTGCAGAAAAAGAAATATTCAATAGCTTTTTTTGTGTGTGTGGGGCTATCTTCATCACAAAAAAGACCAGCTAATTAACACAATTACTTTGGACAAAGGAATGGGAGTGCAGGTCAGCGTAGGGAAAGAAAAAGATTAAAGAATATTTAGAGGTATTCAATTCAGCAGGGCCTGACTACATTCACTCTAGAGTACTTAAGGAGCTAGCCAAAGCAATCTCTGAACGATAACTTGTTAAAGTTGAAAAATCCTGGTGGACAGGGGAGGTTCTAGAAGACTGGGAAAGGGGAAACAGTTCTTCTTTTTAATGGTAGTTGTAATTATTTCAAAAGCTTGCTGCTCCACTCCAGTGGTAGGGAACACATGCCCAAAGTAAGGTACTTACATTGGGCCCCAACAATTGCTGTCAGGTGCAGCACCCTGGGATGCATTGTCAACTGCAGGAAAGGTGTTGCGGGTAGGCTTCTTGGGAGAAGCGAAACAGACCCATGAAAGCTCAGCCGCTGGTGAACTCAGCCACTGTTTACCCATGCCTCTGTGACTTCCCTCTTTCTCCATCCCCTGTGCTCTGTTGTACACCAACAAGGATGGCCTGAAGACGTGAAGCAGGCAGCTCAGAAAAGAGATCATTCAGAGCCTGGGATTGTAAACAGGCAAACTGCCAAGATCAGCTTCAGTAAATCAGAAATATCCTCTGTTCTCAGCCAGAATAAAATTTCTTGTTATAAAAGAATCTAATTTTGAGAATATATATATATATATATATGTAAAAGAAAGCCTTCTCAGGAGTTTTCTTGATGATCTGACTGGCATCCAGGCCAGCAAAATGGGAATCTGCACAAAATGTTTTTAGTTAATAAAAGTGTGTCCATAAACCCTTGCCCCCACAGCTATTGTTAGTGAATCAGGATGGGAGAATATTAAATTATGTTTTGATGACATAATATGGACTGAAATGCAGTGCAGGAAGAAATAATACATATTTACTGCTAAGGATTACTTGAATTTAATATTTTTTTTGGTTTTTGTTAGGGTACATTATGTGCCAGGTGCAAACCAGAGAAGTTTTTATTTTAGCTGCAATGGGTTTGTTAAAAAAGAGTATATAGATAGGTAGGATGCTTTCTTGCTGGTAGGGCAATTGAGCTGAGAATGTCGAGTTTTTTATGCTTGTGCACAGTGTTGCTGTTACCTGTGAATACCTGGGCAATCAAACCCTGTATATTTTCAAGGACATAGCTAGAAACTGAACATACCATTTCATGCAAGAGAGGTTTCCCACATGTTTGGTTTAGTGAGTTTGGAAGCTTAAATGCTACTTTTAATGCAGTCTAGCACAACAACAAATTGGTCTCAGCTTTTGAAAATAACTAGACAAATCCTAATTCTTGTCTAGCCTTTTCTCATTCTGTAGTGTTATCATTGGTAAACATACCTCCAGTTTGGTATTAAGTGGTAAACTTTTGATGTACTCCAAATAACTTCCATAGCTGCCATAAGAACAAGATAAATCCCACTGGACAAAAACTTGTACGTATCATTCGAGGTGCTATAACAATAAAATGTTGGGGAGGCATAAGAAGTGTTGCTTCTGCTCAGCTGTGTCTTGGCCTCCATAACTGCATTATTCAGTGATTTAAATCATGGCTTCTGAAAGAAGTTGGCTGTATTTAAGTCTAAAGGAAAGCAAAGATAAGGACACGTTCTACTTTAAAACTTCAAGCAATCAGAAAATCTATAATAAGTCAGTTCTGATTTAGAAAAGCATCCCAAAGGACAACTCTATCTGTAGGCATTTTAAAGATGCCTATCACAATATCGCCTGATGGTTATCCAAAAATCATTGCTGTATGTATAAGTCTAGAAATATCTCAAAAATCAGGCGCTCTTATGAGAATTTCAAGGCTTCCTCATTTTGTCTGGGCTGAAATTACAGTGAGACTTCTGAGACACAGCAATATTCCTAGTTCTAATCAAAACACATTAGCACAGAGATTCACAAACTTCTTGAACCTCAAAAATGGTTTAAATCAGGTAGGCCAAAAATAACATTATAACTTATTTTTAGTTCACCTATGCAATCCCTGTCAGTCACTTTGAATTGGGACTGTTTGATTCAAATGGGACTTGATGACCTTTTTTGGTGCACAAACCAAATAGTGCTTTTTCAGGAAAACGGCCACAGGATGGGATAAACCATATTTCTAGGGCCAAATGAAGCCAGGAGAATGTGGGGCAATGATTACAGTAGTCTTTGGGATAAACAGGCATGGGTGCATACCGTCATTTCTGCACTAGGTCTATGTTCATGTGGCTTACTTTAAGCTGCCTAAACATAGACTAGAACCAGGTACAGACATTACACATAAACTCGTCTATACCTGTAACAAAACCAAAGTTTGGCGCACATAGACTGATTTAAAAATGGTGGAAGCCAGTTTAAGATAGGCCTGGATCGATGTGCACTCAAACTTAATCAGGTTAGGTTAGACCAGTGCATCAAACTTCTATACCAGATCCCTGATCAATTCATGTTAGGTTGCTGTCTGCTGGCCTCCCAGGCACCTTGGTGGCCCCCTGCTAGACTCTCTTGGTAGGAGCCATGCTAGCACTCTCCCTGTGCTTCCCTGCTTCAGCTGAGTGCCCAGTGGGGCCTGCCTCTGAGCTCTCATAGAGCTGGGCCAGCAAAGCCTCTGTCCCCAGCCCCACCTCCTGCCTGCAGTGAGCTGTCAGCTGCAGCTAGGTAGGTGAGGTCGGGGAAGAATGGAGGCTTCTGTTGCCTGGATCCAGCAGCCAATCATTGGTGGCCTTGCTGCTTGGCTGTGCTCAGCATTCTCTGGCAGCCCGGGGAGCCCACGGGACCTGCTGGGAGGTGTGTGGGAGCACCCCCAACCTACTGGCAATGCCCAGTGCAGGCAGCCTGCATGCTGCCTCCCCCCCTCACCAAAGGGCAAATGTGTGTTCTGTTCACTCCAAACTTGTGCCACTCACAGAAACCCACATATGTTTGATTCTGCCTTTGAGTTTTTGAATGTTTGTACCTAGCCTAGGAGTGGCACATGCAGCCATTTGCCGCTCCTGGGAACCATGCAAGGAAACTGGTATAAGCTTCATGGGGTGATGGTCAAGGACACCAGGGGGGCTGGGTGGAGCTGAGAGCAGCCTTGCCCTGGGTCTGGGATGCCAGGGGGGATGGGAAGACCCAAAAGCAGCCTTGTCTGGGTCATGGACGCCAGGGAGGCTGGGAGGAGCCGAGGGGGACACCAAGGGGCTGGGACAAGATGTAAGACAGGGATGAGAGGCCTAGAGACCAGAGACAGAGAGAGGTCTGAGGCCAAAAGTTAAAGCAGGAGTCACCTGTCTTAGTTTATACCCCTTAATTACTTCTCTTAGCATATACAGATTTTTAAAACTTACTAAATGCCATAGTGGTGAAATTTGTGCTACTTTGACTTTTGCTTCCATTTGCTGACCAATTTACATTAGTCATGCAACTAATCCTGAGACCACTACGATAACATAAAACAGCATAGAGAAAACCATAATTTCTATGCTTTCTCTCTATAGTAAAAACATTGATAGTTTAGGAGGTGGTAAAAGTTGCCACTGGAGGGCAGTGTTTTACACAGAATTTCAGTTTCAGGTCTTAAACAGAGTGTGACCACAGGTGTTCAGCTGATTAAAACTTTCATCCAAACACTAGTCTAACACTTACTTGAATTCTGTGTTTATTTCCCTGACAGAAATTGAACCGACAGTCATATTATGGAGAAACCACTGCTTCTGCACAATAAAAGTTGATACCTGCTTTTCATTATGAGCCCAGTTAGGGCCTCATTTCTGCAGTTCTCAAGAAGGGTCTTTTTTATTTTGGAAGTTGTGCACATGAGTGGCAGGCAGAGAACTTTCTCTTAAAATTTAGATAATTTAGACAAGCTATTTATTTGATTCTGGTCCCTGAAACTTGAGTTGTGAAATTGCCTGTAACTTTTTGCTGTGTGTTTTAAAAACATGGTTTGTAAAATGTCATCTAAAGCATACTTGAAAGGCCTACTCTTAGGATTAATTTTGAGACCAGGAAAGGCATATGGGAGAACACTGAAGTGACTTTATTTCAGCTAAGTGAATGCCTCTTTTGTGTTTGCCTGTTGTGGATATTTAAGCAACCAGGCTTTCCTGGCATGAAGGCTTCATAGATTTCATAAGCGTTAGGGCTGGAAGGGATCTCGTAAGATCATCAGGTCCAGCCCCAGCCGAAGGGGCAGGAAGTCAGCTAGGGTCAAAGGATCGTGGCAAGATAAGCATCCAAATGTTTCTTAAAAGTGTCCAAAGTAGGTGTTTGCAGCACCTCTTGGGGGAATCTGTTCCAGGCTTTGGGGGCTCAGACAGTCCAGTCTAAAATGCTCTTGCAGGAGTTTGTGACCATTGGACCTTGTCATCCCTTGGGGTGCTCTGGTGAACAGGCATTCCCCCATATCCTGATGCACACCCCTTACATACTTATAGGCTGCCACCAAGTCCCCCCTGAGCTTGCACTTCTCCAGGCTGATGAGTCCTGTAGCTCACAGCCTCTTTTCATAGGGCCTGTTCTCTTGCCCTCTGACCATGCGCGTGGCTCTCCTCTGGACTCTTTCAAGCTTTTCCACATCCTTCCTGAATTGTGGAGCCCATAACTGGAGGCAGTACTCCAGCTGTGGCTTCACCAAGGCCGAGTACAGTGGGAGGATGACATCTTGGGTCTTGCTTGAGATGAATCGGTAGATGCAAGCCAGAGTTTTGTTCACTTTGCTGACTGTAGTATCACATTGGTGACTCATGTTCATCTTGTGGTCAGTCATGATCCCCAACTCTCTTTTGGTCATGGTGCTAGTGAGTGTAGCATTGCTGAGCCTATAAATGTGATGAGCGCCCACCCCGAGGTGAAGAACCTTGCATTTCTTCATATTGAATGTCATCAGGTTTTCATCCACCCACATTGCAAGCTTATTGAGGTCAGCCTGAATCACCAGCCTATTCTCAAGTGTGGATACTCTTCCCCAAAGTTTGGTGTCGTCAGCAAACTTAGCCAGTCTACTTCTGATACCAGCGTCCAGATCATTTATGAAGACATTAAAGAGTACAGGTCCAAGAACAGAGTCTTGGGGGACACCACTAGTAACTGAGTGCCATGTTGATTTGGTTCCATCATCTACCACTGTCTGGGTCTGACCTTGGAGCCAGTTCCCCAGCCATCGGGTTGTGGAGTAGTTGAGACCACAGTTGCCCAATTTTTCCATGAGGACATCATGGGACACCAGGTTAAAGGCTTTTTTAAAGTCCAAATATATGATATCAACCTGTTCCTTTTTGTTCAGGTGATACGCCACCTGTTCATACAAGAAAATGAGATTGGTCAGGCAAGACCTACCCACAACAAATCCATGCTGGCTGTCCCTCAGAACATTGCCTTCCGTTAGCCTGTCAAGAATGATTTCTTTGATAATTTTTTCCAAGATCTTCCCAGGGATTGAAGTCAAACTGATTGGCCTGTAGTTTCCTAGGTTTTCTTTCCTCCCTTTCTTGAAGATAGGCACCACATTGGCCCTCTTCCAATCTTCAGCTACTTCACCTGAGCACCATGAGTTCTCAAATATCCTTGCCAGTGGCTGTGCTATGATGTCTTCCAGTTCCTTTAGCACTCTTGGGCGCAATCTATCTGGACCACCTGATTTGTGAGGGGTCCGTGCTCTCAAGATGCTCCCTCACAAGATCCATGCCAATGGTGGGCATATATTCATCCTTACCCCAGTCATCCCACATCATGTTAGGCAGAATAGTCCCTTTGGGCTGGTGAAAAATGGACACAAAGTAATCATTAAGCAGGTTGGCTTTTTCCTGGGTGTCAGTAGCCAGCTGCCCCAGCTGGTTTAGCAGGGGTCCAATGTTGCCCTTGTTTTTCTTTTGACTCCTCACACATCTGAAGAAGAACTTTTTATTGTTCTTGATTCATGTAGCCAGTTGGAGTTCAGTTGCAGCGTTGGCTTTCCTGGTTTGCTCCCTGCAGGCGTGCACCAGCGCAGAATACTTCTCCTTAGTGGTGTTTCCTGTCTTCCATCCTTAGTAAGCCTCTCTTTTTAGACGTAGGAGGTCCATGAGTTCGCTGTTGAGCCAAAGGGGTTGTTGAGCACTTTTACCACCTTTCCTATGGGTTGGGATGGACTCCCCTTGTGCTTCTAGGATCACTTTCTTAAGGGGCAACCACTCCTCATGAACTCCCTTCACTGTGAAATCATGGCCTCTCAGGGCCTCAAGAACAAGCCTCCTGAGCTTATGAAAGTCAGCTTTCCTAAAGTCGAGGACTACTGCATTGCTGGCTGACTTTCTAGCTTTGCAATGGATAGTGCAAGTGATCAACTCATGGTCACTGTCACCTAGCTTCCCTTTGATGCTTAGGTTGCTGATTAGATCATTCCCTTTAGCCAGTACCAGTTCCAGCAGCACC
>NW_017729022.1:56189762-56191137 GCF_001723915.1 Gavialis gangeticus
CTCACAAGATCCATGCCAATGGTGGGCATATATTCATCCTTACCCCAGTCATCCCACATCATGTTAGGCAGAATAGTCCCTTTGGGCTGGTGAAAAATGGACACAAAGTAATCATTAAGCAGGTTGGCTTTTTCCTGGGTGTCAGTAGCCAGCTGCCCCAGCTGGTTTAGCAGGGGTCCAATGTTGCCCTTGTTTTTCTTTTGACTCCTCACACATCTGAAGAAGAACTTTTTATTGTTCTTGATTCATGTAGCCAGTTGGAGTTCAGTTGCAGCGTTGGCTTTCCTGGTTTGCTCCCTGCAGGCGTGCACCAGCGCAGAATACTTCTCCTTAGTGGTGTTTCCTGTCTTCCATCCTTAGTAAGCCTCTCTTTTTAGACGTAGGAGGTCCATGAGTTCGCTGTTGAGCCAAAGGGGTTGTTGAGCACTTTTACCACCTTTCCTATGGGTTGGGATGGACTCCCCTTGTGCTTCTAGGATCACTTTCTTAAGGGGCAACCACTCCTCATGAACTCCCTTCACTGTGAAATCATGGCCTCTCAGGGCCTCAAGAACAAGCCTCCTGAGCTTATGAAAGTCAGCTTTCCTAAAGTCGAGGACTACTGCATTGCTGGCTGACTTTCTAGCTTTGCAATGGATAGTGCAAGTGATCAACTCATGGTCACTGTCACCTAGCTTCCCTTTGATGCTTAGGTTGCTGATTAGATCATTCCCTTTAGCCAGTACCAGTTCCAGCAGCACCTTACCTCTTGTCAGCCCATAAACTTCTTGAGACAGGTAGAGCTCATCCACGCATATAAGGAAGCTTTGAGACCGACTGGATTTGGCTGAGTGCTCTTCCCAGGAGATGTCTGGGTAGCTGAAGTCTCCCCTGACAACCATATACTGAGAGCCTGCAGCTTCGGCTTTCAGAAAATGAATTCCAATGTGACAGGTGAAAATATTCGCAGGGAAGAGTTTTTAATTTGTACATACCACTGTCTGCAATGGAAACATTCAACTACTTGTGCAATCTGAGAACTAAAACAGTACCAATAATGTAGTTTGGCTGATAAATTGCAGCTGACTGCCACAGCTCAATACTAAATACTTAGAGAGACAATGTGCTATTAATCTAAAAAGTAAAAAATAAATCACATATAATTTAATGAGATAACTCAAATAAGAAAGCTGCACACTTTATGATTAGGGCCTGGTTTAAATCACAATTTCACATTTTTCATGAAAATCATGACATCACAACAAATGCGAATTGCAACAAAATGCCATGATATGGCTGCTTGCTGTTTCCCAGCAAGTGGCCATATCATGGCATTTTGTTGCAACAAGATGGCTTCTGTAGGCTGGGGAAAGCAAGAAAAGCAGCAAAAGTCTAG
>NW_017729022.1:56191148-56198198 GCF_001723915.1 Gavialis gangeticus
AGCAAAAGTCTAGCAGCCTGGAGGGTGGGGGGGAGGGATTGTGCTGAGCTCATTGTCATCACTGCTGATTGGCTGATGCTGAACTCAGCATCAGACTTGCTGTCAATTGGCCATAAGTCTGGTAGAGCCAAGCAGCATTTTTTAAAAGGGAATTTCTTCCCTGCCTGTCAGAAACAATGTGGGGTAGACGGCCACCACTTCTGTTCTTGCTTCTTCTAGTGAGGTGGGGCAGGAGGGTATAGACTTTTCAGCAGCAATCAGGCCTTTGGGAGCAAGGCCTCTGTTGCTGCAATTAAACCTGGCCCTAAACCTTCCTCTTAGCTAATCAGGAAGAAAGGGGTGTGTGTGTGTGTGTGTGGGGGGGGGGGACACACCATGATTTGGCCAAGAAAATGGCAGCCCCTGCCACAATTAGGTCATGATATTAGTTAGCTGGGCCCACAATTTAAACCAGGTGCTACTTATGATCCATATGAAAATATTCCGTGAGAACAAAAAAGGCTAAAATGCACTGATTTGCTATTTTGCTGTACCCAGACAATTACCAAAAGCCAGAGCTCCCATCTCAGTACCTGTGCTTTTTATCTTCTCTTGACTCCACTTGCCCACTAGGCACAACTGTTCAATCCTCAGTAAATTCAGCATATACTCATCTGAGTTCTGCTCCTAGATTCAACTGTGGTGCCAGTAATGGCCACAGATATCATTATTAAGATCTATACCCTGCTACCTGAACCAGTTCAGCTTCTCCCTAAGCCTCTCTGCCACGTGCCACTGAAGAGGCTGTCTCTTGAAGAGACTTTTGGGTGCTGAGGAGATTCAAGGGATTTAGTTCCCTCTGATATACACTGTGCTATATTTGGGGGAGAAAGGAAGACCACGTCCTCAAGCAGCATACCACTTGGTTTGGAACATAGGTCCCCTCCCATAACAATAGCAATGCATTGATATTACACCTTCAGAGTCTGCAGGATATAGGGACTGTAGTATTCTTCCAGTTCAGAAAAATATAACCTCTCTCCTGTAGTTGCAGATTTAAAATCCCCTCCCCTGCCTGTGGCTGTGGACGTCTTTCAAACCCCTTAGAAAATATTCAGATACAAATATGCACATTTTATATCGTAGATGGGAAAGTAACAACAAAGAAGAAATATGAATCTGCTGGGCAGAGGTAAGGTTATTGTCATTTACTAACAGTATTCACACTTTCAGATGTTTGGAATTCAAGTTCGTAATGAATTTCCTGGCTCTTTGATAGCAATTTTTGACATCAAAGATGGTCCTGTATGAAGTTTTATCCTTCCGTTACTGATACAGCATGAGGCACTCTCATGCTGTGCTCTGGCTTAACATTTTTTGCTCTAAGACTGTCTTTTCATGAGCTTTATTGATATGTGGAACTAAATTCACTCCTCTGAATTTATATTTGAACAACCTATTTCAAATTTGAAGCTTCCATTCCCTCCTCCACATTATGAATGATGTAGTTGCAAATCCATGCAAAATGTAGGACTGTAAAAGTAGGGAAAAGCCAGGAAGTGGTGCAGCAAATACTAGAATTACATTGTCTGGCTCTTGCTGAGAAAATGAGTTTATACAATTCTTGCAGTAGAATAGCAATGACGTTTTCCTCACCAGAATTAATATGTAGGGTCAGTGTTTCCATGAGAAAGCCTTGTGTCACAAGACTGTAAACTGAACATTTATTTTAGGAGGTCGCTTGCTTAGCAGTATACAATTGTCTAAATTAAATCCATTGGCTGCATAGGAGTATTTTTAAAAGCTTGATATTTTCCTCATTTAAAAGACCTCATTTAAAACTTGTTTTTTATTGTAAGACAAATGGGCATTATGAAGTCTAAACACCAAGGAGGTTTTTGTTGACAGGCTTATATTGATGGCCTATAAGTTCTGGTTCTTAGCTGATAAAGTCATCCCTCAGCTCTGCCCCCTATAAAATAGGAAGATCTCAACAGAAGTCCCTCTGGCTGGGTAGAGGAGGGCTAGGGACAGACATTACACACAAACCAGTTTAAGTGATCAGAAACTGGTTTAAACCTGTAACAGAACAGATGGTCAGTGCACATAAACCAGTTTCAAAATAGCTGAAACCGGTTTGAGATAAACCTGGTTGAATGAAGCATCAGACTTAACTGATTTGGGTCAAACCAGTTTATGCAATGTCTGTCCCAGACCCCTTCCTGATTTAAGTTAAACCAGACTCCCCCAGCATCCCTACATAATCTTTGGCCTGGGCGGGGCTGTCTGCTGGAGCAGATCAGAGCAATGTTGGGCCCGCTCTTCTCCTTCCCAGCTAGATCACTATCACTGCTCTGGCTGGCTGAGGGACTGCAGCAGCTGCCAGGCTTCCCCCTCTCTCCCATCATTCTCCCTGTTGGCTGCTCAAGCTGGGATCCTCCCCTCCTGCCCCTCTCCCTCGGCAGGGACCTGGCATCATGCTCCTCCCCTCCCCTACTGCTGAGAGGTGTGGGTCTCCAATTTCACTGGAATAAAGGCAATCAGCTAGTGGCTTGCAAATGCAGTTAAGAAGAGCTTGAAATCTATGAGGGCTTGATGGGCTGATAAACTGGCTGCAATCTGTTGGTCTTCAAGAAGGGGCAGAGAAAGTCCCCATCTGCTGTCTTGGTGCATGGTCTGCCTGCCTGTGAGAGGGGGAAGAGTGTGGGAGAGGAGGTGCAGCCACCACTGCAGCTCCAGTCACTGCTTCTGCATTTCTCCTTTTCAAAATCCTGGGTCTGCCTATGTATGTGGCTAAGTCTTTCTTTAGAAAAATCAGACTTGTGTGTGAACACTGACACCTGGCAATATCCCAGTACAGAATTCAGCTGCGACATCCTTCCTGTGCACATTAAGTGAAATCCTGTATATTTTACTTTGGACCTGGGCACATAACATGCTTTAATTAGTCCTTACACTAGTGAAAAGGCCAGTGTAACTTACTTGGATCTTGAATAGAATTAACACAGGAAAAAGCTAGGATGGCCAGCATCTGTTCCAGGAGAGTGGTTTGTTTGTGTGCTCTAGATTCCCATATAACCAATGTAAGTTGAAGCAGAGTAAATATGTCACGTGTCCATTTCCTTAGGCAAGCCTTCTCCTGAAATCACTTGGAGATTTGCCTGAGTAAAGATGACAAGACCTTATCCAATATCAACTTTTCAAAATACCATAAATAAGATAAACAAAAAGTTTATTGATTTTTACAGTGTATTCATCAAAACAGAGCTTATTTCTAAGACACCCTCTTTCCCAGCCAGGAAATGAGGCTTGGGGTACAAAAGCAATATTTTAATAAACTAAAGCTTTATTCTAGGACTGGTCAGAACAAAGCAATTAAATAAAAATGGCATGTCTGGAAACTGTTTCTACCTGGACAGCTGCCAGAAGCCCCTGGGTTGGAATACTTAAACATTTAATTACTAGAACAGCACTAAATATTAATAAAGTTGCTACTGATAATAACACTATTTTCAAAATCTTTTATTGCCTTTGAAAAATTGAGATTAATGCTCACAGTATAAAGTATGCCAGGAGAAAGTTGTTAGGGGTTTCTAAACAATATTTTTTTAATATTGTATAACATGGCCAAGTAGAGAAGTGGTTCAAAACTCTGAATAATAGTATAGACTATTAGTAATACTAGGATATAGAATAGGATAGAATGCAGTAGTATTAGAATCATTATCATACTAGCACCCCCTGCCTTGGTTGCACAATGCATTAAGGAATGTAATCCTGGATCCTTATCCATTTGTAATCTCAGATGTCAAAGAATTACAAAACTAAACGATTGTGCCTTCTCACTTAATTCTACTCTTGGACAAGCCAGCAATGCCTACATTTCAGAGTCTGGTATACTTTGCAAAAGACACAAGCCCACTGGTTGCCATCTGATTTTAAAACCTCTGCAGTAGTGTTGTCAAACCCTACTGTGACAACAAACCAACCTACGTTCTTCAAACTTCTCCTTTAGCTTTTAATCAGTTAAATATCCTGTTTGCTTGCATGTGTCAAATGGCATTTGCAGCATTTTTCAGTTGTGCATGACAATTTTGAAAATTTGCTAATGTCTCTGGTTTCACAGGATGGAATTGATTGGACACCCATTTTGCTGATAGATGATGAGAACTAGGTGGAAGAGTGCAGGGCAGAGATTGATTCTATAGCTTTGGAAACAAGTGGGAGGTTTACAAAAAAAAATATCACTTGATTTGGCATTTTCAGACAAAAGCAATTCTAGTCTGAAGTTACAGGAATCATTACCTGGCAAATAATGACCTCTGAATGATGACAAGTCTTTGTACTAGACTACCCAGATTTTTTCCTCCCCTCAAAAGGGGCATGCTCTTTTGAGAGAACTGTTCTAGATGCACTCAGTACATACAACAGGGTTTTTTTTCCTGCTGCAAATCATGTCAATGGAGAGCCCAGAGAGTAGTGTTTTTCTCATCAGTGATTCCTGAGGAAGAAAGGCAAAGGCCTATATTCTTCAATTGTCTCTGAAATTCCAAACCCCTCCATAGCACTATATATGTACATTTATGGTAACACAGGTTTAAAAGTAACTTCAGTCTCCATATTGGTTTTAACATCTGTCTGCACACCTTCTTTTTGTGAAATTCTCTACCAAAGGATTGAATTGTTACATATCAGGGCATAGGCAGTCCAGCTTTGGTTAGTTCCCTGAAGCACAGAGGTAGTTCAAGTTGGCTTTCCAGGGAGCTGTGGTCCAGAAGGGTCTGGTGTCAGAACTGGATTTAGATGCCGTAGCCAAACTCAGTATGAGCTGGAGTAAAAAGCTGAAGCCAGAGATAAGGTAAGACAAGAGTTAACTGGGATCAGAAACCAAAAACCAGAGCTGAAGGTCAAACTAGAATCATGAGAAGATAACCAAAAATCAAGGAATGTTAAGGGTCTTGCCAGAGTCAGATCCAAGAAGTAAAACCAGAAGACCACTAAGGAAGCACACTAGAGATCAGGAGCAAAAACTCTCACCTTTTACCACACAAGGAGGCTGCAAGATGGCCCTGGCTTTTAAGGGCTGGAGCAGGTGGGGCCTTCTGCCTGTAGCTTCAGGAGATTGGCAACCCTGACTGCTTCGCTCAGCCCAGCTGGGACCAGGGCACTGCTCTGGGCTTGCTGAAGGTGGCCTTCCTTAGGAGATGACCTGCCCTGATCTCTTGATTGGGACCAGCTGGGTCCAGCTCTCTAGCCTGGCCTCATTACACTATGAAGAGCTGACATGAAAATTCTTTAAAGCAAATATGGGTAATTATTGGTAATAAGTTAGAACCCTCATCAGCTTTCATAATTTGATCTGAGTGACCATTTTTCCTCACAAGTCTGTGCAACCAGTGTATCAAGGACATGATGGTCTCACACAAGAGAGGAAAAAAGTTAAAGGTATTTCTTACTTGGGGAACTTGCAGTTGTCATGTAAACATGCTGGAGCAATAGGTAAAGCTAAGCAGCCTAAGGCTAAGGAAAGACATTACGTATAAACCAGTTCAGGTGATCAGAAACTGGTTTAAACCTGTAACAAAAAAGATGTTTAGTATACATAAGCCAGTTTGAAAATGGCTGAAACCAGTTTGAGATAAACCTGGTTGAAAGTAGTATCAGACTTAACTGATTTGGGCCAAACCAGTTTATGCAATGTCTGTCTCAGACCCCTTCCCGGTTTCAATTAAATCAGATTCCCCCAGCATCCCGGCATGCTCTCTCGGCTGGGTGGGGCTTTCTGCTCCTCAGCAGGGCTGGCTCCTCCCCTCTGCTGCCTGGCTGCAGTTTTGGCAGAGACTTGCAAGCACAGCAGCGTCTGCATGCTTCCTTCCACTCCCTCCCCTCCCCACTCTCTGCTAAGCAGGCATGCCCCTGTCCCTCACAGACACCTCTCAGCATTAGCTAGCAGACCACATGCTGGCTACCTCTGAGTTGCAGCACATGGGACAAAGGCAGAATCAACAGGTAGCTGATAATGTCCCTCTGTTTTCTTAATGGGGTGCTAAACACTGAGCTAGGGGTGATAAACTTTCCCTTCTGGGCTGTTTAGGAAGCGGGGAGAGTGGGGGGGGGGCTCTCTCTAATCAGAGCATCCTGTCTGGGCCTGGCCACCCCCCCCCAGCTCAGCTCTGTGCAAGGGAAGGGAGGGCTGCTCTAGCACCTCCTGGCTTCTAGCCTGAGCCACTGCAGGCATGTGTCTGCATTTCTGGGATGTCTGTCTGGTTACAAAACTGATTTAGCCTAGCCAGGTTACACTAACTTGCAAAGATTGAATCAATTCAGGCTCAGGCTTTTTGAATGTCTGTCGCTAGCCTAAATGTCCATTCACTCCACACAACAGACTGTGCTGCTGTAGTGTGAGTGGAGCAGCATACTAGTGATGCTAAATTTTTGGGGTTTTTTCTAGCAAAAGGTTGAAGTAATCCACACCCTGCAACTCTGGAAAAAATGAGTGAGAACTACCGTTTGCTTTCAGTAATGCTTGTTTCCCCAAAGGCACCAGCTGAAATAGACCCATACTCCTTGGAGAATAAAGAATTGCCTTCCCAGTGAGGATACTCCTGTTTAGGAATGGGACAAGTTGGTCATGGCAGGTGATGTGGTGCTCCAATTCCTTAGGCAGCCCTAGTGGCTCCTAGTCCTTATCAAATATGAGGCTGAATCAAACAGCCCTGGAAAAGCTTATTGTTTCTCATATCAATTGAGGAAACTCTGCTGTTTTAAAAATTGAAAGCAAATGGAGAAAATTACTGACTGCTGTATAGCAAGCAATATTTCTCTTGATCTAGAGAAGACAACAGTGGATACTTACAACAGAGTAAGTGAGAAGCACTAAGATTCTTTCAAGTCTTACTCTGACTTATTCAATAAAGCATACAACAGCATATCTCACCTCCTGCAATCCAACATGAGCAGTTTACATTTTTGACCCCTCTTAATGTTCTTTTGATGAGTATTTTTGTAACTCCTGGTTACTTTCCCTTCTTGTTGTCACAGCCCCGGAGCTGGTGAGCCAAGCTCACGGTC
>NW_017729022.1:56198209-56208518 GCF_001723915.1 Gavialis gangeticus
TGCTCAGGTCCCTTCCAACCCTAGAGACTATGAAACTATGAAACTATGAACATGGAGTGCAACAGGATTTATAAGAGAGATCTTTGGGAGAAAACCTATATGAACAGAGTAGAACAAATACTTCATAACAATCTGCAAATTTTCCATCACCTTTTTGATTTGTGAACATAGAATGCGATTTGTGTTATTTTGTTTTTTAAATAGCCGAGAATTTCTTTACAAAATATTTCCTTTTATTTGAACAGTTCATGAAGAAATTATACATACATGCTAATTTTCAGTGTGGGGTGTCTTACAAAATTTCCTGGCATTGTTTCCATTCTCTGATTGTTTAGGTAAGTCACCCAACCAAATCAGAACAGATTTTTGACTACTGCAGCGACAGCATCAATTTGAAATTTGTTTGCTAAATATCTGACAATTCAAAGGCGAACATTAACCCTCTGTATTTGTGAAAGTGAAACTTGGTTGCATGAATGTCTGCTGAAAGCAAAGAGGACAGGTTTGAAATTAATATTGAATCAAAATAATTTTCAGTTATTACTAAAGGATTGTTAATACTAATTACAGGTGTAAGAGCATCATCTGAAAGCTTTACACCTATCGTAATAGACCCCATACAAACATAATATAGTAGTGGTTCCTGTCCCACAGGTTCTAGCTGTAAAACAGGAGACAACAGCTTCAGAACAAGTATTCATTGGATTCTTTCCCCACTCACTGTTTAACTACAAGTAGCATGGACTTCTACTGATCTCAGAATTAGTTTTAATGTCACCACCACATGTTTTCAAAGACAGAAACAATAAAGCTTTAATTCTACCCTAAATTCTATAACTGCATTATTTTTGCCAGCAGGGAAATATCACAAATGCTTACATTCCTGTGATACCTTAAGAATCAATTGTGCTCCTGATATACTGTTGATATACTATAATTCATTTTCTGTAGAGGGATCTGTAAGTTTGAAGAACAAAACATACCTTATATCAGGGAAAATCTTTTATCCCAAGAAATATTGCACGTTTTGTCTTTCATTGTTGTTTCATATTTGATAGCAAATGAGGAAAATTTGCTAATAATTTTTCTGTGTATATTCATTTAGTTTTTCCACCCACAAGAATGCTTTGGAAACTGGCTAAAACAGTCTTTCAAAATGACCCATTCAATCACTCAGTTTATTGGGAGGATCATTTATGGACATACTAGATTTAAAGTTATCATGGCAGAACATCTATGGAAAGCAACATTTGAATGAATAAATATGAGTATTTAAACAAAAAATGTGATTCTAAGAGTTATGCTATGAAATCAAAGTACAAAAGCATGCCCTGCAAGCTCTAGGGCAAAAACCCCGCCAAAAACTAGAATTTTCCCCAATATTGCTTACTCACGCATAAACTACAGACGAACAATTATTAGAGGAATTGCTTGATACATTATTTCAAATAATAACTACATTCAAGATCAGTTCACAGGCAATTTGCAAATAGCAGGAGAGGCAAAATTTATCAGATGAGTTATCTGTTCTAAATTATTTGCTCAGCTCCAGTAGACTGCCTCATTTAATGGCAGTTTCATAGGAAGAAGGGAGTTCACTATCAACTTTATTTGGGCCAAATAACTGAGTAAATTAAGAATATACACTCATATGCAAGCAGCAAAAGTAAAGAAAAGCCAGGTTCTTAAATCATGGTACATTTACAACAACAAAGAGGGGCTGAGCTCTGGTTGGACAGGTACAGGGCTCCAGAGAGGCATTAGATTTCAGAGGAGAAAAGCTCTCTTATCTTTCAGGCCAATAGGTGAGTGGTTTGGACACTTTTCTGTTCCACAATTTCCAATTCAAACTGTTTCTTTAAAAGTTTGCAGAGAACAGCCACCCCCAGGTCAGCAGCAATGGAGCATCTACGGAGGTTAAAGTGTTCTGCCACAGGCTTGTTTTTCTGCAGCTGATGTCAGAACAGGCTAAAACATGAGAGGGCTGTTCTTCTTCTCCCCATTGCCAGCTTTGAAATGTATGCTCGGGTATGCATGTTGCACCCCTGCCTTTCCAGAGTGAAGCCCACTTCACACGCTCAATAGTTGTGGGAAGCTTATGTTCATACATGCCAAAAATATTCTACAGTGGGCCGTAGTAGTGCGCTGTAAAGGAACAGCACCCAGAAGTTCACTGCTGCAGGGAGGATATCACCCTTTTTTTGGCCATTAACATGTGAATCAAATGGTGATTTGACCACTGATTTTTGCCAGGAAAAAAATGAGGTTGATTTTGCCTACCCCCTCCTACAGCAGTGATCCTCCAGTTGCTGCTTTTGCATCATGCACTGCTGCTGCTGCTCTGCCATCCCTGGTGCCATTGCTGGAGCTGGTGCCAGAGCCAAAGCTTCTGCAGGGTAGGTACAGGGTGCAGGATGGGGAATGGGAGGATAAGATGATTCCCTACCTGTATTCCAGCCCTTCCTTCACAACCGACTCCCATCATTGCAGCAGCTGGGGCTCAAGTCTCACTCTCCCACCCATCATTACACTACTGGCACTTCTGTAGCGGGGATGCTGCCATTTGGGCATGTAAAGTAACACAGAATTCTGCCCTTAAGGTTCTGGCTAACAGAACAAGCCAGAAAGATATACTAGCAGGAATTCACACAGAATATTCAAGAACAACATTAAAGCATCTGACTACAAAACACAAATTCATTATATGAACACCTTTCCCAAATACACAAAATCCCACAGATCCTGAATATATTGGCAAAACAAAGAGATAACCATATTTTAAAGCAAGCAGGTGTTTACAAAAATTCAGCCATTAAGAGAATCTCAGTGAATAATAATAATACCACTTAGTGCTTATATAATGGAAGAAACATTTTTGCCAAGGGCTCAATACAAATGCATCTTAACAAAATTACTAGTGAAGAAAAATAAGCTTTGAAAACATGCATAACAAAGGATTATTGGATATTATATTAGGTATCAAAATCTTCCTTAAGTGAGTCTGGATCATACATATTTCTAGCTGCACAAAAGTATTCTATTAGCAGCTAATGAACATATCAGGTCTTTCAAACTAGTGTACACTGCTCTTTTTTGAATAATTGTGGACCCACCATTTATTTTAATGAGATATTATGCACTTGTGTTTGTTAAACAGGATGGCCTTTTCCACCATGACAGGGCTGTTCTTAAAATCGCATCTCACTTGCATACTGATTGACCTAGCAAAAAACGTAGGCAACTCACAGAGAAGATTTTTTCACCCATCGTGTGTGTGCTCCTCTGAAATCACAGCAGTATTCTCTCTTATCTTTTCTGTTTCAAGCATTACTATTCTTCAGGCTATTTTTAGAGTCCTTTACTTCCTGCCATTTACTAAACACCAGAGGATCTTGAACCAGTGAGTACATTTTTCACAAATGTTTACGAAATATTTTTATATATAAATGACCTCTACTGTTGCTCTTGTCTTTTAACCACATTATTGTAAAAAATGAGATGATTTGTAGACTTTCCTCCCTTCAGATCACTTCTCTCTGTACATTAATCTTCAATATTATGGCAATATAGTCATCCTTTTAATTCTAGTATGAGATAGGACTATACAGCAGTTTCTCAATCACGTGTTTTCACTCCTAAACAAGAAAAAGTATATAGGACAATCAAGTTTGATTTTAAAAAGTCCAGAAATTGTAGGTAGACTTCTGAAATTATATAAAAAGACCCCTTATTTGTTTGGGTTTCATACGAAATGAGGCTGATGAATCAGTCAGCACTTGGGAACAACAAAAAAATTTTTTATCTGATTGCCTCTTGGCTGCATATGTGAAACATATTTGGTGGTTCCAGTCAAGTTGCAAGGAGACACATCTCTATATGACAAAACATTAGGGGTGTGCAAAGTGGGTCCTATTCGATTCAGATTCGGATTTGGCCCGAATCAGGGACAGTGATTCAATTCGTTGATTTGGATCACTGTCCCTGATTTGATCTGGCTGAATCCAAATCTGAAGATTTGACACTGAGTCGGAGAATCAGTGATTTGGACATAGAGACAGCTTTAAGAGTTCTTTCTACATACCTTGAGGTAGCAGGCATGGCTCGTGATTGCTGTGATGCTGGGATGGATGGAGTGTCCCACAGGAGTGCGGGGTGGGGCCATCCATGTGCTCGGTGGTGAACCCGGAAGTAGACTGGAAGTGCTCAGTGACCAGCTGCAGGAGTGACCGTGGGTGCCCCCCGCAGACCCAGAAGGCACCAGTCACAGAGCTGGGGGGGCATGAGGGAGCCCCCCCGCATGCTCCATGGCAGACCCAGAAGTGGACCAGAAGCTGCCAAGCCTGCTGGGAAGCCCCCCATGTTTCTGTGGGACACCCCATGCTCCCCAGCATCATAGCACTCATGAGCCCCTGATACCTAGAGGTACGTAGAAAAAACATTTAAAGCTGTGTCTATGTCCAAATCTCTGAATCTTTCTGAATTTCTCCAAATCGATTCAGAGGGTTCAGATTCGATTTGGAGAGATTATAGGGTCCTTTGATTCGATTTGGAGATTCAGGCCACCAAATTGGGCCGTATCTCTGCCAAATGGAGTCAGGAACCAAAGCTTCACACAGCCCTACAACACACATTCTTCCCCATTCCCTATCTGCAATCCCCTTTTGTTATCCTTTCACAGAAGTCAGGAACTGACTGGACAGAGATCTGAAGAGGTAGTCTGTCCATACTGGGACGTGGATCAAGGAGTGAGAAGCCATTGCTTATGCTGTCAATGTTCTGTGGATTAACAAAACTTCCACATTATCAGTACCATTTTTACAGGAACTAAATTAAGATCCAAATTCCATGAAAAACATCTCATATTTGCCATGATATTCTGCTCACTTCATACACATAGAGCACCTCAGAAATATGCATATAAATACTGGAGAATATTGAAGATGAAGCACTGTGTGGATCTGAAAGAATTCTACTGTGAGAATACTGAGTTAATTTAAACAGAAATGGACTCATTATGCTGTCGCCTATGACAAAACTTTAAAGGCCAATTTCATTTCAGTAAGTGGGATCCTTCAAGCAACATCCTTTTGTCTGCTTGTAAGAAAATAACCATTCTATTCCTGTTTATCATGATTTGCCTAAATTGGGCCATTTCAAACTCACCATTTGTTTCCTGAGTTCTTAAGGCTGACTTTAATCACAGTTAGGACTCTGGAAATCTCCACAGTGACTCAGAGTTTTATGGCTGCCCAGTCATCAATGAGGGGGTGTGGGAATTGATGGCTCTACAGAAATAAAAAGCAATATCCGCTTCCATACACCCCCACAAAATCCTGTGTAATTAACCAACATAAGTTGTTACAAAGTAATATCCAGCTCACTTTTTCTTGATCTGCTTATTTTTTTACCTGACAATGGTAATATAAAACGTGTTTCAGCCTTTGGAGTTCTATAGTTTCCCTTAGATGTTGTTTATCTTTGATTTGTTTGCTACACTTCTCTGATCCTTTTTAAATGCTAAAATAATATCCTCAGTTTGGTATCCAGTGGGTGCAACTAAACAAGATGCTTTACTGTGCAACAGACTATTTTGCTGCACAGTAAAGTGTCACTGTCTACACATGCTCAGCAATTAGGGTGCAGCAGGCTAATTTACTGTGCTGCTGGATAGTCCCATAAGATACAAGTGGTATCTGGCAGAGCACTAAATTATTGTACTTAAACTCACATATAGATGGTGATGTCAGGATTAGTTTCCTCTAGCTCAGATTAAGCCAGAGTACATTCAGTCACATTAATTGCATGTGTAGACATGCCCAGTGAACATCACAAAAAACCCCACCATAACTAAAGGAAATGAGTGTCTTTGTTAATGTTCTAAGCAGACAGAACAGCCATAGGGGGAAAAGAAGTCTAACTGTGGAGAACTGGAGGAGTTTAAGGTGCTAGCTGGGCTGGCAAAGCAGGTGGTGCAAGTTATACCATCTTACATGTCCCTTCATAGTAAGGCTATGTCCAGGCATTCAGTTTCTCCTGAGAGAGTTCAGATGTTCATTATTTTTCTCCGAGAGCAAACATAGCCACTCTGGGAGAAAAATACTTGGGGAAAACCCAACCGAAATGGATCCTGGGAGAATATCTCTCGGGAGACTAAATGAGTACAGGTACCCATTCACAGAGTGGTTGTCTGGAATCCTAGAGAACCTTGTTCCCTTCCCTTCTTACCCTACCACCCAGGGATCCCGTGTGTCAATCCTGACTAAGCAGGGAGCAGAACATGCCCCTGAATGCTTCAGGCTGGAAGAGCCCAGTGCTGAAGCACTTAGGGAATATGTTCTGCTTCCATTTTTTTCAGCCCAAGCCAATGGCAACCTCTCCTCTCACCTTGTCCATATAGGGCTCTCTGGGGAAGTTTTTCTACAGAGAGAACAAACCTGGGAGAATTCTCTAAGATCTTTTGAATATGTGTATGCAGCCTTCATTGAATTCCAATTGGCTGTATCTTCATAAAAGCACTCAGACCCACAAATAGAGCCAGATATTCAGAAAAGCTCATAGTATAAGTCCCATTTAAGTACTAAGGCAAAAAAAGAGACAGCTGCATTTCTCCTGGGAGAAAGCCTTTTATCATTCAAGTTAATTGCCATTCATTCCAGGGACAAGCTCTGTGTGTAAAGGGCTGTGCCATTCTTTTCTTGTCCCAGGTTTTGACTCAGATCAATTAGAGCTACCTCAAATGTGACATCTGTTTTAAGCCCAAGAGAAGTGGCCAGATTTCAAAAGAACTCAACATCTTGGATGCTGATCATTTGGACATATTTGCAGGTGCTAAGCATTTGAAAAATCTAACTCCAAATCTTGCTTTCCAGCAGGAATCACATCTGACTTTTATTTTTCCAGATCTAAGGAAAAGTGCAGAGAGATGCAATCTCTTTCTTTTCACCCTGTACCACTGAATTAACTAAAAATGATCTGAAAGTTGATCATATTACAACTCTGCCTGTGCTCACTGCATCCATTACAGAGAACCGGAACTAAGACAGGATTGCTCAGTGAGGACCTGAGCAGCTTAGCTTGTAGCCCCTTGGGAAGTTCATTAGTTATTTCTCTCCCATTCTGTAATGCAAACACAGGGAAATTCCTAGAGGGGTAACTTATTAGCTGCACATGAAATATCATTTTGGTCTTGTCTGTAATAAACTCTTTGCAGGCCTGTTCCTGATCTGTAAATCTGCTAGTTGTAAAGTTCTGGAGTGTCACTTGTGTGTCTCCTTCTGACACCTGGAAAGCAAAAGGGAACAGTCCACAAAATGATAACTAAAATGAAAGACCACCAATTACTGTAGCTGTCAGTGTTCAGCAACAGATAAAATTAATGCAGAAAACTAAACAATCCGCAGAAAACTGAACACAATTATATAAGAAATTAAGTTATACAGTTGCCATGACCTTTAATCAATCATCCAGCTGTTAATGTTAATTTTGTGATCTAAAAATCATAGTTCTATTTGCATTTTAATGGCTGTTAAATGAAAGTCATCAGGAAGAAATAATGGCAGCATGGCCTTTTGATACAAAATTCTTCCTCCTTAATGTGATGCACAAGATTAGGAAGCTCTGCTCAGAAAAGGTTTTGTTTCAAACTGCAGCAGGCATGTGGAACCAGCTTTGCAAAGCAGAAAATAAGGCAATTGCAAACAAAATACCATGGTTTTACTGTAGTTATAAATAAACCACAAGTGCGGAATGGTAAGAAAGCTGTAATGGCAACCTCATTATCCACATGCTAACGAAAAACTTCCTTAGAGCTTTTTAACAACCTGCTTCACAGCAATATGCCTTCTGAATAATTTTTCTAGCAGCAGGGACTTGTTCTTGACCAAGAGAGATATTGTACTTCCCATGTCCAAAAATGTGAGCAACCATAATAGAAAATAGAGACCAGAGAATGAAATAAACACATTCCCCAACCTACAAATTTAGGTAAGGTTTTATAAGAGTCTATTGCAGTGGCAAACTCATAGTACTGCATATAGTTATCTTATATCATTAAAATATAATTACGTATTGGTATATTTCACAGCTAGTAAACTAACAATTTAATGTTAAATCAAAATCCTTTTTAAATTAGATTTCGATTGCTAGGTGATTTGGAACTTGCTGATCACTTCAGTTTTTTTAATCAGATGAAAAATGTTTGTCAGCTATTATTTTCAATTTTACTTTTAATATTTTCCTTCAGCATATGGACCTTCTGTGTTATACACCGATTTATTTTCATGCAAAGTGTATAAAACTGATTAAAAAGTTATTGTGACAATAGAAGCCAACTCATGGCATAGTTGCAAGACCAGCCTGCTCCTTTATCCTTGGGCCAACCGCCTGCCGCTTTTTCCTACCATACTTTGATGTCCTATTGTTTTGATGTTAATAGGCGAGAGGCTGCCGTTCAATCTGCCCTGAAGCCAAGGAGCAGACGTACATGCTCCAACCACCCCTACACATGTTCCATGTCTTGCAGATAATTCCTAGGCCTAGCACCTGGCCTCCCTTCTGGTGCACACACCAGGCCTTCCATATCCAGCCTAGCACCCAGCCTTCAGCATTGGCCACACACCGGGCCTTCATATATTTGGATCCACTTGCCATGTCCTGAAGGTGGGGGCAGGGGTTTAGGCACCCAGACCTGCCTTACACTGGGATGGTCCTTGAACCTGGCATTTAAATGGCCCTGCCCCAATTCAGGCAGGACCACCAGGTCTCCCTATCCTGACAGAGCACAGTTTCAGGTCATGTCCAGGACCAATGAGACCTCTACCTTCCCCATAGCCACACCCTTACCTCTGAGATATTCCTGGAGCAAGAGGTCTGCCAGGCAATGTTACTCCCAGGGCCGCTAAACACCAACTGCTCTGCTCTTATAACAGAGTGCTCCAAAATGGCCACCCTTGTCAGACATCTGGTGGCTGGCTGCTCCAGCCCTTAAAGTGACAAAGCACTAAAGCTGCTTTGCCACAGTTATATTCTGCTTTAAACCGTCTATTAATTTCCAAGGAGATTGCCTAAGGTGAATCTTCTTTAGTTAAGAGAGAAGGTCTTGAAACTACTCATGTTCCAAGAGGAAAGAAGCAGGTTTTTGGCAACTGGAAAACAAAGCGAGCATGTACAATGAAAAAAGATAATAGTTTAGATCTAACACATTTGGGTTCTTTTTTATTTATTTAGAATAGCTGATTTGTAGGTGGAAAGAATTTTCAGAAGATATTGTAAAGTTTAGTTTCTTAAAAGCTCGGTGTTACTTGATAGCAATGACAAAGAAGAATTGTAGAATGGAACCTTGATAAATGCTTAAGTTTTCACCACCCAAATATGATGGGTTCTGCCCATAAAGACTACCTAATTTGGATGGACTGAACAAAACTCCCTTTTCTTTCCCCACGAAGGGACTATGCATTTTACTTCCGCAAATAAAGAAGACACAGGTGAAATGCATGCTAATAGGATTTGCTCTATTGAGCCAGTGCTCCAATTTATGCAGAAAGGCATTGCAGAACAGACAAGAAACTTCCCATTTTACTACGACAAGTCTTGCATAGTGTTGTCATAAAGATTTTAACAGTATATTATTGCTTTTAAAACTTTACATTTTAAAAGTTATTCAAAGGACAAGGGAGCGCCTCGCTCCGTAAACTGACCAAAAAGCAAATCAAAATCAACAATTGCAGGAGTCAGATTTGTTGGATTTTTTTTCTGGTATTTCAAGAAATTGTTATACTAGACAGATAACTAAAGCTTTGGGTACCTTTTAGGCTGCATTTCAATTTTAATGTATGGTTTTGTTGTAGTGGCAGTGTTTGCATGCATGTAAGTATATACGCGTGTGTGTAATAGAGACAGAGACTATGTGTAGGTGCACCCTAGTCTAAAATTCTAGTTCTTCAGAAGTTAATAAGGACTTAAATATTTGTTTTGGCAGGGCAGGGGTTCATCTGGAAGTCTGAAATCCAGGGGGAAGGTACAATATAGGCATAGCTCTATCGATCCCCTGGTTGGATGCCTAATCCTAATCTGGAAAGGCCAATAATGGAACAAAGAGTAGTTTAGTCTCATAGGGCTCCTATAGATGTGCAGAGGCTCTCTTTGCTTCAGGGGGCCAAGACCCTTGCAAGAGAAGTGGCCAAGCAGTTCTTCAGATAAATTCCTATAAATAACAGTGTTGTTTGCACAGCACAAGCTTCATTAAGATAGTATCAGCTGCATGCAGCAGCTCACTTGCCCCAAGGGTGAGAGAGGAATGTGCCTCTTCTGT
>NW_017729022.1:56213518-56214161 GCF_001723915.1 Gavialis gangeticus
GCCAGCCCTGCTCTCTGGAGCAGACAGCACAGATCAGTCCAGGGCTCAAAAGCATGCTGGGATGCTGAAGGACTCTGATTTAACTTGAACCAGCAAGGGGGCTGGGACAGAAGTTGCATAAACTGGTTTGACACAAATCATTTAAGTCTGATACTACATTCAACCAGGTTTATCTTAAACCAGTTTTGGCCACTTTGAAACTGGTTAATGTGCACTGAACTTATGATATCTTACAGGTTTATCTTTAAACCAGTTTCTGATCACTTAAACTGGTTTATGTATAACTTCTGTCCCTAGCCCAGGAGCTCAGGGTTAATACCCCTTGGGGGCTACATGCAGCCTGTGTGCTGCCAGTTGGATAGCCCTGGTCTGGATCAACATATTACAATGTTTGTTATTCTTTATCACTTAAATAAGTTAATATTTATGTTCTTAAAAGCCCCCCAAATTATTTAGTGGTCTACTGGAATGGTCTATTCCATCAGACATTTGGGATGGGCAGATTATTTATCTTCTGGATATGGTGCTTTGACTCACTGCATTCTCTGAACTCACATTCATCTGTGCAAAACCTAAAATTGCCATGTCATCTTCTCAACTTTGCTTTCGTGGCGCTATGTTCCTCCAGAACCCTACCTATAAA
>NW_017729022.1:56219161-56230194 GCF_001723915.1 Gavialis gangeticus
TAAAGTTCAGAAAGCTAGAGAAAGAAATATTTTTCTAGATGATTCCATTTTTGGATTTCTTGATAAAGTAAGTCTTGGACACTCAAGAGAGTGTTACATTTATAGCAAGATGCACAATTTTTTTTAACCTAAAAATATTCCAAGATGCTGGAATAACATGAAAATAGTAGTGTGATGTTAGCTAGACAACCTGTAAACAGGAGGGAAAGAGGGCCATAGGGCTTTGCCTCAACCTTGCAGGAGATGGGAATAGGGAATGTCCAGTTTTAGCATCATCTCCTCTTCATCAATGGACTCAAAAGCAATTCTGGAGGAGCAGGCAGCATGGGTGCTTAGATTACTTAAATTGCTGATTTCACAACTGTCAATGCACAGTAGGAGAATTTGTAAACCTGATTTTCACTTCTACCTAACTCTGCATTTGGCTAAACAGAAGCTGGGAAAAAGGGACTAGAGAAAATGATCAGAGACTTCCATTTGTAGTACTACTGGAAGTGAGAACAGAATCATAACTAGAAAGAGGGTAGCACCGCCAAGGAAGAGAGGTGACCAGACCACTGAAAATGGAGGTGGAGAATTCTCCTTATGTTCTACCCCAGTACTTGAAAATTCAGTTGCATACTTTATTGCAGAGGGCAGCTTAAGTAAAAAATGGAAACAAAGGGGAGTGAAGGGATTGACATTAACTGATATTAATAATGGTTATATTTAGGCCATTTCTCCAAGTGTCTTATCATATACAAACTCTCAACCCAGCCCTGCCCAATGTGGATGATATGGCCAATGCTGCCTGCCACTGCTGCATGACTGGCTTAAATAAAAGGTCACTTTACTTTTTCTTCACCCCGGGATCTTTTCCTAACTCTAACCAGGCTTGCTAGTATCTGTAACCTGGAATCCTGCTGGGTCTTGGCTAGCACGTGGCTAGCACATGCTGAGTTGGCTCTCTTCCTCTCTCCACGATGGCTATTGCAGAGCTGGGACTGTCTGATCACTATAGCCTGAAGCTCAGGGCACTGAAAACTTCCTTTGGGGTAACTTGGAATTGATCAGTGACTCTGTGACCTCTGCTATCTCCCTCCCTGATTCCAAACTCAAACTCTTTTCTCTCTTGCTTTTTTTTCCAGCCAGATTTCCCTTTTCTGGTTGACTTGCTAGAAGTGGTGCACCTATGGGGTGTCAAAGATCCTTGTCTTGGTTACCCCAGGGATAAACCTATTTACTCAGTCACATCTGGGATTTCTAGTTCTTACTGTCTGTACCCCTGACTCCAAGCATGCTGGGAATGGATGTGATAGCCATCTTAATAGTTCTTTTGCTTTTGTAGGAAGAGCAAGACTTACACCCAGGATTTTCTCTAGGTTTGTAATTGCAGCAAAAATAGTAACCCCAACAGTTAACAAAGCAGTTTTGGTGGGATAGAATTTACTTTTCCTCTGAATCACCACTTTCTTATAGAGGAAAAAAAATACTAAAATTAGATCAGAGTAACTTAAATAACAACATTGGGTCCAAGTTTGTTTTAGGAATCTAATAAAAACATTGGATAAGACCCTCATCTGGTATAAATTGCTCTAGTTCCATTTGCAGAAGATGAGGATACATGGCAATGTGTTTTCAAATCTCTGTAGTTTTCCCTTACTTTACTTCTACACTAATGAAGAGTAGCTGGGCTGTCGTACATTTTGCTATGGAATGTATAATAGGGTAGGTCTCTTCTCCCAGTAAACATGAAATCATGACAATACCATTGCTTACCTTGTCAGGGCACACACAGCAGTAAATAAAAAAAAATCAGAAAAAATGCTTAAAGCACTGAGGAGCCTGGCAAAGCTGTTTGTTTCACTGGGAGGAATTAGCAGGCATCTTTCTTTCTAAATCCTAAATGAATGACAATAAAGTGGTAAATGGTAAACATTAGGTCTTGCTCATTATATTTTTGTGCGTGCGATGCACTATCTGCACTGGCTTAAATAAAATCTGCTTTTAAATATACTAACATCCAGCACCTTTAAGGTGAACACTTCTATTTCAGAAACTTCTGCAATATGATTTTTCTCCTGTTATAAAAAGCCTAGAGCATAACTTGACACAGCATTAGGAAGGTGCTTTTAATTCATTGGCATAATGATTCAACATGCTTTGGAAATAATTTAGATTCAATTATATTCAAGGGCCTTGGAAGGACTTTTATGTAGAATGGTGCTCAAGTGGAAATTTCCAAACATATCCAAATTCACTTGACATATTTTTCTCTTAAAATGAATTACAGAACACTAGGACAATATTATAGAAAGAGCAAGTTTTTAACCATCAGCAGTCTCATTATTGTAAAACTGTATTAGCGTGTGGTATTATTACCAACAAAATATCAGAAAGTCTCAGTATATGCTCCCAAAGGTTATGTGTGCACCTTGCAATATGTTCAAGATTTTAAATTTTACTCCTATAATTATAGTGTGACAGTAGCAGCTCTACCATTAAGGCTGAGACTACCTTACTGTTTAGCAGCTAACTTTAAGTGCTCTGAAATCCATATACTTACTTGGATTCCTCTTGAAAACTTCGGCGCCTTGTGAGAATCTAGGGTGAAATTAGAGGCTTCAGTTGTAGGTCATCTGAGCAAAGGGTTCCTGAAGTATGGTCCTTCTAAAACAATTATGACATTAACATTTTAGAGTCAGTTTTTTGAACAAGCATGAATCATGTGATACCTTTGATATTCCCCAGATTTTTATCCCAAGCCCAACACTGATCTCTACTGCTGCCTACTTGTAAGTGGGTGGCTCAAACTGACTTGCTGTGGCTTTTGGACCATGATCTTTAAGTGTAAGTCCTGTATGTTGTGGTTTTCTGAGACTCTGTGCTGTGCATGAAAGTTAATCTCTTCCTGCCTTTCTTCCTTCTGGAAGCCTTGCCCTGGAAGCATAGCTTCTGTTTTAAGATCTGATATTTCCAAGTGATCTGAAATCTGTGTGTAGATTTAGGGCCTGTCTACATAGGGAAATTTGTTCTTTGGACATTTTCAGAATAAGAATATCCTTCTGGAGAGTTATTGCTGTATAATTACATTGGTATAATTATGCCAGTAAATTTCCCATGCAGGCGAGTCCATAGATGTTTCTTTCCAAGTCATCAAGGAAAAGAGGATTAATTAAATAGAAGTAAAATGAAAGGAACATAGGAACTGCCAGGTTGGATCTGACCCAAGATCCATCTAGTTTAGTCCCCAGTCTCTGACAGTGGCTAGCACCAGATGCTTCAGAGGAAGCAAGAAGCTTGCAGTTGTTGGAAAGATCTTCACTCCACATAGGTCTAATTCTAGCCTTTAATGGTTGGAGATTGATTTATACCTTGAAGCTCAAGGTTTAATACTCAAGGGCTGCATCTATACAAGATGCTAATTGTGCAGTAGCTGAATAATACCGTATAGTAGTACATCACAGCACCAACAGTGCCAATATGCTCCTGCACAGTATTATTAGGCTACTTAGCAGTAGTGTCATTAAACGTGTTTGCCGATGCTACTGTGCAGTAACTCCGTTTACTGTGCATTTATTTAGTACTTGATTATACAAGTACTAAATAAATGTGCAGTAACCACTGCACAGTAGCATCTTGTGTAAATGAGAGGAAAACCAACAGTATTAAGGTAATATAAAAATGTTGATGGTCTGCCCTTATGTCCTGAATAATAGGGCTGAGTGTGATTGCAGAAAAGCAAGTGGCTGTGACCCTCACCAATGTCCACATGTGTCCAAAGTTGATAAACATCATCAGCGAGTAAACTTATAATAGGAAGTTTTATGCCAAGGATTGACTAGATTCTGCAGTACAGCACTAAATGTGCCCTACGTACGAGACAATGTGCCCTACGTAGGAGAGAGATGGCCAAGACAGGCAGTAGAGTTAAGGTTAAAGTTGTTAGAGTGACTAATGCTTGGCTGAGCTGCCTCTGATGTCACAGTGCTACTCCTCAGTCTCTTGCATTTGCAGCACCATATAGTCATTTTTACAAAGAAGCTGTGGATATGAAACAACAAGGAAGAAAAGAAACAAGGAGGATGAGTTAAAAATGAATTTTAGATTTACTGGCAGCTTGGAGGGAAGTATGCTGTTTCATTAGGTCAGAGAGGCATCCAAAAGCATTGCCCACCTATCAATGGGAACAGAAAGAATGAAATACTGAAACCTTGGGTTACCAAAAGTACTCAGGGGGAATTAGATGCCTTGGTTATAGCAGGTCTCATACTCCTCCAGGCCACACGAGTACCATATTGTTAGAGCTCCAGCATTTGATTACAGTTCCAACAACCAATATTTGTTGCTTCAGAGGGCCTAATTTTCCAAAGTGTAGGAAAATTATGAGCATAGTGAACTGGAAAGGAAAAAAAATTGACTGAAAATTTTAAGATGTTTAAGAAGTAGGTGAGAGGAGCAACCTCCCCCCCATTCCATAGTCAAGAAGGAGAAAAAAGTTTGCCCCACAAACTTACCATGTTTCTTAAGAGGGGAAGCCAAGAGCAACAGGATATATGAGCACCCAGAACTGTTACTGAGTAGAGGTGAACATACCATACAGCTTCCAGTATAGCAAATGGCTGTCCTCGGATCAGTAGGCTTGAGAAGAAACTTTTCTGCAGATCATTAGGTGCTGGTGGAGCATCCAGTAGAAAAGTAACACCCTAGAAATAACCCTCTACCATGTGACACTGGTTTTTGCCTGTGGAGACGTAAGCTTTGTGTTAGGTTCTGTAAACACAAACTAATAGGTGGGTCCTAGGGTGTTGGGGGCTTCTTCAAACTACAAACACCATAGGTTGAATCTTGACCCAGAAACCTGGGAAAACTAAGTACTTCCCCTGTGTACTCTCAACAGGCAATTCTTTCCCTCTTGCACTCAGTAAGCCTGCATATGAAGCAATGAAAACTTACTATAGGGAAAAGGAAAACAACATTAAATTGTGGGATTGGAGGGGGGGATTGGATAAGTAAACAGGATTCTCATATGAATAATATGTAAAACAATCACTTTTCACAATATCTTTGGCAATTGTTCCTTGTTTCACCGCCAGGCAGCATTCAATAGGTGACACACACTGCTTTCCCTCATCCCTCTTTACTTCATGCCACTCACAGTTTATTGTCAGTAGCTGGTAAAAGGTTCAGCATCTGGGGGTACAGTCAATCTGATCCAAATCCAGCTGCAGGGGAATTATTGACTTCCCTTGTCTAGTCTTGAACTCAGGGGTAGGTAATATTCAGTTTCTCCCAGCCAGGTAACAAGGGGGCATTTTCAAGTGCCTCAGTTTCCCATGTGTGACTGTATATATTTAAAGTGCTGATGGAGGTTTAATTTTTTTTCAACTGCTTTCTAGTCTAGTAAGCATAGGTAACTCATAACTCACTACACATTCATGTTTTGAAGCAAAGAATACAATCAGGAAACCTTAGTTAGAAAAGCTAGGCCATGGGCTAAATTACTTGGAATTAGTTTATCAGTTTATCAATTGAAACTAGGGTGTTTTGTGAATGCCTGTCATGCGTGGCTGGTTGGGACTTCAGACTTCATGTAAAGAAGTCTCATTGCCTTTATCATACAGTACATTGTCACCTGTTTAAATCAGGCTTAACTTTAACTTTTAAAGTTTTGTTCTCCTGATTTTTTTGGCTCCTTGCATCTTGGGTCAGGCACACCAATCTTTCTTTCTAAAATATATTTACAAATCCTTACTATATACAGTTAAGGCACTACTATAGAAAGAAACTTGGCAAAGATCTGGGAATCGTCTTCTTTTCTTTGTGTGATTCATGTCAGCCATGAAAAGATCAAAAGAGCTGGAAAATCCTCATATCCTCAGTTTGATTTATTGCAGCCAAAAATCTGTTCAGCTGCTTGTAAGAAGGTCTTTTATCCTCCCTTTTGGTAAATTAAAAAGAAGGTAAGCTTCGCAAAATATAAAATCACCATAAGGGTACCAGGATTTCAAGACAGGTACCTTTATTTAGTTAGGAAAAATAGTTCTAATATGTTTTCCCTTAAGCTTATTTTGACTACTAGCACCGATATGAAGCAGGGGATTTTTTAAAAGCCACTAGAGGGCACTCTACCCTCAATCTAGGACCCTTGGATCTTCCTATGGAGCTAGGCCTAAGGAAACTATATTCAGACACTAAAACCGTAATGTCTGGTTTCAAAACAGACACACACTAAAACATCATAATACCATAATATTGTTTGCCAGCCGTTCTCCCTATTAAAAAAAATCTACTTCTTATCCTCTCTTTAGCAAAGAATCTCTTCTGTGTTTGTTTTAACCAGAAGCAGATTAAATGTTGTTTATATTTGGATTGGGGACAGGTTAAGAAGGGGTTTTCACAGTAATGCCAAATAAGGGATAGGGCTTGGGTTTTTGCAGTGCTGTTTTGGGGAAATTTTCATTTACAACAGTAGCACATGGTTTTGGCCATTCTCATGAGATTTCTCCCATTTCAGTTAGCATCTCATGAGAAGGCTGATTTTCTGGAGATTTCAGAGGCACTCAGACCAGAATCCAAATACAGGACCCTTCTAGATTTGAATCTAATCTGGAACAAAAACTACAGAGGATTGTTCATATCTAAATCTAAACCCTCCAGACTCAAGAGCTTTAGTTACATGGCCTCATTTCTTCAACATATATAACATCCCCATTTCAAATGGAATGGATATGTTATCATACTCTCCTTTTTTACAGAATTAAATGCAGTTTTTACCTATTCTGTAGAGTTCAGTAGAGAAGGAGAGTAGTTTGCAAATTATAAGAGTATAGGCACAGATTAAAAGGCCTTTCTAACAGAATTGGGCAAATGCAGAAAACTCATTCTAATAACATTAATTTGAACTTCCAAGATAATTTTCAAGCTAATATGCTCTGGATGTGTTTACACAGTTGAACATTTTTCTCTATGTTACTATTCCCTTGAATGAGTTTTCTGGGAGGAATGTTAGTGGAAACAGCAATATTTGAATTGATTACAAGAGTATACTCCTGTAAAAGGATTATGAATTCAAAAACCACGAGCATTGGTACTAGAAAATTTTTCCTCTTGAGATACTATCATCTAATCAGGGAACAGAAACATACCATATGCCCTATATATCCAATCAATACTAGCTAACACAGTTCAAATTTCTGGTGTTGAATGATCCCTATGAATTGCTCTTGAGGAAACTGCAGATCAAAAATATTTGTGTAAATTATATGGTGAATAATTTTCAATAATGAATTAATTTGAAGAAAATACACAGAAGTTGTTGTAAGAAGAAGAAAGCTTACTTGCAGAAGAAAGCTAGAATTAATTTATTCATTTGGAGGGATTCACTCAACTCTGGTGTCTAATAGAATTTTTTTTGCAACATAATACATTCTTTTCTGAACATTTAAATTAGAATATCAATTTTTGTAGCCATTTTGCCACAGAAGCATTTTGATTTGGTAAGGTTCAAACCAAATCCACTCTGCTTTTCTGTGGAAACAGTTCTATATGTGCAAATGGTGCCACTGTAACAAAGTCCTTGAAACTACCACCTCTTCTTATATGTATGAAACAATGAAATCTGAAAATGTCAGGCAACATTTATTACAAATGGTAAAATCAAAACGTGTGCATTGATGGGAAACATTCAAAGCAAAATTCATAGAAAAGGCTTTTTGTGTTCACAAAGGGGACAGAGGTTCACAGGGTGGAGCATTACAACACCTAACATCTAGGTGCCTAGACATCTTCTGAATTTCATAGTGTTCAAACTAGGACCCTAAGCGCTGTATAGAAACCATAGAAAGATTAAGTGCCTAAGAATGAGATTATTAACAGTCAGCATGCTGAGTGGAAAGCTATCTATGATAGCTGATAGAAAAACAACGAAGACATCTTATCCCTCTCTAGGACTTGAGAGCCTTACTTTGAGCTTGAGGGAGGGGCCATCCTCTAGTCAGGATTTACAGTCCTGAAACTTCTCCTGGAGGCAGACATGTAAACCCTTTTTTTCAGGTAACAAGTACGGATCAGTCCTTTCCATCAAAAGACAGCTAGAGGACAAGGTGGTCGTGGTGTCCAACTTTTACCCATTAGCTCAGTTGAGAGATCTCTCACTCACAATGTAGGATACCTTGGTTCACTTCCATATTTTGTCTAAGAAATGTTAAATCTCCACCTCTCAAGAAGTGTTATTACCTCCTGTAGAAGCCATTCTTGACTATTTAATATAAAATACTTAATCATTCACCGGATTAAGGACTGGTCTTCCCAATCCCAAATAAATTTCCCAATCCCAAGTAAGTCCAACCACTAAAATATCACATCTTGCTCTCTTTACCTCCTTCCCAATGAATAGTTAATTATCTCATAGAAAGTGGAACAGTTTCAACAGGAGGGAATGCATGCTTCCCTACTGCTCCCCATGTGGGGAGATGAAGTTGTAGGTTCAAATGCCTTCAAGCAAAGGATGGAACTGAGACCACCTCCCTCACATTGGGAATGATTATTCTAATCATTGGGCAATAGAATAAACAGATAATGGCAATGCTATCATCACCTCTGAAAACATCTACTGTAACAAGCACTGCAGGCAAGAGAGTTGGATGAACACACTGTTCAGGGCATGTTTTGTTTTCACTCAGCTGACATGCCTACTGAGATCAATAAGAATTCAAGGTAGAATCTGAGGAAAACAAACCCCCAAAGACAGCTTTATGACTCACCCTGTTAGTCTGTGCAAGAGAATCAGCTGAATGCAATGTGCCCGTTACGTCCCCACATGGGCTGCTCACATCATATCAGCATGGGACAAAGGGCAGCTTCCTCAGAGGCTGTCAATTCCCCTGCACAGGTGAGTAAGGAGTGTGCTGTGACATAACTCTGCTTTGTACCTACAAGAGACAGTGGCCATCACAGAGTAAACTGCATCAGTTCTTAGGCTGATGCATATTATTTCCTTCTGAAGTGAGTGGGGAAAAAAGGGACAAACCTGAAATGCTTCCAGTCACAACTTGATTTCTGGCTTGGTCCATGGATGCTTAGGATTAGCAGGAAATCCATTATCAGAAGAAGAAAATGGAAATTCAAATACCTGTTCAGCCTGGATCCTTTTTTCCTTCATAAATGAAGTGTATTTAACACAGATACAGCACCTGGTGTGTGTTTTCCATATATTTTAACTAAACTATAGTGATAAATTTACTATTAAGACACCTAAATTGTGTTGTAAGTAAGCACAGCTGTTAAAGAGATGCTGTCAAGATTGTCAGCTCCATAATTTAACCTAGCCACTAAAAATCATGCTCTCTCTAAAGCCAAATGGATCTTAACCCATAAACACAACTCTGTTCTTTAAGAAAGGAGGTCCTTCCTGTGAACAGCTATTAGCCCTTGAAAACTAGCACTGTAACATTGGGAAAATTGTACCTTTGCAACTGAGTGACCCATCAACAACATATCCATGGTGTGTATTTTTATGTGTCAGTTTTACTTCCCTTCTTCATTCCTTTCAACAGGAAGAGTACTGAATTTTGCAAGTATCCTGCTTTCCAAGAGTGGAAAGAAAGTGCAGTGTCTGAGTGCATGAATGTCAATAATACTGACCTGATATTTGGCATCTTTCAGAAAGAGATGGCTCAGTTCTGATGACCCTTTATATGGATCAGTGAATCCTTCATCAGTGCAAGGTTTTTTAATAAGGGACTTTTCAAATGTGGACATCTGATTTTCAAATGTAGGCGTCTTAATAGGAGAAGAAAATCTCATATTTGACTATTTAACTTAGGAATTAAGTTCTTAAGTGCCAACACATTTGTCCAAATTATTGTTTTGCATTTTATTATGGTAGTACCTACTGGTCCCAATAAAGATCAGGGCCCTGTGGGATTAGGCATTGCCTAACATAGTAAGTGACTACGTTAACTGAAAGCAAAATTAGGGGTATGAGAAAGGAAGTCTATTCAAAGGGGAAACCAAAGTGTAGATAAAACAAAATCACTTGCCCAAAGATAGAGGAAGCTTGTGAAATATTTGGGAAAGGAGCCCATTTCTGAGTTCTAATCTGATGTCTTAACTGAAGACAATCCTTCCTCTAAAGCGCATGTATACCTGTACCAAAGCAGTGAAATGCGAAAGTCTGAGTCAGTTAACCATATTTGGAAATTGGTCTCTCAGGATAAATCTTGTAGTACATCTTTCCAGCATATAAACAGGAATACTTGTTAACATTAATATTATGTGATAACTACAAACACAGTTTAACTTCCTACACAGGACTTGCATATTCTCACAGATTACTTAACAATTATGCCCAGGAGCTCCTAAAATAATGAACCCGTGGTGAAATTTCTGTTTTACATGCTAGGATTAATCAGGTAGGCCCCAATTTTGCAAAGAGTCACATGAAGTGAGGAGAATGCCCCTGTCTTTGCTGTCTTGGGGAGTCTTATGCTGCAGTCATGCATCTACCATAAAGCTGCCCTGCTATTAAACCAGCACTAGAAAGTTAATTAAATAAGCTGTTAAACATAGAATTTTCGTATCATCTGAAGCAATGAAAGTAGGTTTTTTGCCGATAGGCTTCTAATTGTCAGCCTGGAATGTACTCATTCATTATTAGTGCTATTAGGGGATATAGTGCATCACTGAGAAAAAGTGACACTGGCCCTGAGGAGCTTACAGTCAAGATGAGACACAGCACAGAGAAGGATGAAAATACAGACTTGTTGAAGGAGAGGAATAGGAAGATCTGAGTTATGACACTGAAAGATGATGAGATATGTTTGTTATATTTACCACTTGTTACCTCTCGATTTTTTTAGCCCATCCTGACACCAAACTTGCATGATCTTGCATAGGGATCATGTACTGAATTCATATAGCTTCTTGTGATAAGCTGTTGACATGCTAGGTGTTTTTAAGACATGGAGGAGACCTGTTACAGCAACTCTAGTCCAATTTTTTCACTGCAGATTGACTATTCTGATCAGCTAACAGCTTTTCAATGTACTTAA
>NW_017729022.1:56235194-56243912 GCF_001723915.1 Gavialis gangeticus
CTTGCATAGGAATCATGTACTGAATTCATATAGCTTCTTGTGATAAGCTGTTGACATGCTAGGTGTTTTTAAGACATGGAGGAGACCTGTTACAGCAACTCTAGTCCAATTTTTTCACTGCAGATTGACTATTCTGATCAGCTAACAGCTTTTCAATGTACTTAAGTGTACCAAACACTTCATAAATCCTGGGGAACACCATCTGAAAATCACTGTTGCCACTGACACATAAGATAAGCATTCCAAGATAAGCTTCCTCAACAATGTGCTATTGCTTACACCGACAAGCAATGCTGAGGTTCAGTGGAAAGATGTAGAAAGCATGTTCCCCAAACAAATAATAAAGCCCTAGATTCATGGATGTCAAGCAAAATTGGTGACATTCAGAATTCTTATTTATTTTAGTCTATGGTCAATTGCAAGTGACACTCCTTAATTTTTATTTCCTGCACAACTTAGCACAAAAGAAGGAACTAAATTGAAATTAAATGTTTTTATTTTTTATTAAACCCTCCCCCTACCCTCCCAAATGGTACGTGCAGGGCCACAACATTGATCTGGAACAAAAATGAACAAACTAGAAGCGAATGTTGCATTAGCTCAGCTTACCATCTGATGTGTTTATTTTCACTAGATCTGTGAAGGAGGCTGAGAAGCAAAATCTTTGGCTTCACAGTTCGCTGACAGAGCTCCAGTAAGCAGGCATTGTATGAAACAGCAAGATAAAAAAGCTTCAGCAAGCCATGACCTTGTTTTTTTAAGGCAAAGATATGTGTAGTACAATTGATCAAAACCTGGATTGATGAAAGAGGTTCATCAGAAACAAAATTAAGCTAATTGCACAGTAAATACAAATTGTCACAGAGATGTGCTTTACCACACAATGTAGTTGAATTAGATAACACTGAACCTCAGCATTCTCAATCTAATCAAAAAAATAAATGAACCTAGGCAAGCTGTGAATACTTTGGGTATGAACATAAATGCATGCTTTTGGACTTCTTCATGATCGTGTTGAATGTTTGGATAGTATACCTACGTTCAGTAACTGAGAAGAAAGATCTGGATATTCAAGTTAATGTGAGGAAGCATCGCAGCAATCCTCTACAATGTTTGTATCAGAGAACAATGTGAGACAATTTGATACCAAATAAATAAGGGGTGATTTATTGTTTTCATCACAAAATTCAATGCAGCACTGAAGAACATGAGTACAGTAATTGGGCTGTCTCACTGTTTCATGATGACCCAGGCAGAACTCTGCAGCAGTGTTCAGATTTCACCTCACTGTCTCCCCATTTCCCTTCCTGCCCTTTGTCTATTTAGAATGGAGGCTCTTCAAGATAGGGGCTGTCTTTTACTCCACATCTGTCCAGTACAGAGCATGATGGGGCCCTGGTCTCAGTTTGTGCTTGGATGCTACTAAAATGCAAGAAATATAATAATCATTAAAATGGTGCATGTCAGTAAATATGCCAGTCACAGTTATTCTAAAAGCCAGTTCTTCCAAAATCAAAACAAACCTATGTCATGTGTAACTTGATTAAAAACTACAGACACTTGCCCTGTACATATTTGGATGGCACACTGAAGCTTTATACAAAAGCTTCTTTGCTGCTCTCAGAAAACGGCACCTCCCTAGATGGGGAATCTGCTGCCATAGATGTTATCAAAGACCTCTCAATGCATTGACGGCAAATGGAATATTCTGCCACTTATTGCAATCCTTTTTGATGGCATAATTATGGGTATCCTTGCTCCAGGCTTCCTGAGCAATTTCCACCTACCAGAAAGCCTCACGGATTTTATGCATTCAACAAATGCAGTAGCAATTGTCCCCACGTTTGATCACGTATACAGAAATGGAACAGACATCAGGTGACTGCCTATTTCTGATCAGTCTTACAGCTTCTAACACTTCTGTCCTTTCAATGTTGTTTGCATTTACCGAAAGTCTCATTCTTGCTTCTCAACTCTGAAACACTGAAATAAAGAACACGGTCATAAAGGTCAGGAGTCTAAAGACCAGAATTGCAAGCAGCTTCTAATGCACATGTATTAAAAGTAGATACTAAATATCACACCATATTAAAGACCTATTTGAATGAGAAGCTCAAAGCAAAAAAGGATCCAGGACTCAATCATGAAAGTTGTTGAGCACATTAAAGTTCTGTTAGCTTTATGAAAGGCAGCAGTACCTTTCAGGCTGAAGGCATTTTTGTGAATAAAAAGTGTGTAAGAGAAACATATTCTGCATTTTAAAATTTTATAGTTTTGAATGAGAACCAATAATAATTTGAGACAAGGCCAGAAGGGTTTTTTCAGTGCAAAATCAGGAATACCTCTGAAAACCAGCCAACTTGATTTTATGTGCTTATTTTAGCTGAAGTCTCCAGAACAGACCCATTAAAAACATCTCTACTAAATCTTATTTCCATTGAGGAGTGATATCATTTGTGATCCTTGGACCCCATCTTTAGCTTTGACATGAAGTACACTATGCTACTTTCTCCTTATCTTTTGTAGACTTAATTGTGTAGTAAAGTGTTCTTAACCTTCCTCATGTGGTACTGTTGTAGGAGTCAGCTTTTTACTCTTCATCTATCTTCTTTTATCACGTCTTGGGCTTTTCTTTATCTTTCCATAGCTAGTGTTCTCATTTAATTGTCCTGATAACATCCTCATTTGTGGTAACCTGTAGCCTAGCTTTCAAGATCCCTCTCTTTTCAAAATAAGCCCTGTCCCTTGTCTCATCCTCGCTTCCTCCAAGTTCCTTTAGGAACCAGGAATATCAATATTAAGGCAATTTTTAGTTCTCATACTGGCATAACCCCATTCAAACTAGTGCAATAGTATGGCACTGGTACAACAAAGGCAAAATTTAAGCCATTACATTCTTAGCCTAAGACTCTATAGTTGCTGTTTCCTATAAAATACGTGCCTTGAAATTGAATGATTTCTGATATGATACCTGACCACAAACTGTGCGCCTTCATCACAAATATGATCTCCAGTAGGTTATTCAAACTCAGTACCAGCCAAGGAGAAAAAAGCCAAGTAAGAACTCTGAAGAATTGGAGTCCCCCAAGGGTCAGTGCTAGTACAATACTTTTCAATATATTGAAGCTCAGACTTCCCGCACACAACAAGCGATACACGTATACTGATGATGTTGCCATAGTAGCCCAAGGAATCGACATGACAGAACTGGAGAAGACACCGAATACTGACATAGAACTCATTGCTGACTACCTCCATAAGTTCACTTAAAGTTGAACATCAATCAAGTATCATCACTCTTCCATCTGAACAATCGATGAGCCATGAGCACGCTGGTTATCAGAGTAGGCAACTATATCCTTCACCATGAGCATACACCAACTTACCTAGGAGTCACATTAGACCAGGGGTGGGCAAAATGCAGCCCGCAGGCTGAATGTGGCCCGCCAGGACTTTCTATCCAGCCCGTGGGGCACCTAAAAAATGTATCTGCTCCTGACTGCCTGTCATGTGGCCCTCAATGGCTTACCAAAACTTAGTAAGTAGCCCTCTGCCCAAAATAATTGCCTGCCCTGCATTAGACTGTTCCCTTACCTATAAACATCACATTCAGAAGGTCAGCTATGAAGTCACTGCACAGCACCTTAAGATGTTTACCCAATACGATATGGGGTGCTAACTTCAAAGTGCTCAGAATCACCACACTCACAATGGTATGCCTTAGCAAAATATTGCGCTGTTGTGTGGTCCATAAGTTGTCACACTAGGAAGCTTGACACTACTTTAACACTGTGCTGAGACTCATAATAGGCTACACAACTTATGCACATACAAATGTACTTCCTGTACCCTTGGGCATTGGACCAGGTGATACAAGATGGACCCTAACATCATTACTGGCAATAGATGATGAAAATCACCTGTTCCATGAACTGTTAACTGAATACTGAAACAGATGGAGGGTTAAGTAGGTTAAAAGTCATAAACTATTTGTACATGAAACCCACAAGCTCCTGAAAGTTACTGGGGATGGTGAACCAAACCTATGGGCAGTAATAGAGTGGGCTGACTGCTGAGAAAAGTCAGACCTATTCCTACAGCATTTTATACCAACACCAAAGGAGTCCCCCATTGGGCATGACCTCAATAGAGAAGTGTGGGTCAAGCTGAACACTGAGATCTTGATATGGAAAATTCAAAACAATGCTTCACAAGATGAATCATAGAAAGTTAGGTTTGGAAGGGACCTCACGAGGTCACCTAGCCCACCCCCCCTGCTCAAAGCAGGATCATCCCCAGCTAGATCATCCCAGCCAAAACTTGGTCTAGCCAGGTCTTGAAAACCTCCAAGGATGGAACTTTCACCACCTGAGTAACCTGTTCCAATGTTTTACTACCCTTCTGGTGAGACTTGTTCCTAATATCTAACCTAAACTTCCCTTGCTGCAACTTGAGACCATTGCTCTTTGTTCTGTCATGTGCCACCACTGAGAACAGTCTAGCTCCATCCTCTTTCAAACCCCATTTTAGGTAGTTAAAGGCCACTATTAAGTGCCCTTCTCAGTCTCCTCTTCTCTAGACTAAATCAGCCCAGTTCCCTCAGTCTTTCTTAATAAGTCATGTGCTCAACTCCCTAACCATTTTGTTGACCTCTGCTGGACTCTCCCCAATTTGTCCACATCCTTTCTGTAATGGGGGGCCCAAAACTGGACACACTACTTCAGATATAGTCTCACCAATGTCAAACAGAGGAGAAGAATCACTTCCCTCAGTCTGTCAGCAACACTCCTACTAAATCAAGCCAGTTAGCCTTCTTTGCAACAAAGGCATGCTGGTGGCTCATATTCAGCTTATTGTCTACTGTTACCCCCAGGTCCCTTTCTGCTTAGCCAATGGGTCCCTAGCCTGTAGTGGTGCATGGGGTTGTTTCATCCTATGTACAGGACTTTGCACTTGTCCTTATTGAACCTGATAAGATTTCTTTTGATCTCATCCTTGAATTTGTTCAGGTCTCTAGGAATCCTAGCCCTACCCTCCAGTGTATCTACAACTTCCCCCAGGTTGGTTTCATCTGCAAACTTGCTGGGGATGCACTCTATGCCATTTTCTAGGTCACTGATGAAGATATTAAACAAAACCAGCCCCAGGACTGATCCCTGGGGCACTCTACTTGATACTGGCTGTCAACTAGGTCAAACCATTGATTACTACCCTCTGAGCCCAATGATCCAGCCAGTTTTCTATCCACCTTACAGTCCATTCATCTAGCCCATATCTCCTTAGCTTGCCTGCAAGAGTGTTGTAGGAGATCATATTAAAAGCCTTGCTAAAGTCAAGGTATACCACATCCACAGAGCCGTCACATCATCATAGAAGGCAATCAGGTCGGTCAGGCATGACTTGCCCTTGGTGAATCCATACTGACTGTTCCTAATCATCTTTTTCTCCTCCAACTGCTTAGAAATGGATTTTTGAGGAGCTGCTCCATGATTTTTCCAGGGACTAAGGTGAGGCTGACTAGTCTGTAGCTCCCTAGATCCTCCTTTTTCCTGTTCTTAAATATGGGCCCTGTTTTCCCTTTTCCAATCATTCAGGACCTCTCTTGATCATCATGAGTTTTCAAGATGATATCTGCAATCACATCAGCCATCTCCCTCGCCACCCTCAGGTGCATCCCATTTGGCCCCATGGACTTGTACATGTCCAGTTTTTCTAAGCAGTCCCCAACCTGTTCTTTCACTGTTGAGGGCTTCTCACCTCCTCCCCAAACTGTGCTGCCTGGCACAGTAGTCTGGGAGATCACCTTGCCTGTGAAGACTGAGGCAAAAAAGGAATTGAGCACTTCAGCCTTTTCTGCAACCTGTCACAAGGTTTTCTCCCCCATTCAGTAAGTTACCTATGCTTTCCCTCATCCTCCTCTTGCTACCGACATACCTGTAGAAACCCTTCTTGTTACCCTTCATATCCCTTGCCTGCTGCAATTTCAATTGTGCTTTGACCTTCCTGACTTCATCCCTATATGCCCAGGCAATACTTCTATATTATTCCCTAGTTATTTCTGCAAGTTTCCACTCCTTATAAGCTTCCTTTTTGTGATTAGTTTACTAGAGTTCCCTGCTAAGCCAAGCTGGTCTTCTTGGCTTGTTAGTCTTCCTGTGCATCAGGATGGTTTGTTCCTGCACTCTCAGTAAGTCTTCTTTCAAGTACAGTGAGCTCTCCTGGACTCCTCTCCCCCTCAATCTGGCTTCCCAGGGGATCCTGCCCATGAGTACCTCAAGTGAGTTGAAGTCTGCTTTTCTGAACATCTTGGACAGCCCTCCTGTGTGAATGTGGTGTCCAACAAACAATACAGCTATTTGAAAGCTTCAGTCTTTACAAATACCCAGACAGGGTAGATGGAATCTGCACACTGAACAATAATACCAGGCAGTGGATTATAGATTTGGAAATTAATATCTGATGTCATATAAAATAAAGAAAAAAAATAAACTATGTGCAATTACTTATGTTCCCTATTCCAGTGTACCATGGAGCTCAAGGAACTTAGTTCCTTTTTGTGCCTATTTGGGGTTGGTAGCTGAAGATTAGAGACTCAGGTACTCAGAAGATTAGACACTTTGTCTTCTGATCATTTCTTCAGTATTACTCATACTTCTCCACAAGCAGTTACAATGTCCTAGATAATATAAATACATTATAACTCACCTGCACTTGTGGGATATGTCTACTTTAAGATTACATACCTGTTTTTCAGCAAGGGTGCCAATGCACCAATATCACCCAGAGTATAACTTCTAGCATGCACATGGTCCAGGCATGTCACCATTTTGTTCCCCAAAGAGCAAAGAGCAAAATTAAAAGAACTGAAGGGAAAAAAAGACCATCAAATCTTGCATTGTTGCTGAAAAATGGGTGGAACTGTTTCAGTTCAGAGAAAGTGTTGGTTTTGGTCCCAGGCTTGATTTTCAGGAGCCAACTAGCAGGCTAAATAATTTAATTTCACTTTATATGAGGTGACAGGGAACATCAAACTCAAGCTGCCAGTTCCTGTTCTTCCTTGCAAAAGTGTGGAACTTGATAATACTGTTCTCTCACCATTTTCCATTAGGAATATTATTTAGAAGAGATGTAGGCTGAGCACAGGCATAGGCATCATGAAATCTTGAATTCTCATCCTGCAGCTGATTCTCCCCTGGGGTTTTGAGGAAGTACTTCAACCCCTTTGCCAGCTGTTGTATTTGTAAACAGGGACAGATATATCACGTACATCAAAGGCATATTATAAGACACACAGCTTCCTGAAGACAAAAAGCACAAACTAATTTGAACTTTTCTCCAGTATTGTTCATGACCTTTTTCACTTCACTTTTGCATCCTCATTTTATTTTAATATCTCCATTTTTGGAAATATTTATATTTCCATTCTAAAACTGAAAGGAAGTACATTTTAAAATATGGTTCTAGATTTCATAGATTTCTAGAGTCAGAAGAGACCTAGTGGATCTTTGGGTCTAACCCCTTGCTCCAGGCAGGAAAGAGCACTGGGATTAAGTAACTCCAGCCAGATGCCTGTCTAATCTCCTCTTGGACACCTCCAGGGTAGGGGAGAGCACCACCTCCCTTGGAAGCCCATTCCATATTTTTGGCAACCCTTACTGTAAAGAATTTCTTCCTTATGTCCAATCTAAATCTGTTCTCCTTCAGTTTGTGGCCATTATTTCCAGTAACCCTGAGGGACGCCCTGGTAAACAGAGTACCCCCTATTCCCCACTGACGCCCCTGATGAGTCTGTAGGCAGCCACAAGATCACCACTCAGCCTTCTCTTGCAGAGGCTGAAGAGATTTAGAGCTCTCAGTCTGTCTTCATAGGGTCTTACCTGCAGGCCCTCAACCATATGAGTAGCCCTCCTCTGAACCCTCTCCAAGTTATTCCCATCCCTCTTGAAGTGCGGCGCTCCAAACTGGACACAGTACTCCACTTGCGGCCTCACCAATGCTGCGTAGAGGGGCATTATCACTTTCCTAGACCTGCTCATGGTGCTCCTGCTGATGCAAGAAAGAGTGCAGTTAGCCTAGCTTATTACCATTGGAGGTGGTTCAAGCACCTACACTGAACACCTTCAAGAGTAAATTGGATGCTTATCTTGCTGGGATCCTATGACCCCAGCTGACTTTCTGCCTTTCAGGCAGGGGGCTGGACTCGATGATCTTCTGAGGTTCCTTCCAGCCCTAATGTCTATGAAATCTACCTCGTCACACTGGCAACTCATGTTCATTTTTGCGTCAGCCAGGACTCTGACATCTCTTTCCACTGTTGTAGTGCTAATAATGGTACCCCCCAGTCTGTAGGTGGCTTGGAGATTCTTTCTCCCCAGATGCAGCACCTTGCATTTAATCTTGTTGAATTGCATCCTATTCTGATCTGCCCACTTCCCCAGTGTGTCCAAATCTGCTTGAATTCGCTCCCTGCCCTCCAGTGTGTTTAGAGTCATCTGCGAATTTGTACAAGGTGCTTTCATCTCTTCCATCCAAATTACTGATGAAGATATTAAACAGTACTGGTCCAAGGACAGAGCCTTGAGGGACACCACTGCCCACATCCATCCAGGGAGAAGCTCACCCATCCACCACCACTCTCTGGTTGTGTCCCTTAAGCCAATTTTTCACCCACCTTACCATGAAAAAATCCACATCACAGCTACTCAGTTTGCTTGTAAG
>NW_017729022.1:56248912-56250555 GCF_001723915.1 Gavialis gangeticus
TCATGGCAGAAGGATCACAGTGACCCTCTAGAACTAGGGGTTTCCTCACACCCCTAGGTGGGGGATTACTTCTGCAGTGATCCTCCAGCATCAGGGGTACATGGGATGCCCCCACAGCTTTCCAGTTATTTAGTTGGTCTAATAAAATACATCATATTCACCCAAAGAACCTGGTCTCCCTCACTTGAGAGTTTTTTGCCAACTTGGCCCTTGTGTTGTTATTAACAAGGCAGGACAGAGAGTCACCCCCTTTTGCCTCCACAAAACTAGAGGCAGTATGTGATGCTGAGAAACATTAAGAGAATTGAACTAATTTCAGTCTTGTGTTACACTCTGGCATAAGTCAGGAATCACTAAACTGAAACCAGATGAGATTCACTAATATGAGAGAAGGGAATGAGCAGCTGAAGATGCTGAATGAGTAAGGAGTATTTGTAAAGATCTTTGCATACCCTCAGTTCCGTTGGTGCTGGTATGTGTCTAGTTGGGCAGCCTGTGTGAAATTAGCTGGTATTTAAGTCCTTTTCACCCCATCTGTCTCACAGAAATTACTGCCATAATTAGTAGTCTCAGTGGAGAGACTAAGGATCTGATTTTATTCTTGGTCATATCAACTGTTTGCTCCTGTAAACCTACTGGCTTCACCTGCATGACAGTCAGAATCACACTCTCCTGAATGACTATTAACTTAATGTGTCACTTTAAGAATTGTTTTTCTGTGATATGGCTACTGACCACATACCCAAGAATGGCTGTATACCCAAGCATCTCTTGTATGGATAATTCTGTACAGGAAAAAGACCACATGGACATCCTTATCTCTGTTTCAGAGATGTTTATAAGAGGGAGTTGAAGACAATTAACACTGAGCCAGATGATGGGGATGAGGCTGCTGAGGATCAAAGCACTTGGAAACAGTTTATCAAACACAGAATTGGGGTTTTTGAGGAAAGAAGAGACCAGTATGCAGAGAATAAAAGAAACTTCAGGAAGAACTTCACAACACATTTGGGACTGTTACAAACTTCACATGTGGTAAGTAGGAATGGGACTGTCATTCAAGAACTGGGTTCTACAGCCACACTCACAGATGTTCAATATGCTGATGCCTCACTCAGTGTAACTCTATTGTCTTGTGAGATGGACAGAAACCTAAAAGGTCTCAGTAGCATATTCAGGCTCCAGAAGAAACAATGAACATCAAGTAGTGAATTTAGGCACTCTGTTAACAACACTGATAAGTCTTTAAAAGATGGTTGAAAAACATTTTTTTTTAAACACCTGCAAGAAAATTTCACTGAAATTTCTGAAACTTGAAAAGTTTTGGCAAGTGATGGGTAAGAATAATCTTTTTTTTTCCCATTCCTGCCACTGATTTGCTGTATGATATTGTCAAGGTATTTCACTTTGCTTTGCATAAGTTTATCCATTGGTTGAGCGGGGCGTTTTTTTGTTTGATTACAGCTTAGAATTTATTTTTCCAATTTATCCAGAAACCATCTATTTGAACCCATAACTGGCCTATGTAAACTCATTCTCCTTCATTTAAGTTAGACTCCGACTCCATGCGGCGTCCAACAGATGATGATCCATTTGCTCAAAGTGCAAACACCAGCACACATTGCTAGCAACAGCTTTATTCA
>NW_017729022.1:56250566-56251553 GCF_001723915.1 Gavialis gangeticus
AAACCCATACTGGTTGCCCCTTAACATTGTGTTACCTGCTGGCCCCCTGCAAATGTGATTCTTTATGATATTTTCTAAGGTCTTGTTGAGAATAGGGGTGAGGCCAACTGGCTTATAATTATCTGGGTCCTCCTTCCTCCCCTTCTTGAAGATAGGGACCATGCTGGCCCTTTCCCAGTCCTCTGGGACCTGTCCCAAGTGCCATGGGTGCTCAAACAGTTGCGCCAGTGGTTTTGCTATGTCATTGGTCAATTCCTTTAGTACCCTTGGGTGAAGATCATTGGGGCCTGCCAACTTAAATACGTCCAACCCTTCCAAGTGTCCCTTCACTAGGTCAGTGCTAACTGTTGGTGGATTGGTATTACTCTCACTCCAGACTAAAGACTCATTGGGAGGTGCATTTATATCCATGTCCAAGAAAACAGAAACAAAGAGATTATTTAAGAGTGCCGTTTTTTCCATCCTATCAGCTATGAGTTGCCCTAGTCCATTCTGTAGCAGCCCTATGTTATCCTGCACCTTCTTCCTGCTCCCTATGTACTTAAAGAAGGACTTTTTGTTATCCTTAATCTTTGCTGCCAACTTGAGGCTTTAGCCTTTCTCACTACTTCCCTGCAAGTGTGAGCCAAGCAGGTATACTCCTCCTTGGTGACTGCCCCCTGCTTCCACAGCCTGTAGGCCTCATTTATCCTCTAAAGACTCTCCTGGATTTCCTTGCTCAGCCAAGAAGGTTTTTTGGCTCTTTTGCCTCCCTTTGTGTGTACTGGGATGGTGTCCCTCTGTGCCTGTAGGATCAGTCCCTTGCGGAACTCCCACCCTTTTTGGACTTCCATCTCACAGATGTGATTATCCACCCTAACCAATCTCCTTAGCTCATAGTTTCATAGTTTCAAGGGTCAGAAGGGACCTGAGTAGATCTAGTCCGACCCCCTGCCATGGCAGGAAAGAGTACTGGGGTCAAACGACCCCAGCAAGGTGTTCATCTAA
>NW_017729022.1:56256553-56264336 GCF_001723915.1 Gavialis gangeticus
TTGAGGTAAGACTAACTGGCCTATAGTTTCCTGGGTCCTCCTCCTTCCCCTTTTTGAAGATGGGAACCACGCTGGCCCTCTTCCAGTCCTCCGGCACCACACCAGAGCACCACGAGTGCTCATAAAGCCGTGCCAGGGGTCCTGCAATGACCTCGGCCAATTCCTTTAGAACTCTAGGGTGGAGATCGTCCGGACCAGCTGATTTGAATACATCCAGTCCCTCCAGAAGCTCCCTAACTAGTTCCTTACTAACCCTTGGCCCAGGTGTGCCTCCCCTGGGGCCTGTGGGGGCCCAGCAGGGAGGTGGCTGTTCTGGTCCCTACTTAGAAAGATGGAGGAAAAGAAATCGTTAAACATGTTAGCTTTGTTGTCTGGTGTGACGACCAAATTTCCCAACATGTCCTGCAGGGGCCCCACATTACCCGGCACCTTCTTTTTACCCCCTATGTATTTTAAGAAGGACTTCTTATTGTCCTTAATCTGGGAAACTAGTCCTAATTCCATTTCTGCCTTGGCCTTCCTGACTGGCCCCCTACATCCCCGAGCGACTGCAGTATAGTCATCCCTGGTGATGTCCCCTTCTTTCCAAAGCTCATTGAAACTGGCTTTCCAGAAGTCTAGCACTACTGCCCTACTATTTGTCTTTCCCACCTTACACTGGATAGTGAATCCTATCAACTGGTGGTCACTATCCCCTAGGTTACCTTGTACCTGTAGCTCCCCAATCATGTCTTCCCCTGAGGCCAGCACCAAGTCAAGTAAGGCATCTCCCCTAGTGGGACTGCATACCTCCTGTGTTAGATGCAGGTCCTGTATGCTGGTTAAGAATCTACGTGAATGGGCAGACCTGGCTGACTGCTCCTCCCAGCAGATGTCTGGGTAATTTAAGTCACCAATGACAACTAGGTCTTTTGAGCGTGCTGCCTTTGAGAGACGTTTTGAGAATTCTAGGTCTAACTCTTCCCCCTGGTGTGGGGTTTCTGTAGTAGACCCCCACTACCAAGTCCCTTTCACCCATACCCCCTTGTAATCTGATCCATAGGACTTCGATTTGCCCATCCTGTCCCCACCTTTATTACAGAGGATATATAATGTTCCCTAACATATAAAGCAATGCCCCCCACCTCTTTTTCCCCAATCTATCCTGCCTGTATAGCCTGTAGCCTTCAAGATCCACTGCCCAGTCATGGGTAGAGTCCCACCAGGTTTCTGTTAGACCAACCAGGTCAAGATCTTTGTTTGCAAGCAGGAATGCAAGTTCCTCCTGCTTGTTTCGCATACTTCTAGTATTAGTCTAGAGACACCTAAGCCCCCTGAGAGGTGCCCTTAGTATTCCCCTATCCTGATTCTTAGTGGGCCCCTTGGTACTTACCTGATCATTTCCAGGGTATGGTTCATGGCTTGTCCTACCCAATCTTGTCCTGAACTCGGCATCCTCATCCTCCGACAAAGCTAATTTAAAACTTTACGTAGGAGGCCTGGCAACCTGTAAGAGAACAGACTCTTACTTTTTGGAGAGAGATGCATGCCATCACGTCCCAGCAAGGTCTGATCCTGGAAGTAAGGACAATGGTCTAGAAAGCTGAACTCCGCACGGTGGCATCAACTCTGAAGCCATGAGTTGACCACCTTGTCATGGGCCGGGGCACCGGGGCAGCTGTGATCCCCCTGGCGCCCCTACTGTGCCACAGTCTGGGTCCTAAATGCACCCTCCGTCTCGCCCGCCACGTCTTTGATCTTATGATTATCAGTGGGAGGCTGCCTTCCGTCCCCTTGGGCACGGCGCTGTCGTACTGGCCCTATTCAGAACTGGTGCACCCCGCCTTATGGGCTACACGTGCCTCCTACCTCCCCTGTAGCATGCCCCAAGCCTCGCAGTTGTACCGGACGTTTTTATGCCTATATGCTCGCCCCTCCCTGGGCTTGCCTCAGTACGTGCACCCCCTCTCTGGGGTCCCTCAGTATGCGCGCCCAATATGTTCGCCCCCTCTCTGGGGCTTTTCTGGAATACTTGCCCTTCCCGGGCTTCTATTCACCCCCTTGCCCTTTTCCGGGCTTCTCAACCGCACACTCAGTCCTCTTCAGGCTTCTCACCGCATGCTCTGTCCTTCTCCGGACTTTTCACCGTGCACTTGGCCCTACTCTGGACTGTAAACTGTGTGCCTCACGCTCGTCGCCTTCTCTGGGCCTGTCCCGTGCCTCTCGCGTTCGTCATCCTCTCTGGGCCTGTCCCGCGCCTCTCATGCTCGTCGCCCTCTCTGGGCCTGTCCCGCGCCTCTTGCGCTCGGGGCTGAGGTGGCCCGCTGCTGTGCCTGACCCCCTGACCCTTCTCGGGGTCCTACGTCCTACTGGGCAAGTACCGCCCTCACGGGCTGGGGCTTAATACCCCACACGCAGTACCACACCGGTGCCAAACAGCCGTGCCTCCCAGGCACTGCTTGCTGTGCCCGAACAGGGCACCTAGGAACCCCCAGACTCCTGGGGAGCTCCCGTGAGGCCTCCTTGCACCCCTACAGCCTCACCCAGTCCTCCGGTTTAGTATTACAAATAACCCAACAGAAACTCCAGCCATGAGCCAACCGGCTGTAACTCAAAACAGTAAGCCTGCCGGCTAGAACATAATTGCGATGCCACCCTGGCTTACTTCCTAAGCCTCCCTGTCAGGGTTCTCTCCCCCCATACCGTACCGCAGCCGCTCGGACGGTCAGGCTGTCAGGTTGGTTTGGTTTGGTTTGCTCTGCTCTGCTCCGCTCTGCTCTGCTCCATAGCCACCGGAGGGGAACTGCCCACTAGGCTCTGGCCCAGCCACTTATAAAGGCCAGGCCCAGCCCCCTGGCAGTCAGCTGACCCAATCAGCTGCCCTAGCAACTCTCACCTGCTGTTCTGGTGAGTGACAGCTAAGCCCCTTCTACCATTATTCAGTAGCAGGCACCCTAGTGTCCTGCTACACTCCTCAATGCAGTTATCATGATGCTGACCATAGCCACTGACTGGAAGGACAGATGAGAAGACTATTTGTGCCCCTGAGCCTCTAAGCCTGTCTTCCAGAGCCAATGTAGTCAGCAGTGACCCATCCCGGACTACTGCGGGCTGCATCATTCGTTCCAAAATGGATGAGGACCATGGGGTAGTAGTCAGTGGGCCTGATTAGGTCTGGAAGGCTCTCTGTGATGTCCCAAATCCTAGCTCCAGGCAGGCAGCATACCTCCTGTACTGTAGGATATGGGTGGCAGATGGCTCTCTCCATTCCTCTCAGGAGGGAGTTGCCCACCAAAATGACTCGACGTCTTCTCCTTTAGCTGCCTGGTTGCTTCTCAGCCTGTCTGGTGGTAGCTGTGGATGTGGTCTCCATTGCTGTACTCCCTCCCAGTGATGCTAGGGTATCATACCTGTTTCCCAGCTGCACTGGGGGAGTTATACAAGTAGTGAGATGTCTAGGTCTGCGACATCTGGAGGTGACTGTCTTCCATCCTTCTGCATTGACCACTGCTTGTGACACCTTCCCTCTAGGTGTGTGGTCCTGCAGAGAATGGAAGTACCCATCAATCTCTTCCTCAACTGCCCTGATCCTCTGCAGCCTGCTGACCTCCACCTGGAGTTCCCTCACTTGCCCCTCCAGGTCCTCAAGTTGGGCACACATAGGACAGGTGAGAGGGCTCCTGGTTTGCCCAGGCCCCAGAGCCCCTGCCAGGCAGCTGCCACAGACAGGGGACCAGGGTGTTGCCGACCCCTCCAAAAGCCCCATCTGGGTGCTAGCCCCTCAGGAGCTCCAAGCTGGAGGTGACACCAAGGCTGGGTCCCTGGCTGTGCTTCATGCCACCACCCCCATTGCTGCCCCCTCCTCATTCACTTACCTGAAGTCTCTGTCAGGAGTCCTCCTCCATGGCAGGGGTTCCCAATGCATGGAGTCTCAGGCCCCCCTACTCTTCCCCCTGTGTGAACTCCCTTGCAAACTCCGGCGCTCTCCTGAAGAATGTACCTGTTTGCCGGGCCTGTTCACGCAGCTCCCAGCTGGCACTACTAAGTAGGGAGGGGAGGGAGAAAAAACCCCTTCCCGATTCCCTACAGCTTGCCTGGCTCCTCCTTGCCCTTCCCTACCCTTGCCGGCTTACCTTTCTGCAGTGGCTTCTCTCTTGCTGGTCCCATCACTGTGCTTGGTGTGGTCAGTGGGAAGCTGAGGGCTCATGTGCGCTGTCACACATGTGCCTACTCTTGTGTCTGAGCTCGCCTGGGGCTGGTTTAAAAGTTCCCGTGCTTTTACAGCTGCTGGTCAGCTGTTCTGCATAGGTGTGGCTAGCCCTGTGCCTGTGCAGAAGAGTCTGCCGGCAACCCCTCACCCAAGGAGCTTCACCCAGGGAGCCTCCCTCTGCCTGGAACCCTTGGTAAGTAGTTCCCGCCTCCTGCTAGGGGTCAGTTGCCCTTCCTGAGTGCCCCCCCCCCACCAACTCCTTTGCAAACTCTGGCATGCTTCTGAAGAGTGCACCTGTTTGCCCAGCCTGTTCATGCAGCTCCTGGCCAGTGCCGTTAAGTAGGGATGGGAGGGGGAAAAAAACCCCTTCCTGATTCCCTACAGTAAGGCTATTGATACTTTTTAGCTTTGTGAATACAATGCACTTGTTGATTGTGTCTTCTTTCTTTTGCAGATTTTGGATGCAACTGTTCTGTAACAGTTGTCTAGGTTCCTAATATTTCAAGTATCTGTGTTCCCTGTGAGTCTTATCCTATTCCAGAAAAAGTTTATATTCAGGAGTTTGTTATCAAGGACTCCATGTTTCAGAGATTACTGAAAAAAGCACAAAAGCAGCATTTTTGCAGAGTGGAAAAGCAAATGGCAAAGCCAAAATGATAATACCTGTGGGTGCCTGTACATGAGCTGGGAGGCTGCTCTGATGTGCTGTAATTATGTGATTAATTGAGTCTGCTGGAGTATGTTAATTACCACACTCCAGCCAGCCTTTGCGTCTTGTGTATCAGTTTTCACATGCTTCAAAATGGCGGTGGGGATGCTTTAACTAAAACTTGCTTCATTTTGAAGTGCAAGGATGCTGATAACGTAGGATGCTCTGGGCACTTTAATTAGAGTGGCTCTTGGAGCTGCTCTAATTAAAGTGCCCTCACCCTACCCCCCGTGCACATGAAAAAACACCCTATGTTCCTAGGATATTGGTATATGTCAAGAGAAAGGCAGAATATTAAAACATGGAGACTTCCATTAGCTTGAGACACTTTCTCAGTGAAAAGAGAAATAACACAGCATTGATCCCATCAGGACAGTGCTGGGACTGTGTTCATATTAAGAAAGTACCAATATAATAGTTGTGTTGAATTTCAGTTACATTAGGGCCAGGTGAATAACAAATGGTCCCAACTGCAAGATATCAACTTCAGTCTTTGACCACTATGTGGACAAAAGCAATACCACCTTACTAGTTATCATTGGACAGAGTAATATAATGAAACTTAAATGTGCAAGAAAATCCCAAATATCAGTTAGGTGGTGACACTATGAAAAGCTATAATTCCCTGGGTATCTTGTGATGGTGCCAATGTGAAATTTCATCACAGTACTGGCAGAGATTGTTTGGTGCCAAGTGCCGTCATGGCTGAATGACAAAGTTTTAGTACCATTGGATGGTAATAGTAAAATGTGCCATAGCACAGAAACAAAGAGGTATTTTGAGCCAGATGCATTCACAAAAGGGCACTGTGACACTATGATACAGGAGAGTAGTTTGCTTCCACTGTCTGCATTAAGACACTATATAATTCACATTCTAAGAGCTAAGGGCATTTATACATGTGTTCTGGGAGGCTGGAGAGGGTGCTTTAATGGGAGCAGCTCAAAGAGCTGCTTGAATTAAAGTGCCTGGAGCATCATGTGTATCTGCATCATCACATTGAAAAATGGTGGTGATCCTTTCGCTAAAGCTCATAGAACAAGCTTTAGTTAAAGCATGCCTACTGCCATGTTTCAGCATGGGGACACCAATACACATTACACTGGAGTGTGGTAATTACTATGCCCCAGCAGACTCGATTAATCAAGTCTGCTCTGACGTGATGTCATTACAGCGCATTGGAGCAGCCTTGATACATGTGTGTATGTGCCCTAAAGTAGTGATTAATGGGTAGTACCCAGAGTTGTCAGTGAGGACATATGGAAGCATCAACACAAAGAAGCATAAAACAGTTAACTTTCTATTGTTGTGAGAGACCAGTTTCTAATGTAAGAGTAGGCAAAAGCATTTGTGTCATTGCCTTTACTGGAAGTTTTGATGGAGCAAGGCCTGGAGACCAAGGTACATATAAGTTGTTTTTTTTCTATATATTTATTTCATTTCTGCTCTACTTAGTGAGCAACTGTTACTTTTCCTATTTTTGACTGCAACTTAGTTGCCTTTATTGATGGTTTTCTATGCCTCAGCAATCACACTTGCCACAAATGTTCAGCCTCTAAAATGAAGAGTCAGTCTTAAAAGGAAAGGCAAACATTCACACTTGCAGCCTATCACAAACACTGACACTTTACAAATCTGATGAGACAATGAGGCAGCAGGGAAAAGCATAAATGAAGTACATTTTCGATGGAAGCAGCAAATGACCAGAACATGGTGATTAGCCCTGAACTCTGCCTTCAAAAGGAAAAAGAGCTGCTGAAGAGGAAAATCACATATGTTCAATCCTGTTAAGTGAGCCTCTGGCAGGAGTAATTTTTAAAATAAAAAAGCATACCCTGTGTTCAAAAATGCAGGCAGGGGAATAGCAAAGATATCTACAAAGGAGAAATGTGGTGGTGGAAACAATAAAAGATAGGGAAGGAAAATACCATATTTTCTTATGTATGCACCTTTACCTCCAAAACCAGCTGGGAAACATTAGGGTTCACATTATATGCGAAGAAAAGGCTCCTCATGGGGCCAGAAATTTGGTGACAGGAGGGAAGGATGGAGTGGTGGCAGATTAACTACAATAGTTCTGGGTTCTACAGCAATTAACACTGCTACTGCTCCCTCCTTCCCCAACCCTCTGTCACCAAATTTCCAGACCCATGGGGAACCTCCCCCAACCATGTGTTGTGTTGGACTGGCACACAGGGTTGGCTCAAAGTTGGTCTCAGTGCACCAGGTCAGACCTGGCACATGACCCTGGACCTGGCATGCTGAGTCCAACTGCATACCGAGTCCACCTGCATACCCTGGCTTTGAAGACACATGCTGGGTTGGACCTTGTGCACTGAGTCTGGGACCACACACTGGCTTCAGAACCACATGCTGGGGTGCACCAAGCATGCAGCTCCAGAACCACTGTTGGCAAGGTTGGGTCAGACATGGCCATGCAGCTCAGGCCTCAGTTCTAGCTGGATCAGGTCTGTTGTGTGACTCTGGCCCCAGTGCCAGCATGGCCAGATCAGGCCCTAGCACATGGCATCAGGGTCAGTGCATGGTCCCCAGCCTGGAGCATGGCATATCCCTCAACCCTGGTGCACAGCTCCCCTCAGTCCTGGAGACCCCAGACTTCAGGTACTTAATAGGGGTGTGCAAAATGGGCCGTATTCAATTTGGTTTCGGATTTGACCTGAATCGGGGACAATGATTCAATTTGTTGATTCAGATCACTGTCCCCAATTTGATTCTACTGAATCTGAATCTGAAGATTCGATGCTGATTCAGAGAATCAGCAATTCAGCTACAGACACAACTTTAAATGCTTTTTCTACATACCTCAAGGTACGAGGCACGGTTCGTGAATGCTGTGATGCTGGGGCAGATGGAACATCCCACAG
>NW_017729022.1:56264387-56269883 GCF_001723915.1 Gavialis gangeticus
CCCCCCCCCCCCCGGCATGCTCAGTGGTGAACCCGGAAGTGGACCAGAAGTACTTCCGGTCTACTTCCAGGTCCACTGCTGAGCACACTGCTCCCCCCCCATGTACCCCCAGCTCAGCAATTGGCCGTGGGGGGACCTTGGGTGCCTCCCAGACCCACGAGGCACCAGTGGCTGAGCTGGGAGGTTTTGATTTGGATTTGGAGATTTGGCTGCTGAATCAGGCCGAATCTCCACAAAATCGAATCAGGGACCAAAGCTTTGCACTTCCCTAGTACTTTCCTCTACTGTAAGATAAGATCTTTTTTCTTTCTTGTGGCTTTCCCAAAATGGGGTGCATGTTATATATTTGGGAATGTATTATGCAAGTAAAGACAGTGAAACTCTACCCAAAATAGCAGCATGTAGAGTTTCAATGCATTACAATAAACAAAACACTCCAGGAGATGAATAAATTACTCAAATGCACTGTGAGAAAAATAATAAACAGCATCTAGATTTACCTCATTGGCCCTTTACAGTTATGACTGTCAGGAGCCTGGGTATGAATACAAACAACCTTGGCTCTTTTTAATTCTTATTTGTGTTCCTGGCTAGCTATAGAATAAACTTTTTGGCAGTAAACAGGAGAAACTACTTCATTGTAACCACCTTGCCAAACAGAGCATTTCATTTCTCTCTTATGTATTAAGCCTATAATAAAAATTCCATAGTATAGACTTAACAAATTAAACTAATAATTGTTAAATTACAAGTTTAGTAAATTACTGAACAATTATATTCAAACTTCTTGGCTTTTCAATAACTTTCCCATCAATAATCACCTTGTTATTTAGGGTGCACTCATCATTAATCACCATAATCTTTCTCTTCCTAGCATTTACTGGGAAACCTTTCTTAGCACTAACTTCTTTCAGTTTACTTCATAATGTTCTTAACTCTTCCGTGCTGCCTGAGAGGTATGTAGTATTTTGTGCACGCCTAAGTTGGTTGTGACGGAATCCAAATTTGACTTCTCCATCAAAATTCTGCAGGGCTTTTCTCATAAGTGACTCAGCATATATATAGGAAAACTGAGGAGACAGTCCAGACCCTTGAGAACATCACAATCAGTCTTACACCACCTTGTCAAACCCACTGTTTTACTGCTACCTTTTGGCCAAGATTCAGCTTTCTTATCCCTTCTATGATGTGTCAAGAAAATCCTATTTCACACATCACTTCCCACAATATTTCATGATTGCCCTAGTCAAAGTCTTTTGCATAAATCCACAAAAAATATAAAGAGATACTCTAGATTCATGGCATACCATGTTTTAGTGACATTATGTAACTGGATAACTTAGTTCCTTTTTCTTTATTTTTCCTGAAACTTATTTGCACAATGGCTTATGCCTTCTCATTTGCTTGGGTAATCTTTTATTGATCATATGAAACAAGATTTATGTGACTTCAGAAGCTGATAGTTCAATTATTCTTATATTTTTTGGGTCGCTAATTTTTGTTATTGATACAAACACATACATTTCCCAAACTTCAGTCCAGTCTTGAGAGTCTCAGACCTTTCTACATCGCATCCATGTAAATCCATACCTCTTTTGGTAACTTTCCCACATCCCCCTGGTATATAAGTAGCATTAGATAACTCATTCTTAATTTGCTAAAGTTCAGTCTCATATTTTATTCTTAAGTGTTCAAGATGGGCAGCAGGGGTTAATTGATTTCTGAAGAGCTTGGGTCTCTCACAGAGTTCCACATAGCCCTGGAAGCAGACAGGCTGTCTAGCATGCCATAACATGAGATCACAGCCTTCAAGGCAGATTGGTTGTCTAACACAACAAGGACACACAGCCTGGGAACCAAGGAAGTATATACCATACTGTCCCATAACACGAGATAAGTGACACCAGCTAACAAGGCTTCAGAGCAGGGGGGCCTGTGTCCCAGTTTTGGGGGAACAGACCAAACTAGGAGAAGGCCCGAAAGGCTATGTGGACATGTGACCACAGAGACACAACCAACCAGAGATAGCCATGAATGAAGAGTCATCAAGAGGGAAGGAGAATACAAAAGCAGACTTGAGATTTACAAAGGGGTCCCTCCTGTCTCCCCTTCTCTTCCTTCCATCCCTCCTCATTCCTTCTCCTCCTCTTTCCCAACCGGGTCCCTATCCCTGTCCCCCAGGAAGAGTCCCCGAGGCCACCATGGACTGAGGGCACACAAGCAGCCTGTCTCATGAACCCCGCTGAAGGGGGGCCATGGGCCTCGGCATCTCAGCTGCAGACTGCTGACATCTGACACCTAAGAGAAAGAGCCTGAGTGGAATCTGCATTCTGCCCAGGTGTACTTTGAATCTGATGACAGCCCTAGGATTGGTAGATATAGAATTGCTTGATTGTTTGTATTGTTGCTTTTTTGTTATCCCTCTGTATCAATAAATTTGCATATTATTGAATGGAAAGTTCATGGTCAGTCTGAGGGTTGTGCTCACCTAGAACAAAGGTATAAGGGCTGGGTCCTAAATCCAGTGCCAAAAGATATGTCCTTGGAGATATTGTCCACATACAGGCATTACCTTTCTACTGGGAGAATTGCTGGTTTTTTGGTAGAAACCGTGAGCATACAAACATTTATATGATTTTTCCCAGAGTAAAACTGATGGTCCCAAGAGAAAAATATCTCATTTCCAACGTGGTAGAGTTTCTTCTGGAAGAATGAACATGTACATGTACCCTTTTGGGGAAGCTGCAGTACTGTCCTTCAGCATGCATTGCTCCCAACCTCCCAAAATGGCTGCAGGGACACTTGTTGGGCTAGACACTACTGCTGCAGCTGAGCACAGAGAAAATCACTCTGACAGCCTTGGGGCCAGGAAAGCCAGCCCCTTCACATGACCCACACTGTGATCTAGGGCTCTGTTCTAAGGCAGCCCAATAAATCACCCTGGATGTGTGTGGGATTTGCTGAACAGCTGGAGGTAGTCACAGAGTTACAAGGCAGATGCATACCCTGCACATCTCTCTGAGAAGGAGGGGGAACCTGACCAGACAGACCCAGACCTGACCTGGCCCAAACTGTACCAGAATGATCTGACCCCAGACAGAACAAACCTGACTCAGAACTATCTGAACCAACCTTGTCATAAATTGACCTGACCCTGACTGATTGGGCCACAACTAGGCTGTACCAGAATGCACCCAGACGCAACCAGGTCTGACTCAGCCCAAACCATACCAGACTTGAGCTGACTATGACCCAACCCTGAACCAACTTGACCATACCCAGACCTAGACCCTGACACATTCTTCAGGAGTGAGCTCATAGCACATGCTGAGGTTGCTTTTCAGCTTGATCCATACATTAAAATGGATTGCCAGTAGGGCTGTGTGAAACAGCACTGTTCCAATTTGACTTCTGTTTTGATGGTTCGATGGAACAGTGTTTCATTTCAAGTTTTGTGTCTGTCACAGGGCACTAAGGTTCCTGCTCCTTTTAAGGGCAGAAACTGCCTAGAGAGAGGGCTGTAGCAGTTAGGCAGGAACCCCACAGGTGCAGGTTACTGTGGCAGCAGGACTAAAGAGGAAATTAGCCTGCACCTGCAGCTGGTCAGCTGACTGGAAGAGTAAGGGCCCTGGGAACATATAAACCCCAGGGCTGGGACTAGAGAGTCAGTTCCCTGCCAGCAGCAAAAGGGGAAGGAGCCTCCAGGGAGAAATCACCCCGTGATGCTGAAGCTGCCAGGTATGCTGCACTTAGGGCTATTGGGGCTCCAGGAGCTCACCAGGTACCCCTGTATCCAAGGCACTAGTGCTGAGGAAGACGTATGACTCTTTTAAAGGGACAGAGCACACCCTGAACATCTTGTGTTATGTTATAGCCTAGGGACTCATATTTTTGGTTGCTGTTTTATAATACTGGTGGGTTGGGCTGAGGTTAGTGGGGAAGGAGGAAGCCTCATTGGGGGCCCACTACAGTGTGAGGACCCTGGCACTGAAGGGACATGGGGGTGAGCAGACTTCAGTGCTGGGGAGGTGCAGAGAGAGACAAGGGGTGAATACCATCTGTGAGACTTGGGACATGGTAAAGGGGCAGTTTTGGAGCCATGCGTCTAGCTCATAAGGCTGAAGGTGCCCCATGAGACAACCATTTTTGTGCAAGACCCAAAAGGGGTCCAAGAACCCACAGGGTTCAGCAGGGTCTATCAGGACCATGCCCAACGTAAACTCGAGGGCAGCCTCCCTATTCATAATAATTACCAACAAGACATGGCAGGCGAGAAAGAGGGTGCCCATTGGGTAGGATTGGCACAGTCAAGGAGCCCTAGCAGTATCATGGCTATCCCCGAGGACCCCATCCCATGACAGTTTCATTTTGAAAACACTGTTCTGTTTCATTTCATTGAAACTATTTTGCTGTTTTGATGTTTCACCCATAGGTTATCATGGGGAAACATAAAATGCAGAAGGCAGCCAGATTGGGGGCTTGCCCACACCCTGGGAAGGCTGTGGGGGCTATGCCAGAGTCCTCCTGGAGCCCCAGCTTTACGTGCCAGATGAGAGGAGCCAGGTGCTGCCACCCAGGACCAGCACCAGGAAGACTAGCAGCAGCACCTGGCTCCTCTCATCCAGCAGGCAGATTGGTGGTTTGCTTGCACCCCTGAGAGGGCTGCAGGGGCTGTGACAGTGTCCTTCCAGGGGTGCGGGCCCCTGATCTGCCTGCTGGATGAGAGGAGTCAGGTGCTGCCAGGCAGATTGGGGGTGTGTGCCCCCTGATCTGCCTGCCGGGTGACAGGAGCTGGGTGCTGCCACCTGGGGCCAGTGGCAGTACTGATCTTCCTGGTGCTGGGCGTGGGCTGTGCCCAATGCCAGTCTGTCATCTGGCAGGCAGATCGGGAGAGTCCTCCCAGGGGTGCAGGGTGGAAAACCCCCGAGCCCTTATGGGGGTGTGGATGAACCCCTGATCTGTCTGTTGGATGACAGGAGGTGGGTGCTTTTGGCTGGGACCAGTACTGAAGCCAGTAAGCCTGACTTCGAAATTCAAAATGCTTCGTGTTCCCTTGTTTTGTTTTGAAGCTATTTTGAAGGCTTTTGCTTCCTTTTGATTTCACTGTTTTGAGCTTGAAACATATTGAAACAGCTTTGAAACAAAACACCAGGTGAAATTTCACACAGCCATAATTGCTAGTGTCTCTGTGATATCATCATAGCATGCTACTCCCTTTCAAGACTCCTACTGTTTCTCTAATACCATGTTCTACAGAAGCAGGAAAGCAATAGAGTGTTGGCCTTTCCCTCACCAAACCATAAAGCTCATTGCTTGTGGTGCAGAGACTTTGGCTTGAGAAATGTGGAGAAAGCTGTGGCAGAAAGCCACCTTGGTTTCTCCCCAAAAATCTCTGCCCTGTGACACTGTGATTTAAAACTCTGTGCTGTGACCATTCAATTAGGATGGGCCCAGCACACAGGGGACCACACCCTCAGCCTGTCTCTATAGGGAACT
>NW_017729022.1:56270161-56278571 GCF_001723915.1 Gavialis gangeticus
GGGCGCAGGGAGGTGGGTGGCTCAACGCAGGAGCACCCCCTACTGGCCCGCCTCACGTGGTGGAAACAGCGGAGGGATACGAATACCCAGCTGTGTTCCTGAGGTGGGATCTCTGCACCCGCCACAAAAGCAACATTCCTAAAATGAGAAGGAAGGAAGCTTTTCCCTTCATGACATGAGCCAGCAGTTTCTGTACCCACCCAGGATCCTTGAACACCAGCTAGACCATGTATCCAGGGGACCAAATATTGAGAGCTGCAAGCTGGTGCCTGGGTATGGTAGGAACTATCACCCCTTTCTTTTAAGGCAGCTGAGTGTGGCATCCACTCAGGACTCAATGCCTGGAGGGGAACTGGATTCAGAAGAATAGGGCTAGGGAGTATGACAGTTCCCAGGCTGTGATAGCAACAGAGTGTAACCATGACTTACCATTCTGAGTTCCTGCTGCTGCAAGGGTGGCTAGGTAAAAGGAGGCATGTGGTGAAACATTTGCAGTTATACCACATTTATCTGAGAAATTTGACATGTTTAACAAAGCCAGTGTGCTCCTCGCCTCTATTTCTAGACAGAACACTTGCAGCAAGGAGTGGAGCCTGCGCAGGGTGGGATAGAAATTCAAGGACAGGCAGGCATATGGCCTGTGAGAGAATGCAAGGAGAAGACAGTGCAGTAAGGAGATAGTGGAGGCTCTGGTAGTTGCCTGTGAGCACCAGGTATGCAGTACAGACAACTGGTGTCAGCTGCTCCTTGAGTGGCAGGAGGAGCAAATGGAGATATGGCCAAAGGAACTAGTCAGAGTGGTGGGAGTCTTCATGAGAACAGAAGAGGGTCAAGAGAGGGTGGTGGACACAGCCACACACTCTGGACTCAGCTAACCACTCTGCTGACTGTGTCATGAAGGTCCTCTGGGCAGTCTGTAAAAGCCAGGAGGAGCATTGCCACCCTCTACCATAGCTACTCCATAGCCACACCACTGTCCTACATAGTGCAAAAGACATTGCTTCCCACCTCTTCCCAAGTGTTTGGGAGGAGGCAGGGGGACAACTTATGCAAACAGCAGGGGTCCAGGGACATCCCAGGGGACAGGGTGGAAGATGGGAAACGGAAGAGACCACACGATATCTTGAATGGGGGCAGAGAGAGGAAGAGGAAGCATAGGGAGAAGAAGAGCAGGACCAGAGATTCCAGGACCCAGGCATTTAGGGTTAGGAGGATCGTGAGGGACATGGGGGACAGCTAGCCACATCCCCTCCAAGTGGAAGGTGAGAGCACCGTGAATGAGCCCACAATATGTAGGGCCCATAGGGTCACCTGCCATGGACACTGCAGTCCTCTCCACCATAAGTCACTCACCTGCCAGCTGTTTCCATGACATCCCCAAGACCAAAGGCCCCCCAAAATAGCACTGCACAAGCCCTGGCAAAGCACAGCACCACCAAGCTCTGGGGTCTGACAGCAGCCTGCTGTCCTAAGTTCTCACAGGGACCGAACTCACAGTCAGGATCTCAGACTCTGTTGTCTTCCCCGCACCATGCCCATGACCTGCAGGATTCCGGTGTCTGAGAGGGACCGCTGTGTGCATCAGAACTGCCCTGGCTCTAGCAGAAAGCAGGTCTCTCAGCCTCCAGGGTCAAGGTGTGATACATTGCCCAAGCCCACGAGAAGGTCCTGTGGTCAGGGTTCCCATGTAGGTTCCTGGGGATGCAGACCATGTGGGCACAGACAGCAGGTTCTCTCAGGGGATAATGAAGAGGATGTGGCCACAGATATGGACCCAGTACATCCATCCCCACAGCCCTCCAGGGGGATCAACTCCTGGATCACCTAGCTGCCCTCCATCTGGAAGGCCCCCAGTGTTCCTCAAGGAGTCAAGAAGTTAGGGTAGGGGGCTTTCCTCCTCCCCTCCCCCAAGAGTTACATCTGCGGTTCCATGGAGACCATTGCACTGTTAGCATATCCCGTATTACCTACATGCCCTGGCCAACCAACTCTTCCCTTCCCCTCCTCGTTTAGTTGGCACTTTAAGACAAGAGGAAGAGGAGTGTCGGGAGACAGTTGACAGTTTCAATATAAACAAACAAAACATTTTTTGGTCAAAGAAAACCAAATATTATATAAATCTGAAGAAAAGGGAAACTGAGGCACTCCTCATTTCCATGCCCTAGTCCTGCATGAGAGGCTGCTGCCCCACATCTATGGCAGGTATTATGTCAGGACTTTTCTGACCATTATTCCCTATCTGGTATATTCTTTGTGCTCTCGTTGTGGCAGGGGCATGGCTTGGCAGGCCAAAGGAGATGTGGGAGAGAGACTACCTTGACCTCGATGCTGGTGGCCCCAGGAACATACTCTCTTCTCCATCATTTTGGGGAGAATGGAATTGCAGAAGACTCTGGCATTGGACAGTGTCCACACACAGCCAGTTTGATGTGTGGTTGACAATGTCTTACAGCAAGACAGAGAAGAAATCTGTGTGGTTGATGAACTCAGTGGAGCCTTGGAACAGAGAGCTGACCCCATGAACTTTAGGAGAGGGGACGGTTGGTTGAGCTGATCTGAGAGAGGAGAAAGTGGGTGAGGAGACCCTTTCATTCCCAGAGCCAGTATCTCTTTGTTTTCTTTAGTGCAGTGGTCAACAACCAGTCGATCTCGATCAACTGGTCAACTGTGGATTTTCTGATAGTCGATCTCAGTCTGTCAGAGGCTCCATGATTGGGAGCAGCAGAACACACATAGCTGGGCTGATCCACATCCCCTGCCACCCAGGCTGGGCTGGGTGTGTGGGGTTAGAGCCCGGGTAGCTTGTCTGGGAGGTGGGGGGGCAGTAGATCCTGGGGTGCCAAAAAGTGTTCTTCACCATAAAAAGGTTGGTGCTTTATAGATTCATAGATGCTACGGTCAGAAGGGACCTCAACAGATCAGGTCTGACCCGCTGCCTAGGCAGGAAAGAGTGCTGGGGTCAGATGACCCCAGCCAGATGCCTATCCAGCCTTCTCTTAAAGACCCCCAAGGTAGGGGAGAGCACCACCTCTCTTGGAAGCCCATTCCAAATTTTTGCCACCCTTACCATGAAGAAGTTTTTCCTGATATCTAGCCTAAATCTGCTGTCCTGTCTGTTTGTGACCACTGTTCCTTGTTACCCCAAGAGGTGCCCTGGTGAACAGATCATCTCTGATCCCTTGTTGAGTCCACCTAATGAATTTGTAGGCAGCCACAAGATCACCTCTCAGCCTTCTCTTGCAGAGGCTCAAGAGGTCTAGGTCCCTCAGTCTCTTCTCTGGACCCTCTCAAGTCTATCAACATCCTTCTTGAAGTATGGTGCACAAAACTGGATGCAGTACTCCAACTGCGGTCTGACCAATGCCGCATAGAAAGGAAGTATTCACCTCCTTGGTTCTATTTCTCATGCATCTGCTGATGCATGATAAAGCGCAGTTAGCTTTTCTGATGATTTCATGACACCGATGACTCATATTTGTTTTGGAGTCCACTATGGCTCTGAAATCCCTTTCTGCTTCTGTGGTGCTGAGGGACTCTCTTCCCAGCTGGTAGATGTGCTGGATGTTTTTATGCCCTAGGTGCAGCACTTTGTACTTGTCCTTGTTGTACTGCATCTTATTGTGTACTGTCCACTTTTCCAACCTGTCCAGGTCTGCCTGCAATTGTTCCCTACCCTCCAGAGTGTGGACTTCACCCCACAATTTGGTATCGTCCGCAAACTTGGACAGAGTACACTTCACACCCACATCCAAGTCACTGATGAAGATATTGAAGAGTGCAGGTCCAAGGACCGAACCCTGCGGAACCCCACCACCCACATCCTTCCAGGTCGATACTGACCCGTCTACTACCACTCTCTGGGTGCAACTGTTAAGCCAATTTGCCACCCACCAGACTGTGTAAACATCTATGTCTCAGACTCTTAATTGATTTATAAGAATGGGATAAGATACTATATCAATGGCCTTACTAAAATCCAAGAAAACGACATTCATCTCTACTCCTGTATCTAAGCATTTTGTGACCCTGTCATAAAACAAAACTAGATTGGTCAGGCATGATCTACCTGCTACAAATCCATGCTGGTTTCCCTGCTGCATTATTTTTCCTGCTGGACTCCTACAAATATGATCCTTCATAATCTTTTCAAAGACCTTTCCAAGGATGGAGGTAAGACTGACTGGCCTATAATTGCTCAGTTCCTTCTTCCTCCCCTTCTTGAAAATAAGGACCACACTGGCCCTTTTCCAGTCCTCTGGGACCTGACCCAAGTGCTCAAATGGCCATGACAGTGGTTCTGCTATGACACTGGCCAATTCCTTCAGTACCCTCAGATACAGCTCGTCCGAGCCTGCTGACTTGAACACATCCAGTCCATCCAAGTGGCTCCGCACCAAGTCAGCATCGACAGCTGGTGGGTTGGGGTCCCTCTGATGCCCATCTAAGAACTCATTAGGAGACTTATCATGACCCCTGTTCAGGAACACAGAGGCAAAAACTCATTGAATAGCTCAGCCTTATCCCCCCCCGTCACTAATTGCTCCTCCTTGTTCAGTAGGGGTCCTAAGCTGCCCTGAGCCTTCCTTTTACTCCCTACATACCTAAAAAATGACTTTTTGTTGTCTTTAATTTGTGTTGCCAGCCTCAGCTCTGTAGTTGCTTTGGCTTTTCTAGCTGCCTCCCTGCAAGTGTGTGCCAAGTAGGTATAATTCTCCTTGGTAGCTTCCCCCTGCTTCCACCGCCTGTATGCCTTCTTTTTTGCTCTTAGCCTCCCCTGGATTTCCCTGTTTAGCCAAGGAAGTTTTTTGGCTCCTTTCCCCCTTTTTCCTCATACTGGGATAGTCTTCCTCTGCGTCCAAAGGATCACTTCTTTTAGAAATGACCACCCTTCTTGGACTCCCATCTCGCCAATACTCTCTTCTCCTGCAGTGTATCATTGACTAGAATCCTAAGCACACTGAAGTTAGCCTTCCTAAAATCAAGCAGTTCCACCCTACCGGTTATCCTACCCACCCTATGCCATATGGTGAATTCGATTGATTGATGGTCACTAAACCCAAGGTGACCACGAATCTGAAGCTTCCCTACCAGGTCCTCCCCCGTAGCTGACACCAAGTCCAATAAGGCATAGTGGGACCATATACCTCCTTACTGGATATAGATCCAGGTAGTAATACAAGGAACTGAGAAATCTTGTAACCTAATTTAGGGTAACCTACTGATGGTGTGAGCAGAAGGAGCAACAGACTGTGACACTCTATTAAATGATCTATGACAGTAAGATAAATTGGTGGAGATGAACATGGTATAGGGTAAGGTTGGAGCTGTGAATTTAGATCCAGCCAACAGGGTTCCAACTGAGGCAGCCTCCTGCATATTTTCCATCTTATTCATTTCTTTTCTATCAAGCATGGCAGGAAAGAGACAGGCAAGCTGCCCAGAACATGGGGTGGATCCCACCCCTGTTACAACCAGGAACACCTCTTTGACTTCCCCTCCAGCTGTGAACTTGCCCATGCTGAACTGGTTGGTGATTAAGCAGAAGCTGTGAGGCGTTGCCTGCTTCCCAATGGCAATGATGATACATTTCGCTAGATTCAGGGGTAGCTTTATATTGATGTCCTGTTGCTTGCTGTGCAGGGCCAGCTCAGTGACAATCTCCATGAAGGTGGCCGCAGGTGCCCAGGATAATGCATTCATTTCATTGCACTGCAGGCATGCACGTCATTGGGAGCACAGGCTATCTGTGCAGCACCCATCTGCTCCCCAGAATGCCGGTACAGTCCACTCCTATAAGAATCTTTGTGGTGATTTTGAGAATGTCTCTTTATTGCCATCATCTTTTATGGACTGATCAAAGGTAAGCAGATGGAAGACCCTCTGGATTTTAGCTCAATAATATCAAATGCTATGGTAGAGAGGGTGCAGTTGCAGACTGCAAATTTTGGTTTAAAACGCTTGCCAAAAATGTTTTAAAAGAATTTAGAAAGAAGTGTCAAGCAGTGACTCAAACAGTTTAAACTACACAAGTAGTTTAGACTTTAGATTTTCAACCCTAAGATTTTACTATGTTTATAGGTAGAAGTGCACCATATGCCTTTTTATAAAAAACATTGAGGAAAAAACTTAACTCATTAGAGAAAAGAATTCTGAGTGGTCAGATGCAAAACTTGTGTGGATGGCCTCAATTAGGCCTTTAGAATTAAGTGTTGGTGGGCTCATTTAGATAATATATTCTAAATGACGTTTACCAAGTAAGTTTTTAATTTCTCACCAAAAATTCAGTGTACAAATTTATTCTCCTTCCTATAATCATGGTGGTATTAAGACTAAGTGCTTCTTGTAGCAGATTTACTTTGATTTCAGGATGGTCAGTGGCATTGATTCTCTTTGGATATACCAGCCCAGGTATACTGGTTCCAGTTAATAGCTCAAAATGAACAACTCCATTCATGCTCCAGATGTAATACAATTCATTACTATGGAGGGCAGAATCATACTTGTTACAGATATTATTTACGAATTCTTCATAAAAAGTCCAGGTTGATTCAATATTAGAAAAAAAATTAATTTTTTTTGTCTCCAACTACTTTACCTTTTTCTAATCAGTTTGGATTAGTCATTCAACCATATGAAAATTACTTGAATTTTTCTTGTTTTTTTTTAATTGTTTATCATTTTCCATCTCTAGCAAGCTATAGACCATTCACTGATTTTTAAAAAAGTAATATAAATAGCTTCTTGCTGTGACAGTTTCACATCCAGTGCTGCTACCCACATGCTGTGGGTGTGCTCTGCACCTCTAGGGCCATGTCACACCTGACCCTCTCACCCATCACGACTTGGTGTTCAAGTAGGTGAACACTGTACTCACCTGGAGGCAATGCAATGGTTCTGTGGGTTCAGGTGTGAGTACTGTAGTGGCTCTTTTGTGGGGTTCCTCCTCCCTTACACACTACCCCTTTCCACTCAGGTGTTGTTGCCATTCTTGTTATACATCCTGTATGGGGCAACCTGATCTTCTCCATGGGGATATGGATGTCTTGAATCCATGCAGATCTACCGTATGCCTTCAGTTGCTTAAAAGGAGAACTAAACAGGAAATAAACTCAAATGATTTGGACCTGACAGGTAGGCAGGGCATTGATGCTTGGCTGCTTTGAGCTTCTCCACTGTCTGGGGTGTGGGTTGCTCTGGGGCCTTCCATGTCCCTCTTGCACCCACTGTTGGGCCTCTCGTGCCTCTTGGTGAGATGCCCTTTTGGATTTGATGCTGGGCCAGGTCTGGCTTTGCCTCACGGCAGCCCCTACCATGCACCTGCAGGGCCAGTCTTCCCACCAGCCACCTACTGGCATGCTCCCCATCTGCATTTGCCCCTGCCAGGTCCATGTTATTGGGGTGCCTCTTTGGAGAGGCTCTTCTCCTGTTTTTCACTGTAGGCTTCCTCTGTTTACCTGCTCATGGCACCACTGGGCTTGGGTCTCTTGGTGTGGGTTCCCAAGTGATTGCTCAATCCCTGCTGCACTCTTGGTAGGTAGCTTCCCAGAATCACCTGCCAGGAGAGTATCTGGCAGTGTCTCTGGAGTGCTTGTGGGGTGGAGAATGTCCCCGGTTCCCTTGGACATCTCCACCATGAAGGCAGCAGCTGGTTTCCCTGATGCCACAGGGAGGGTGGCAGGCTGCATATCTACCACTGGGAGAATACCCGGCATCCCTCTTTGGTCCCCCTGAAGCAGGGAGAGCATCCAGCTCTTCCCAAGGCACTCCAGCAGGGGTGAGAATGGCTGGGCCGACTTCTGGTGTCCCTGGCCTGTGTTCCTTGTGGCCCCTACTTCTGGTGTACTTTTGGTTTGGTGTCCCAGTGTTCCAGGCCAATTGGTGGTGTGCTTCCAGTTGGCGCAGGGCTGGCCATCTCGAGTGCAGCATGGTCACCCATACTTCAGCAGGCAAGTGAGCCAGGCATGTGCCTGTTACACTTACTTATGATAAGAAAAGGAAAGAGACTTGCCATCTACATAAAGTGCATTTACTTGGATTTTGGACACTTGACATAGGTGGAGTTGAGTGGAAGAGAATGCCTCTTCCAATTTGTGAAAAATCTGCTGGAACAACTAAACAGCCACTATGTAGTATCTGGACTAGTGGCTACAAATAGTTAACACACAAGGGTTTTGGTTATTGGAATGATAAATTTCATGAACCCCCTGGATTTGCTCAAACCAACTTTCCTAGTTTTTTCTCCCGTACTGCTACTGAATTATTTACTTCAGGTCACCATGACTTTAAGACAACTCAAAGGCTGTGTCCAGACAAGTGTGGCTGAGGTATGTGGTGCTGCAGACATGCCTGCTGCAGCACATATTGCACATTCAGCTGCTGTCCATGTAAAAACCTGCACCAAAAAAAAAAA
>NW_017729022.1:56279596-56288966 GCF_001723915.1 Gavialis gangeticus
TGGTCCGGTGCGTCCAAAGCGAAAGAAAGAAAGAAAGAAAAAAGCAGAGTGGTGCATGTGGAGCAGCACGCGCTGCCCAAAACAGAGCCTGGCTGGTCAGAGCCACACTCCAGCTGCAAGCCAGGCTCTGAGTGGCAGGATTGCTGCTGCTATAGCCACAGGAGGCCCTCAGAACCCCACATAAGGCTGCTGGGGCAGCTCAATGCTGGCCTCAGCCTCCCCTGCCCCACCCAGCGTAACCTGCCACACACCAAAGTGAGTATGGCACGGATGTTCCCTGGAGACAAGTAGCAGGTGCACAAGGCATATTGCTGCTTCTTGTCACTGGGGAAACAAATGTCCATGCTCACATGGATATAGTCAAAGGGTTCAGTGGGTCACTCTTAGACTTATTTAAAAAATAGCTATGAATTTTTAACCTACTGGTATAAGCAACAGTGTGTGGCCAAGTTTTTCAGATTGCTATGATAATCAGGTTGGTAAGTATGTGCCCAGGCATGTAATTCATGCAGCTTTGAGAGTAGACTGCAGATGGTAATATGCACTCTTGTTAATCCCTTACTTTGCTTTAGAGCAACAGAGATCACTGGGAATACAGTTCTTATTAACAGGTTGAGTTAGGAGCCTTTTGTCCATTCTTCCTTTGTGAGTAACAGCCCACAGATAATATCTTCCAGAATAAGGCTGAAGCCAAATGGGGTGAAGAATGTGCAGCTATAGATTTAGAAAACTCTAGCTACAACTCCCTCATGCATATGCATTATGCTACTGTAATTATATGATCACATACTATTTTTCCTTAAAGAACTTCTGCCTTATTCAACTCACAGAAAGGCCTGGGATCACTTAAATTTGCAGTTTTTTCAATATTTTATTATCATTGTCCAGTGTTTGTTCCCTATATCCCAGAATAGTAATTTCCTCATGGGCCTTTCTATGGCACTTACAACAACAGCATCTGAGTGCTCCATACCAACCTTTTTTATGGCCCACCTGGAAGAATTCCTCAAGAACTCCACTGTCAAATCCCTGCTATGCTTAAGGTATATAGATGACATCATCATTGAAAACCTGCAATCTCTGATTGATTATTTCTATCACAAGTTCAATAACCAACATGTCTCCATCAGACAAGAAACCCACGGACCAACATACATACCTACACAGAACCAACAATCACCCTAAACACACCAAGAAAGCTGTAATATAGAGCCAAGATCCCCAATACCACTGAATTTGCACTGAGGAGAATAGCCATTATTGGCACCTCACAAATCTCAAAAGGGCTTTCACCCAGCAAGGACACTCCTCCAGAGAGAGAGATCTTACTTTTGAAAGAGCCGCCCAGATACTATGCAAAGAATTGCTGCAGTACAAAAAGAAAATCCCCACAAAATGCACACTGCTGGTTATGACACATTACTATCCTTCCCTGGAACCTACACAGAAAATCCTCAAACAATTGCAACCCATATTAGAAGACCCAATTCTTCAATAGATCTTTCCAGAACCACCCATCCTAGCCTTTAAACAAGCACTGAACTTCGCTAACCTCATCCGCAGAAGAAATCTTCCTATGACCCAAACCACATCCAATGGATCCAGACTACGCGAGGACAAGAAATGTAAAACCTGACAACACATCTCCACCAGTCCCACAATAATTACTCCCCACAACTCCATCACCACTCCTGGCTCCTATGCCTGCACTTCCAGAAATGTAATACATCTCATCCAGTGCACTAAATGCCCTGGTGGAAAATATGTAGGAGAAACCAAACAACAACTGCATACCAGAATGAACACACTGAAAAACCATCAAAGACAAAAGTATCCAGTTACCTGTGGGTGCACAGGTCTCACAATACAATCATTCCCTCTCTGATCTCTCAGTTCTAATCCTCAAAGGGAATTTACAAAACACCTTTCATAGATGAACCTACAAACTTCACTTCATAAATCTACCGGATACAAAACATGATGGACTTAATATAGACATTGGATTTATGACACATTACAATCTGCCTGACATCTGATACCCCAGGTAACCTGTCTCCAGATGACCACTTGCATTCCTTCACACATTTCCCTCCATTTCCTCCCTTCCTCCAATCTCTACCCATTGTATTCCTAACTTCCACTGATTTGCATTTTCACAAATGTGATTGTGGCAAATTAGCTTCTTTTCTACCTTGGAGAACAAGTAACACCAGCAGAGTCTCCCTGTGCCTGATGAAGGGTGTTTGTGCCTGAAAGCTTGCAAAGAACTTTTTTTTTAACTACTTAGTAGGTCTAATAAAGGATATCACACCTACCCAAATAAACTTGCCTCACAAGTACTAATGATTTTATTTTCAAAACACCCCTGTGAGATAAGGAAATATTATCATCCCTGGTTTACAGAATGACTGATGTAAGGCACAGAAAAATTAAGGTCAAAAGGTTCCACTAAGTTTGGATATGTGGGACTTGATTCATAGGTTTAAAGCACAGTTTCCATTGATTTTTAACTGCAACTATAAGCACCCAGCACTAATGCAAACTAGATGCCAGAGTCTCCAATCAAGCATCTAGAAAACAAGGCAGACAATTAGTGACCACATATCAAAAGTTTAATTAATATTATAAAGAAACTATGGCAGAGGCAGGGATAGAAGTATTTCTCCTGGGCAGCCTTCAACAGCCTTACCATGGAACCACTCAACCATCCTTTCCCTACCTACATGTCCCTTCCTCATTCATTAAGCTACACTCCTACAGAGAACAGGCTCTTTTACTACACAGCTCTGACTCATTCTCAGATCACTGAATGAAGATAGGTTCTGTGATAAAAAAGAAGAAATCTTTGTATAATCAGTTAGGCATAAGGGACAGGATTTAATTCACACAAGCAACTTCAGGTGTTTCCTGACTTTGGACTGCTTGACCTTTCACTTGAAAAGTGTTATTTTAGGATAGTTTATGTGCACAATTTCCAAAGCTAAAAATATCCTGAAAACACAGTCCATCCTGTGGCAACATACTGACACCTACACAATGAGAAGATGAACTGTAAGGGCACCAAACAGACCTTTGCTATATAAGCTAGCGCCATTCAGCTCCATGGGCCACGTGGGTGTGAACCAGAGAGCTGGAGGGCCATATGCTACACTAGTGCTCTGGAGGGGTGGGGAGTGGCATCGGGGTGAAACCCCAAGGGCAGAAGATTAACTCACTTGCACACTGCACACAGCTTGCAGGTCACTAGTTGGACAGCCCCAATTTAAGTTATTGGAGAACTGACAGGCTTTGTAGGTTGCCATCCCCCCTCATATAGGCCAGTGCTAGGGGGAGATAAAGTAAGTTGCCCAGCTATTTGCTGACATTACGGGAGTGGCAAGACTTAGGAATCCTGTATTCCATTCAAGGCTTATGGAGGAGTATACCTGGGTGGACACAGACTCTTTTATCTTTTTCCTCCAAGTAGGACTAATGTATTACCCCACTTCACAATCCTGCTTCAGGTCCAGCTTTTGTATCCGCGGTATCCAAAGCAAGCAGCTTACTTCTCTATGCTACTTGGGTCAGTAAGAGGGGTCACAGAGAAGACAGGAGTTAGTCTTACTGCTTCCAGTTCAAATATCTGGGTTTAGCCTAGCCATAGCAGCCCAGTGTTGTAATTTCAGGGAAAACCCTGGGCAGCCCAGGTGTGGAGCATGCTCAACAGAGACAAGGTCTTCAGGGAATTCAAAAGTAAAGACTTCTCTGATTTTCACTCAGTATGGAAAAGTCTAAGACTGCACAAAACTTTCAACTTTGGTAAAGCTGGGTGGATTGCCAGGGGGTGAGGGTGGCGGCACGGGGATGGAAACGCGCACACACACACACACACACACACACACACACACACACACCCACACACACACACACACAGCCACACGCGCGCGCGCGCGAGTTTTAAGTCCAGGCTCCAAAGTACCAGGGTTCTCCCACTTCTCAAAGAAAAGGTCACCATAAATTGTTAAGCAAGGCAAAACAATATATTTATTCTTAGCTTTGGAGGTAGAAATGCACCAGGAAAATGTTAGTCTAAGTAGTTGAAAGTTGGTTAAGTTATTAGTAACTGAAGCCATGTCTTGTAATGAGAATTACTCAGCAACCTGGGGATGGTGACTGAAAAGGCAGGAACAGTGGGGCAGAGGCAATCCTGCTGAGGGCCAACAGAGAAGCAGATACTTCCAGGGATGTGGGGGAGTTTTAATCTAAATAAGTGCAATAGTTGCATGTGTAAGAGTTTGGTTTAATAGAGACTGAGAAATAATAAATTCAATTTTCCTAAAAATGTTACTGGTACTAGTTCCATGCTACTTTGAGGGAAGAGTGGGAACTCAATGGAAGCCATCTTAACTGTTCTTTCCTCTTCTTAAACAGTCATCTAAAATCTATAATTCAGTGCAACATTAAGTAGTTGGCATTTATTTTAATACAATTCAATTCCATAGGCCCCACTGTGAATTCAGCAGGCCATTTTTGTACTAATCAGTTTTTGTTATCAGTAACTCTATATGAAAGAATTTATATTTTCCCACTAAAAGAACAAACTAACTACTAACAAACTAAAGAATAATAAAGTGGTTCAATATTTTAAGATGTTAGTGTGGATTGTAGTCCTGTAATGTCGAAGTGTAGAGATAGATGCTCTTGAATACAAGCAGCTTACTGTTTAATACACTGCAATTCCCCTGTGAATAGATACGGTAAAAATAAACTTACATCAATAGAATAATAAGCAACAATGGAACATTTTAAATATTCAGCGGGTGCATCTACATGTACCTATGAAAATGTAACAATAAACTCTGGAGCTTATTGCTCTGGGATGCATGTCTGCATGTGTGCCCAGGATCACAGCACATTGAGTCAGGGCAGAGCAGCCCCAGTTAGCAGGGAGCCCGGGGGGTCAGCCTGTCACTGCTCTCCCCAGTTCAAGGTGCAGCAGAGGGGCTAGCTGGGGCATGAGGGTGTTTCAGCGTGGGGCTAGCTAGCAGGCAGCCCCCTCACTGAAGCATCCTCATTTCCCAGCCAGCCCCATCAGCTTTTACACATGTGGTGCTGCAGCTTTGTACTCTGCAGCAGGATAGTATTTGTATTTACAAGTATTTATTTACAAGTACTACCCTGCTGCAGAGTAAATTATTTTACTCCAGCCTAATAGGGGCACATGTGTAGATGCTGAGTCCTTTACTTAGTAGCTAATTAGTCTACTGCACAGTAAACATCTTGTGTAGATGTGCCCAATGAGTTGGAAATAGCAAATTAGTTGCTAACTATAATAGAACAGGATCTTATATCAAGTCTGGCAAGGAAAACAATAAAGAAAATCACAATAGGGCACTGATTAGATACAACATTCTACACCAACTTTTCTCGTATGAAGTAGACCTAGTAATTTCATTTTCCCAAACTTATGAGACCCCTTATGGACCAACAATCTCTTCAATTGCATTCTTCCCAAATGCCTATTTTAGAATTAAATATCCTTGCTTCTATATACATTTTTTGTGCTTAGCCTTGAGTGAAAGTGATGCATAATACAGCCAACCAAGGAGAAGCCAGGGGAAGACATTAGAAGGGAGAATCTCATCCCAATTCAAGCCCCCTTATGTTAACTAAGAGGGCCAGAGTGCAGTAAGAGTTCCTAAGAGCTCCGGATTTAACTGGAGGATGATTCCACTACAGCAAGCACTACAAAGACACCTGTAAGTCTACCTACTGAGAGCTCCCCTTGAAAGTTCTGGTGTACTGGGGGTACTGGGCTTGGGACTGCAGCTATATGGAGATCCCAGGCAGCACCGTAGTCTGGAGGAGCACTGAATGCCTTAAGGAGTATGCCAAATTTTAGACAGGCTGCTAGAGCTTTTTAAGTTATACTTGGGTTTCTCTAGTAGGGCTGTTTTTTCTGTGCTACATCTTTGAGAAGCTTAACACAAATTCTTGTTCTAGTATTCTGCATGCCACCACAATGGGGAGGTAAACCACATCACTCTTTTTCTAGGTAATTTATCTCCCCACTGAGTAATAAGCCAGGCCATGGATAGTTTGACCTAGTGGTCAGGGACCAGGGCAGAGTCCAAAATATAGACCAAATCTGGGATTAGGAAACAGATACTAAGTTACCAAATGTCAGGGGAAATCAGAGGACAAGATCCAAATCACAAGCCAAACCCAGGAATCAGAAGCCAAGTTATCAAATTTGAGGGAAAATCCAGAAGCCAGAGCCCAAGAACAGAATAAGAAAGACCAGGATGCAATTAGCCCAGGCTGGACTACCTGTTAGGGCTCCTGAGACACTGCTCTCGGTTCAGTTCTGTTGGGTACGGGTGTGGGGTGCATGTGCTTGCAAAGGGGACAGTTGCAGGGCTCTGCCCTTTTCTCTCTACCCAGCTTTTTGGAGAGTGGAAAGTAAATTTCATGCAGCTCAAGGCTGTCTTCACTTCGTCGCTCCTCTCTGAAAGAAAGTAGAATGGGAATAGGCTGCACAGTGAGCAGGGTAGGGAGGAGATCATCCCCTTACTGCCCATATGCCCCTGTTGGGGATAAGCATGTTGTGGTCCCGATTAAACTACGAATTCATACCATCTCCCTGTAATTTTGCTGTTATAAATATATTTAACAAGGTATCATGGATGCTACGTGAGGAATTTTATGGTTTTGTCTCATGCTGCTGAAAGCTATAGGGGGTTTGCTAGCAATTTCCCTGCTAGCAGGGGCTGAGCGTAGTTTTCCTTGGCGCATGTTTTTCAGTTCTCTGGGTTGATGAATTATTGTTGTGACAGTCAAAACCAACTATCACCTGTCTGCCATTTTCAAAGAAATGTGTTGCCCTATTCCTGTACCTTTTGCACCCATGGATGAAAAGTGTCTTATCTGTTTAGCTAGATGACTGTCACAACCAATCTAAGCTGGAGAGCTGAACACATTTCTCTCTATAAAGGGTAAAGGGTGATTCAGACACAATGATGGAAACCTTACCCAAAACAAAATCCCACCAAAAGAGGGCTTCCACAGTTGTGTGCAATTCATTAAGGATCTTGATTTTAAACAAGCATCAGTTTTGTGCACTTGCATTCAGGCTGTTATACTACCAAATGTTGGTGTCCCCAGTTAATTGTGGAAGCAGAATTTCAGTCACAGAAGTGAAGGCTGAGTTTAAAGAAGGATAGCCTAAATCTAAAACTATTTGCTATAGTTAAGTGTATTAGCTAGTTATTCTATTATTGGAAATTTGAAAATAAAAAACCACACTGTCAGAAGAGGTGGGATAGATCTGTGGAGACACCCATCACAGAGAGACAATTAGAAGGAAGAAATTTTGTACTCAATGACATCTTGTATTTCAGCTAGATATCCTCCCTTCAAAAACCTGGAATGTGGGGGCGAGTGAGAAGTGAGGAAGACAATTCCAAGTTTGTGACACCATGAGTGCCACTGACATACAGCAACTTGGAGATACCTTTTCTTAAGAAACCTAGAAGTGACAGCATGACGAACTTTCTGGGACCTTCAGTTTTGTCCTTTACACTAGAAAGAAAGTGATATAGCATATATTATAAGCCTCTAGGGGCATTAATTGCACCTTAGACTATTCCTCCTTGACAAAGCTATCCTCAGCAGTCAGATTGTTAAGAACAGAGATGACTCTAAGGAGAATGAAGAGGAGTGTTAATGTCTATGAAGATCTTGCCTACGGGCTAGGATAGAGGGAGAATAAATAAAACAATTACCTCAAATAATAATGCCCTCATTGCAATGTTATCAGAGTAACTTTTGCTTTCTCTTGAAAACATGCATGTTTATATACATACATTGATCTTTGAAACATCCAGTCACTGGCTAAGCATGTATACAGACATATTATTCCTTTTTTATATATCAGATCATTACCATTTTAATCTGTACGCTATATTCCTTGACTATTTTGTCAACTTCCAGGTAGCTCAGGAAGCTATACCTTGACTGAGATAATATGTAATACAGAGTATTTAAAAAAATCAGTTCTTAATCACTTAACACTTATCCACTTGAAAATTCCCCATTCTCCTAGGGTTTTCACCACATTCTTATATTCCCAGGGTATGATAATCAATCAATCAATCAATCCCTAGGGTGTTTTCCTATCATCCTAATAGCCAACTATCTGGAGAGGTAGGCTTTAGGAGTGTGCGAAGCGGGCCCTATTCGATTCAGATTCGGCCTGAATCAGGGACAGTGATTTGATTAGTTGATTAAGATCACTGTCCCTGATTGAATTCATCCAAATCCAGATCTGAAGATTCGATGTGGATTCAGAGAATCAGACATTCAGACATAGAGACAGCTTTAAATGTTTTTTCTACAAACCTTGAGGTACAAGGCATGGCTCATGAATGCTGCAATGCTGGGGAGCATGGAGCATCCCACAGGACTGCGGGGCGGGGGGGGCCCTCCACGTGCTTGGCGGCAAACCTGGAAGTGGACTGGAAGTACTTCCAGTCCACTCCTGGGTCTGCTGGGAGCACGCAGCACCGCCCCCCCCAACATGCTGGCTCAGTGATTGGCTGTGGGGGGATCCCGAGTGACTCCCAGACCCAGGAGGCACCAGTCACCAAGCCAGAGGGCTGTGGTGGGAGTACCCTCCCCGCATGCTCTCCAGCAGACCCAGAAGTGGGCTGGAAGTGCTTCTGGTCCACTTCTGGGTCTGCTGCCAAGCGCACTGGGGAGCCCCCTGTGCTTCTGTGAAACGCTCCATGTGCCCCAGCTTTGCAGCATTCACAAGCCACCTGCTACCTAGAGGTATGTAGAAAAATCATTTAAAGCTGACTCTATGTCCGAATTTCTGAATCTTTCCGAATCTCTCTGAATTGATTTGGAGGGTTCCAATTCAATTCGGAGAGATTAAAGGGTCCTCTAATTCAATTTGGATTTGGAGATTTGGCCACCAAATCAGGCTGAATCTCCGCTGAATAAAATCAGTGACTGAACCTTTGCACAGCCCTAGTAGGCATCTTAAATCCATAGATTTATAGATGTTAGGGTTGGAAGGGACCTCAATAGATCATCGAGTCTGACCCCCTGCATAGACAGGAAAGTGCTGGGTTTGGATGACCCCAGCCAGATGCCCATCCAACCTCCTCTTGAAGACCCCTAAGGTAGGGGAGATCACCACCTCCCTTGGGAGCCCATTCCAGACCTTGGCCACTCTAACTGTGAAGAAGTTCCTCCTAATGTCCAGTCTAAATCTGCTCTCTGCTAGCTTAAATGTATGCTCGCTATTAAAGAGAATTTAGCCATTATTCAGAGAAGTCCCTATGCCTACTCTTGCAACTGGGCATATTGTCCTGTGATCCAGTCC
>NW_017729022.1:56293966-56297796 GCF_001723915.1 Gavialis gangeticus
TAAATGTATGCTCGCTATTAAAGAGAATTTAGCCATTATTCAGAGAAGTCCCTATGCCTACTCTTGCAACTGGGCATATTGTCCTGTGATCCAGTCCGTTCCTGTTTCAGAGACAGGAAGAACTCAACAGCTAGGATGGTGGAGACTTCACCATATAAAGTCGCAAAATCTTTTTTAGGGAAGTATGACAAATACTGAAAAATGTTCTTTATTATCCATTAACAGTAAGGGTTCTCAATACTCATATCATATTATTTATTATTTTGTGCATGTTGTCAGTGTCCTATCTATTATCTTCCTAGTGGGGAGGTGCCCATATTACATCTAACACAACTGCTGGCTTATATGTCAATTTTGCCAAAGGCTGAATGGGGCATGGAAATTGATCAAAAGGTGGTAAGTCACTGGACTGATGCAGTTTGTCAGGGTAGCATGAGTGGAAAAAAAATCTATTTTTTCTATTCAGCTGATAGTTGCTTGACAGGCCTATTCCCTGATCTCCAGACCTTGAGACCTATTGCTCTGCTATGACTGAAAGAGCAGGGTCAATGACAAATTCTGCTCACAGGCAGTAAAGCTGCTGCTAGAGAGAAATTGAAAAAATAGAATAGGTGTTTCTCAGGGAAGTGCTCACATGGGATCTTTTTGGGAAGTAGGAAGTAAATGTAATTCAGTGCTTTGGACTTCTAACTCCAGCTATGCAGTTTGTGGCACTTTGCAGGGGGGGAAAGATAGACAGGGAAGGGCAGCTTTTCAAATTTTATTCAAATATTTGTATGGAATCCCTTGACATAATTAAAAAGAATTTTTTAAAAACATCTGCTGAATATGTGGCAAGGAAAAAGGCCTGTTGTCATGATGTTGAAGACAGAGCCCACAGAGACTTATATGTCAAATAATAGTATTGATGGGCACATCTACACACTCATTAATGAGCTGTAGTTACTGTGCATTAAGTTTAGTACTTGGTTAACCAAGTACTAAATCTATGTGCAGTAACTCGTGCTACTTCACAGTAGCGCTGGTGCATGGGTTTTTAGTGATGGTTACTGCACAGTAGCTGAATACTACTGTGCAGTAACGTATTACCATGGTTTCTGCCTGGCACGCTACTGCACAGTATTAGGCTACTGCACAGATAGTATCTCGTGTAGATGTGCCCAATAAGTATTAATGAAAAAGTTACCACAACAGGCTTCTTTTCTGCTTCCAGATCCCCATAGAAAGCTGCAGTATATCTGAGGGAAAGTCATCAAGAGGAAGAAGCCGATTTAAAAAAAAAATTGTACACGGAATATTTTGATGATGACAAATAATAGACATAGCTGAAAAATAAAGCTCTTTTCAACATACAAGGCTATGGAAATTAGTTAGGTACCAGCCCAGCTACAGCTCTTTCTTTGCTTTACCACCCTTCTCCTCTTCCATTGTGTTTACAGGAAATTTTTGAAAGAATTGACCAACCACATTATTAATGTCAAAAAGTCACCAATGACACAGAATAAGCAAATGGATACCACAGACAGAAGATATACAGCTGATTCTAAAGACTAAAAATGGTGGCATTTATAAAAGCCAACATGGCTTAAAAAACAAAAGAGGGGAGCAGTTTAGTCATTAATCCTTTTATCTGAGTATTTCTGTGACCCCCCCATCTAAATCTCCTGGTAATGGATTATCATTTCAGTTTTGCTCTCTGTGCATTTTTCTTGGTGTCTATATACTATGACAGATGTCAGACTCACCTCTGCAGAATAAGATTATAGCTCTTTGGAGCAAGGTTGTTTTGTTCTGGGGCTAAGCTGAGGCATTTTGGATTTATGAAGGGGTTTACAGTCCAGAAAGTTTCTGTGAAAAGTGACTCTGTTGTTGCTGTGACAGAGGGAGATTTGGGCCTCCTCCTTTTTTTATCCTTCAGTCTTGGGCTGCGAGTCAGCAGATCCTGAGTTCTAGCCCTCCTGCTTTTGGCTACTTTGTATCCACGAACAAATCGCTTGTCTCCATTTCAGGCATATATGTTGTAGCCGTGTTGGTCTAAGGACATAGGCAGACAAAGTTCTTTGGGTGAATCTGATATCTTTTATTAGACCGACTTAAACAGTTGGGGAAAAAAATGTGTTTTGTCTCCATTTCAGGCATATATGTTGTAGCCGTGTTGGTCTAAGGACATAGGCAGACAAAGTTCTTTGGGTGAATCTGATATCTTTTATTAGACCGACTTAAACAGTTGGGGAAAAAAATGTGTTTTGTCTCCATTTCAGCATTTCCAGCAGTACTAACAGCAAGACTTCAAAAACAGTAAACCAACCCCAACAACTATTCATAAATATTTGGCTAAAGTTGCAGGATTTTGAGGGGATCTGAGTTCTCATTTTCAACTCTTAACTCTTCTTCAGATACTCTTGCCACAGATATGGGTGTGCAAGGATGAATATTCTACACAACACACACCCATAGCTTTGCCTTTTTCTTCGTACCAAAGTTTATCTTCATACACTACCCTTGGGGTGACAGCTTTTCCAATCTCACATCCCGCTTTTTTCTGCACAGCGCTTAGCTTAGCTTAGCTTGGGTAAGGTAAAGTGCTTCTCCTATTTAAGCCCTTCACTTGAGGCTTCGTCTCCCAGGTAGACTCCATCACTGGGGCACCCATTCCCTTCCCGAGCCCTTCCCTTCCCATACGGCACTCCCAAACACACCACTATTTGCCCCCCGCAGTCTTTCCCCCTCTTTTTGACCAAGGTGTCTAGGGATGTGAAAGGTTAAAGGTGTAAAAGAAAAATATATTTATACTGGTAATGCATCACAGGTTAACATTTAGCACAGAGCTTAGTTTGGTGGGAAAGGGAAGTGAAGTGAAGCAGTGCCTCAGAAAGAGGAAGGCAGCAGGGCAAGCAGGAGGGAGGAGAAGAGTGGGCAAGGTTGGGGGCGGGACTAGTATCCATAGCTTATGAGGTTAAATAGGAAAATAAGAGGTGGCCTAATGGCTTGTCGATTAAGCAATTAGCTGCTCATTCACAGGTGCTGGGAAGCCAGCTGGAGGGAGATAACAGGCTACTTAAAAGCTGTCCCCAACACACCTTCCCTGCTCCCTTCTTCTCAGTGCACTGGTGGCTATAGTGGGCTGGGAAAGCCCTTCACCTGCCGCTGCTGCCGCCCACAGCTTCATGTGGGCTGCGTTGTCTGGCATGGCAGCATGTGTGTTCAAGCAGGTCTGTGTGCAGTAGGCCTGTGTGAAGCAGCTAGTATTTGCTTTGGATTTGGATTTGGTCAATTCAGGGAACAGTGATTCAATTCGGTGATTCAAATCACTGTCCCGAATCAATTCAGCGAAATCTGATTTGGAGATACTGCTGCTGCCGAATCTATGAATCAACCAGGCCCATACCCCACCCACTCTCCCAGCCCAGCAATAGTCACCCCGCCTGCCCCAGCTCCCTGCACTTTGGGAAAAAAAATCCCCAACTCACTGGGTGCTGCTGGGCAGGAGGTTGATCCCTGCTGCCCCCCCACTGCCCCATGCTGCATGGGGGGTCTGCATGAGCTCCCCCAACCCCCCACTGTCCCAGCCCATGGCTGCCCTGCCCACCCCAGCCTTTTAAGAAAAGCAAAACCAAGAAAAACCCCATGACTCACCATTCCTGCTAGTGGGGGTTGATCCCTGCTGCCCCCCACTGCCCTGTGCCATGTTGGGGGCTCTGCAGAAGCCCCCCAAAGCCCTGAGGCTGCTGCAGAACCAGTGAGTCCCAGGGATTTTCTCATTTTTTTTTCCTTAAATGGCTGGAGCTGGCCCAGGCAGAACTGCCATGGGGGGTTTGGGGGATCAGGGT
>NW_017729022.1:56297919-56298354 GCF_001723915.1 Gavialis gangeticus
TGGGGGAGTGGGTGGGGGGTGGGGAGGCTGGGAGAGCAGGTAGTGGCTGGGGGTTGGCAGCAGCCCCCCATGGTCCCCTCTCCTTCTTCCAGCCACCCCTCCCTCGCCCCCTACTTACTGCCTCTGAGTTCAGCTGCAGCTCCCTGCTGCAGCCACCGGGGACTGTTCGAATCATCAACTCTCTCCAAATCTTTTCTGAAGATTTGGAGAGCTTTGAATTGATTTGGATCAATATGGTTGGGGGCCTCCAGGGCCAACCCTATGAGAAAAGACTGAGGGACCTGAATCTCTTCAGTCTCCACAAGAGGAGACTGAGGGGGGTCTTGTGGCTGCCTACAACCTTATCAGGGGCCACCAGCAGGGACTCGGGGAAAGTCTGTTCACCAGGGTCCCCCTTGGAGTCACCAGGAACAATGGCCACAAGCTGAGGGAGGA
>NW_017729022.1:56298565-56339616 GCF_001723915.1 Gavialis gangeticus
CTGTCTAGGTCCCTTCCCACTCATGGATTCTGTGATTCTTTTAACCGGTCCCCTGATTCAATTCAGAGATTTGGCCACTGAATAGGGTTTGAATCTCCTCTGAATCAAATCACTACCTGAAGCTTCGCACAGCCCTAGTGTGCAGCCCCCAGCTTCCTGCGTTGCTGTGGGCGGGTGGCTGTGGCCCCCCTCCCCTGTGGTGGGATGGGGCAGATGCTGGCCCAGAGCTCTGTACCCCTTGGCTGGAACTAGTTATATGTTATTGGTTAACCATTTGACCAATATAATTAGAGGAGGTTAAAGAAATACCTTTTAAAACAATATTTACATCCCTAAAGCCAGCTCCAAATTTTGTCCCCACCACCCTTGCCCAAGAGCTACAAGGCTATTGCTAACAGGAAAAGTTAACGATTTTTCTTAACCCCTTCCCTGGCTATCTTGGATTCTACCTGAATTATATCTATCCTTGAGCACATAATAATGATAAGGATGAAGGTGCTGCTGCTTGGTTCTTGTGGGGAGGTGTGGGATAACTCCCTGGTGATTCCACCTCCTTGCCACATGTGTAACCAGTGTCTACACTGCAGCTGTTCAAGGTACACAGGAACACCTGGAGTTGCGGTTCAGCAAGCAAGACAGCTGCCTCTGGCAAATGGTGACAGGGCTGCAGATATGAGCAAACACAATTCCTGAGCTGCTTGCAGTATCTCATACAATGACTGCATATGGCCCCAGAACGGCAGTGCTGTATCTCTATCTCAAAATGTAGATAAAAACACTTATATATCATAAAGATAATGTGATGATTAATCAGACAAGCATTTTGAACATAAAATGTGCAATATACATGGAAACATTTTATTTTCCTTTTGGGCCTTAGATGTGACATCAGTGAGCACATTCTAAATACATCAATATGTAGAAAAATAGCAGGCTATATGCAGATAGACAGCCTGATGATAACACTTGGTCTTTTGGTCAGATCTGGCCTCATATTTTAAAACTATAGCTCTTGAAGATAATACTTTCTCTTATGTCCTTTTTTCAGAGATAAGTGTGTTCTGATTTGCTGCTAGAATTTTGGTCTAACTGTTTAATCACTGAAGTATCTTATAGCAGAGATGTTCTTCCTATTATTAAGCAATTCTCTCTAGTATCCAAGTGAAATAAACTCGAGGGGAAATAATAGTCTTAGATGTGGGTCCTATTTTACAATAAAGGGCAGGGTGGTTAAGCTTTATGCTGTGCTATTTCCTTGTTTTACCCCTTTGTTATAGCTTGTAGAAAGCAGAGACCACAACAGGCATCTGTTGATCAATATTAAACTAATAGAATAAAATGTCAAGGGGAAAATGATTTGAAATAATACCAGCTTTCAACACCAACAGTGAAAATCCCAGTATCCTTAAATGGCAGCAGCATAACTAACAATTGTTGTTTAGGTTTAAGTAATGAAGCAAATACAAAATATAGAACTTGGTACATTGCCTCCTAAATGGAGCTTATTACAATGCTACTTGAATGTTTGTACAATCTTTAATCTAAACATTTTCTCTTCAGGTCTTAATAACAGGCACTGGTACTTGCAATTTACTCCCCCTTCAAAGGCAGAAAATGAAAGGAAAATGAAAAGCACAATTACGCTTTAACCACTTAAGCCAGAGGAGGCTGGTAGGGAAGAAAGCTGAAGGATTTCACCCTACGATTTATCTTTCCACCAGGTAAGAGCAGAATTAGCATGTAGGCTCTCCAAAGCAACTCCCCCAGTGAGGACGAAGCACCATTCATCACTGTTTACCCGGTCTTTGTTCTTTTGGAAACCCACACAGAGAAGGAATAAAAAGTGTAATATGTGTTTCTCCAAAAGAGACCAACACACATTTCTTATAAATGCTGCAAGGAAAAAAAAATCTTTTATTTTTAATATATAAGCAATCAAGAAAAGCATTTAGAGGTGAATGTTAATATATTCCACTCCTGATGGTCCACAGGATTCTCAATTCTCAGTTCAGGTTTTTTAAATATGCATCTTTTGTTTCTGGAATTACTGTGATAGTTTACTGGTTTGAAGGATTTCAGAGTTACAGTCATAAACAGGAGCAAATGTTAACCTTGAAACTTGAAAGACAAAATAAATCCTATGTGAAATAGCTCCTGAGTGGCACATGGAATAGACAGAAAGATATTAACTTCCCTCCTCTCTATGCACAGTTACATCAAGCTCAATTTGCTACTTAAAATGGATCAGTCGTATGCAAAAAAGACATATTTTGCAACAATTAGAATAAATATTTTTTTTAAACAGAGAGAGAACTGACCCAGTTCTGGAGATAAATGCTTTGGCCTGTGTATCTAGGGCTGGTGTTGTAAGACTGGACTGTGGTGGTTCTTGGTGCCTGCAGACCTGTGTACCCCATGTTTATTTTCTTCTCTTCTGGGTCCTGAACATGTTTATGATATTGGAAGCCTTACATTGAGACGGCTGTTACAATCTGTTCTCATGCTTTACCCACTGGGGTTAGAAAGGATTTTCCTACACAGTCCTCAGTTTGGTTTCTACCTTTTTGCCTTCTTCTGAAATGCCAGCGATTAGTCACAATGAGCAATGAGGCAAAAATAATTCTTTCAGGTAGGGTGGCTGTCATTCCAGTTTTCTGCTACTCTGTCCTCTATTGATACGAAACCCGACGCCTTTATGTCCTCTTTCTTTCTCTTGAAGAGAAAAATAGAGGACATAAAGGTGTCGGGTTTCGTATCAATAGAGGACAGAGGACAACCGGACTGGCCTCTATGTTGGTCACCCTACTCTCAGGAGGGCATTGCTTAGGGTCATACTGACATCTAGGTTTGTTTGTTTTTTATTAGGAAGGAATATTCCCTTGGATCAAGTTTATAAGGAACTGGTGAGTGCAGGGAGGGAGGGTCTTTTGCAGAATGGGAGAATAGACCATCTGTTGGGATCATTTAAGCGCATCCTACCTAATTAATTCCTTTCCATTAGAGGTGCCTTGCACAGTAGTTGCAGTTTGGCTTTTCTGGTTCTGTATTTCTGGCAATATTTTTTGTACTAAAGTCTCTGGGCTTCAAGGTTGCCAACTGTCCATAAATTTAAAAAAGGCTAAAAACTCTTGTCCAATAGATCTGTACAAAAATTAAGTTGTCCATAAAATTATAAGAAACTGTGAGCTTTGTCGAGATCCATCAAAACTGAGATCCATTGTTGGAATGAGGCTGGATGCAAGTGTTGAAGGAGAGACAGGGCAGTCATACCATCTTGTTGCAGCACAGCTTGGTGCCCTGCAGGGAGTGCTCCATCAGGGCTTTGTGGCCAACAAGAGCCTCTGTAACCCACTTTGCCCCCCCACATCCCCATGTGCTGCTGCTGCATCCCATTGGCCATTGCATGCCTTGAAGGCAGGTAGGACCATGTGGCCCTGGGCAGTCTGAGACAGACAGGGGGGCAATGTGATTGGGATGGAGCTATGGGGGGGGAAGGGGAAGAGGCAGTTGGTAGTGGTCCATATCAGGACAGGGGGAGTGGGGCCAACTGGAGATCAGGTTAGGGGTTGGGGCAGGGGGGCAGCACAGCATGGGGCATGGTTACAGATATCAGGGTATGGGTGTGAGAGCCTGGAGGGCACTCACCAGGAATATGTTCCTGGCCAGGGACGTGCATGCAGTAATCTCAACCCTGTGGCAGGAAATCCCGGCCCGCACCAGTACCACTTTACCTGCATGGCAGGTGAGGTGAATTGGAGCCAATTGGCAGTGCGGGATATATCCGGGGACCAGAGGCGATCCCAGAGAGGAATTGCTGGAGCAGGGGCAAGTAGCCACCAGAGGGGAAGCCCAGGTGAGTGACCAGGTGGAGGCGGAGGGAGCAGCGACCCCCTCACTGTGGGAACAAAGTTGAGGGCCAAAGAAACAGGGTACCGGGGAGGGAGGGAGGAGCCTGGGATAGCCCTGGAAGTGGTGGAGGTGGTGGATCCACCCAAACGTAACCGCCGTGGAGTTCTGGACGGCTCTCCATTCCTCTTTTGCCTCCGGCGGTCTTCTCCAGCTGGCCAGAGAAGCGGGGCTGAAGGTGGGCACCTGCCCAGGGAAGGGAAGCTGGGACTTACCTCCAGTAATCCTCGCAATGAAGGAGGGGTGGCCAGGACCCAGTGCCGCGAAACTTACGTCTGCTGGGCTGATGATGCCAGAGGGAATCCCCAGCCGCAGGAGCGACACTGAATGGTAATTACATTTCCCATGGCATTGATTTTTGAAGGTCCCGGGGAAGAGACACGAGCAGGGAAGGCAGCTTAGGGAAAAGCCTGGAGCAAGGCCCCCAGGCAAGCCAGGACCAGACCAGAAAGACTCCTGAGGCTGGGGAGGCCAAAGGTCAAGGACTCTCTTTTGTTTTCTCCCCTTTTCAAAAAAAAAAAAAGAATATATATATATATATATATATATATAAAATAACCCATAATAAAGAAAGGAGAAGGAATCAGAAAGTCGACTCCATGCCGGTTCTTTCCATCCTCCTGGAAGCTGGTTCCCCCCTGGGGTGCGGGGCAGCCCCTTTGAGTGAGTTGGGTAGGAGACAGGCGGTTACCACCTCCCTCTCTCATTATCTCTTATATCATCAAAGTTGTGGCAGGCAGGAAAAGAAGAAGTGGCAAATCCCCTCCCACTCAGTCATAGAGGCGCAGCCACCTGAGGGGCCAGTGAATGTCAGCAGCACACCGGGGTGTTCACCCATACTCGGTGACGCCCTGACAATGGGGTTGAGTAGAGGAAGTTTGTTAACCTTAGAACAGCATGTTAATATTTATTTTCCCAGGTTTCTGGGTGTGCGTTTGAGCCAGATTTAGAAAGTTGGTACTAAACCCCTAAATTTGAACCTGATCCTTGTTAATGCCATACAGCGCTTAGCAGAAAAGTTATATTTATAGCATGTAAAATATATGTCAGTAAAATAGTTTGGTTGTCAGTAAAAAAAATTCTTCTAATTAGAATGTCCCAGCAGCCTTGCTGTCATGTGTATTCAGGGTCCCCACATTTCAAAATGGCAGTGGGAGTATTTAACTAAAGCTTGTTGAATGAGATTTACTGAAACCACCCCCACAACCATTTTGAAGTGCAGAACACTGAATATGTGAGATGCTGTGGGTTGTTTTAATTAGAGCGATTCCCAAGAGCTACTCTAATTAAAAGGCCCCCTAAGCCTCCCTCCCCCCCTCCAACCTGGGGCACATGTATAGATGCCCTTAGTTTCCTGTTTCACATCAATGTATACCATTGTTTCCCATCCTTCTGTAATGGGCCGGTGAAAAGCCTCAGCACCATTCAGTATTTAAGATCTTGTGAAGATGTACATGCATGGTCACATTTAAGCATGGGTAGTTCTGCTGTGTTCACTGAGACTCATCATGTACTTAAAGTTAAACATGTTGTAACAGTGGGGCTTCCCTGGGGCCTTTTCAAATTTAGCCCACCCACCTGTTTCTGGGCTAGCCACTCACCTCTCTCTCTCCTGCCACACCTTGATGGAAAATGATTAAGATATTACCCATGCAGGAGGCTGCCCATTTTTGTGCCCTGATGCCAGGGGGTGCTGTCTGAAGCTCCAAACCTACCCTACACCACAGGGATGCCTTGCAGATGGCATCTAAGTTTTTAATATATCTGGCCCCACATTGGGCCCCATAACACTCTAGTCTGGACCCCAATTAGATCCCTTGTCATCAGGTGGCCTACCCCACCCTCATTCTGGGCTGCCAAGCTCCCTGCACTCTTCCTCCTCTTGGACATGGCCCCCTGGGACCTTTGGCCATACAGGCTCTGGCCTCACCTCCAAGGCTAGTCAGAAACCCAGGGCCTCGGCTCTGAACGTCCCTCACAGTGGGCCCCTGGCCCTTTTGACCCTTCTGGTCCTGGCCCCAGCATTGACCAGTTGAGGATGCCTCAAGTCAGGCTTCTGGGCAACTAGCCCAGACTCTTTTATATGGACCCACCTTCTTGGACCCTGCTATGGGGTTACTCACCTGGTTGTGGGGGCTGGGGTTATTAAGGCACCCCAACCCACCTTTCACAGGGGTGGTAGCTGGCTTGGCATTTCCTGGGGGCTGCCACACCACCAGGAGCCCCACTGGGCCACCCATCCCTGGAAGGGTGCAGTTTAGGTCATGCCCAGGAGCCTCCAAACCATCCCCATAGCTCCTGCCTTTACCTCCAAGGTCTTCCTGGAGCAGCAGAGCTCAGGAGGGAGATGTTTCTTCCCTATTGGCTGGTCACAAACTGCTCCCCTTCAGCCCAGAGACCTGGGCATTAAATAGCCGCCCTTATCAGGCTGCTGCCTGTTCCAACAGTGCCTTGCCACATGTGTGTATCCGTTTTTACATCATCTGCTCCAAACAGATGCCTGTTTTTAAATGGGACTTACATTGTGTGTACTGGCACTCTGCAAAGAGATGAATTTCACCCTCAGTTAATATAACCCTTAGAAAGAAGTGAGATTAGGAACTTGATATCAATTTTAGGAAAACACAGATTGAAAGGATAATTAGGAGGATCTGGTTGTGGCTTACTTCTGCAAAGGAAATTTAGGGAAATACTCAGGGAGCTATGTTTTTGGTAGTAACTGAAGTGAAGAGTATATTAGAAAGAACTAAAAAGAGATGCATAATAGCTTGTGGTGGAGAGAAGCCCCCACAGGTACTAAGGGTTCTGGGGGCAGCCCTGGGCACCCCTGGGGTGAATAAACAGATGCCCCATGCCCCAGTAAACTTACCTCTGGGAGCAGGACCAGAGCCAGAGTCAGAGCTCAAGCTGCAGCTGCCTGAGGTGGCGTTACGCCGGGTCTTCAACAGCTGCTCCTTCGGCAAGGCGGCACCCAACTAGTTGTGGCCGCTGATGTCACTGCCATGGGAGATTTAAAAACCCCGTCGGAAACTGGCATCGGGGGGGGGGGAGGGGGGAGGAAAGACCCAATGGGGAGCTTGCCAGACAGGTGGTCATGCCGAATGCTGGCAATAGTAACTTTGCAGGTGCTGCCCCTACATTCAAGGCAGGGGAAGCAGTGCCCTGCTTGGGGATGTTCTTTCCCCCAGCCACCTTAATTTTGAAGTTCACAGGAGTGTCCCTCTCCCAGGGTGGGAGAAAGATGCCAGAAAACAGGAGCTCAGCCCTCTGGGATCAGGGTCTGATGTTCCAGGTGCCTAAACATATGTGTAACTGACCGGTGCTGAAACTGATGACGTACCCCTTAAAAAGGGGTCTGCTGGGGATGGTGGAACCATGAGCAGAACACCAGAGTGGTTGGCGAGTGGACGGGGTGTAGGGGAGGCAGAGCCCCAAGGAACACTGTGGCACAGCTATGAGTGCCCCTGTCGTTGGGTCGCTTGGGAAGAACAACACCAGTGAACCCCTCCTTTCTTCAGGTAACAATGAGTCATGGCAGGTGAGTTGGGGGACCCTGAACAGGGGTTCAGTGGGGTACTCACAGCGTCCACTGGAGATGCCACATTGCTGATATAAGGGATTATTACTACTACTTATATTATCATGCTCTAGTACAGGGGTGGGCAAAATGGTGGATCTGGCCAGCAGCTGGACTCCATTTCTCAGCAGCTTCTGCCTGCAGCACTCTGGCCAGTCTCCATGGAGACCCCAGGAGCAGTGGGGCCATGACAGCATGGGCCCATCATGGCCTTGTGCTCCCAGGGCCTCCATGGAGACTGGTCCAAGAAACTGCTGGCAAGGCGTGTGGCTGGGAGGGGAGCTGTGTCCAGGGCTGTGGGGGGGGCCAGGTCTGGGGCTGGGATCTTGCAGAGATGACAGCATGGGATGGGGCAGAGCTGCCTGCACAACCCTGCCTGAAGAACCTGCACTTGTCACAAGGGCATGCGGGCAGCAGATCACAGCTCTGCTCTGGTTCTGGCCTCATGTTGTAACTGCTCCAAAATCCCCACCCAAGCCCCAGATCAGCTCTCACCACCAAGCCGCATGCCCTTCCAGTGCTGCTCTGGCTGGTCTCCATGGAGACCCTGGGAACGTGGGGCCATGAGGGCCCCGTGCTGTCACAGCCCTACAACTCCTGGGGTCTCCATTGAGACTGCCTGGAATGGCATGGGTAGGGGCTGCTGGGAAATGGAGCCTGCCATGGGCCTGATCCAGCCTGTGAGCCAGACTTTTCCCACCCCTGCTCTAGTACCTTTCAACCAAAACAATATGATTTAAAAAGACTTAGATTACCTCTACAAAACATGTAAATACTCCACACTTTTTTACAGACTTAATACATGGCTATAAAGAAACTGGGTTAGGTTGCAAGTCAGGGTACATTTGGGAAGAGAACTCAACAGCTGTACTGTTTAGTTCACCTGCTTAGAGGAGTACTTGATTCCTGGCAAATTAGAAATATTGGGGAATGCCAAGATGGTTTTTTTTTGTTTATTGTTTAAACAGTAAAAAGATTTTAATATGAGTTCAGGAAGAAGTTAGGATGGAATAGATTTCCAAATTACTCTACAGAAGGGAATGATTTTTTTCTTATTCAAAGTTAAGTTAAAGGGGAAAAAAAGCAATTAGAAGGACATTATTTAAGCCTGAATATAAACCAGCCAAAGAGACAGTTCTGGCTGCCAGCAACAAGACCCTTGGGAATCTATCAAATATCAAATGTTGAATATAGGTCTTTTAAAATGTAGGACCAATTAAATATCCAGGCAGACTATGCTTTAAAAGCTACTGGAAATTTCAATTATATAGAACATTTTAAGAAAAGTTATCTCTAGTTAAAAGGACATAATTCCATGCTATTTAGGGTGGTAAATAGTGTTAGGGTAAAAATGTTGGAGAAGCAATGCCAGTTCTGTGTGGGATAAAGAGAAAGGTAAACCCTACATCTAATTGGCTACCTAATGAGGGGACATTCAGAGTTGTTACATGTGAGCAGATAGTCAAAAGAAAGTGTCAGTATGAAAGCAGAGGCTCAGGAGCTTACTGTTCTAAAAGCAAATCTATTTTAGGCCAATGCATCTGGACTGTGAAACTACACAAACACATTCAGTTTATAGCTAGTGGTGTCAGCCCTGAAACTTCAATAGTAGCAAAGAGGAGGTGGAGGAAGTAATTAAAATGGGACACTTCTATTTCCAGCACAAAATATAGAGGGCTGTAATAAGTTTTTAATTTAATTAAAGTTTTAATAATATAATTTATATGCATTTAATCATGCAATACTAGGCATAGACTGGTAGGCTTGAAAGTCAGGTTCATTCTGTAGTCTGAGTCCTGTATAATACAGGCCATATCATTTCACCAAGTAATCCCTGCATCCTATATAATAACCCATGGCAGAGTGTGTTTTATCCAGCCTTGAATTAAAGACATTAGGCAGCAGGTCCTCAGCTGGTGTAATTGTCACAACTTGTCATTAAAGTCAATGGAGCAATGACAAGTTATCCCTACTGAGAATCTGTCCTTCCCAGTGATGATGAACATTCTGTATTCCTTGGAAATCTTTATAAGTAGTTAATTACTGTCACCAATAAAATTTGCATTTTACTTTTAGAAAGATTTTTTTTTACCTTCAACTTCCAGTTATTAGATTTTGTTATGCCTGTAAATAATTAGATTCCCAAAGTCCTGTTTATTATGCTGGCATTCAAAAAATGCAAATGGAAGTGAGATGTTTATTTTAGAATTTTTGACAACTTTGAGAGTTGATGTTAGCTTCCTCCTCTTCCTAAAAGGGGTAGAATTAATTTGTCCCATCCTAGTCTATTTAATAATAAAAACATTATTAAGAGAGATTCAGGCTAACTACAGATGTTCAAGGAAGTTAGGGGAGTTTAGCTTGCATTACAAATGGCAACTCGATCTAAGGTAAGTCGAGATGAATGGGTTAACAGGGGGGTTGGGAGGATAGAGGAGGCAAGCAGGCTGTGGGGGGAATCAGGGGCCTGTGGTAGAATGGGGGGGGCAGGCGTATTCCACAGGAGTGATGGGGGGCAGGAGTGATCTATGGAGGAGGATTGGGGGAACTGGGGGGAAGGTGGGGTCTGCAGGGGTTTTCTGGGGTCCAGGGGGGTTTGGTGGTTCACGGGGATTTGTGGAGTCTGCAGGGGAGCTTGTACCAGGGGTATTTTTAGTCCCCTGACCCCTCCCAGTGAATTTATACCTCCATCCCTCCTGCTTCTCCCCCGACTAGGGCTTACTTTCTCAGCTCCCAGCAACGGCAAATGCTGATTAGACCAGTGGCGCCTGGAGTGGCATGGGGGTTGTGGGGAGCTGGCTTGTCCATGGGGTGTGTGAGGGATAAGGGACTAAAGGGGGGCAGGGATAGGAAAAGTGCAGCCTTGGGGCTGGGGCCAGCAGCTGGGTTTTCCCAGTCCCAGGGCTGTGCATGTAACTGTAAAGAAGGTCCATGCCCCCATCAAACCTACGTTGGGTAAATTTGGTAGTACCTGGATCCAGGTCTATCTTAGACTGGGTTTGGCCACCAAGTTCATCAACAAGAGGAAGATCAGGGAAAGTGTGGGCCCATTACTAAATGGGAGAGGCAACCTAGTGACAGAGAATGCAGAAAAGGCTGAAATAATCAATGCTTTTTTCATCCCAGTACCTTCACAGGCAAAGTAATCTCACAGATTACTGCACCTGGCAGCAAAATTTGAGGAGGAGGTGAGCAGCCAACTGTGGCATAAGAACAGGTTAGGGGCTATATGAAAGTCCATGGGGCCAAGGGATGTATTCAAAAGTGCTGAGGGAGTTGGCTAATGTGTGGCCGTCATCTTTGAAAATGCATGGTGATTGGGAGAGGTCCCAGACGATTGGAAAAGGACAAACATAGTGCCCATATTTAAGAAAGGCAAGAAAGAGGATCCAGGGAACTACAGACCAGTCACCCTCACCTCAGTTGCTAGAGAAGTCATGAAGCAGGCCCTTGAGGAATTAATTTCTAAGCACTTGGAGGAGGAGAAGAAGGTGATTAGGAACAGACAGCAGGGATTCACAAAGGGCAAGTCATGCCTGACCAACCTGATTGCCTTCTATGATGAGGTGACTGGCTCTGTGGATGTGGGGAAACCAGTGGATGTGGCATACCTTGACTTCAGCAAGTCTTTAATATGGTCTCCCACAACCTTTTTGCAAGCAATCTAAGAAAGTATGGGCTGGATGAATGGACTTTAAGGTAAAGAAAACTGGCTGGATCATTAGGCTGAGAGGGTACTAGTCAATGATTTGACCTAGCTGACAGCTGGTATCAAGTGGAGTGCCCCAGGGATCAGTCCTGGGGCTGGTTTTGTTCAATATCTTCATCAAATCTTCAGCAAGTTTGCAGATGACACCAACCTGGGGGAAGTTGTAGATACACTGGAGAGTAGGGCTAGGATTCAAAGAGACCTCAACAAATTCAAGGATTAGATCAAACGAAATCTTATCAGGTTCAATAAGGACAAGTGCAGAGTCCTGCACATAGGATGGAACAATCCCATGCACCACTACAGGCTAGGGACCCACTGGCTAAGCAGCAGCTCTTCAGAAAGACACCTGGGGGTTTACTGCAGACAATAAGTTGAATATGAGCCACCAGTGTGCTCCTGTTGCAAAGAAGGCTAACTGGGTTGATGTTGTAGGAGTGTTGCCAAAAGACTGAGGGAAGTGATTCTTCTCCTCTATTTGGTACTGGTGAGGCCACATCTGGAGTAGTGTGTCCAGTTTTGGGGCCCCCGCTCCAGAAAGAATGTGGACAAATTGGAGAGAGTCCAGCAGAGGGCAACAAAAATGGTTTGGGGGCTGGAGCACATGACTTACAAGACGAGGCTGAGCGAACTAGGCTGATTTAGTTTGTAGAAGAGAAGACTGATGGATTTAATAGCTGCTTTCAACTACCTGAAGGATGGTTACAAAGAGGATGGAACTTGACTGTTCTCAGTGGTGGCAGATGACAGAACAAGGAGCAATGGTCTCAAGTTGCAGCAAGGGCAGTTTAGGTCAGATATTAGGAAAAAACTCTTTCATGAGGAGGGTAGTAAAACACTGGAACAGATTACCCAGAAAAGTTGTGGAGTCTCCATCCTTGGAGGTTTTTAAGACCCAGCTAGATAAAGGCCTGGCTGGGGTGATCTAGTTGGTGATGGTCCTGTTTTGAGCAGGGATTTGGACTAGTTAACCTCCTGAGGTCCTTTCCAACCCGCATTTTCTAAGTTTTTTTAGATTAGTCTATATGTTTGGAATTTCTGTACTGTTACGGGTTTATATTTAATTTCCAATCACTGAGACTGGGTCTGAGTCTAAGGTCCACACCAGGGCCAAGCTAAGTTAGATTGGATGACCATTTTGAACCTGATCTAAATTCTACCCCCCACCCCCCCAAATGTCTGTTCTTAGTTTCAGTGGCAAGATCAATTGATACTGGAATACAGAGACTTTCACTTGGTTACCTGGAAGAGAGAATTATTGCTGCTTTATAACATTTCTGGAACTAGGAGGGCATATTTTTATCAGAAGTCCCCAGCGTGAGAAGGGAACTCTTTGGAATGATTCTGAAGTTTTATTAGAAAAGTGCACATCAAGAGCAATTTATATTGATGATAAGAAGAAACCCCCTTTAAATTATTTTTCTGAGGCCAGAATTCACTGAGGACAAATCATGATGTCATTTATATTAGGCAGACAAGGTTCTTTGCGTATATCCAGTATCTTTTATTAGACCAACTCAAATTCATATTATATTTATTTATATTAGCCTTTTATTAATAATTACTATTACATAGTTGCATTACACTAGTGGAAAGAGGCCAATAGTTTCATTGTTTCCAAATTTGCAATCATATTGGGTATGTTTAAATCTACCTATAGTTATATATTATTAAGTTTGCTGATCTTCTAATATAATAAATTAGAGGCTCTCTGCTGTTGATAAAACTGATGCAAACCAAAGCTAAGGAGTATTGATATACAGAATTAACCTAAATCAGGTTAGTGATGACAAAGAACAAGATGCTTGAATGGTTTGCAGCCTAATCCAGTAAAATATAATAAAAACCAAACTTGTGAAAACTGAAACAATCACTGCCAATTGAAATGTTAAAAGCGATAATTTAAATTATGCCATGCTCTATCTGATCAGCACTCCTTAAGATGCTTGTACACATAATTTTGGATATTTTACTAAGTGTAAGCATATGCATTGATATTTAAATTAGATCTAATATAAAATCTGTTCTTCACTAGGATTTCTTAAAAAAGAAATATGTGCATTTCTCCATCAATTTGCAAATTTAAACTATTCAATTCAAACTGTAACTGCGACAGTGTGAAAAGCTATTTACAGGTCTGTAGCCATCTCTGGTTTCATCAATTTGTTTTTCAGTCTTTGTTGTTATTTCTTGTTTCTCATGGATCTCCTGGGACAGCTTCTTGCTTGAGGAGAGAATGTCAATAGCTCATTCGTCCTCCAGGATGTTTCCCTGTGACAATGATAATATTTCCAAAATCTAATCTTCTATTTCTTTTAACTGCTTTCTGTAAAATTATAATAAAAAGCCCCTTAGTTATTAAAAAAACCCATGAAATTCATCTAAACAATACTTCAGCAATCTTATTTGCCTATTTATTTAGGTTAAGATTCACTAAAATTGGCTAAAAATGAATTCATCAATGTTTCTTTAGGATTTCATACATCAATCATTACAACCCAGGGTTATTTTATGTGCTAAATAATTTCAGTATACTGTAGAGGAGACACCAGAAAAGGTTAATCAATTAATGTTTTTTCTTTTCAAAAACAATCTATATATTTATTAAATCTAATTCAGTTTCATATACGTTTAGTCTTATGTACTAAAATATTTATTTTAGGAAAGAGTTTGTGTTTTCCTTAGGCCATAAGACATTTTATTTGCTGTACAACAAGAGGACATGCTGTGATAGTTATAGAATTATTACAAAGACAGAAAAGGAAACACAGACATATATAAAGGCAAAGCTTTAGATTCCAGATAGATTCTAGAGGGAAGCTAGCTTGATTTACACACAGTTGTTTCTTTTAACTTCCTAAAAGAAATGTTAATTTGGAGTGTTGAAAGTGTGCTTGTTCTTTGCAGCTGCTGTGTAAAGATTATTTATTTTTGTCTTTTCAGGTTTATTTACCTGCAGAAATTAACTAGAAAACTATTCTGGATTAACTCAATTGTCAACACTCCTATTCTAGAAAAAGAAAGCTTTTCTCCCCATTTCTCTTAACCCCTTTGTGTGTTATAGGAAGAGCTGTGTAATATCTAACCCTTTTTGTTTTCTGACCCCATAGAAGGTTAGGTCTCTTTTTAGCATAAATAAAACTTATGGATGTCTGTTTGTAAGATTCCCATAAGACCTGGCTCCCATTCTAGCAATATGATTGCTGCATGACATCCTGTGGTTAAAAAAAATTGAGAGATCAGGTAGGAAACTTAGATTAGAGGAAATCAGCTCATATATAAACAAACAACCTTTTGACCTTTCTTGCCAGAATACATAGGATGAGGGCAATTGCCAGTACTGTTTTTTGTTTTTATTTAATTAAGTGCTTTTACAATAGGTGTTAGAGTTAAGTAATTTGATGGGTATTTCTTCAGCTATCTGTTTTAAATATACCATACAACCCTCTAGATACATTAACATCATGACAAGGATGGAAGATTTCCATTAAACTCTGTATTAGAAACAAATTTAAAACTACATTTGTGTTAGTAATACCTACTCACAAAAATGAAAACAAGCAATTAAAAACTTCCTTTCCCCTCTTTGTGCCACTTATATTGTATTAAAAATTAGATCAAACTAGGTAGTTTTGGTTCTCCTGAAGTTGTACATCAGTGCATTGAAAAATAATATTACTAACATAACACACAAACACCAAACCTTAATGGCAGCCGGCACCACAAACTCTGAATATTTGAAGAAACCTTATTTTCATTAAAAGTATTTAAAATATTTCACAGAAACATTCCTAAGCAGATGGATTAATGTTTCAGCCATGCACAATGGGTGTGTCTTCGAATGCACATAAATATTCTGCACTTGAATGTATCCTCTAGGTAATTTTACACAAATTAGATGTAAATTTACCTGATGTGTACATAGCACAGGTTGGTTTTTTTTAACGGATACATATGCAATGCTGCTTTCATGGCTAAAAATTTTTTCCATTAGTTTTTGAAAACCTCTTATTTATCCCAAACTTAAATGCTGGAGCTAAACTGAACAGAAATCTGTCTTATATTTAAAGATACAACAGTAAATTGTTTTAAGCAACCTTAATTGCTTTTCTCAAAACAAATCTGGAAAACTTGCTTAACTCATGACATTACTGCATGTTTGAGAAAATCTGATTTTTTTATTTTTTAAATGATACAGCGTCTGACTGAATCATGGGGGGAACAATGGTGGGGCCTTTCAGCCTTGGTGTTCTGCCTTTCTTCTTGCAGGGTGATGTCTTTTCTATCCTTCTTGAAGAACAGACCCGTGCCTCTGCTGCCTACATTTTTTAAAATCCTTTCCTGGCTCATTTCTCCTCTCTCATTCCCTGTCTCTCCCTGATCAAGTATTTACGACAACGCAAGCAGCACCGCCACCACTATCTGATTAGTCCCCATGATTTCTTTTTCTAGTAACTTGTATAGAGAAAACATACTTTGACAGGTACTTCAGGCAGATAATGAGGATTTTGGAGATGGGTGGTCATGTAGAGCTTGAAATCCCTGCTGTAACGAGTAACAGCCATTTCTGAACCAGATGTATTCCATTCTACTTTGTTTAAATGTCTGTCTCAGCTTCACTGCTATAGAATAGGATCAAGTTCTTCTGAAAGGTTTTCAATTAGCATCATGTTTCCAAACTATCAAAGTAAAATTGTATCAAAAGAAAAAAAGCCAAACAATTAACAATTTTTATTTCAAAAGCATTAAACTACTTTGGTTGCTTAGTATGGCAAGAAACACAAGTTGAATGGAGTCTAATGAACTAATTTTGACAATCCTGGGTTTATGAAGGTTTTTTTAATCAATACAATTATTTTATTTCTAACTAGTGAGCTGAAATAAGTGAAACATTTTAATGAAAACCCATCTCATATATTAAGGATTGACAGAAAAGAAAGCAGTAAGCAACATTTCTTTCACATCAGCAGATGATAAAAAGATCTCCCTTCTTCTATTAGGAAGTAACTTGATTTTAGTTCCACAGCGTTAGGATATTACTATTGCCAGCAGAGCTATACACTTTTTTTGGTCAATCTTTCAAGTGCAGCTTTTTTCTAAAAAGCAGCTACAGGGCTTCTTGATGACTCAGATCAGTGGGGGCCAACCTTTTTGAGAGGTGTACCATAAATTAGCCCTCCCCAAGTGTTACTCTGATCCCTTTCTTTTTTCCAGTCTGCTGCTCAGCTTTCTACTCCCTGAGCAAGCTGCTGCTCCCCTTTCTGCTTCTTGTCCTTGCCTGATCTGATGCTCTACCTTCTGCTCCCTGCCCTATCTGCCACTGTGCTCTCTGTCCCCTCCCCCATTTGCCATGTACCACACACAGAGGTTGTCCATACCAGTTGTGGCACCCATGCCACAGGCTGGCCACTCTGACTTAGAAGGTGGTACGATAATTAGTAGGGCTGTATGAAGCTCCAGTTGCCAATTCGGTGGCTGAATCTCCAAATCTGAATCAAATCAGGAGACCTTTTAATCTCTCTGAATCAAATCAGAACCCTCCAAATTGATTTAGAGAGATTTGATTATTCGGACACAGACACAGCTTTAAATGTGTTTTCTATATACCTTAAGGTACCAGGTGGCTCGTGAACACTGAGTTGGTGGGGCGGATGGAAAACACAGCGGGGTCCCTAGCGTGCTCAGAGGCAGAACCCTCCCTCACCCCCCGGCTTGGTGACTGGTGCCTCCTAGGTCTGGGGGGGGCATCCAAGGTCCCTCTGTGGCCAGAAGTATTTCTGGTTCACTTCTGGATCTGCCACTGAGCATGTGGGCCCCCCACCCCACGGTCCTGTGGGATGCTCCAGCTGTCCCACCATCTCACCATTCACAAGCCATACCTGGTACCTCAAGGTATGTAGAAAAAACATTTAAAGCTGTTTTTATGGCCCAATCACTGATTCTCTGAATCAGCAATGAATCTTCAGATTCAGATTCGGCTGAATTGAATTGGGACAGTGATCTGAATCATTTAATCGAATCACTGTCCCCCGAATCAGGCCAAATCTAAATCTGAATTAAATATGGCCCGCTTTGCACACCCCTAATAACAACCATATGGGCAACTGGCCTTCCTAGCAAACTGGATTTGGATTTCATGTTCTTCTAGTTCAAGTAGCACCTGGAAGATGCTATAGCTCTTTAGGAGACTGGATTAAGTGTGTGGGTCCAGTATGAGAATATATTCTGCTGCCAGTTGGAAATGTGAGTAGGTATTTCTTTTTCAAATGGAGACACTCTGAAAGATTTAACTTCATGGCACCTACATGACATGGTCAATGAAAAGAAAACCCTTTGTCTTCTAGAATGGGTAGATTTTACAGTAGCACATTGTCACCATTGTCTAGTAAGGAAAAGAAATACAACTCTGATGCCTCATGATGTTACTTGCATGAAAGAAAGAAAAATGCATGTAAAATTAGCTTTTGAATATGAACATAAAATGCATATAACCTTATCTGTTTCATTGTCCCCTTCTACACGTTACAGGTATTGTGAAATTAACTGGAAACTACCTACATGTCCAGTGTAGCTATCACACAATAAAAAGCCCCAACCAGCTATAAAATTAGACCTTGAAAATATTTACTAACTTTATAGATGTTTGCTGTCAAACTTCAAGTTGCACATGTAGCAGGGTCTTCCCTGAGGCTGGGAGCCCCATCAGCTGATAGGGCTCCCAACTGCAGGGGTGCATCTTGCCTAAAACCCCTCGGGCCCTGAGGTTCACAGTTGCCATGATCCCTAGGGCTCTGGAGGGCAGGAAATCCCCAGGGCTGGAAGATTGCCACAGGGCAATTCCCCCATCCTGCGGGTGCAGAAAACCTCTGGGGCTGGAGAATCACCACAGGGATGTCCCCCTGCCACAGGGGTGTGTGAAACTACTGGGCCCGGAGGATCATGGCTGCCATGATCCCTAGGACTCAGGGGTATGTGAAAAAACAACCTAAAAACCCCAAAACTTTCATGCTGCAATAGGGCTCCCCCTCCCCTGACAATAAGGCACAATGGGATTTCATTTGTGATCTCACAGTTGTGTCTCCTGCCATGCAGGAGGCGTGATTGTGTAAATTACAGGTTAGAAGAGAGATCTGCCTGATTTTAGTTGAGTTTAAAGATGGTATTCATAATAAAAGTTTGTATGTAATCTGTACTGCAGAGCTAAAGGCCCTTTCTTAGTTATACACAGAGAATAAGTGCCAAATACAACTCTTAACATTAACATAGAAAATGGCGGGGCTGATCTTTGAGTTGTCTGTGACCATTTTGTGTCAGTTCTGGGTAGTATTGGGACCAGGACCAGAGGATCAAAAAATGGCCTATGGTCAGACAGAGATCGCCTGTCTGTCCTAGTAAGCTGTCTCTGTGCTACAGCCTGGTCTTGGGTCCAAGACTGAGCCGAAGACTGACACCTGGAGGGTGGTCATTACATTTTCATACAGTTTTCTTGTAGCAAGGAGACTGGGGATAGAGTGGTATTTGATATATTATTGATATTCAGTATTGTCTCTAGACATCTTATCAGCCTGTTGCATACTTCAGGTTACTTTCAATGAAGGAAGTCATGGAAGTGTGTATAGGTCCTGATTTTTCTTTACTGGATTTACCAGGTATGTGGGCAAGGTCATATTTACTAGTAGCTCAGGCTCTGAATCCCTCGGAGCTTCTACTGTTCTGGTATTGCTCTACACTTAAAGATAGGTGAGATTGTGTCCTTTCTTCCTGAGAGAGACTGACTTGTAGTCAGGTAATCTTTTCAGAAAAATAAGCTGATTGAAAGACTAAAATACGGCAGTTGACACCTGGGTCTGAAATTTGGTTAAGGCAAGCAGGGTTTGTTATCAGCTAACTTTTAAAATGGATTTCATGAAATTGTTCATTCCAGTTCTTACATTCCTGTGTTTTACTCAACCCACAGTAAATAGCTTTCCTCTCAATGCAGCATATAACATGTGCTGATAGGGAAGAGAAAAAGCAAAGGGCATTAGCAAAGCTCCAACAACACAGTGCCCACTGGCTTTAGATTAAAAAAAAATGAATGAATTGCCTGAAGGTAAAGGTGGAGATGAACAAAGAATAGGTAGAAGAGAAAAGAGAAGGAGAAAGATTCAGAGGCCAAGGAAGAGGGAAAAAAATGGAAAACATAACGAGAAAAAGATAACAGGAAAGTATTAAAAGGAAAAATACAAAGAGAGAGGCAACAGAAAACAGAAAGGAGGGAGAGAAGTAGATGGGAAGAGATGGTAATTCCCTGCCCCCCTCCCTACACCACACACACATGCCCATCAAAAGCATCACGCTTTGTCAGCAGTGACAGGAAAAATTGCCTCAACAAGATCCAATATAAATCATAGGAACTGGCAGAAGAAGGCCTTTCCTGCCTCAAATCACCCGTCTAATATAGAAGAAAAACTTGGACAGAGAGCTTTAGGGAATAATACTGGTACTGAACCACCAGTTTACTTCAAAATGTTTACTTTTAAGGAAGGCTTATCAACATTTTAAATTCTCACGGACCTTATAATAAATGGCAGGACTTTGGAAGGGTCAACAGTCACCTAACACATTAGAAAAATGAGGAGGAATCAAGGATGTTATACAAATGGTATTTTAGTGCATGCCATTAGGGGTGGATATGGTTTTAAGAGATATGTATGTATAGTATAATTAAATAGGGTTACAATGCATTCACATGTTGTCAGTACTTCTCTAGTTAGACCCTTTGTGATCTAAATTTTTAATATTATTTGTTATTTATATCGGATGTTTTCCACAAGGTGTTAGCCCCTGTGTACACATTCAACAAGGGGAAAAACAAAACCTGGATTCAAGTACAGCCTGGGGAAGGTGGCTGCTGTGGCTCTGGCTCTGACCTTGACTCCACTGTCTGTTGTAGATGGAGCACAGGGAAGACTGCACAGTGCATGGAGGGGTGGGCTTGAGGGAGACCATGAAATGTGGAGGGGTGCAAGTAAGGGGAATATCATGTAGTGGGAAAGGATGGAGCTTCAGGTCCAGCCCCAGGAATTTGGGGTAGGGCTAAAGCTGCCATCTCCATTGCTGCCTCTCTGTGGCTGGAGCTACTGTGCACTCTGTGCTGCACGTTGGAGCCAGAACTAGAGCTGCCACATGGAGTAAGCGGTGGGGGGGGGGGGTGCAAACGGCCAGGGGGCAGACACCATGGGAGCAAGTGGCAAAGGGGGCATGCACAGGAGGGTAAGGGGCTAGGGACAGGTTGCCTGCCCTCTTACTGCTGCTTTCCCTATTGCAGCAGTGGGGGGATAAATTTAAGATGGCCCTCCAACAATTAGATTCTATACATGGACAATTATAGCAAATCTATAATTGTCCATGTATATAATCTAAGTATTGCAGAGTCATCTTAAATTTGAGGTTGTCTTGGATTCAGGTAAACATGGTCCTTAAGACATGACCTCTGCCTATCAAAATGCTTACAGTTTCCAAAAAGAAAAAAGCGGCAAGAAGAGTTGCTTGCAAATAGCCTAAAAAGCTGCAGCCACATCAGAAGTTTAATTTCCCACCACATAACTCCCTGCAGATTGGGTCAACATTTTCTTATTTAAACCAATGCTGTAAAAGAAAGATTTAATATTGTCCGTGGACACTTGCAGTAATAACTGCCTCTCTCCTTTCTGTCTTCAAGTCTCAACAAACAGCCAGCAGATTTACATTGACTTTCAGTAGTAAGCTGCTCTCAAATAAATATCACTTTCCCTGACTACTAATTGAGGTTCAGCAAGTGCGCATGCACATGTGCGTGTGTGTGCGCGCGTGCGCACACACACACACATGATTTTCACACAAAAACAGAAAGGTATGCTCAATATGTAGTAGCTGCATGTTAAAAAAATGTGGTTCAAGCAGTTTATGTACCCGTGACAACAGAAGAAAGGACCCAGTTTTATAATCTTTAAATACATTGCTAGAGTATGATCACATTTATATTTTGATCACATTTATATTTACTCTTTTAGAGCCATATGAGACTGTCCAGGGGAGAAATACACCCCACCCATCTCCTCTACAAATGATGCTGCTTGGGGAACACTGTAGGAGCTGGGAGGGAGGAATTTATCGGAGACTATGGCAGTGAGTGGCAGAAGAAGATTCTTTTGTTGCTCTTCTTGGTTAGTAGCTGTTACAATCCTGCAGGGAGCTCTTGGTTAATTGGTGCTGATTTTTTGGGTAGGTGTAATTTTTTAGATTCCATCTTGAATGGCAAGGCAAGGGAGGTAGGATCTGAGAGTCAAGCCTTTCCAAGCCTAGGGAATAATACTAGGTAAGAATTTCTGGAGTGTTATTACCATTTAAAAAATAAAACCAGACCCCAGGAGATCTGGTATAATATGTCTAAAATAATAGCATTTTCTTCTTACATTCACTACAGCTTCCTTTTGGTAGCAAATGCTAAATGCTACAATAAGGATTACAAAATGGCTTTTATTACACTCCTGGGCTTTCTCATGTTCATAACTTTCAGCAAATAAAAATCACCATGTGGGAGGGAATTTCCCAAGGTTGGCCTGGGCTCAAGAAAACGTGTAGGCAAAGTCTGAGTGAAATCTTTCTACACTGCTGCCAACAATTCACAAAGTATTTCTAAGGGCAGTTTTCCAAGTAGGCTGCTGGCGTGCTTGCACAATTGCAGTGAATTCTAGATTGTTTGTTTGTTGTGTTTCTATGACGGGGACATTTTGGGAGAGCATCCATTATTTTGGATCTTCTTTTGTTATGTGTCCATACCTCCAGCTCTTCTAAGAACGTTCTGCCTGTATCATTCCCATAAAGAGACAAATATATAATCTTAAGGTGCTTCTAAAATACAGAGGATAAGAGGAAAAAACTTCCAATAGAGATTTTAATAAAAGAGAGGCAGTTTATGAAGCTGGATTCAAACCAGAGACATTGGGCGTAATCCTGGCGAAACTTCTATTGACTTCAGTGAGGCAGGGTTTCACTCAGTGTTCTCCCATTCTCAGATACAGTTATCAAAGGTACCAAGAAAGAATCTATCATGAGAGGCCACAGGTAAGAAGGTGTCAGTCTTTGATTATTATTAATGCATGTATTGCAAGACTGAATATAATCAATTTATCCTTTATGAGCCAGACATATGAGAACAATTTTTATCATGTACTACAAGGCTACCTATAAAAAAAGAACTATTACATTTCTAAATATTGCAGAGGTGCTAACATGCAGTATGAGAGCAGAACCATGATTGGACTGCTCTGCTCAATTGCATTCATTTTTTATGCTTGGTTGTATTCATCTAGCTGATTCTATGCTTGGTTACTGCCAACCTCAATACAGTGTCTGCATTGACAGTACTGGAGGGGAACAAGAAGGTGGCGCTAAAGAACTGTTGAGGACCCATCAGTTTATACTAGGCACAAGACCTAAGTTGTCACCTTCCTGAATTCATGGATCATATAAAAAACTATATTGTTGTTTCACCAAAAATATGGTAGGCCCAGTATGTACATTTTAATAAAAATCATGTAATAGATGTCTTGTACTTTAAATCCCTAATCCATCAAAGATTTATATAGTTGCTGAACTTGAACTAAACTGGACTATTCACAGGATGTTATGCTAAACACTTGTGTACGTGTGTGTAGCCCAGAACCTATGTGTTTATAGAACTATGACTTTGATCAAGCAAAATTCTTGATTTTACCATCATAGTTAGTTTAATTAAACATGTGGATAAACATTTTCAGGGTCCAAGTCTGGGTATGGTAAAGCCTTCATAATTTTCATGGGTAATTTTCCCCTTTCTGCCCCTTAATTGGGGAAGTTACCAATTTGCTATTTTATGATTTTGTATTATTTTACATAAAACTTTAAGATTTCAATTGTTACAGCATATCGCATTCCACTTGTACTTATAATAAAAATAGTATATGCAGAATAAATTGAGTATACTATCCCTTAGACAGATGGTTTGAGATTTATTTTATATGACTTAATATAAGATTGGAATGCTTTATCTGTTGGGAGTCCCCTGGGCACTTGTATTACATGGTGAAGCAGGACTCTCCATTTTATAACACCACTTTATTAATTTGTAGATTTAAAGCGATTTAGGGAGCATAGGATGTGTTTGTGATCAGTTTATGTACTTAACAGAGATCATCTTTTTTTCTGCTTTAGTGTTTTCCAGATTTGACTGTGAAGTGCTACAGCACCTCAGGAAATGTCATATATACCTGGAGAAAGATGAACAAAATTGTAATTCATATATATCACCCACAAAAAGCCTCAGTACTCACATATTTCCTGGACCATCACAGCTACAACAGCACTTCAGTGCTACTACAATTTATTTTAAATCTTTGAACTTTCTTCTAGCCATTGGAAGCAACATCATCCCTGGACAAAATGGCCAAAGTTCAAATGCCATCAGCTGTGGTAGCTTGACAGACATTTTTTCTGGGTTTAATCAATTTAATATCTTGACCTTGAAGGTCTATCAAGATAAGCGGCACCTGAGCTGAGGTCACTGATGATGACATTATTTCCCCAAAACATAAAAGAAATGACAAAACAATGGGAGTCAGGCACCTAGTGCTTTTGAAAATCCTACTACATGCCAGTCTCCATCTCTAGGCACCTAACAATCTTTAAAATCTGGCTTTAAATCTGCAAAGCAATCAGTCACTCATTGGTCTTCAGTCATGGCTGATTTAAAGATCTGCAGGTGCTGCAGTAAGCGATCAATAGGATTTGAGGCAGAGTGGATAGTAGCGCTGTGTAAAAAAACTGAAACAATAAATTGGGACATGGAGCTTTAGCAAAGCAGGTGGTTTGAAAAAAAAATATTTGGTAAAGCCTGAGGAGCTGAAGTCAAAGACTCTGCATATTTTAAGAATACCCAGAGTTGCATGCATTTTCTGTTGTTATTAATATTCTGTTTTAAGTTCCTAATACCACTTCCTCTGATCATCTCTTCCCAAGCTGTTCCTCAGCTGTTGTCAGCTGTTCAGCCAGGGAGAATTTAAGAAACCATATTGAAATGGGCAATACAGCCCTTTGTGAAGGAATTAAGAACTGGCATTTTTTTTAACTGTACTGTGGTAGAGAGTCAGTGCAGAGATCAGAGGGAAAGATATTGTATTTGCACATGTCTACACTGCTTCCATGTTGAACCTGAGTCTACTGCTGGGAGACGTGCCCTTTCCACTCATGTTTTTTCCACCCCCAAGACTTTCTGTCTGGGATGTGCTTGCTCAGCAGGGGTGGGCAAAATGTGGCCCGGGGGCTAGATGTGGCCCGCCAGGCCATTCTATCCGGCCTGTGGGGCCCCTAAAAAATTTAGAAAACTAATATTAATCTTCCCTGAGCTGCCTGTCATGTGGCCCTCGATGGCTTGCCAAAACTCAGTAAGCGGCCCTCTGCCCAAAATAATTGCCCGCCCTGGCTTACTGGCACAGTCTCAGAACCAAACTAATTTTGGTTCTGTCTAATTTTTCTTATTTGACACACACAGACTGTGAAGGGGATGTTCTTCTGAATAGTGAACAGCAGAGCATTAGGACAGTTCTGTCTTTTGTGAGGAAAAAGCTATATGAGCTATTCTTTAAGCAAAGTCCAAATAGTCTGATGTATTGTGGTGCACAACTGATTGCGAAGCAGAAGAATGGTGGGGAAAGCGCAGCATGAAGGGAAAAGACTGCTTGCCTCAATCTACAGATCTTGCCATTTATTTCCCTACTGTTAAAAATTCTCAAAGCAGTGCATACTTCCTTCAACAAATAAATCCTCTCTGTTTTAAAGGTATCCTTATACTTTCCAGAACCAAGTTAGTTGTTCCCTGTTGAAGGTTTTGCAGCTGTGATTGTGGAAATAAATCTGTACTACATTTTTAGCCCAGTGGCCCATTGCAGCTTGCTTCAGGTTCTTAGCTCACAAGAATAACGACAGTCATTTTATGAGAATGAGCGATTATAAATCACATACTTTGTCAGCTCAATGCTTTTCTCCAGCAGTAGAGTATCCGAGACAGCTGGTCCTGTAGGAGTAGTTCACTACTCACTTCTTGGAGCTCTGCTCACTTTTTGTTTGTTTTACCTGAATTTAAGTCAGCTTTAGCAGCTTCCAGTCTCAGCCATTTTGGGGGACTCTATAAATAAAAAAAAAAAAAGGTGGGGGGTTATAAGCAAATTATCCACTGTTCAGTATAACATGCATTTTCTACACTGAATTTATATCATACATTCCTGATGAAAAAGTAATATAATTTTTTGGTTTCCTTAACTAATATATTCTAACATGCATTTTTTTTCCTCATCAAGACAAGCATAACTAGTGAAAACTAAGGACAGGACTTAAGTCAGGCCATTTAAATTTTATATAGCTATTCATTTCAATGAGTCCTTTAGTAATCAAATTTTTTTTGTGCTTTATGAATACCCAGAGTATTTCTGCTGTGCCCAGTGGTCACAGAGTGAACAGAAGAGCTCCGGACCCAAAGTAAAGATGATAAAATTAAATCAAAATGAGAGTGTAAACGACAAAAATGGAAAGACATATTCCGAGCTTTTAACTTGATTCTTAATACAGTCTTTCCTGTTTTAATAGAAAATAACACTTCATTTTGTTTTGTTTCCCGATTAGTTTACTGGTACATGATGTTAGTTACATTGTTCAATATCTGTCCACAGTTGTTCTACCAAACACATCTTTAATATATACTGCTATTCTGTAGATATAGCTGCTAGTGTTCAAACAGCTTTTCCCTTTTGTGTGCCTTATTTATGTGCTGATTTATGAACACAAATTACATTTTGTATTTGAATTTGCAATAATTGCTGTAGTTCAACACAAGAAATGTGCAAAAGTCTGATTATGTGTTAAATATATGACACGCATTTAAAGGAATGTGTACATGTACAGTAAGAAGGACTATAAATATGATGTGCCAGTGTGACAATATGATAGTTCATTTATTATCATTTCTGATTTATGGATGTGTTTAGCATCACAGATACAGCCAGATATCACTTGGTGCACTGTGATGCAAAAGTGTATGTGCATTCATATGTTGTTTTAATATGGATGTGTTGTGGTGATTTACAGCAATAATATATTGACTATACAATTGACTAGGAAAAGCAGGAATCTCTCTGAAACAGGGAAGAGTTCATTTGGAAACTTACCTTCTGCATTTCTTCACTATTGGGGATTTAAACTATACTTTTGATTAAATATGTTGGGATTTGGGCACAACCACAGCCCTTAACTGAAGACACTTTTAAGAAACAGTTAAGGTCTTTATGAAATAAAACAGCTGAAAACAAGAAGGTCTGCAATCCAGAAACAGACACATGTCATTCCCCAAAACAAAACTACCTGCAAGGAAAACATAGGCAGGAGGGTCGGTTGGCTACTGTCTGAAGTGGTTTGTGTGTCTGAACGAGGCAGAAAAGCCAGAGAAGCGGAGAAAGCAGCAGAAATGACAAGAGCGGTTGAGGCTATATAGACAATCAAATTGCAGGGAGTTAAAATTGGTCAGGGACTTCCTGCAGAGCAGCTGCTCCATGGTAACTGTTCATCTACCCACTCTTGCCCCATGGTAAGTGAAAGCTAAATCAAGGCAACCGGCCCTTAATGAAACTGCTTTCACTAACTGTGGGGAAGAGCAGGCAGATGAACAGTTACTGTGGAGCAGCTGTTCAGCAGAAGGTCCCTGCCCCATTTTAACTCATTGCAAACTGATCTTTTGTCCATAGTCTGAGAGAGAAAGCAACACGAATGCATCAAACACAGCTTGAACAAGCACTGGGAGCATGGCCCCAAGAAAATCCAGAGTGAGAGGCTTTTAGGGCTGGCTAAAAAGTGCTTGGAGCTCTGAACAAAGAAATGGTTTGCTGCTGTTTTACTGACTTCAGGAAAAGGGAATTCCATACATTCTCTGTAAGTAAATCAGACTGTAATGAAAAAAAAAATACCTGAATCCATCATCAGCTTCCTGCCTCTAACCAGAAGAACCTATAAGACCCTATATTTTGGGCTAGCTACTCTGGTCAAAAGGAGCAATATTAGCATTTAAAATGTCTTAATTAGATGTTAACGTTCATGGCTCAATAAGACAAGTGAGTGAGACAAGTGAAATAGCTGTCTTTAAAGAGTAAATCTTGATTGATGAATTAGGCCTGGGCTTATTAAAGCTTCCTTGCAATACAGGTAAATTACTAATCCAGGCTGAGGTAAACCCAGGTTCAAGCCTAAGCCTTCAGTCACATTAAGGGTGCACACAGAAATGCAGGTCCCTGCTGTAACTGAGAGCATTCTGCAGGAAGCGTTCTGGGTTACTACAATCCCCCAGACCAAACAGAAGTGCACTGTTGGTTCCAGCAGGGAGGGGAATCTAGCTGCTGGCTGTGAGCCTGCAGGCAGCTTCCCCTAGCAATTCCCCCTCCTTCCTGTGAGCCTCTCCCTGTTTTGAGAATGGGAGGGGGGAAAGGGAACAGAGGGAGCTTATTCTAAGGGTTCCCCAGCTGGCACTGGAGGGTGGGGTGGGTGAGTTAGAGCCCCCCCACAACCTTGGGAGGGCTCCAGTACACCTGCCCTACCCTCCAGCATAGACTAAAAAAAACCCCAGACTGAATTCCCTCTGCTCCCTTTCTCCCCCCGCACCCATTCTGAAAACAGCAACAGGCTGGGAGGCAGGCAGACATAAGTTACAGAAGATGCTCTGTTTTGAAATGTCTTCATTTGATACCTTGTGCAATGAGGGTTCAGAATTTCATCTGATCAGCCATTTTTTAAGCTGTCTGCAGCCATGCACTAGTGTTTGATCATGGCTATAAACTGCTTTCTGTGGCCAGATTGAGTGAAAATTATCACCTCTGTTTGCAGTCTAAGTATATGTGGGTGAGGGTTTAAGCTTGATCTTTACCTTCAGGCTGAGAATTTTTTGTGTGGACAGCAAACAGGGTTGCCAAGCCAAGAAATGTTTTTTACTGACACTGAAACTTTTGACTGCCAACCAAACTTTTTTACTAGCATATTTTTACTGAAATATGTTTTTTTACATAATGTAAATGTAACTCGTTTGCCAGGCCTGCCCTGCTGCCAGACCCAAGTTAAAAGGGATGGGTTCAAATTTAATAGTTTAACACCATACATAATAATAAACAGTTGTGTAGTCAGTAAGAAGTTTGCAGTAAAACCCCCCGCCAACTTTCTTGGGCTAGCAACCCTATTTGGTTGTGCTGCCATCTCCCAGTCTTCCCTACTTATCTCCAAACTCTGATGTGTTCATGCATACCCTGCATCATGCTGCTCCCTCAACCTCTCCCCCTCCAAACCTTATTCCCACTGATTCCACTCCCCTGTTATCCTGTCCCAGACTCACAAAGAAGCCCACCTGAGATCCAACAGTATAATAAACAGAAAAAAGGAAGCAGCAGCAGCACATGACTAGGAAGGAAGAAATCTACAAAGCACTCGGAGAAGGCTCCCTGTAGGATGCCTCGCTCCTGCTTAGACACCAGGGGGCACTGCTGTTCTTTGTCTTTCAGCACTGCACCCAGCTTTTTTATGAATGTGGAACTTCAGTCAGCTCTGATTGCTTATAGTTTTTACAGGCGGCTAAATTTTTTTACAGACATTTTGGATAGGCATTTTTAGCCTGTATTTTTATAGACTGTATGTAATTTACCATCCTTTGGCAATCCTGAAGGAAACAGGGTTAAGGCAAAGGCCAGGTTACACTGACGATAACCTCAGTATATCTTGAGATGGAGACATCTTCACAATAAAAAAAAGACAAAATCATTATTTTGTTTAAAAACATGCACTTAGAATTGACAGACTGTTGATGAAAACATAAAAAGGTGGACTTTTTTTACAGCCCATACAATTTTCTCCTTTCTCTAATGTTAAGACATTTTTTACTGTGTATTTTTAATGAGATTTATGGAATTTTCCTTATGCAAATTAGCTACCTTTTGCTTGACCCAGTCTCCTGGTCAAGCAGAAAAAATGTGCAACAATATCATGAACATTATCAGAAATTATTTTCCCCTTTATATACTAGTCACTTTTACATAATTTTAGATTACAATTACTATAAAAGGTACTGTGCCAAGTAAACTATTGATGTAACAGCAACATTTATCTTAGAATACTCTCCAAATACCTCTGGAGTATAAAACTGGAGTGTAAATTGAAACTAGAAAATGACAATAAAAGAGTTTGTTGGAGATTTTTCAGAATGTGAAAGGTTGATTTAGAGACTTAGTATAGCTTTCTCCTCCAAATCAATGTCATTAACATTATATAGAAATTTTTCTCCAGGATTTCTCAAAAGAAAGCCTGCTTCCTAGAGAACCCTTTTCAGCTTAACTGTTGGAGGTCAGTTCTATCTCTCAGTTTCCTACCAAAGGAAGGAAATTAGTTAAAATCGACAACATCTAAGTTTTCTTGAACACTGCCTTAAAATATTGCCTTTTTATCCTTCAGAGCTAGGAGTCTGGGGCAGATTTTTCTGAGCACAAGTCCTTTCTGATATTTTGTACATCTTTTCTAACCACACTGGGTGCAAGTCATCTCTAATATTGCACCTTAATCAATTCAAAGCATCATAACAGAAGAACTCACAAACCAGATTAGTGCTCACAAACTAGATAGTTAGTCCTACATTTCTGCCTGCAAATGATTGTACCCAAAACTGATGGCAAGTGCGAAAGTAAAGGCAAGTCTGAGTTGTTATATCTTCTGAACCTCAGTGTTTCCAAGATACACAGGTGATGGTTCTTCTTTGTTCCTTATACAGGTAAGTATGCTTACATTCTGGGTATGGCTCTAGCTTTTTACTAGAGCTAGATGATAAAACAAAACCTGTATTCACTTTAATTTGGAGCACCAGGCTAAGCTTTACTTCAGATCTAAGGCCTGAAATACAAATCTTGCTTGGTCAAAATTGCATTCTTGCGTTCTGCTCGGTGCCTGATACAAGTCATCGACTGGTCAAACTTTGAAGGTAATGGCTTTGTCCTTACGAACTGCATGAGTTTCAGAGCCAGCTCTATAAACATAGACTAGACTGTTACAGCTTTCTGTGCACTTGGAAACTAGAGCACTGAGCAATTTGTAAGAGACTGGTGGCCTGTCAAACCTATGTCCTCTGGGGACAGAGATCTTGGGTGACAAGAAATCTCTCTGATCAAGCTGTTAATTTGGATTTGGGCATCTGTACTGATATCAGCTAAAGCAATTATTAAAAAGGTACCGACTCCAGTGTTTGGAACTCTGGAAAAAGGAAACTTGCGGGATGAAAAATGTTGTAATGTTAATGCTTCATGCTGTGACCATAGCCTTCACTGTACAACTAATTTGTAATGTTATGGGTTTGCAGAATTAAAATAATGCATTTTAGTAAAAAGTACCACTATAAGAAACTGGAGTTAATATGAGCAATTCTGTAAATTACTATTTTATAGAACAATTTTACTATAACAAATAGTCTGTACCCACCATGAAACAATTCAGATTTTTCATTCCATTTCACTATAAACAGTTTCACTGTAGGTCAGAGTTCACTATAAACTGTTCCACTGTATAATGAAGTAAGCCATAGGGGATGGTTTAGTAGTCTAGGTGTTTGCTTTGAACTAGCTAGACACCCTGGAAACAGAGGTTCAAATCCCAGCAGGGCTAACTCACCCTTCAACTTCCTGAGGTAGATAAATAGAGTTTATTGCACTTCACTATCTGTGGGCCTCTCTGATGGGGTAAGCCCTTAAGAACAGAGGTGCAATCTACCCTGTAAGGATGTTAAAGAACTCATTCCTTTTTCTCTTAAGAGTATGGCTTTGCTTTGAGTCTCTGACCAAAATTTTCCATTCACCTATTGTTGTGCAGTTCACTGTGCACTGCTTGTCTGATTGACTGCTGTCCTCCATCTTAAGGATGGATGCATTTCAGTCGTGCTGCACATGCTTGGAGCCTGATCCAAAGGCCACTGAAATCTGTGGAAGTCAAACAATTTCAATGGCCTTTGGATCAGGCCCCTGATTTGTAAAGCATTCTATGTTAAGAAAATTACAACCCAATGTAAAATGGTATTACTAATAACAAGTGCCATGTGGCGTGGTGCAAACACAAAATATAAATGCAATGGTGTATATTTACTTACAGCCTGTGTTATGTACACACACATTCTCTGCGTGCAATGTATAAACTGTATCAAATGTGAGCCAGTCATTCAAAGACACCTCAGCCCGCTTCTCCCTGTTATAGAGTTTATTAACATTCCTCTCACAGCGCTTTGCCTATAGAAATTTATCAAGATGAAAGTTTGATGCACAAGAAGAATCTTAGGACATAGTGGTTACCGTAGCAACCTTGTCATAGACTTCAATGGACCTGACCCAGCTACAAAGTCCTTTACAGGCTGGGGAGACATGCCTAATGACAGCTGGCTGAAATTTGGGATTACTGTTAAACTGTCTTCTTATCTAGCAATAACCTTTGAGGAATATTATCTTTATTGACTTTCTTTAAAAAGAAATCAAACAAACTGCCACTATAAATTAGTACCTAGCAGTAACCAGTAATACTAATTTATTACAGTATCCTCCCTTGGCACTGGTGAAGCACCTGGGACACTGCACAACAGAATAAAAACAAATATGATATAATTAATTAACACTGATAACACTTCCTCCTCTTTGGTCCATATAAAACACAGCGGTCTAGATCATCTTCCTCAGCCATTGCTCTAACTGTATCAGCCCCAATTTAGGAATCCCTCTACTGGGTCTCTCAGCATCACCCCACCCTGTTCTTGTTTTTTCCTTTCACTTTCTAGTTGTGTCCACTTTTCCTTCTCTATCCCTTCTCCATCCTATGCCAGTCTTGCCGTTGAAACGTATTGGTTGGAGCAGGGGACAGCGATGGTGTGGTTGAGCCCTGGGTTTATGGCAGCCCAATATTAGAGACTGGTACTATGCTGGATATAAAAGTTGCTTCAGTTAGTTATGATTTCCTTGCTCCTAGTGTTTGTATTTTTGTCAAGAAATACTCTTGAAAAACCGCTGCTTTTAAGTTAGCAAAGTTTTGTGAGTGGGAAAGTTGTGCATTTGTGCATGACTCATACATTTCCCCTCACAACTCATGTTATATAGAAAAATGTTAAAACTGTGGTTGAAGATATACAGCTGTAAATCTGGGAAAGATCATGATTAGTTCGGTGATTTTACATTTGACAGCAACTTGCATATTCTGCTTTGCAGAGCATGAATCTTCCCTTTCTGTGATCTGCACTTTTGTTCAAAAAAGAGGTGGAAAATGAGGCATCTTAGGACTAAAACTATCTATACCCATCTACAATCCTACATGCTTTACCCATTTGGAAACTGATTTAAATAGGTTTAGATTAGATGGTAACAAACACATAAAATAGTGCTTTCATATCTCACACACTATTTGAAGGGAAGCTGTCAATTTTTTCCAATCATTTTTTTTAATTTCTGAGATCAAGACATTCCACTTATCACAAGGACTTGCAAAAACACATACATGCTTATTACAAAATTTCCTACATCCTTTGAACTTAGCTCAGCAATACAATATGGGCATACTTTTCTATTTTATATCACTGCATGTCAGACAGCACAACAGAATAAGAACAGTTTATTCATATTGTGTGGGAGCAGGTATCAATTTGTAGCTTGATGCATGTATGTCAAAGTGGAAGGCACGACACAAGCCTGTTTATGAGCAAGGACATGTCATCAAATCAATGAATAGCTTCAGGCATGTCATAGCTAACAGGAAAGTTTATGATATGCCTTTCATTTCATTGGTATGCTGTATGTGTAGCATGTCACAAAATGCTGTGATGTTTGGCACTGACTCCTTGTTTAGTAGTTGGGTAACAAAGTCCAGTGTGTGAATTTCACAATCTTTTTCCTTTTGATATTTCTGTGAAACACATTCTGCAGTCATAAAAGAGGAATAATAGTTATGATTATAATTTCTTGGATTTTTCCTGAAACAATTTATAGTTCTTCAGTTATTAGTTTAAATTAGACTAAGAAATGAATTCTACTGGGCTAGAAAAATGTCTAATCAGTGTGGCCTACTCTATGAGGCACCAAATTAGTTCTGCCACTGGTCTGCTGGGTGACTTTGGGCAAAGTCATTTCACCACTCTGAGCCTCAGTTTCTCCACCTGTAAACTGGAGGATAATGGTGCTGACCTCCTTTGTAAAGCATTTTGAGATCTGCTGAAGAAGAGAGCTATGTATACCTAGGAGCAGTGTATGTTTAATAATAAGGGATGCCTGTAGAAGTGTGGGGATGCTGCTTTGACGTGCTGTAATTATAGCATGTCAGAGCAGACTCGATTAATCAAGTTTGCTGGAGAGTGCTGAATAGCTTCCATGTCTTGTGCATTCAGTATACCTGTGCTTCAAAATGGCGGTGGGGGTGCTTTAACTAGAGCTTGTTGAACCAGCTTTAGTTCAAGCACCATTTTGAAACATGGGACGCTGAATACATGAGATGCTGCAGGCACTTTAGTTAGAGTGGCTTTTGGAGCTGCTCTAATAAAAGCACCCTCTCCCCATTCCTGGAGCACCTGTAAAGATGCCCAAGAGTTTTTGCTGAAGTCAAAGGGAAGACTGCTGTTGTCTTCACTGGGAGTAGGATAGGCCTTTGGTGAGAAAGCTATTATATGATAAAAAGCTACAAGAATCTTCTTGGAACAAAGCAACATTTAAAAAGAGAATGTCATAGTTGGGGGCTACCTCTTAGTGCCATATAGGTGTTTTAAAAATAAGTATACTTATTTTTATTACAGTAACTCCTAAAAGGTCCCACAAAATGTAGAATTTTACTGTGCTAGGTATTGTACAATACACATTTAAGGACCTATCTACGCTGCAGAGTTTTGACTTATCTACAATGCAATTTCAACATAAGTTGCCTTTTGTCAGCACAGGTTTTCTTGCGCTGATACACAGATTTGATACAGGCCTTTATAATCTGGGTAAAACTATCTCTCTGAATGACACAGGCCCTCTAATATAGCTGATGGCAACATTCTGGACTTGCTCAAATAATATAGTTATGTTGGCATCAGTAAACCCTTCCTATAGTGGAGCATGTCTTCTAACATAGTCCTTGCAGCAACATTTGACTGAGATGGTTTTATTCAGGAATGAGCCTACCTTGAGCAGGGGGCTAGACTAAATGACCTCATGAGGTCTCTTCCAGCCCTACTTTCCTACGATCCTATGATGTCCCACATGGAGAATATCTGGTAATATTCTCCAAGAGATCAGATCAGAGAGTCACAATGGTTCCTTTTGGCTTTATTATTCATTAATTTTATTAATCTTTAAAAGGTGTTTGGACTTTAGGTATAGTGCACTGACAAACAGAGCTAAATTACTATGGAGTAGTTGGTGAAATAACTACAATTACAGAGTAGGTGCATACATCCTTCCCCCCTCTCCCAACTGTGTCTAACCAGAGCAGTGGTTTTTACCTTTTTCATTTGTGGACACCTCAAAAATTTTGAATGGAGGTGCGGATCCCTTTGGAAATTTCAAATGGAGATACAGACCCCTTTGAGTTATTATAAGTATGGGTAGTCACATACTTCTGATTGAATACAGTTGTCTTTTGCGGACCCCTTAAACACACTGCATGGGGTCCATGGTCCAAAGGTTGAAGACCACTGAACTAGAGTATCCTGCATTTCTCCTAAAGTGCTTCTCTAATCTCAAGGTAACTGAAAGGTTTTATAGTATCAAAGTAGTTTCATAGTGCTATCAGTATTTTTTTTAAATGGAAACTTAAAAAAGAAGCAAGTCTGTTTTGAATATCCTAGTTTTGTGTTGTTTTTGCTGATTGGAAATAGCCCAATTTGTTTTATGGCATCCTTTGTACCACATGGTTCCAATAAACATCAGAACTTGAGAACTCATCATCCCTGCTTATGTCTCTATAAAAATTTATGATAGCATCATTCTGCTAGGGTTCCTGTCTGAGGTTTTATCTTAGATGGTAATTTAAGATTTTCTATTGGGAGGGTCACACTTCTTGTGAATTAAGAACCGCTTATGACCCCTCCCACCCCCAGTGCTCCTTCCTGCCCATGGCAGGCGGTCGGACTCGATGATCTGTCTAGGTCCCTTCTGACTCATTGATTTTCTATGATTCTATGAAAATGCAATTTGCCATGCAGCTGGCTAGCCAAGTCAGCCCCGCATTTCAATAGCTGGCAATCTTTATTTTAGACCTTCTGTGCCTTCTGACTTCCACAGGAGCCCTGTATGAGACAAGAAGTATAGCACTGCAAAGATAGGTTCCTTCCGGGAACCTAGCTCCTTCTGGGAACTGGAGTTGCTAAGTCCAAATGCTTAATACCAAAGGTGATGCAAATCTATTCCCATGCACTGAATACTGGTTAGTGCCTTGAATTCCGTCCCCTAACCTTTGTTTTCTGCAGGGATGAAGGTGAAGAAATAAAAGAGAAGTTGAAGGGGCTCAGGAAGATTTCAAGACCAGAGAGCTGTAAATGTAACTGTGGGTGACGCAGGTTTTGTGGCAGAAGTGTTCAGACAACAAATGATGCCGTCAATTGAGCTGGCATGAATGTGTCTCCAGCAATACCATTCAAACACTTTCTTTCAATGAATTAATAGTCTTGCACAAAACTACACTGGAAGACATGAATATTTTTTTCACAGACTGTAACTACCCTATCAAGTACTTGAAAAGATTCTTGTGCAAGTCTGTCAGGAGATATAGTATAAAGCAGAAAAGAAAACAGAACAGCTGGGATGGAGGAGTGGCTAGAAGGGAGTAAGAACATGTGTAAATAGCTTCTTAGATGAATCTGAAATGCAGAAATGATAATGCATGCACCACAGATGTAAAGGAAATTCAAGACAGTTATCAGAGGATAAAACAGCTGGAGCAATCAACATAAAGATGGGAAATGCTTCAAGACAGCACATGAGGATGAGGACAAGGGGCCAAATTTTCTTGTGGGTTTAGTCCCTTTGAACTACCAGAGGGATGCCATGAGGCCGGCAAACAGTTGGGAATACTCCTGGCATCGGTTGGGACAGAGCTGGCATAGTCAATTCACATGCAACTGGGCTTGGCAGAAGAACTGTGTGTGGGCAGATAAGAAGCCATAGCCCACTGCTGTTACTTACCAAAGGCCTAGTGCAAGCACAGATGCTGCCAGAAAATGTGGCAGCTTGGTCCAGCAGAATGTGTGCTTAGCTGGAGTATCGAGTAGCATAAAGCTTTACAACAAGGTGCAAATATTAACAAAGTACATATGCAGAGTTTGCAGGGGTTTGTGATAGTACAGGTGATGCAGAGGAGATCAGGCATTACGGTTGTTTACTGCAAGGTGTGCTGCACCTCGACTGCCATCCAAGTTAATTAGGGGTAAAAATGCTCTAAACCTATGAAGATTGCTCAGTATCTTCCAGGACTGCCCTCTTAAAATAAACTGCTCCCACCCAGGTAGTTTAAAGCCTCTGTTCTGTTCCTTAGTTGCAGCATGGAAGATAAAAACAGGGAGAGAGAGGGGGGAAAAAAAAGATTTGACATGTATAGCAACAATCCTGCTTAATGGTGGCAAGAGTAACGATATGTCAAATTCATGGTATTGATTGGACACATTTGTCTCCTTAGTTGAAAACGGACTTTATCAGAGAACGTGATTTATAGTAAAGATAGTAGGTTTTGCACGTCTTCATACAAAGCAGGCGATCTTAGTATAAATCAGTATTAACACATTTAAACAATAACACATTTAGTTATGTAACAGTGAGTCAGCTTCCACCACAAGCCAGAATTAGTCACTGTCAACCTCTGCCTCACTTTATTGGAGTCTCTGGGAAAGCTCTCTCATCTCTGTCTTAAAAGTAAATTCAGTGAAAATTCAGTGAATGGGGAATTGCACTCAGATTCTCATTGAAAGATCCCCATTTTCCAAGCATTTTTATAATTCTTAAGTAATGGTTGTCACAGGTTTGTTCTTAATGAAATGTCACCTTTTTTTTTTGAGGATATTGCAACTTGGACACCAAAAATAGTCCAACCTCACCACCATGCTTTTATTTCTAGACTCTCCTATGGCATAAAATCCTGCTCTTCACTCCATCTTATGCAGCTCTTCTCTTTTTTATTTTCTTAGTATTAGTTCTTACTGTATAGTGCAAGTCTAAAAATAAAGGATAAAATGACAATAAAGGCTCCCAGGGAAAAAAACAAAAGAGAGGAAACATGAAAAGGACTTGAAAAGAAAAGGGTACAAAAGCGCATAGTACAAAGGAGCCTAGAGTTGAAAAGATTATAGAATTAAGAAAAAAGTGTTAATGTAATCTTAAAAAAGAGAAATAATTCAAATAAAAAGCCATCAAAAGGAAGATAAAAAGGAGGAACATTAAAAAAATATAAAGGAGATATTTTTAGACAGCCTGCTTAACCTGAGGGGACAGCCTTCAGGAAAGCCAGATGTAGTTTACTGAAATTATTATCGTAATAAAATGTGTAACAGAACACAGAGCACCATAACAACATTTTTAATGGAGAACACAAAAACATGTTCTCCCTGTGCCTTCATAATGCCTTTATTTTAACAGTTCATGAGCACAATTTTCACAACGGATGCCAAGACATTCCCAGCTCATCAATTCTTGGCATATATTATTCCTATAGGGTTCATTTGCAGTCCCCCTTATTATTCATTAAAGAGATGAGTTTCCCCTTCTGTAAAATGGGGATACTATTTTTTGGCCTGAAAGGCCATGGGTAGAGTGTGAACTGAGAACTGCAAACCGCTGGGCGTGGACATATGACCTTACCTCTACAAAGTCCCAAAATATTCAAGGGGGGTCTGTGATCTGTCCCAGCCCAATGGATCACAGTGCTGAGGCCTAATTTCTTAACATTTGTAACCTGCATTCACAAGGAAGTGCCCTAGCTCAATAACGTATGCTATTAGCATACATGTTTTCCATTGTCAGCTTCTTATAGGCACATTATACTGAGCAGGTTTAATTATTTATGTGGTGTTGATGGCAGGTTTGATGGCAGGGTTAAAATCAAGTGGACAAGGAGAGAGAGTTTCATAGATTCAGTTCTGAGAGATTCAATTTGTCTGGTTAAAATAATTAATTTAATACATTTTATCATACCTTTACACTACTATATTTACAGCTGAGATCTGCATCTGAATGACCTTAATATGATAAAGGGGTTTCTTTCTCATTAGCTATTTTTTCCTTTGGGGTGGATTTCAAGGATTGAAATATAGAATGAAAATACCTTTTAAGATTTATCTTCAGGTTTCCTTAGGCACTTCTATAGCTATATTAAAGAGCTAGATTCTGTCTCTGGAACATTCTGTCATTACTGTGCCCCTGGCCCGGCTGTACGAGCAATCGTGGTCCACGGACCAGGTGCCCGGAGATTGGAAACTAGCTAATGTGGTCCCCATTTATAAGAAAGGAGGACCCAGGAAACTATAGGCCCATAAGCCTCACATCAGTCTTGGGGAAAATCCTTGAAAAAATTATCAAGGATCACATCTGTGAGGGGCCAGCAGGGGAGATCATGCTCAGGGGCAATCAGCATGGGTTCATCAAAGGCAGGTCCTGCCAGACCAACCTGATGGCCTTTTATGACCAGGTAACTAAATCCCTGGATGATGGTGTCACCATGGATGCAGTCTTTCTGGACTTTAAGAAGGCCTTTGACACTGTCTCTCACCCCATTCTTATTAATAAATTGAGCAACTGTGGCATTGATGCCTACACAGTTGGATGGGTCAGAAATTGGCTGATGGGGCGCACCCAGAGAGTGGTGGTGGACAGGTCGTACTCAACCTGAAGAGATATGAATAGTGGGGTCCCCCAGGGCTCGGTCCTGGGGCCTACACTGTTCAACATCTTCATCAGCGACTTGGACAAGCGGGTGGAAAACACGTTGTCCCAGTTTGCCAATGACACCAAGATGTAGGGAGAGGTAGGCACACTCGAAGGGAGAGAGAGGCTGCAATTAGATTTAGACAGACTACAGAAGTGGGCGGATCATAACAAGATGGGGTTCAATGTAGATAAATGCAGGGTGCTGCACCTGGGGAGAAGGAATCCACAGCATACATACAAGATGGGGAGCTCCCCCCTTGAGAGCACAGAGGCGGAAAGGGATCTTGGAGTCATTATTGACTCCAAGATGAACATGAGCCACCAATGCCAGACCGCAGCCAGCAAAGCCAACCGCACCTTGTCGTGCATCCAAAGATGCATCTCAAGCCAGTCCAGAGATGTGATACTCCCCCTCTACACGACATTGGTCCAGCCTCAATTGGAGCACTGCATCCAGTTCTGGGCACTGCACTTTAAGAAGGATGTGGCCTGCCTTGAGAGGGTTCAGAGGAGGGCCACCCACTTGGTTGGAGGGCAACAGGTCAGGCCATATGAGGAGAGGCTGAGGGACCAGAACCTGTTCAGCCTCAGCAAGTGAAGGCTGAGGGGGGATTTGGTGGCTGCCTACAAACTCATTAGGGGAGATCAGCAGAAAATAGGAAGGGCCATATTTCCCCCAGCAGCACCCGGGGTGACCTAGAACAATGGCCAGAAGCTGCTGGAGAATAGTTTCAGGTTAGAGATTGGGAGGCACTATTTCACTGTTAGGGTGGCTAGGATCTGGAACCAATTTCCTAGAGAAGTGGTCCTTGCTCCTACCTTGGGTAAATTCAAAAAGAGTTTGGATGAACACCTGTCTGGGGTCATGTGATCACAGCGTGTGCTCCGGCCAGTGGCGGGAGGTCAGACTAGATGATCTATTTAGGTCCCTTCTGACCCCTAACTACTATGAAACTATGAAACAGAACCCTTGACACAAGCTAGTGAAACTCACATGGCAGCATTTGATTTTGGCTCAAAGAAAATAAGGGAAGTACTGGGGAGGAGATACATTTTTTAACTGTGTCTCTGCACATATGAACAAAAGTGAGGCTGGGCAACTCAAGTGAAGGAGTTAAGAAACTTCATAAATTAGGGTCTGGCAGTTACCCGACTTTTTCAATGGCCACTTCTGACACTGTATAGGAAGTTTTCACAGTGGAAACTTGCAGGTCATACCCAGTTGCCCCATCAAGGTTTGAGTGAATTAGAGAACAGATGGAGGGAAAGGTTAAAAATATGGGAATGAAGTACATCCAGATGGACTCCATGGCTAATGGATGCAGAACCAAGAAGCGGTTGCTGCGGGTCAGTTTCCTAATACCTTTAACACATTGGCTACAGGCAAGTGCTATTCAAAACTTGATTACTAGAAATATCCTCCATTAGGGTAATGTTTCAAGTGTACTATGCTACTCTGCATGGGCTACCTCCTAATTCAGAAACAATGCAGACAGGTCTGCCCAGCATTTTGGGAAGATTAATTTATACTGATTAGTTCAAATGCCTGTAATCCCCTCCACACCTAGTAGGACATCAAGAGTGCTGGGTGAACATGGCATTGTCATTCTGGTTTGGTGTGAAGGGGCCATCAGTGGTCATGATAAACTTATCATATACACATGGCCCTAGAGATCATGGGGATGGATATCCTATACACTGATTACAATATCCAGATCACCATGGATACAAATTATAGATTTCTACTACACTGAACCCAATAGAATGTGTTTGACTAAAGCATATCTTCTAGAAGAGCAACTATTCCTGCTCTGTAAGCATCAAGAGATGCACATGCAACCACTTCCCTTGGCAGTTTGTTTTTCGGTTATTCACTATCACT
>NW_017729022.1:56344616-56348727 GCF_001723915.1 Gavialis gangeticus
TTCTACCCTTAGCAACCAAGAACCACCCAGCTATAAACTCAATGTCTAGTATGATGCAAACTGTGGAGACCCCAGATTGTTTGTTCACTCACAAGTTTCTGAATGATTTGGAAAAGAACTGAAAAGGCTGTCATATTTCACAGGCTCTGAAGAATCTAAGCATAATACACTACAAATTACAGTCACATGATAAAGACTGACATACCATCCCTTAACAAAAATCAACAGGGAATATATCTATATCTGTAAAGAAAACCAGAAGAATTACTCTTTAAATCAATTGGGTTTTAAAGTTATCCAAGGTGTTCTAAATGTATTTACTTTTTACTATTATACCATGCTTTATACTATAATATTTTCTGTGAGAATTACATAGGTTTTATTCTAGTTGGGAATGGTCATGCTTTGAGCAGGCAGTTGGACTAGATGACCTCCTGAGGTCAACCCTCCTTCCATTCCAACCCTCATTTTCTATGATTCTATGCACAGATCCATAGGGCTGGATGCGATGCACCTGAAGGTACTGAGAGAGTTCGCTGATGTGATTGCAGAACCACTGGCCATTATCTTTGAAAACTCATGATAGTTGGGAGAAGTCCCAGAATATTGGAAAAGGTCAACTATAGTGCCCATTTTTAAGAAATGGAAGTAGGAGGATCCAGAGAACTACAGACCAGTCAGCCTCACCTCAGTCCCTGGAAAAATCAAGAAGCGGGTCCTCAAGGGATCCATTTCTAAGCACTTGGAGAAGGAGAAGGTAACTATGAATAGTCAGCATGGATTCCTCAGGGGCAAGCCATGCCTGAGCAACCTGATTGCCTTCTAGGATGAGATGACTGGCTCTTTGGATACAAGGAGAGCAGTGGACAGGACACACCTTGACTTTAGCAATGCTTTTGATACAGTTTCCCACAACATTCTTGCAAGCAAGCTAAGGAAGTATGGGTTGGATGAATGGATTGTAAAGTGGATAGAAAGCTGGCTGGATATTTGGGTTCAGAGGATGGTAATCAGTGGCTTGATGTCTAATTGGCAGCCAGTATCAAGTGGAGTGCCCCAGGGGTTGGTTCTGGGGCCAGTTTTGTTCAATGTCTTCATCAATGACATGTAAGATGGTATAGAGTGCACCCTCAACAAGTTTGCAGATGACACCAAGCTGTGGGGAGTAGTAGATACACTGGAGGGTAGGGCTAGGATTCAGAGAGACCAAAACAAATTGGAGGATTCAACCAAAAGAAATCTCATGAGGTTCAGTAAGGAGAAGTGCAAAGTCCTGCACTTAGGATGGAACAATCCCATGCACCAGTACAGGCTGGGGACTGAGTGGTTGGGCAGCAGCTCTGCAGAAAAAGGCCTGGGAGTTACAGTGGACAGTAAGCTGAATATGAGCCAACAGCCTCCCCTCGTTGCATAAAAGATCAATGGCATGCAGGGCTCCATTAGTAGACATGGTGCCAGCAGTTTGAGGGAAGTGATTATGCCCCTCTATTTGGCACTGGTGAGGCCACATCTGGAGTAGCGTGTCCAGTTTTGGGCCCCCCACTACAGAAAGGATGTGGACAAATTGGAGAGAGTCCAGCAGAGGGCAACAAAAATGGTTAGGGGGCACATGACTTATGAGGAAAGACTGAGGGAACTGGGCTGATTTAGTCTAGAGAAGAGGAGACTGAGAAGGGCACTTAATAGTGGCCTTCAACTACCTAAAATGGGGTTTGAAAGAGGCTGGAGCTAGACTGTCTTCAGTGGTGGCAGATGGCAGAACAAGGAGCAATGGTCTCAAGTTGCAGTAAGGGAAGTTTAGGTTCGATATTAGGAAAAATTTCTCACAAGGAAGGCAGCAAAACACTGGAACAGTTTACTCAGAGGGGCTGTGGAGTCTCCATTCTTGGAGGTTTTTAAGACATGACTGGACAAAGCCTTGACTGGGATGATCTAATTGAGGATGGTCCTGCTTTGAGCAGGGGGTTGGACTGGATGACCTCCTGAGGTCCCTTCAATCCTAATTTTATATGATTCTATCATCATGACCGAAAGCAAATTTACAAAACACTAATCTCCCAACATAGCTGTGTGGTTCTGCCAGCATGACAACCATAAACATGGAACAACAATTATGAAAAGGAAATAAATTTGGGAAAATCAGAGTTGGTTTGTGAACTGATCATGAATACAAAAATGGGCAATGTTGGATATAGTAATTGTTTGTTATGGAGAGATTTGGGTGAATTTTTTGTAAGGTGATCAGTCAGAAAGAAAGGGAATGAAATGTGATGAAATGGGAGTGTTTTTATTGAACTGCTAACCATTTGCATACTGTGAAATGATGTACAGGTAGTGAGGGCTGTATGAAGATGTTGGATATTTTATCAATTTAAGTCTTGATCTTCCAATTGAATCTGTGTGGGCAGAGCCTGGAAATCTACAAGAGTCCATTCATCCAGGGCCTAAAGCAGGTCTAAGGCCTTTAGTTCAAAGAAAATCCTGTATATTGACATTAGTATAATGAAACTGTGGAAGTGATACATGAAACATTTTCCAAATGATAATGCACTTGGCTGTCCTTAACTTCAAAGCTGAAACACATTACCATGACCTGACTCTGTTTCTCATGGGAAGCAACTTCCTTGTCTCCAACCCTTTTGCTTCCTCTTTTGAACACATCTAAATATTATCTTCATTCCTCTTTAAGCACACATCCTCCTTTGCATAAGACCTCCAGAAGTGAACTCCCAGGTGAATTGTGGTGTCAATATTTCTCACCACAATCTTCTTCTTCTTTAAGCAGTACAATTGCTGACATGTGGCTATGAATATGAATATTTGATCAAAATGTACCTTTAGTGATTCCAGGAATTTTATGTCCCCAAACATCTTTTTTGGCAGATGGCCAGTAATAATCTACATTTTTTTTTCCATTTGGTTCCACCTTTTTTTAGGTTTAATGCCCTTAGAATAGAAGAAGCATTATGGAAATTACTTAGCAGCTGCTGTACATCAATGTTTAGAAAATTAATATTACCTGCATTACACAGCTCAGAAGCAGAATTTTAATGAAGCACAGAAAAAACAAGTAAAATGACCCTTAACCTCATTAAAGAAATATTCAAATAGAACTTTATTCATGAAAACTTGTAATTTCTAGCCAGACTATATACATAAGTAATAGGAAAATACTATTTTAAAAACAACAAAAGGAATTGATGTTTTTGCGCAGACTAGACTAAAATCTGACAGTGACTTTCAAACTGTTATTTGTTATAACTAAGCTTTAGAATTACTTTTTCTTAGTAGTATGACAGTAAAAATGACAGCACTAAGAATGATCAACAGCTGTGTGCTGCTGGTTTGGGAGCAGCTTCTGTGATGGCTTGCCTGGTGGCTCTCGTTGCTGCTCCTGCCACTGGTCTGGGAGGGCATGGAGTGGGGGGGTGTGCTGCAGGATCTGCTAGGGGCAGCTGGGGCCAGGGCTGTGCTGGGCAGAAGGTGGAAGGCACTGCGAAAGGGGGCTATGCCCCCTCGCCGCTTGCCCAGCTGGTGCGGGCCCCGCACAAGACTGAGTGGTGGCAGCAGCGGTGAGAGCTGCCAGACAAGATGCCACCAGACAAGCAGCTTCTAGACTGGCAGTGCGCAGTGGCACAAGCCACCCCACTCCCTCCCTGGGCAGTGTCTGCACCGGCTCCGGTCCCAGCCCTAACCCCAATCCTTCCCTCGCTGCAGGGGCATTGATCTTCCCCCACATCCCCCTCTTCTCCCCCCTCCCCCCACCACAACAGACTTACCAGCTAGACACAGGTGTGACAACCATTGTAAAGGCAAAACCAGCGTGGGAACCTCGAAACAGGGTGTCAGTTTACAAATGTCGTAAATGCCGTTTGTTGTAACTTGAAAAGTCATAAGTCAAGGACTGCCTGTATCAGACTTAACTGATTTGGCTCAAACCGGTTTATGCACTGTATGTCCCAGACCCCTTGTTGGTTTAAGATAGACACCCCCAGCATCCCGGCATGCTCTCTGGGCTGGGCGGGGTTCTCTGCGCCACAGTAACACTGGCCCCTCCCCTCTGCTTCCTGGCTGCAGCTCCAGCACAGCCTGCAGCCTGCTCCCCTCTCCC
>NW_017729022.1:56348844-56352631 GCF_001723915.1 Gavialis gangeticus
TGCTTTCTTAATGGGGTGATAAACACTGAGTTAGGGGGTGATAAACACTATTATCAATTCCCTGCTGGGCTAATCAAAGCATCCTGCTGGGGTCTAGCCATGCCCCACTCCTCAAATCAGTACTGTTGAAGAGACAGGAGGGCTGCTCTAGCACTCCCCAGCTTCTAGCCTGAGCCACTGTAGGCATGTGCCTGCATGTCTGGGATGCCTGTGCAGTTACAAACCAGTTCAGCCTGGCCAGGTTAGACTAACCCGCAAAGATTGAATCAATTCAGACTCAGGATTTTTGAATGTCTGTCCCTAGCCAAGGTGTTTCCTGTTGTGGGATATTGCCAGCCAGTCCAAATCAAAACAGCCTTGATGCGGCTCCATTTGCACCAGTGGTGGAACTAGTCCCTGCCTGGCTCCTGCATTGGTAGAATGCCAAAGTAATAGTCTCTGGGGAGGGAACACACAATTTTGCCCACTGTGTCTGTCTTTAGCACTCCATCTAGAGTTGGGGATGGTTCCATAGCATGCTTATCTTGGGCTGTGCTTCAATGGTTTTAAGTAATCATACCTCCTTATCTTCATCACATTACTAGATCTGCTCCCTTTGGATTGGTTTTTGTTTTATCTTTTATCACCTTTTTATCCTGCTTTTTATTGAACTGTCCATATAATAGTCATTTGGTTTCTCTGATTTACATCTCATATCTTCTATTATATTGCAGAACACTTATTACTCGCTGATAGTATAAGGGATTACAGGCAGATTTATTGCCCTCAACCAAAATTTCATGGACATTGTAATTTCAGTTAGAAATATTTAACTAACTTTATTTTTCTCTCCCAAAAATGTATATCTTAAAATTGTGATTAAATAAATACCTTCATGAGCATCATTTTGCAAAGAGTTTCTATAACAATTTTGTAGCCTTAATACACTCCCATTGATATTTTTAAGGCAAGTGTTAGGAAGATTGTGTAATTTTACCTCATGGTAACAAACTGCTTTTGGGGTAAGAAAGACCCTTGATGAAGGATCACATGTGGTTTTCACAATGGCTATTTTTACTAGGGTTCAGGGATCCAAGTTCGACTTTAAATACTGGAACAACCACACTTTTGTGAGCACATTTATTCTGTATTAAACAGATGATTACAAAAATATAAGGATCATTCTGCAGGACCTGGTCAATAAACCAGCTTATCTGGACCAGTTTTAACTCAGTTGTATTGTAGAATTACTGAAATAAACCTCATTTTTGAGATTATGCAGAGTAACAGTCTACTTACCATTTCTTTTAGACAAAATACTTGTGAGAACACTGCAACAAAGGTATAAAGTGCTATAAAATTACATAAAGGTCATCACAAGTAGTAATAAACTGTTACCTAATCTATTTTTAACACTAACAGGAATCTGATGACATTAAAATAGCAGGTAACTTTATCAGTTAATGTCAAAATATTCAGTTTAGTTTTACTGTTTTACCTATTCAAAGTTAAAATGTTGCTTACTATGGCATCATTTTATGAGTCTGGTGAGATATTTTGACATTTAACTTAATCTTGAAACAAGTCAAATGGGAGACACTTATGAACAAAACACTGAACAAGACACCTCAAACAAAATGAAAGAGACATTACTTTGTAAATAACAGTGATGGTTAAACCTGCCCATTTAAAATATGGCGGTTTATTTTGCTTCTGCCTTTGTAATGTTTGTCCATGCTGTCTCCGAAATATAAAGCAAGCATCTTGCATGTAAGACCTTTAAAAAGCAATAAAAGTCTCTCTCAAGTTTTCATTTTTGTCTTGTTATTTTACCTGTAACCATTTGATGACAGTTCAGTGCAGGGGTATTACAGATTTAACTACAATTTATGGGCAGTCTCTATTTCTTACCAGGGCACTGCAGGTGAAGGGAGAGACATAAAAACTTGAATAGTCTCACTCAAAGAGCCTATTTCTTCCAACCTTTTCTGAAATTGGTTACGACAGCATTTGTGTTCATGCCACTACAATAAGGCTTGCTGCCTCCAGGAGACTTCTTGCAGCAATCACTCCTAAGGACAGCTATTGTCCATTGCTTAGCCTGCTGATTCAAGGCTAGTTTAATGATAATTAATCTTCATGGCTCACAGGAGGAGGAAGCTAATCTTGTTCACTCAGGAGAATCTCTATATGAGTCTCTTAACTTTTCAGAGGTGTGGAGAGCCACATTAAGCTCTCCACACCAGTATAGACTCCCTACCTACCTATGCATCTTTCTGATTCAAGCTAGGAACAATGGCTTTGTGGGGTGTGTGGAGGAAGGGAGTAATGGTCTTTAACTGTGCATGTTCATTTCTTTTTCCAGTCATGAGGTTTGGATCATGTGAGTTGGACTCTACAGGGGTTACCAGGAGGACAGTCCCTGCTAGTTTAATTGGTTTGCTTTGCTCTCATTTCTTCTCCTCAAGCTGCAAGAACACCCTGGATTTACCTCTGTTGATTTATTTTGCTCTCTTTCTTCCCTTGTGGCATAAGAGCATACAGTAGAACCATTTTTCCTGCTCCAGACTAACAAAAGGTTTTTTGGTGGGGGGAAGGCCTTATGTCCTAACATTCTCTTCAGTGGGCAGTGGTTGGAAGAACAGATGAAAGGTGCAATAATGACCCTTGAACCCTGCTAGCAACCTATGTTAAGCCTAATAGGGTGTTACTGTCCCTGCTGCTTCATGTCTCACTAGCTGACATGGAAATAGAGATTATTATTTATTAAGCATTGTTTGTTCAGAGATGAGAATGTACCTAAGGTTTTTCCATTTGTAACAGTGGCTGTTTCCCACTTCCCCAAAAGCCATTTGATGTTATTTATGAATTTACCTTTATGAAGTACTGTAAATGTACACAGTGCTTTTCATGGGCTATGGGTTGGGAATATAGTGATGGTCCCTTACATTCTGCTGGCTTAAGCCTTCTGAGACGTAGATTCAAATCCAATCAGACAGAGAAGATATCTAAAAGCAGGTCTTCCACCTCTAAGGAATGCTCCAGCCACTCAGATACGGGGTGCCATCACTTCCTATTGGCTGTGGCATTAGGGCTGCAGGTGAGGTAGGCAGGGGAACAACTAGTTTGCAGATCCCACTGAAGTTTAAGTGGGAGAGTGGTGCTAAGCAGTGTGCTTCTGTCAAGACAAAGGTCATCTGGAATGCCCAGCAGCACTTAGGAAAAGGGAGAGATGGAAAATGGACTGGATAATGCCTAATCTGTGGCCTGGTGATTACAGCACTGTGTTGAGAAGCATAAAATGTAGGTTCAAACCCCTTTGGTGAGGGGGCCCTAAAATCTAGGTCTCCTACCTCCTGGGTGAATCCCTTTACCACAGAACTTTGAAGCAAACTTTGGAGGGCTCACCTCTCTCTCTCTCTCTCTCTCTCTCTCTCTCTCTCTCTCTCTCTCCGCCCCCTCCCCCCCTTGTGTTGCTATGATTTCATAAAATATACTTGCCTAGATACACATATGTAAAACCACATACGTGCCTAGCCAGAGAGCAATCTACTGAGAAAGTGAAGTAGCTTTGTGGGTACTTATGAATTCACATTACACATGGAATAGGATCACAACCTTTGTTCAAGTGCCAAAAAACAGTGATAATGCAGCTAGGTAAGTGCCATTTAGATTCATAGACTCATAGATTCTAGGGTCGGAAGGGACCTCAGTGGGGCATCTAGTCCGACCCCCTGCCCCTGGCAGGCAAGAAAAAGGGTCACCAAACCTGGGGTCATGTGAGCCCAGCCAGGTGCCTGTCCAGTCT
>NW_017729022.1:56357631-56365113 GCF_001723915.1 Gavialis gangeticus
CCTTTTGAAGACCCCCAAGGATGGGTCGAGCACTACCTCCCATGGAAGCCCATTCCAGATCCTGGAAAACCTGATCATGAAGAACTTTTTTCTAATGTCCAGTCTAAACCTACTCTCTAATAGCTTATGGCCATTGTTCCTTGTCTTTCCAGGGGGTGCCCTGGTAAACAGATCATCGCCCACTTTGTGTTGCTCTCTTATGAATTTGTATGCCACCACAAGGTCCCCTCTCAACCTTCTTTTGGAGAGGCTGAAAAGGTTAAGGTCCCTTAGCCTTTCCTCATAGGGCCTTCCCTGCAGGCCTCCAATCAGACGAGTGGCAATTTTTTAGACCCTCTCCAGGTTGTCCGCATCCTGCTTGAACTGCAGTGTCCAGAACTGGACCCAGTACTCCAGCTGCAGCCTGACCAGTGCCTCATAGAGAGGGAGAATCACCTCCCTGGACCTGTTTGTGAAGCACCTACGGATGCACAACAAGGTGCAATTGGCTCTGCTGACTACTTCATCAAATTGATGACTCACGTTCATCCTCAAGTCAGCAGTGACTCCAAGATCTCTTTCTGCCTTGGTGGTGTTGAGAAGGTCGCCCCCCAGCCTATAGGTATGATGGCAGTTTTTTTTCCCTAGATGCAGCATCGTGCACATGTCTTATTGAATTGCATCCTGTTGCTCTCTGCCCACTTCCCCAGCCTGTTGAGGTCAGCCTGGATCTGGTTCCTCCTCTCCAGGGTGTTAGCTTCACCCCATACTTTTGGGTCATCCGTGAATTTGGACAGGGTGCTTCCTACCCCCTCGTCCAGGTCACTGAAGAAGATGTTGAACAGCACCAGCCCCAGAACTGAGCCCTGAGGGACTCCACTACACACATCTTTCCAGGATGACAATGACCCACCCACCACCACCCTCTGAGTGCAACCCCTGAGACAGTTTGCTACCCATTCTATGGTATAATCATCCAAGGCAAATCTCCTCACTTTATCAATAAGGATGGTATGGGATACCATGTCAAAGGCTTTCTTGAAGTCCAGATAGATAATGTCCACCTCAACTCCTACATCTAAACATTTGGTGGCCTTGTTGTAAAAATAAACTTGGTTAGTCAGGCAGGACCTGCCTGCTATAAACCCACGTTAGTTACCTCTCTGTATCACATTAGCCAGTGGGTTCCCACAGACATATCATCCTTGATGACTTTTTCTAGGATTTTCCCTGGGATAGAGGTAAGGCTGACAGGTCTATAGTTCCCCACAACCTCCTTCCTTCTCTTCTTAAAGATTGGGATGACATTGGCCCTCTTCCAATCCTCCAGGACCTGACCCGGGCACCATGAGTGCTCATATATATTTGCTAGTGGTTCAGCTATGACACTCATTAATTCCTTCATTACCCATGTGTGGAGTCCCTCTGGTCCCAGTGATTTGAACACGTCCAGTTCCTCCAAGTGTCCTTTTACTGCATTGACATTGACTGTTGGTCAGCTGATGTTCCCCTTGTTGGTGTCCGTGATGCATATTGAAATTCCTATTTAAGAAGACAGAGGCAAAAAACTCATTGAAGAGCTCTGCCTTGTCCCTGCTATCCATCACTAAGCCCCCCTGCCTGTTCTGTAGGGGTTCTATGCTACCCTGCACCCTCTTTTTGCTCCCAGTGTACCTAAAGAAGGGCTTTTTATTGTCTTTAATCCCTGCCGCTAGCCTGAGTTCCAGAGTTGCCTTGGCCTTCCTGACTGACTCCCTGCAGGTGCAAGCCGAGGCAGTGTACTCCTCTTTGCTAACTACCCCCTGATTCCACTTCCTGTGTGCTTCTTTTTTTGCCCTTCATCATCCTGGATGACCCTGGTTAGCGAAAGGGGCCTCCTGGCCCCTTTGTCCCCTTTCCTTTGCCATGGGATTGTCTCACTCTGAGTTCAAAGAATGGTATCCTTAAGAAATGACCACCCCTCCTGGACCCCCAAAGCATCTAGGCTCTTGGTTCCTAGTACCCTGCCAACCAAACCCCTGAGACTATTAAAGTCAGCCTTTTTAAAGTTTAGCACCTGTCCCCTGCTAGGTATAGTGGCCTGCCTTCTCTGCATAGTGAATGTTATCATTTGGTTATCACTGTCCTCTAAGTTGCCTTGAATCTGCAGGTCCCCCACCAGGTCATCCCCTGTGGCCAACACCAAGTCGAGCAAGGCGTTACCCCTGGTAGGACTCCTTACCTCCTGTGTTAGGTGGAGGTCCTGAATGCAGGTTAAGAACCTGCGTAGGTGGTTAGATCTAGCTGACTATTCCTACTAGCATAGGTCTGGGTAGTTAAGGTCCCCCATGACTACCATGTCTTTAGACCGCACAGCCTCTGAGAGCTGCCTGGAAAATTCCCTGTCTAGCTCATCCTCCTGGTGTGGAGGCCTGTAGTAGACCCCACCACCAGGTCCCTTTCCCCTTGATCCCCTTGGATCCTAACCCACAGAGTCTCTGCTTGTCTATCCTCTGATTCCAGTTTGATTAGGGAAGATGTGTACTGTTCTTTGACATAGAAAGCAATACCCCCTCCTTTTTTCCCTTCTCTATCTCTCCTGTACAACCTAGAGCCCTCTATTCCTACCACCCAGTCATGAGTAGAGTCCCACCAGGTTTCTGTTAGACCCACTAGGTCAAAGTTATTGCTTGCAAGCAAGAGTTCTAGATCCTCTTGTTTGTTTCCCATGCTCCTGGCATTTGTATATATACATTTAATTCCCCTGGTGACTGCCCTGGAATGACCCTATAATCCTGTCTAATAGGTTCTTTGATACTTACCTGGGCTGTTCCTGTCGGTATCTCATGGTTTGGTGTTCCATGGATCCCTCTGTCCTTGTCCTCCCCTTCCCCTAACGAACCTAGTTTAAAGCCTGCTGGAGGAGATCAGCCAACCTGAAAGAGAACACATGCTTACCTTTGGGGGAGAGATGAAACCCATCCCACCCGACTATGTCTCTTGTTCAGAAGTATAGGTCGTGGTCCAAAAAGCCGAAGCCCCTCTCATAACACCAGATCCGAAGCCGATCCTGTATTAGGCTTGGAATCCCCCAGGCAACCTAGAGTGCCCCATCACCACTACCCCTGCTAGTGGCTTGCCTCAGCCTACCTTGTCCTGCTTCATTACCTGGTACCCTAGCACACACTCCCATCTCACCTGCCATGCCTTGATGTTATGAAAAATAGATTTGTTAGACCATCCTTAAATAGCTAGATTGCTAATCTGGTAACCTCTTGCTGCCATAGAGTTCTCTCTCTCACCCTTGCTCAATGGATAATAGCACTTGGTGCTTTTCTGTAGTCTATGTTGAGTAAGCCCATAAATGACCAAATGGCCTGTTTCTGGTTGCAGGTGTCCACTCAGCCTTTGTGCCATATGCTTTGGCTCCCCACTGGGCTTACCCTAAAATATCCACCATTTCAATCACCAAGAATTAATTTAGGGTCTTGCAGCAGCCCTTGCAGAGTTTTTGGTCCTGGCAATGGCCCTTACTGAATCCTGCCCTTGGAGAAACTACAGAGTTACTCTCCTTTTCCCAAGGGGGTTCCAAGCGGTCCCCGCAACATCTGTACAGCTGCCTCATGTGAAGCTTTTTAAGAAGTCAAAAAAATAAGCCTTCTGTAAGAAAATCTGTATCTTCAAAACCCCTCACCATTCTTCCAGGTATCTTCTTCCTGGCCCACAAGCAGCAAAGCTGCTGCAGCACTGCTGGGCTCAGTCCTTCTGGCACTGCTGGGCTGCAGTCCTCTCTGTATCCCCTTTCTGCATTGCAGCTAGCCCCAGACTGCTATCAGCTCCAGGAGTCCGGCTCATATGGTGGCTAGACTCCATCCCTCTCAGCTGCTATGTAAAACAGGGTTGCCATTAAAAGCATCACACCCTATTCTTCTGCCTCCATCCTTAGTGAGAGGGCAGAGGCCCTGTTACAATGTATAAAATGAAAATGTAAATTCTGCCACTAGTGTCATCTGTTCTGTAGGGTTACTGGGGATCTACCAAAGTGGTAAGAAAATATTCTAGCAATAAAAGGAGAGGAAGACATAGACTTCTTTGGTGGTGAAATGATGGTTGTGTAAAGTTGGGGAGATATTCTGAAACACATAATCCTATTTTGTAGTGGGATCCATTAAGTTCAGTCACTGTGTATCAAATCACTAGGACCCCTTGATAGAATACATTGTCATATACAGCTTCAGGCTTTTTGTTCCACATAATATATTCCAGTACTAGCAAAATCTCCAGTAGGCCTCATTATTAAAGAGTTCCTAGCATTTGCAAGCATACATTGGATTTTAACTTTTATCTTACAGGCATGCTTTTAATGCCCATGTTATGACTGCAACTGCAGCTTTGAAAGATTATACTGGCTAGAAATTACTGTAACTTTCTAAGTGCCCACGGGAACAGGAGAGCAGCCATGCCATGTGAGGTCAGTAAGCAGACCTAGATTTTCTGTTCTACTATGTTAATTAGAAAGCAGAATCCTAAGTGCCAATTTTACAAAGAACTCTGTGTCCAATTTCCCTCCAGCCCTGATGGTGAACTGTCTGATCAATATTAAATTTAATTTATAATGATGGCCCCTGTGAAGCTTGCAAATGTTATGTCAACACACCTTAATAGCTTTGGCTTCCTGAGCAGACTTGTTAGCTGCAGCCTCCTCTGCTTCTACAACTTTCTTAACTACTTCCACCTCCAGAGACTCCTCTGCAATGATGGCCACCAGGTTTCCCATCTCTCTTTCACTATTCTACCAGCAGATGCTTCTCCACTGTCAGTTCCTGTTCCATGAGAAATATTTGATGAGTGTGAGGAAGAAAAAGAAAGAAAAGGGAAGAAAACAGTATTCCCCCTCCCCAACTGATGAACCAAAGAAAGAAATAATTGCTACTCACTTTTAATAATGGTACATTTATAGAAATTTCCATAAAGATGATTCAGAAAGGAATGCATGGATTACTTCTCTGTGGGGCATCCAAAATGGTTTGCATTGTTCCATAATGTTATGTTATGTTATTAGAGCTCCATCTAATTTATATTTGCATTTCCCTGTCTCCAGGGCAAATTTTTACAACACACTTGTGAAGTACTAAATGAAGAAGTGCCGTAGTGCTAGAGACCTACATTTTAAAGAATGCTTTTACACCTTCCATTAATTGTAAAAGACTGAACCTGCAGGGTGCTGAATACCTCTTCAGAAGTACAAAGTACCCCTCTCTCCTCACTGGAAATGGAGAGCACTCACTCACAAGATCTGGGCTCTCAGGAGAAGTATTTATTAGATAAGTTGCAGAAAGAAGGTGCACCCTCGATGGAGCCCTTGCTTATATTCCTAGGGATGGAAGACAAGGGTTGCCTTCCCATACATCATGTGGGAGGAAGACGGAACTGGAAAAAACTGAGAAATCATGAGTTAAACTGGTAATAGAATTGTCACGTTACTGAGGTATATGATTACTACTGGATGTGCTACACTACAAGTATAATTTAAATACCCTATTAAATATATTAGTCAAATCAATCACAATTAATTTGCACCCTACTAGCACCTAGAGGCCCAAATACAGAACAGTGCTTCATTGTGCTAGACCACTGGTGCTCAACCTTCTTGCCCCACAAACTGAATGAGAGGTGTGAGGCCTCTCTATTGGCTGGATCAAACTGCAGTGTGACCCTGTGCATGCCAGATCCAACCCTGTGTGCTGAAATAACCCCACATGCACTGAAATGACACCATGCACACTGGATCCATCCATGCAATCCAGCACAATCCACTGCTCAAAGCTGCCACTGCTCCCCTGCCACCAAATTTCTGGAATGGTGGGGAGCTCCATGAGCTGGATGACATGGTCCCATGGGCTGGAGGTTGGGCACCACTGTACTAGACAATGTAAAAACAGAAGGATAGACTCTATTCTACTTTTTAGGTACCTAAGTGGAAATGGGTTCCTTTTTCAGATTCCATACCACTCTGTTTTAGCCCTTGAAAAACTGTTAATACAACAGGTGGGCCCTCCTCCTTCTCCTTGCTCCTTTTCTGTCATTGATGGATTTTTGGGACTTGAACAAGGTGGAAATGCACTTCAGTTTCTTAGTTCACTTAGATGCCCAATAGGTGGAAAAGAATTTGTCCCATAATGAAACAGTGGTCCCTGCCCCAAAGGGACAAAACAGATAAAAGGTAAGAGAAACGAAGTATAATTATAATGAATTATTAAGCAGCAGTAGAATCCCCATTGCACACCTCAAAAAACTGAGGCACGGCAAATTAAATGGCTTGTCCAAGGTCATCTAGGAAATCAGTGGCAGAGTAACCCAGATCTCCTGCTATGTAGTTTGGTGCCTTAACCTCAAGACCATCCTTCCTTTCCAATATAAAGCACATGTTTATATTAAGAAACATTTTTAATTCTGAATGTTAGTGCACTATAGCATATATTTGAAAGATATTTTTCAGACAGCTAGGTTTATATGTTTAAGTGTATGTCTTCATTTCAGTGATTGCAATTGGCAAAGTTGTACTTGAGCTAGCTTTAAAATAGGTGGCAGAATAGCCCTTGCAGCATGCAGCTCTGTCTGGCCAACAGAGCTCCCAGGTATTTACCCAGCTTCCTGGTTAAAACTAACTTAGCTATGTTTGTATAAGATACAGGGACTGCAGTATAAACATACTCTATGGATAGGAACCTTCCTGAATCATGGTTTTGCAGATGTCACAGAAACTGCAAAAAACAGCGTTATCTGTGATGTCTGAAAAATCCAGCATTGGCTATAATTTCCTGCAAAAAACAACCAAAAAGAAAAGCAGTAGTGATGTAGACTGAGTGAAGGTGCCTCCACCAATCAGTGGCAAGGAGTGGGAAAAAAAGTGTAATGATATAGCCTGAATGAAGGTACCTTCCACCAATTACCAGTGAGGGATGGGGCTGCCAGGGTCCCTCTACCAATCAGCAGTGAGGGGTTGGGCCACCATGAAATGATGACCAAATTGGCTTTGGGTGCTGTAAGTAGGCTGTGAAAAACCCTTTGTCTCATTGTGACTTAGGTAGGCCCCTACCTATGTCTACATCCGTTTCAGATTGCTCTAGTGAGTTCTTCTTTGAATCCCTGTATACATTTTTCCATGAGCATTAAGCCCAGAAGTCCTCTCTTTGGACTATAACTTTGTGGTGGTGGACAGACTTGTGTATTCCAATGACCCTCAGAGCTGTGTTATCTGGGCTAGGGACAGAAATTACAAATAAACCAGTTTAAGTGATCAGAAACTGGTTTAAACATGTAACAGAACAGATGTTCAGTACACATAAGCCAGTTTGAAAAAGGCTGAAACCAGTTTGATATAAACCTGGTTGAATGTAGTAGCAGACTTAACTGATTAGGGTCAAACCGGTTTATGCAATATCTGTCCCAGACCCCTTGCTGGTTTAAGTTAAACCAAACTGCCCAGCATCCCGGCATGCTCTTTGGGCTGAGTGGAGCTTT
>NW_017729022.1:56365170-56372332 GCF_001723915.1 Gavialis gangeticus
CCTTGCTGGTTCAAGTTAAATCAGACACCCCCAGCATCCTAGCATGCTCTCTGGGCTGGGTGGGCTCTCTGCTTCACAGCAGGGCTGGCCCCTCCCTTTTGCTCCCTGGCTAGAGCTCTGGCAGAGACTGCAGGTACAGCGGGATCTGCCTAGCTTCCCCCTGCCCTACCCCCACACCCCCTCACAGCAGGGATTCTTCCCTCTCCCTCAGCACAGATCCTATCCCCACAGACCCTAGGCATGTGTTATGCTAGCTAATGCCAAGAGGTATCTGTGTGTGCTTGTTTCCAGTTTCACTGGAACAGGCTGACAGAACAGTGACCATATAGGGCTTTTTGGAGCTAATCAACAGGTCAGCTATTAAGCTGTTTAAGAAAAATTTAAACTAATGGAGAGAGGCTATTGTTTTGCTGATGAGGTGATAAACACTGCTATCAGCCCCCTGCTGGCTTGCTTACCTGTCAGTTTGCTGCAGGCAGTATAAAGAAGCAAGGAGAGGGAGATTGAAAAGCTCTGTATCATCAACAGATGCATGCACTGCATACCCTCCCTTGCCTCAGAGTGCTAGCAGGGGGCTGGGGGCTGGCAACACTCCTGTCCCTTGAGCAGCCAGTGGGGATAAGTCTGGGATGGCGCAGGCAGACTTCCTTAATCAGAGGTCCTGCCAGGGCCTGGTCATGCTCCCCTCAGCTCAGTACTATGAAAGGGAAGGGAGGGCTGCTTTAGCACCCCTTGACTTCTAGCCTGAACCACTGCAGGCATGTGCCTGAATTTCCTCAGTCCACAGAGAATGTCTGTCCAGTTACAAACTGGTTTAGCCTAGCCAAGTTAGACTAACCTGCAAAGGTTGAATCAATTCAGGCTCAGGCTTTTTGAATGTCTGTTCCCAACCCTGGAGTTTTGTATTCCCGGTAGGGTCTTCCCTCGTAAACAGGTTTGAGGTGAGGTCCTAGACTAAGCGTAGTACAAATTCCTGAAGACCCCAGTGGAGGACCTGCTGGTTCTCTGTGGCCATGAAGGCGGACAAGGGCTGAAGTGGGATGGAGGTCTTTGGTTGTCTTGGACAACGCTTGCCACTGGGTTCAGGGCTCCTTCCTGTCAAGTTCATGTGGCTGTTGCTTGTGTACCGGTGTCCCCATGTTAAAAGATGTCACATGTAGGCTTCTTCCAAGGATATTAACATCTCCTGCAAACCAAGTCGTGTGGTGGTGGGGACAGAAACAGTGATCTGTGGGAGTCCCTAGTCAAAAATCTGCTCGTAGGTGGTGGTCTTACGATGGTCATTTTGTGCTTACTGAGATGGAAGTAAAATTCATCAGCTGTGGCTTTGACTGAGCAGTCCTCTTTGGGATCCCCTCTGCACACCCTGAATGGGGAAAGGGCTAGAAAAGGTGCCCTAAACATAGGCTGTCTCAAACCCTCCTGGCTGGATTGCCACATCAAGTGGGATTACTCTACCTGCAGCTGAAACCAACAAAATGAAGTACTGAAATTGACCGCATGGAATATCCACAGTCTCATGGACTCCCTGGACAGTGAGTGTCCTGAAAGAAGAACTGCCATAGTAGCTAGAGAACTTGCAAGTATGACATCAATACTGCTGCCCTAAGTGAGACCTGCTGGGCAGATGAAGGCCAGCTGAAAGAAGAAAGGGGTTTGCTACACCTTTTTTTTTGGAAAGAAAAGCCACCTGAAGAGAGGTGCACTCATGGGGTTGGCAGTGCCATCAAGAACAGGATTGTTAGTCAGCTTTCAGAACTCCATGTAGGCATTAATGAACACCTTATGACTTTCCATATCAAGCTCAGTAACAACCAGTATGCTATGGTCATCAGTGCATACACCCCACACTTGACAATGAAGATGTCAACAAGGAACAGTTCTACTGTGCTCTTGACACAGTCTTGACTGCCACTGCAAAGAAAGACAAGCTTATCATGAGTGACTTCATTATAAGAGTTGGGCAACATCCTGAACTCTGGAGTGGCACCATTGGGAAAGAAGGGATGGGGAAAGTCAATTCCAATGGCATCCTCCTCGTCAGCAAACATGCAGAGCATGACTTGGCTCATCACAAATATTGTCTTCAGACAGAGTGACAAATATAAGACCACTTGGAACATCAACACTCCAATCACTGGCATCTTCTTGACTATATTATTGTCAGAGCCCAAGATCATGTCAGTGTCCATATCACTCAAGTCCTAAGAAGTACAGATGATTGTTGGATGGACCATGTTTACTCAGATCAATCATAGACATGCAGCTTGCACCACAACACCATACACAACCAAAAGTAATGTGGAAGAGAGATCAAGGCACTCCAAGACCAAGCTAGATATGAAGTTCTTCAGCAATGCCTTATTGAGAGGCTGTCTGACCTACCTGATTTCATCAAGGACATCCAGGCACATTGGGAGGAACTTAAGAAAGTTATTCACAAGGCATGTGCTGAATCAATTGGATACTCCACTTACTGTCATCAAGACTAGTTCAACAAAAATGAGAAAATCCTAGCACTTATCCATCAGAAGAGAACTGTGTTCTAAAGTTGGCAAAATGAACCCTCCAGCCAGCAAAAAAATGAGGCTTACCACCAGCCTAAAGCTGTAGCTCAGAGGAGGCTACAGGACATCAAGAACCAATGGTGGCAAGCAAAGGCCATGGAAATCCAGAGTTTTGCTGATCAACATGACATGAGAAGCTTCTTTTGAACAATAAAAGCCATACTTTGGCCATGTTCCAGTGGCCCAACTCCCTTGTGATCCCAGGATGGCTCCATCCTTGTCACAGGTATTGTATCCATCCAACAATGCTGGAAGGGGCACTTCAAGATTTTACTCAACTGTGAATCTGAGGTCTCAGTTGCCACCATCGAGTCCATCCCTCAACATCCAGTGATAGATTCTCCTGCTGATCCCACATCCTTCAAGGGAGTCTGGCATGCCATCACTTAGACCAAGAACAATAAGGCACGAGGACCAGATGGCATTCCTGAAGAGGTTGTCAAAGCTGGTGGAACAGCACTGGTACAAAAACATCACCAGCTTCTCATCAAAATATGGGTTAATGAGGACTTAAAGAATACCAACATTGTGACCATCTTCAAGAAAGGGGACAATTCAGTGTGTGGGAACTACCAAGGCATTGCCTTCCTCTTCATTGCTAGGAAGAGTCTTACTCTCAACCTTCTGAATCGCCTCCTCCCCCTTGCCAAAGATGTCTTTCCACAATCCCAGTGTGGCTTTAGACCATCACGGGGTACCACTGACATTATTTTTTTTGCATGACAGATCTGGGAAAAATGCAGAGAGCAACACCAAGAGCTATTTATGGCATTCATTGACCTAACCAAGGCCTTTGTCTCCATCAATCGTGAAGCCTTATGGAAGGTGATGACTAGATTCGGTTGTCCGCTGAAGTTCATCAGCATCCTCAGGCTAATCTGTGATGGGGTGATTGGCACTGTCTTTTACAATGGATGAGAGACGACCCATTTACCATCTGTACTGGTGTCAAGCAGGGCTGAGTCATTGCCCCAACCCTTTTTTTCATCTATCTTCCTGTGATATTGATTCTCATCTGTGACTCCCTTCCTCCTGGAATTGAGGTTGAGTTATTGAATGGATGGCCAGCTTTTCAACCTATGACACCTTCACAGCAAAACAAAAGTTACCAAGACTGAAATTGCCAACCTTCAGTATTCTGATGACTGTGCTATCCTCGTGCACACTGAGACTGATATGCAGTCTACCCTTGACCTTTTTTTCAGGTGCCTATCATAGCCTGGGACTCTCCCTTAATATTAGGAAGACCAAGTTGTTCCATCAGCCTGCCTCAACACAAGATGCCCCCTCCCACCACAAATTATCATTGGTGGAGAACCCCTGGAAAATGTTGAGCATTTCCCATACCTTGGCAGCCACCTCTTCCAGTCAATTAGTCTTGATGTAGAAATCAAACATAGGATTCACTGTGCCAGCATATCCTTCAGAAAGCTGCTCCAACACGTCTTTACCATCTGAGATCTGCAGATGGAAATTAAGATCCTTGTCTACAATGCAGTGGTTATCCCCATGCTCCTGTACGAGTGTGAGATTTGGGTGACATTGAACCACTTAAAGTGCTTGGAATGGTTCCATCAGCATTGCCTCAGGAAGATCCTTTACATTAGATAGATCTAATGCCACCAATGCCAGCATCCACTCTGCAGCTCACATAATGGCAGAGATCATGAAATATTAACTCCACTGGGGTGGCCACTGTGTGCAGATGACTGACACATCTCATGAAGCAAGTCCTCTTCTCTCAACTCAGTCATAGTAAGAGGACCCACAGAGGACAGAGGAAGCTCTACAAGGAAACCCTGAAAGTATACCGTAAGGAGGGTAGCATTAACCTTACAAATTGGGAAGTGCTGGCTGGTAACAGGTCTCAGTGTTGCTTCACCATACATCAAGCTACAGCACTTTGAAGAAAACTGTCTTGCTCTGGAAGCTGAGAAATGGCAGAGGAGGAAGAAAAGTGCACAACATCCTGGCCAACAGCTGTACTCCCCACAAGGTACTACCTGTAATATCTGTGGAAAAACTTGCAGAGCATGGAATGGACTCTTCAGCCATCTTAAAACTCACCAATAATCCCCCCGCCCCTGGCAGACATCTTCCTTATATTGAGGGATAGCGAAAGAAGCCCAGAAGTGGATGTCATATGGCCACCTTTTAGTGGCTATAATTCACCATCCAAGTAAAACTGAGGCTTCATTTTATCTGAAAAAATTATCTTAGCAATCAGTTGCAGGACTTCAGTTGTGGTAGAAATGGTGCCTAGAAAAGAAAGAAAAATAAACTGAGATAAGCTTATCCTGCTCTAATACCTGTTAGCAAAGAAGGGCTCTTTTAGCTTTTCTGTACATCAGAAAGTTGTGATTTATTCTGTGTCTGTGTAATAACAAGCTGGCTCCCTTGTTTTCTAATGAGACAATATTATAATCCAATTAAAACCAGGATAAATGTGTTCCATCTGCTTTTTAATTTGGGTAAGCTAGGCTGTAGTTTATGGCAAAATCCATCCCCACAGTGAGGGAGAAGGGGAATGATGGGGGCAGGCTGCACCTGCTTACACATCAGGTCTGAATTTGGATCACTATGTTTAAGGCTGCTCCTCAGGTTTTGTTTTTTAATAGCATGCGTCTGAGCTGTACTGCATGCTGTAGTTTGTGATCAATTTGAGGAGCAGCGAAACTGAGCTTTTTAAGTCCAATCACATACCTGTTTTTGATGGATAGCACTTCAGAAGTATTATCTTCCAAGAAGTCTTAAACCTCTGAACTAATTCAAGGTAAGAAGTCAGAGTGACGTAAGTCCTTCTTTGCAGGGTTTGAAGAAACCTGGCCAGCTATTCACAATATTAGATCAGTCAAATTTCATGCTGGAATGGCAGGTGTCCACAACAGAGAAACTCTTTCTCTCTGGATCAGTTGGGCCATTCTGATTTGGAGTAAGCCTGCATATTGCTCTAATTAATCCTATAGAGTTACTTTTTTCTGTTTATTCTGAAATATAGCAAATATAGAAAGTTCCATCAAAGTAACAAAAAAATAATTTCCCCTTGAGCAGCTTAGAAGTTAGGTCAGGAGACAAAAAAGCTGGCACTTATGTTTATGAATATTTGCTGAGCTCTAACTTGTAATAAAAGTTCTGTTCTAAAAATAATGAAAATGCTGATCAAGAAAATATCCCACTCACTAATGATTATTTAGTCTAAAAATAAAATGTTGGTGTCTTGCATTGAAAAACAACACAGAAGTGAATAGTGGCCTTTTCCACTGTCTACTTCACTCCTCCGTAGATAAGACCTTCTCTGTTTACCTGGGTTTTGTAACCAGTGAGTAATTTTAGTAGGAAGAATGGTGCACTTGTAATCACTGCCTAACATCAATGATATTTTTCAGAGGAATAAAAGAACTGATACACTATGCACACTAACAAAATGTTTCTATATATTGGGTTTCTCCGAGAAAAGCATAGGGGGTGGTGAATGACAATATCCCCTAATTTTTAGGGATAACCACTATGACAAATATGACTACATCTGTTTTAAAGCTATATGTGCCCAAACAAAATGACTAAAAAAATTACAGTTTTAAAAACCAGAAGCTGAAATTAGCCTTAATTTTTATAATCACTAAAACTGGGAATGTTGAATTATAACCTTTGAGGGCCCCAAAAACTGGCTGTCTGTGGCATGCTTAAATGAATTCCTGAGTAGGATGCATGAGTATTCTGCTTGTCCTTTCTGTGAGTAAATCCTTAAACCTCAGATGCACTTCTAGAAATGTTTCAAAGCTATCCATTTCTTTCTCAGCTACTTGGCTAAAAGCCCAATCCTAAAGTCCTTGCACAAAATTCCCCACCACACCTCTTTGGATCCTGGTTTGGTGGAGCAGCTGGTGTTCCTTAAAGTGAACCTCCCACTGCTGGGATTCCCCAAGCTCCAGGTGCAGACGGAGTGAGTGCCACCCTCCTCTCTCTGTCTGCACCTGTTTCCTTTTTTCATTTTTTAAAAACCATTTAATGCCCCACTCTCAGAGCTGGAGGTGGCACTCACTGCATGGCCAGCCAGCAGGGGAAGAACATGTTCCTGTGAGCTCCCATACCAGGATGAACTTGGAGGTATGAACTAGAGCAATGGGGAAGGAGGAGGCTCCATGTCCTGGACAAGACCACTAAAATTGCACTCTGCCAGGATTGGGAGGCCAGGTTGGACTGCTGGTGGCTTAGCATCCCCAGGAAATGCCAGGACCAAGGATCTCCCTGGTGAAAGGTGGGTAGGAGGTGCCATAACCTCCAGCTAATGCATGCACACACACACGCATGCACTCACGTGACGAGTCTGGAAAGTCCAGACCCATCACATCTTTGACAGGCCTGAGGCTTGCTGGTTGCAGTGGAGTTGTGAGGCTCCAGGTTAGCTCAGCTTAGCTGCTTGGGATGCCATCCTTCAGGTTGAAAAACACTTTGTCAGGTTGAGGAAGCACCTGCAGTTGGTGTGTGCACTCTTCCTGGATGGAATGAATAGTAAAGAAGCCAGAGGCTGGCATAAAATGCAGGCAAGAAAGCCAGTCAGTGAAAATGTCAATAGAGGCATTGCGGGGGGGGGG
>NW_017729022.1:56377332-56384047 GCF_001723915.1 Gavialis gangeticus
TGGAGAGGTACCTGGGGAGTCAGATGTCTGGCAGGTTGTAGTGTGTCAGAATTCCAATGTCTATATTGAGTCCATGAGTTTCTGCTTGAGGGGTCTGGATCAGTGAAGGAGGGAATGTGGGACCAGGTTCCAGAAGAGCCAAGAGGGATATCTAACAGATGTAGCCCAGGGTGCAAGCCAAGGTCAGAAGCAAGGAGATTCAGAGAGCCAGTGTCAAGTTCCAGGGAAGATCCGAGATCAGGGTCAAGAAAAGTCAAAGCTGAGTCAGGAGCCAGGAGAACCAGAGAGAGCAGTGAACATGAAGCTTGCCAGAGTGGACTGAAACTGCTGGCGTGCTTAAAGAGGCTCTCAGCAGCCAGTTCAGTTACAGAGAACTGGGGCAGTGACATTAGCCCAGGATCAAAGCCAGGTGTGGAAGCTCAGGAGCTTGGTCCAGCTGGGCCTGATTAACCAGAGGCCCTGACAGTAGAAAGGGGTATGGTGGCTGGGAACTGTGCCTCCTGAGATGCTGGAGGAATGAAAGTAAAGTATTTTACCTCCCCTGAAGAGTCAAACAATAATCAGCATTAGCTAATTAGCATTAGCCTCTGAGCTACAGGGGTGTATGTGTGGGGGCTTTCAAGTAATAGACTTTTCAAACAGGCTAGGCTGAAGGCATTTATTCACATTTAACAACACTCCTTTAAAGCTCAGTCTAGCCAAAAATGGTAGGATTTTTTCCGAAGTATGGCCAACAGAATTTGGCCCCCAGTCAAGCCACCTTCTTCTTTCCTGTTTATAGCTACTTTGCTCATAGTTAAAGATAGGAAAAGGTACAAAAGGTTCAAACCTGATCTTAAAAAAAGTACCCAAATACATTCATCCCCCCCTCACTGACACATTCCTTTCTCCATCTTTAAAAGGAAAGCAAGACCAGAAGATCATACATTACACTTTAATAACTGTGCTTCAATTTTGATTGGTAGTGCATTTAAGACAATAAAAGTGACTCTTTATTTTGTAAGTGATGCACAATAAAAAAATGACTATAATCAGGTTTGCCTCAAGTAAATAAGAGAGAAGAAGAATACTTTATAGATGTACTTCACTTTTCTTCCCTCCAAAGTAATTTATGAATTTAACAAATGCATAAAGTTGCATACAGGGAGCGTTCCGTGGTCACAATATATAGCCACTTTTGTGACTGAACAGGGGAAATACTTAACATTGTATAGACCAGCTACACTAAATGCCATTGGATTTATAATGATTACAAGTGGTCATGATATAGTTTTATGTACCTTGGGAAATCAAACATCACCTTCTAAAACATTGTTAAGAAAGAAGGTAGCAAGACAGTCGAAGAAATCTGATTCATTTAGAAGCCTTTTTGGTATCAGTGACCAAAGAAAAGTGACTGACTTAAAATGGCACTTTGGTGTTATAAATTTCTGCTCCCTCTGTGGCTTTTGAGAGATGTGTGTTCAGTTTACTGATGAAAACATATTTTTTCTCCCTGGCACCAAAGCAGAGGCAATATAACTATGTCCAAATAAACTGTGTTCTGTCTCAAATGCTGCCTAGAGAATTTCCAGTTAGGTTCTTATTCTACAATTTTTATAGCTGGTGATGATACATAAGGTACTGAAATGACACGGTTTAAGTTTCAGGTGCTAGGCTGAGTCTACTCTTGATAGATAAAGCTTGAACTGACTTGAAAATTGAATGATTATGGTTAGGAATTTATGGACAAGCAATAAGTAAGGAATATATGGATGTCACTTTTAAAAGGACACTTTTTTGATGATAACAGAACTTGTTATAAACTGAGTTACTGGGATGCAACATGTTTAGGCTTTATTGTGAAGTTTGCAACTGCTGACATGAAGACTGAAAATTTGAGGTTTCAGGTATATATTGCTTAATACTAGGGTGCTAATTAATGTAGACTGAGGGAAACTCTTGTCCACTGAAAAAATGGAATAAAAAAACCAAACCAAGCCCATTTCACCTGGGCCACTTACTTTCTTTAACAACTTTTCACAATTAAAAAAATCATTGTTGGTGGTAGGTACCCCTTGATATGACGATGACAATCTTCCAGCAAATGGGGAAGTCACTGGTGAATCTGGAGATGACTGAGAAAGTGGGCCTGAGATTCATATGTTTGACTGCAGACAGGGATAATATTTCTAAGAGGAAGGAGTGGATCCTGGTGTCATGAGCCCTGTTATGTTTTGGGGGTTCGTGGTGTGTCATGAATGTTTCCATGTGTTTTATGTACTGATATGGCATGTGTGGTCTCATTGGAAAGGTCATGTTATGCCATATCCATTTATGTTACCATTACCACTATATAGATTATGTTATGCCAACTAGGAATGGGTGGAACTGCTAAATCTCTCTTGCTATTGTGACTCTAACTCAGGAGCTGGCAATTTTTTGGACCTGCTGGCCACATAGGCAGTTCTAGGGAGCTGCTGTGGGCTGGTCAGCACTCCACCCCCAACAGCCCAGAGCCTATATACCCTGCAGCTCCTCCTTGCCTCTACCAGCAGAGCACAACCTCATCCTTCACCACAGCCCACCCCACACCTGCTCTGACTCACCCTGGCTGAGTGGACCAGCTGGAACCCACATGCATAGGCCCAAACCTGGCCCACCCCATGCTTGCTCTGGGGATGGGGCAAGACAGGGTCAGGATTGTGCACACAGGTCCCTGCCAGTACCATGGGGATGGGGCCAGTGGTGGCAGCAGCCAAAGAGGAGCCATCACCTGGGATGCCTAAAAAGTCAGCCCAGCCGCAGCCCTGCTGTGTGTCCAGGGGGCGGTTGGGACGTGCCATGGGCCAGGCGGGACTAAAGGACCAGCCACAAGCCAAACAGTCTCTAGGCAGGCTGGATCCAGCCTGTAGGCCATATTTTGCCCACCCCTGCTCTAGCTGAAGAAGCATTGTCAGTTCCAGACACAGAAGGGGTTGGGCCCCAAGGCATTGTTTGCCTGTAATGGGAAAATCAGTAGGGTTGTGTAAAGCTTTGGTCCCTGATTCAGTTTGGCAGAGATTCATCCCGATTCAGTGGCTGAACCTCTAAATCTGAATTGAATTGGAGGACCCCTTAATCTCTCCAAATTGAATCAGAACCCTCTGAATCTATTTGGAGAGCTTTGGAAAGATTTGGAGATTTGGGTCTGCGGGGGAGCATGCAGGGGCTTCCCCCTCTGCAACCCTCCAGCTCAGTGACTGGTGCCTTCTGGGTCTGAGGGGGGCACCTTGGGTCCCCCTGTGGCCAATTGCTGAGCTGGGGAGGCATGGTGGGGGGCAGGAGAGGGGAGTCCTGCATGCTCCCCGGTGGACCCAGAAGTGGACTGGAGGTACTTCCAGTCCACTTCTGGGTTCACATGTGGAGGGCCCCCCCCCACTCCTGTGGGACAGTCCATGCACCCCAGCATCACAGCAAGCACAAGCCACACCTGCTACCTCAAGGTATGTAGAAGAAACTTTTAAAGCTGTGTCTATGTCTGCACTGCTGATTCTCCAAATCAGCATTGAATCTTCTGATTTGGATTCAGTCAAATAGAATCAGGGACAGTGATCCAAATCAACAAATTGAATCACTATCCCTGATTCAGGCCTAATCCAAATCTGAATTGACTTTGCACACCCCTAGAAATTAACTCTGTAGCAAAGTCATCTGAGAGAAATGGCCCATCAGGGCAGAGGAATGTCAAGTAGCCAGGGATGCCAGAAACTTTTGGATGGTTCTAGTGACTCATGAGCCACTAGAATAATGTTGATGGGGGGATGAGGGAGGCACTGCATTCAGAAGCTTTTATTGACTAGCTAGGCTAGATCAGTGCCTTTGAATCTTAGGCTTTGGGGTTTCAATGACTTCAGAGGGCAGTGCTGGAAGAATCAGCAGGAAATCTGAATTTTGGGGATGGTGGAAGCTCTCTCAGGAAGGCTAAGGTGTAGCCAGCTGAGAGCATAAGAAACTTCATTGTTTTGCTTTTCTATTTCTAAATCTATAGTCAGTTTGGCTTACATAATTCTTACAATATGTAATAAATCCTTTTTTTTGTTTTGGTCTTCTTACTGATTGCCTGGGGAAAGAGTGATTTCTGGACAGGTGATCCTCCAGGCTTACCCTTTCCAGAAAAAGGGGGACCTATACTTTTTTTCATAACCCAACAGGGTGGGCACTTGTGCCTGGAAGAGATTCCTTCACTGCAGCTGTACCCGTCAGTATAAAGGCAGTAGGGCTGAGGCTTGCTGAGTTAGGAAGTTATCCCAGTGGAACATTGTTTTTTTCTTGAGGGCAAGTGGCAGCACAGTAGGGAGAAACTTGGAGCTCTGGAGACCCCCCACAGATGGGTTTTGACCCCTGGTGATGTCAGGTGACAGATTCCTGCCCAGAAGAGCATTCCATCTTTTCACTCTTGTGCAAAATATCAAACATCATAACCAGAAGGAAATGGGATTCTACAGCCTGCTTACCACCAGACAACTTTGAGGTAAAAAGACTTTTCCAACATTTCTCTGAACCGAATCTGCACAAAATGAACTGTTACAAACACGAAACTTTACCACACCTTCAGCTCTCCTGTAAATATGCATTTTCATTTCTATCTAGGAGAACTTTTACAATCTTTGCAATCTCCTATGCCTAATGAAGGGTGCCTCTGCCCAAAAGCTTGCAAATGAAGATTTTATTTTTCAAATATCTAGTTGGTCTAATAAAAGATATCACCTCTGCCATGAGTTTTGATTCCTTTTGCCTCTAGACCAATACAGCTACAACCTGGATACCTGAGCTCTTTCCCTTTGACTTTCTCTTCTGTTTCCTTAGTGAAGTGATTTTGCTCAGAATGATTGATGCTTTGTCATACATCACAGCACTACTGGAGATGATTCAGTGCTTGAGTCTCCCAGGTATTCATGTTAGTATGACATTTCTTCTGAGTGGCCTCCAAGGTGTCTTTGATTCTCTTCTTTTGCTCACCTCTAGAGTGGTGACCCTTGGTGAATTGGGAGTATAGTATGCGTCTTGGGAGCTGGTGGTCAGGCATCTTTATGACATGTCCTGACCAATGGAGCTGGTGCCATATAAATGTGGCTTCAGTGTTGGTGGTTTTTGCTTGAGCCAGAATGCTGGCATTCATTCTTCTGTCTTTCCAAATGATTTGGAAGATTTTCTTAAGAAATCAATGATGGTGACATTCTAATGTTTTTGATATATTGTCCAACTTTCACAGGCAAACAACAGGGTAGGGATGACAACATCCTGGTAGACAAGAAGTTGGGTTTGGGTCCTGATGTCATGATCATTGAAGACACTGTTTTGGAGAGGTCTGAAGGCAACACTGTCAGATTTTATTCAGTATTAAATATCATCGTCTATGTTTACTTCTTGGGAAAGGTGGTTATCTAGGTAAGGGAAATTATCATCATTCTTCAAGGCTTGCCCTCTAATTGTAACATGTGGAGGACCAGCTGGTTGGTTTGAGGCAACTTGGTAAAAGATTTTGGTTTTTTTTGTGAAGTTCACAGGGAATCCAAGCATTTTATATTCTTGAGAGAAGCAATCAAGGGTGCTCTGGAGTTCTTCAGTTGAGTGGGTACACATGACACAATCATCAGTGTACTGAAAATCAGTACTGGAGGTTTGTTGTCTTGGATTTGGAATGTAACCTGTTGATACTAAAGAGATTCCTGTTCCTGTGGTACTGAATGCTGACTCCAGATGGAAGCCTATCAGCAATGAGATGTGGAATAGCCGTGATATATAGATGGAAAAGAATGTTGGTACAATCACACGTCCTTGCTTCATTTCGGTTCTACCAGGGAAGGGTTTTGTTTCTGAGCCGTTGCTTAGGATGGTTGCTGTTATGTCATCATGAAGAAGTCTGATAATGGTAATGAATTTTGGCAGCCAGCCACATCTCATTGGGATCTTCCATAGGGCCTCTCTGTTGATTGAACCAAGGGCTTTAATCAGATTGATGAAGGCCATGTAAAAATCTACATGTTGTTCATTGCATTTCTCCTGCAGCTAGCTAGCAACAAAGATCGTATCTGTTGTACTTCAGAATGGTATGAACCCACTTGGATACAATCTCCTCAGTGAGGGAAGTGAGTCTCTTGAGGAGAATGTAGGCAAGGATCTTCCCAGCTATGGGCAGGAGTACAATACCACAATAATTGCTTCAATCCGATTTATCTCCTTTCTTAAATATAATCACAATTCTGGCATCTCTCTGTTGGGGAAAATCGCCGAATGAATCGGGCCCCAAGGTCACGGTGGGCCGGGGTTGGCAATTGGAACACGAACAGGCGGGATTATTGGCGTGGAGGTCTGAGGCACGGAAGTGTAATGGTTTAGAACAAAGGTGATTTATTTGACTTACGCTTAGAAGGCTTAGGTAGAGTTGCTTCTTCGGTTACAGTGGTACAACTTAAACAACGAGAGGGGTCCGTTGGCCCACGGGGTTCTTAAGTGAGCCCTTGCTTTCTAACCCCGGAGGGCTAGGGGCGGCTGCTCAACTTAATAGTCCCAGGGCTGGTCAACGGCTCATGTAAGGATAAACAAACAACGAAACTGTAACGAGGTGATGCCAGTCCAAGTGGATGAACGGATGGTAGGAGATCGAAGCCGAGGTCAGAAGCCAGGTAGTCGATGAGAGCCAGTGGGGTTGCGCAGAATCGTAGTCGAAATGATAGCCGAGGTTGAATACCAG
>NW_017729022.1:56389047-56405004 GCF_001723915.1 Gavialis gangeticus
GGCCTAAGAGCCTGACTGAGAGATAGCGCTGAAAGGCACAGCCTCTGTCTCCAGCTAACCAGGTCTCCCCCCGAGGGACGGGCTCCTTAACCTTTTATAACAATTTTGTGGCCAATTAGAATGCGTCCCTCAAAGAACTTTCTAGCCAAATGACATCATGCTCTTAGCTGGTTGAGCATGCCTGAGTTTGAGCTCTTCACTGTTACCAAGCATGCGCGGGGCTGAAAAGTAGGTCAGCCTGACTGACAGCTCTTGGGGTCGCCCAGGGGACACATGCTGGGTGAGCCCAAAGGAAAATTCCATGAGCCTGTCTTGCGCATGTCAGTTCCAGTTCTTCTGTGTTGTCAGCACAACTTTAAGATTTTCCGTGACACTCTCAGGCATTGGGAATCTGCTCATGTTTCTAGATTTTCATAATAATGATGTGTAGGTAGCATTTTCAATGAGATTTCACTAACAAAATAACAATTCTTTTGTCTGCGCCAATCTAGCTGGCATTTAAACCAAAAGGTGAAAAGCAGAGTGGTCCTGATTCAGGACACATACTTAAGTGCATTGCTAGATCAAGACCTCACTCACACTGCTGACGCCTTAACCATCTTGTTGTTAAGTATGGCTACTTATTTGCTGATTTTCTAAAGCTATAAACAGACATCATCAAATGAAGCAAATTAGCCATGCTGGGATGTGTCCAGCTACAGCTGATCTGCTTTATTGTGTGAAACAGACATTGCCTGCTGTTCCACATGGTTGGGACACTACTGCTCCCAGGGTCCCAGTGCCCCAGTCCTGTGGGACAAGAATCAGGGCATGTTTTTGCTAATGGAGGAACCCTGGGGTTTCCCCACTTAGAGACGCCCCACAGCTCAAAATCCCTGGGTATACCTCTGCAAGCAGGGAACCCCAGGGTTTCCTTGTTGGCAGAGTCAGGGTGTGACAGCACAATAAGCACACCTGCCAGAGGATTCCCAGGGCATGCCTTTGTAAAGAGAGGAACTTGGGCAGATGCTCCTGGGGCTTCCGGCCCTGGGAATGGGAACTCTGGGATCATACAGGATTGGGCCCCAGAAGCCCAAGGAGCATGTATGGCACAGCAGGCAGTGTAGATAGTGCATTAGATCCCATTGCACATTTACCTGCATACGTAGAAAGGCCTTGAGTTAGAGGTAGATTTCTAAAAAGTTAGACTAAACTGATCATAACTAAAAAGGTAGATGTGATTATTACTTCTTTTTTTATCCAGTGACTGTACAATGCAAATAGCATAAACACTCCAGGGAGCAGGAGCCAAAACATGTGCCTCCTTCTACCTTGGGGAGTGCCCTGAATATTAGACTGCAGTCAAACTCCCTTTTATTTGCTCTCTTTCTGGCCCTATGAATCACATTTCTTTCTACATAATGCTCAGATACAACTGAACTGGTGGAGCCGAGGGATTATGGCAGTGTTCTGGGAAGTGGGAGATGTATATCAGAAGCCAGACTAAGCAGGACCTAGAACCCAGGTCATTTACTTCCTTTAACCATTAGGTGATTATGCAAAAGTTGGGCACTATCACCACCATTAGGCACCTACATTCAGAAGGTGAGTAGGTGGTGTAGACTCCAAGTAGAGAAAAATATTATGTTCCAGTGTGGGGTGGGAGTTCAGACATATCCCTCTGCTTAGTTTTTCTTATTATCTAACTCTGGTGGCTCTCAGTTTAACACCTGAACTCCTTTAGGGTCAATTGGTTATATAGGGACCCTAAATATTTAACTTTATTTCTTCCAGTCAAGCTTATGGGACCAGGCACCTTATTTTTAGGTACTGTGGTGTAAGAGGAGGTGCCTAAGAGACCAATCTGGATTTGGCCCTCAGTCTTACAATCTCTGACAAAATTTGTTAAAAATATGCTAAAGGATTCACAAACCAGACTGTTCTTTTAAACTGAAAGTGGCTCATGGTTGATATAAAATATGCTTCCTATGAAAGCAAAGCAAAGTTCTTCACATTATAAGATGGTATAATTGTAGAGATAACTGAATTCATAAAAATATGTAAACAGACATTAAAATAAAAATAAACGCATTATGTTAAGCATTTATTGATCTATAATTCAAAAGCTGAAAGAAACTATTATTTTTGTTTTATACAATTAGTTTTGTTGAAATACTCAGTTCATGCAGAATTTAAAGATCCAGTTCAATAGAGAACTCTCCAAATGCATATTCTACAAAAAGGCCATCTCATTATGCAGCCAATTAAAGCAATTTGTTTGTTCATGATGGAATCTAATGTAGAGATTTGTTTTCTTCCAATAGATACCTTATGCTAAGGAGCCAAATTGGCACAACTTTATAATTGCTTTAGTTCCACAGGGAACTACAAAGAAGTTTCTGAAGCTGATACAGAACATCAACCATTTATAAACTTTCAACCTTAAAAAGTTAAAAAGTTGGAACATCAAAATCAAATGTGAAAAAAATTCAAAAAGCAAAAGTTGGAAGATTAGTGATTATTATAGTAATTTACAGTCTGTTAGCCAGGGAGGGTCTCAGTTGGGGCATGGTGGCAGAGTGGTTATACTTACTTCTTATACACAGCTTTGTGCACATCCTTTCACAACATCTGTTGAAATAAGCTTCAGCCTACAAAAGTTTATGCTAGCTATATATAAATATAAGTATAAATATAAATATATGTCCCCACTTGACAATGTTGTAAAGGGGTATGTGGTCATTCAGGATAGGGAATCATAGGTAGGTGAGTGTGATGCTGGCTACATCAATCCCTTGTATGCCGCTGGTTATAGACACTAGGGTGCTTTCACTACATTACCCAATAGGCTTGTAGGTTCAAACTGGCCTTTGAATTTGATCTGGGATCTTAGGGGGAACACAACTACAAATCAGGGTCTCACTTCAATGTATGAATCAATGAATTTGGAATGTCAGCACCTTCCTCAGTAGATTAGAGGTTCCATCAAGGTTACTTTCTGAATGACCCATATTTTATAATTCAGCCACATTCTAATGTATACCTGGCTATTGTAATGTACCCATCCTGATACCCCAGTTCACACAATTGTTATTTTGCTTTTAATGTCCCAGATTTTTCCTAATCCCTGCAATTGCCCTCCTTTTCTATAAGTGGAATATCACATCGTCTAATGCATACTTTATGAACAAAAATGAGTATTAAAAAAATCCAGTAATATTTTTCTTTTCTTGTTCTCTACAATTTTGTCTGATTTAGGATGGCAGTGCTTGAGAATCCATCATTCCTGGAGGACCTCCAGCGTGCTATATTACTATCTTTGTCACAACGTACTTTATAGTCAACTCCAGTCATCCTGGTACATTCACTTATCTGACTGATAATCTGTGGGGCCTGGCCACACATCTAACACTCCAGACATACTCGTCTCTTACCATCTATTTTTGCTTTAACATATCTTGTGCAAATAGCTACAACCCTTGAGGACATGATTAAACTCTCAGTTTCTCTTTTCAATCCTCTGACAAACTACTAATAATTGCCACATTATTTTCATGAGTTTGTTTCTAAAAACACTCCATGCAGTCCCTCCATTTCTGCTTATGTGTCTCTTGTTGTTGTCTGTCTAATGACTTTTTCTCAGTAGCAGTATGTTTCTCATTTAGTTTTTTTTGTACTTGATCCAAGATCTAGTCAGTTTGCCTTGTATCTCATATAAGTTACTTTCATTACATGCTCCTCTTCTAGTAACATCCTTATCTGTTCTCAGTCCTTTTCTTCCATCCTTCCTGACAACATAAAGCCTGTCCACATCTGAATTCATGTTCATTACCATATGTAGTGCTAACTTTCTTCTAGTCCTCCTAGCCACCTCCCTTAGATCAATCTTTGTGCAATCTACTCTGTAGCAGTGTACTGTGTAATTGGAATGGTGTATATATTTATTGCCTTAACTGTATTTTGTGGATTGAGCTTTGTTATTCTAAATTTTACTCAATTCCAAAATATTTTTTCTTAAGCATTCCTTCATTTCTTCATCACAAACCTTTTCCTCCTGAAGAAATCCTGAATGCCAGGATCATAATGAGTGGTAGGGGAGTGTGAAATGGGCCATATTTGATTCAGATTCAGCCCAAATCAGGGACAGTGATTCAATTCATTGATTCAGATCACTGTACCCGTTTTGATTCGGCTGAATCTTAAGATTCGATGCTGATTCGGAAAATCAGCAATTCAGCCACAGACACAGCTTTAAATGTTTTTTCTACATACCTCGAGGTACCAGGCATGACTTGTGAATGCTGCGATGCTGGGCAGATGGAGTGTCCCACAGGAGTGTGGTGGGGGGGCCCCCTGGTGCTCTGGCAGTGAACCCAGAAGTGGACCAGAAGTACTTCTGGTCCACTTCCAGGTCTGCCACTAAGTGTGCAGGGGGCCCCCCTGTGCCCTTCCAGCTCAGCAATCAGCCATGCCCCCCCCAGACTCCAGAGGCACCAGTCGCTGAGCTGGGTGGGTGTGTGTGTGGGGGGGCCCAGTGCACTCCCTGGCAGACCCAGAAGTGGACCAGAAGTGCTTTTTGGTCCACTTCTGAGTCTGCCATCAAGCATGCTGGGGATGTCCCCACGCTCCTGTGGGATGCTCCATCTTCCCCAGCATCTCAGCATGCATGAGCCACCTGGTGCCTGGAGGTATATAGAAAAAACATTTAAGGCTGTGTTTATATCTGAATCGCTGAATCTTTCCAAATTGAGTTGGAGGGTTTCGATTGGATTCATAGAGATTAAAGGGTCTTCTGATTTGGATTTGGAGATTTGGCCACCAAATTGGGCTGAATCTCCACTGAATCGAATCAGAGACTGAAGCTTTGCACAGCCCTAATGAGTGTTACCCACCTCAGATGCCCACTTAGAGGGGGCACAAGAATGGCAGTTGCTGCTGGTATTATCCTAGCTGGCCTGGCCCTTGTCACAGCACATGGTGTTGACTCTGGCTGTTACACCTTTCTGAAATCTTAAAATGTTCAGTACTATTGTCCTTTTTATCTCATTTTCTGGTTCTATCTTCTCCAATATTATTTCCGTTCCTTTAGCTCTTCTTATTAATTCTGCCAAGAGTATGCTTGGCACCTTACAGACAACAAATCTTTCCACTGAGAAGTTCATGATCGGCAGCCTAATTCTGCAAAGTCTTCCTTTGTGAATCTTCTTATTCTTGTACATTTATCATGAGCTTCTGCCATTCCTGTTGTTTACATATAACACAGAAAAAGTAAGTTTCTGTCAAAGGAGTGATGAAAAAAAACTAAGTCTTATTAACTGACGTTCAAATGCTAGAATTAAGAAATTAAAGTAGAACTGGACAGAGAGCTCATAGGCTCAAATATATATGTTTTAAAGTTGCAGAGTTCATAACTTACAGTGCCTGCCCTCATTCTGTAGTGAAAGTTAATGGAAATGGTGGACGACAGCTTTAGGTAACATATAATCTATGTAATACACAACCCACATAACAATATAACCTATATCATATATTCAGCAGAAAGGACTGAAAGAAGTAATTCAAGGCTTAGAGCATAACCCTTAGAAACAACAGGAGAAGTGGGGACAATATTATAAGAGCCCTAAGAGCAAAATTCAACCCAAGTGAAAATGGCTGCAATTTCCAGTGAAATCAAAAGAGGTTTTACTCACTTAAATAAGGGCTGATTTTGACTCCAAGACTTAATTGGAGTCTGTGCTGCAGCAGCACTTTTACAACACACAGCTATGCTTGGATCTCTGACTTGCTTTTCTGTTTTAATCAGGGAAAGATAAGAGTAGCAGGAATGAGTAAGTCTAAAAAGTGTACTAGTGTAAAAAAAAAGCATTATCCTCAACCTCCTATAGAATGGCTAATAGCAATAGAAACAATTATGTTTAAGTCCCCACATATCTGCTAGGGGTCTTTACAGGCCACGTCATAACTACTTCCAAAGATCAACTTGGCAACCCACTTCATCTTTCTCCAAAACAAAGTACAGGAGAATTTTAGCAGTAAAATCCTGGTGCCATAACGCACTATGGTACTGACTAATCTTGGTGTTGATACATCTCCACGTTCACATTCAAGCATTACTGGAATTGTAGGCAATTCCCTTCTGGACAGCTAATGCTCTTAGACAGAGATTACTAGAAATAGTAAGAGGAGGTGGAGGAAATGTCCCCCTCCCCCCCCACCCCCATATACTTTCTCTCTCTACCCATTGGATCAGGGCTGGACAAAATGCAGCCCGGGGGCCAGATGCAGCCTGCCAGGCCATTCTATCTGGCCCACAGGCTCCCCCCCAAAATTAAGAAAATTAATATTTATCTGCCCCTGGCTGCCTGTCATGTGACCCTCAGTGGCTTGCCAAAACTCATTAAGTGGCCCTCTGCCCAAAATAATTGCCCGCCCCTGCACTAGATAGTTTAGTGTGGAAAAGGGACAGGAGTCTCAGCTTGCCAAACCTAAAGGACCAAAAGAGGTGGGAGCCAGGGCTTCCATAAACTTGATAGGAAGTGGCCACAGAATCACCACGGAAGAATGAGGATCACCACAGAACATTTTAATTGTATTGGAGCCTATCCCTAACACAATTTTTAACATTTTGTGGTATCAAGACCATCCTTTTTAGAGAAGAAACCTTATTCTTCAATTGCTCTGTGCTTTGTCTGGTCACTTAACATCAGCACAAAGCAGACATAGGCTGCATACAGACATTCAGGGAGGCTAGATCATGATAAAAATAGCCACCTGATCTATGGTAAGTCACAATGGGGAGAAATAGCTTGGAGGATTTGGGGTATCAGGGAGCAAGCAGGCTCTGGGTGGGATTGGGGGGTCCATTGGGGATTGGGTGTGGGGGATGGCAGGATCTGTGGGGGTATTGGGTGGGAAGACAGAGTCTACAGGGGGAACAGGGATATGGGGGTAGCTGGGGTTTGTGAGAGGGTTGCTTGTGTTTGGGAGGTTTTGGCAGGATCGAGAGGCTTGCTGAGTCTTTGGGAAGGGGCTTGGAGGCATGGGGGTGCTCTCTCTTACACCCCCTGGGACCAGGAGCTATTTTTAGCCACCTGACCCCCCATGCCCAGACAAACAAAGCTCCCAATGAACATGTCCCTCCATCCCTCCGACCCTTCTCCCTCCCCCAACTTCCTCAGCTCCTGGCATCAGAGAATACCGATAAAACCAGCACTGGGAGCAGCTTGTAGGATAGGGGTTTGGTGGGCTGGGGGTGTGAGGGGCATGGGTGGGGGGGTGGCTGGCTGGCTGGATGGAGGGGAGTTGTCCACTTGTCAGCTAAAAATAACCCAGTGCCAGGGAGGAGGCTGGGACAGTGGCTGGACCTTCCCAGCCTTGGGGTGTGTTGGGAACTGTGCAGAAGTTCAGTTCAGATTGGTTTTGCCAAACCCAAGCTAAGTTAGACTAGCTCAGAGTTACACTTAGCTTAGATCAGGATGGCCAGTTTTAGACTGATCTAACGGTCCTGAACTTGTGTATAGTTCACATGTACATCCACCTAACTAGTGTGCACCTGGACAAACTAAATTACATTGGGTGTCAATTTCTAATGCAATCTAACCTCCCTCTAACCTCCCTGAATGTCTGTACACAGCCATAAAGTGCCACCCAATCAGAAAGGGAACACATTACACCACTATGTACTGTGATTTTTTTCTTGCACTTTGTACAGCCATCAAAATAAAATATCAGGGTCTGCCAGTGGTATGCCTCTGTTTGAAAAAAAATTCGCTGCTGCTCTCATTGTTGTAGATAAAATTAGATTTCATTTTGATAAAATATGTGGCAGCATCTAATGGAATAATTAAATACTGTTTTGAAATGGATAAATCTTATATACTGTACATAATCTAATGGGATAGAAGATACTGGGTTACTGCAAAAAATGAGCTAGATACATCTCATTAACAGCTTACTGCTGTATTTGCATTTTGTCTCATACTCAAATATTGAAGCACTGCAGATGAGATGTAACTTCAGATTCTTTAAAAAATAAATAAAGATTAGATAAATGCAGATGCTATGCAAATAGTCACTTGGCAGCAGTCTATTGTGCAGCAGTTAATGAGAGCTAGAAATTGACACAGGTGTTCACGAAAAGGCCTTTCCAAGAGGACTGAATGCTGAGATAATGTACAAGTTCTTCCTGATTCTTTCCTTGAACTTATGATACAGGATATATACTAAGCTTATGCCTTGTTAGCTGGAAAAGGATGATGCATGTGTAGGTGGGGGACTATATGTAGAAAATCACAATCATATAAAGAACAGGCAACACACAGTATAATTGCACAACACCTGGAAAATTGCAAGAAAGAAAAAATAACCTTTTCTATTATTTCCACTTTTTCTTCATTATCCAGTAGAGCATGAATATCACCAGCATTCAGGGTAATATTTAGATCGTCCAAAAATGACTCATCCTAGAGCAGAAGAGACAGTTGCTCATTTATATTTCAGATTACAAAAACATTTTAAAAATCACTCTTTCAGCATCAATTTTTTTCCCTTCCCAACATTCTTTTGTTGGCTGTTAGTTATGAAAGAGATTTATCATTTAAAACTCCATCTTATTTATTCCCTTTCCCTTAATGAGTAACTATAAAATAAGCATCATTTTCCTAATGTGCATGTTGAATGTCAGAAATAGGCACTTTAAATGTGAAGCTTCAAAACACTATTAATGCTGCAGTTTAGTGACAAAATCTCTCTCAGTTTTCAGTACCTCTTGCTATATTTTTCCACTCCAAATGATTTATTGTATTATTCCTTTGGCTGTTATTGTGAGGGCCCTAAATAATAGGCTTATTTTTGTAGTTCCTTCATAAATTAATTTATTTCAATAATGGCTGATTCTACCTTTATCTGATGATCAGCAAAGAGGAACTGCAATGAAAGTCCCATTTCATCCAGTCCATCTTGGCAGCTGCTTCAGATTGTCTCTCCATTCACTGAATCCTAAAAGTTACCTTGGAAAAAATTATTGTCTGCCATCAGTGTCTCATACAAAATGCTGACCCCTACCTTTTAGCCCTGATGTGAAGAGGGAAAAGCAGTTACAATCCCTAACATGAAAATGCAATTAATGATAGGTATTTGAGAGCTTGTTGATGATCAGCTATGCTTCATATGCTCCAGAGCCTTTAAACAGAAGAAAAGCTCACCCACCTCTTGTGTCCTCACAAAAATACTATAAGCACAAGTAATTTCTTAGTACTTGGTGTGTGCTATACACAACTGCAGGGTATGGGATCATATGCCTGCCTTAGTGAGGTAAAATGAAGGCTATCCAGTATGCTGCTGGTATTTGAAGATACCAAAAAGAACCTTTCAAATTTAAAAAAATATACTCAAAATCCAGAGGACACATCACTAGGTCCACATTAGCTGTACATTCATACTGAAATGTTCATGGAAAAATACTTTGTACAAAATTGGGCATTTAGGAAAGTACAGCGTAATGGTTTGAGAAACTGAAAAGGACAAAAAACCTCTCCCAAAGTCTGAAAACTAACATACATAGTATGCATATGAAATACATTAACATATATAACAACTAATTATATTTAGCTTTTGAACACTTCTTTTTTATCAATTTAACTTCAAAGAAGGATACAGATCAATATTCACTGTTTTAGTTGTAGAAACAAAAAGCCCAGAAAAGTCAAGAAACTTTCCCATGCATCAAGTCCAAGGAAGAATCTGGATATCCTAACTTCTGCTTGAGTACTCTAGTTGCTGCCTTATTGGATGGCTACATGAATACATTTCAACCATGAAAAGTAAATGAATAGTTATCGTCTAGGTAACAAGAATATTTTTCACTGGATCAAGTATCCTATTACTTACCCCAAGAGGGAATCTGCCCCCAGAAAATCACAGTCTTCTAGATTACTCCTGAATAAGAAACTCCTACACCACAGCAATCGCAATTTCCCTCTCAACAAGATTAAGCCTAGTTATTTAAGTATAATCACATCTTTGTTTTCTTTTAAAATGTTCAATCACAGAATCAACCATAGAGAAGGAGGTTTGGAAGGGACCTTCGTAAGTCATCTAGTACCCCTGCCTGAGGCAGGAGCATCCCTATCCAAACAATCCTATACAAATCCATAATCTAACCTCTTAGTAAAACCACTGTCAACCCTGACACAACAGAAGACAGAACACCCTAACCTGCCATAATAAAGCAGGGGAACCATGACAGCCAATATCCTTCTTCTATAAAAGTTTATAATATACATATAAAGGTGCAGACAGAAATTATATTTGCCACCCCTTCAAGTGCTTTAAAGCCATGCCCTAACAGAAAAGCACAGATGCAGAGTAGTGATCTAGTGACAAATTAACCTTCCTTGTACGAGGGTTCAAATGAAGGCTCTCCAAAGTGGAGCATCTTCATTAATTTCTGTCTGCTCCAGCACAGCCTGGCCTCCGCTGCTGTTTCAGGATGAGAGGGGGAGAAAGTCGGGCAGAGAGGTCCATGCTGGGGTTTTCCCAGGTGTGCTGGAGGAGGGGGCGTGAATTGGAGCCCCCCCAAGATTGGGGGACTCCAATCCGCTTGCTCCCCTTTCGGGGCAGCTGGGGAAAGCCCAGAACAGAACTCTCTCCCCTTCCTTCTCCCCCTCTCATCCTGTGACAGCATGGGAGTTGGGAGGGATGGGGGGAGCATAGCTGAAGGAAGAGGCTGCAGAGACACAGGCTTTCTCCCTAGATCAGCTCCAAAATGGAGCTCAATCCCTCACCCTCCTGATCCAACATTTAATTTCTATTGTGTCAGGAGGGTCAGTCTAACTCATGGAGCTTTCTGTGAAGTACCATGAGTTAGACCCAGTCTGCACCTTAAGAGATATCAGAGGACCACACTCCCTGCTAAAGAGGAAGGCAAAAATCCCCACAGTCCATCTGAATTTGACCATGGGGTAAAATTCCTTCCTGACCCCAAATATGGCAATCAGTCTAAGCCTGAGAAGAAGGGTAAAACCCCTTAGCCAGGGTCCACCAGCTTTAAGTACCAGCAGGAATACTGTCATGGCCTAGTCAAAACCCCCAGCCTTGTCTGCAGCCAACACCCAAAACCTCTGAGGAAGGCTTAATAACACCCTGCCACATATAGCAGCGAGTGGGTATGGGGAGAGGGGAAACAACCAGAAGCATGGGAAATACCCACAGTAGAACATAGGCATAACTACACCTAGATCATCCCCAACCAGTGGCTGCTCAGCCTCTTCTTGAACACCTCCAGTGATAGAGAGTCCACAACTTTCCTAGGCAGTCTGTTCCACTGCCTCTGTTCTAAAAGTGAAGAGGTTTTTTCTGAATAGTCAATCTAAACTTACTTTGCTAAAACTTCAAACCATTGGTCCTCATCCTCCTTTTTGTAGCAAGAGAGTAAACATCCTTTCCCTTTTCTTTGTGTCAGCCTTTCAAGTATTTGAAGACTGCTAGCATGCCCCCTCATAAGTTACTTTTTTCCAAGCTGAACATGCTTAGCTCCTTCATGCTCTCCTCATATGACTTGCTTTCCAATACCTTTATCATCTTCATTGTCTGCCTCTGCACCCTCTCCAACTTCTCCACATTCTTTTTAAAAAGTGGATCCCAAAACTGCACACAGTACTTTAAATGAGGCCTAACTAGTGCCAAGCAGATAGGTCCTATCATCTCCCGCACGTTCATGTAGGGCTATTTGCAGACAGGCCAGAGTGTTAGTTCTGAGAGATGCAAACGTCCCCTGTTCATCTATGTTAATTCTTACACCTGATGGTAATCATTAAAATGTAAGCATTATTAACTATTTCACTGACCTACGCATATGAGAAAGGAGAGGAGCAATCCTGTTACAGAATTCTGCACAATTTGTCATGAGTAATATTTGCTCAATTTAGTTTCATGAGTAGATGGTACCTGGAAGAGGACCACTGCTTTTATTTTTTTCGTTTGAGAAGGAGTTAGACCTTGGTAAGCTAATGACCTGGTTCCTATTTGTAGGAATGGTCTAAACTGATTCTTTTCTTTCCTAGCAGAGAAGTTCCAGGGAGTAATGATGGGCAACAGCTCAGTGTCCTGTTGGCACCTTTCTTGTGTGATCCCCCAGGGCTTCATCTTGTCTCTACTGTTCAACATGTAGATGAAGCTGCTGGGCAGGACTGTGCAGAGATTTGGAGTGAGATGCTGACGAGCACAGAGGGAAAGGCAGGGGGTAGGGATAGCAGGGGAATTCTTAACTGCTTTGGGGACTTACATTTCCTGGCTGCTGCTCCTGCAAGTGTGATCCAAAATGGGGGGTGCAACTGTGCTATTGCACCCCCTCTGGATCTGCCCCGCACCCAAAAGTTGGGAGGAACATGCCTGTTCACTCCAGAAATGGCCAAAGTCTAGCCCATCCCATTTGTCTGTAACTTGTCGCACAAACCCCACTTCTTTCTACAAATCTTTCAGTCTCCAGGTGATTTTATTGTTGAAAGACCTGAATCTGCAGGGAGCCTGAAATAATGACTCAGAGAGCTATTGCTCATTTCAGGGAGGCTCTCAGCTATTAGAAGTTAGATCCAAATGTTTAGTATTTGCCTCTTTCATTTAAAATAAAATATTCTGAATTTTGTTGTAAGTGAAATTTTAGTGAAGGAGTTTGTTTGGGAGACCATATCAAAGGGAATGCATTCTCTGAATTCAAAATATGCAGCTGAATGCTCTCTGATTGCAGCAGTCAGTCACAGACCACCACACATTTGCATGGGAGATAGACTAACTTGAAGCACTCATACTTAGGGGTAGCAGGTTTGGGGAACATCAGGAAGGTTTCACTCTCAGTCTCCAGAAGGGTACGTGTTGAGCACTTTACAGTACGCAGATTAATTCATCACAGAAGAGACTATCAACTTTCCTGGCCAAGTACAAGTAATGGCATATACATGAGAAACAAGGAAGAGATGTAATGGAAACAAATAATGGTTCCAAATGGAGGGATGGAGATGACAACCTCTCCCATAACTTTAGATTTCTCGTGCCCCTGAAATCTCCCCTTCATCAGGAGCACCATTTTACAGACATCTTAGTCACTGCAGGCAGAGAAATTGTCAAAGTCCATGAAGCCTGGATGCCTAAGGCCTTTATCTGAGCTGTCCCAGTCCACTTCTCTCTCCCGTCCCTTCCTTTTCACCCCACAACACTCTTACTTTTCAGTTTGTTTATATCAGTTATTCCTTGTTGATTGTTCTTTTTATTTTTATTTGAAGATATAGAATCCCCTCACAAAGGCCTCTCATATCATCTTGTATCAAATGCCCCGTAAACTGAGAACAGTCCTTTTCTCTGTGAGCTGAATTTGTACAATGTCCTGCAAAGAGAAAGATTTGAATCTGACTATTATATACTAGAGGCACTGGCTGTACAAACCTTTATCTCATTTTTTAAAAATTTCAAGCAGAAAAGCAAACTTAGAAATAATATGGAAAGATGTAGTTCTGGTTTATTAAATCTACTTGACCTCTATGTCACATACTGACATTTTAATTTTCACTGCTTGACATTTAGAAAATCCTTAGTGGTCTGGAAAAAAGTTAATGATTAAAAAAAAAATCTCTGAACATATTTAAATTTCATAGATGCAAATAAAATAAAATAATTAAACACCATTTATTTTATCAGATAATTTTTTCACAGTGGTTATTTTAATTGCATATTCAGCATATGTTTATCCTTTTGACTAATAGCTTTCTCTACTTTGCTTCAAACAGTGACATATAAAAATGATTATGCTACAAAAAGTTTAGACCAGTGCAGTCACTGTTTGTAATGTTTCTGAGATTTCTAAAATTTCCCCCTCCTCCACGCAGTTAACTTGGGGAACTACTATTACTGGAATGATAGTAATATGATGTCTTTGCATATTTTGTACAAGAGAATCATGTCCCTCCCAGCTATTTACAAGAAATCCTACAGGAACAATTATTAAATAGTCCCATTCATTTGGCACAATGGCATATGGAAATTTTCTGCAACACTAATTACTATGGTTGCAAATTTTAGCCAAAAATGTCAGTGTCTAGGATTTAATTAGTCTGCAGCAAGGTTTTTAAACTGACCTTCTCAGTTAGTTAATTAATTTGCCAACTCTTTTTCACAGAACCTTGTCAAATCAGCTTTTAGGAGATTTTCATTTTAAAAAGAAGTCTATTGTGTGTAGAGCTGGATGAATAATATACCAAAAAGCAATTCCTAAACATTTTCACAAATAACGGCAGTGGGTCCAGTTACTAATGGAGTCCTACTCTTCCTTGTCCAAGAATATTTGGATTCCGACCAAGTATTTGTAAAGGTGTTTGAAAAATGTAAAAGCATAATGAATTATGAGATTAACTATTCATCTAAAATATGTACCAAAATACATTTATTTACAGTGATTTAATCATTCTTTTGGGTTGTTTACAAAGTTTTAAAATTGGTTTGAACCAAAATATTGGACCCAAAAACATGCAAAACCTTGAAGAGGTCAATCTGTTTCAGTATGTGTAAGATGAATCTTTGGCCCATTTCTCATTCTAACCAGCAATCTTGGTATGAATTCAGTTTTCGAGTATAAAGATAGAACTGTGGAGAGGACTTTTTTCCCCTTCAGTTTTATCTTGACATGAGCCAAAATATTCCTTTTATTCTATTCTCTTTCTTTGTGACAGCTATTCTGCTGAGAAGTTACACATTTCTCTTTCCCGTGGAGAAAATTAAAAACAAGCTATCTGGCAGTTTCAGCTCTGCAGCACATTCTAGACACTGAACTCTGTCATACTGTTTTAAAAGAAGAACTATAGTACACCTCTTAAAATTGAAGGAGCTTTGACTTTTTAACTGCAAAGGAATCAATGAAAGGATGAAAACAATATGGCCATGCCCTGAGCTGCTCCTGACACACAAACTTGGGCTTAGTTACTAGCTATAGTGCACTGCAATCATAAGGGGACTTATGGTTAAGATTAACAACTACAAACATAACAATTTCTAGATAGCTGTGCAAGTGAATCGTATATTTGTGAGTGTTAGATTTGCAAAATGGAAATTGTTGTTTGGAGCCTCTACCTTGTTTCCTTGAAGCAAGGTACATTACTTTACTTCCAGTATCCAAGGGCATTTATATATGTGCTCCGGAAATGATGGGGGTGGAGAGGGAATTCAATTACAGTGGCTCTAATTAAAGCACCCGAAGCATCTCATGTATCAGCACCCCTGTGCTTCAAAATGGTGGTGGGGGTGCTTTATCTAAAGCTTGTCAAATACAGGCAGTTAAAACTCAAGCAGACCCACCAAGCAGGTTAGTATGTGTTAAGTGCCCTCTTAAGCATTGCAAAATTGTTCCCTTGCAGGCAAGGATTATAGCTTTAACAGGTACTAATTTTAATAGGTCACTACATCCCAATTATCTACTGTAACTGAATGTATGACAAAGGCCTTATATGTACATGCTTTATTTAGATTCATCCATCCTTTTTATTCAGATAACTGAGTCCAGAGCATGGCAGAGACAAGTGAACCCCACCAGGTTGCTTTATTAGATTGCTGTGTACACTAATGATTCAGTGGTCACGTCTGCTGAATGGCTGTATAAGCTTTTTAGTTCTAAGCTCACCTGAAATTCCAGAGTGTTCAGAGATGGTACATTCAGCATTAAAAGAATGAGGGGATGATAGGCAGACAAGGTTCTTTGGGTAAATGTGATATCTTTTATTAGACCAGCTAAATAGTTGGATAAATTGTTCTTTGCAAGCTTCCGGGTACAAATGCCCTTCTTGAGGCACAGGGAGAGTTTGTTGTTGCTTTGTTGCGCTCTCCTGTGTGGAATGGAAGCCAGTATGCAAAATTCAGGTCTGTGAAAATGCTAACGTGTAGCAGTGAGGATCAGAGGCCCTGTAAGACAATAGCTGTGAGACAGTTAGTTGGGGGGGG
>NW_017729022.1:56405016-56418146 GCF_001723915.1 Gavialis gangeticus
GGGGGGGGGGAAGTGGGAATTTGAACTGGTGATAGAATGTAGCTGGTAAAATGCAGACGGGTTACCTGGGGTTATCGGATGGCAGGCAGGTTATAACGTGCCATAAATCCAATGTCTATATTTAGTCCATGATTTTTTGTATCCAGTAGATTTATGAAATGAAGTTCGTAGGATCATCTATGAAAGGTGTTTTGTAAATTCCCTTTGAGGATTAGAACTGAGAGATTGGAGAGAGAGTGGTTATCTTGTGAAAAGTGTGCACTGCAGGTACTTGGGTATTTTTGTCTTTGATAGATTTTTCTTGTGTGTTCATTCTGATATGCAGTTGTTGTTTGGTTTCTCATACATATTTTCCATCTGGGAATTTGGTGCACGGGATGGGATATATTACATTTCTGGAGGTGCACGTGTAAGATCTAGGAATGGTGATGGTTCTGTTGTGAGGTGTAGCTATTGTGGTGGTGGTGGAGATGTGCTGGCAAGATTTACATTTCTTGTCCCAACATGGTCTGGATCTATTTGGTGTGCCTTGATCTATAGGAAGTCTGCTTGTGGTGATAAGGTTGGCAAGGTTCAGTGCTTATTTAAATGCTAGGATGGGTGGTTCTGGGAAGATCTGTTTAAGAATGTGGTCTTCTTCTAGTATGGCTTGCATTGTTTATGGATATTCTGCATAGGTTCCAGAGAAGGATGGTATGTCATAACTAATGGTGTGTTATTTGTGGGGATTTTGTTTATGTACTGCAGCAATTCTTCATGTGGTATCCAGGTGGCTCTTTCAAAAGTATGATCTATCTCTCTTGAGGAGTGTCCTTGTTGGGTGAAGGCCCTTTTGAGATTTGCACAGTGTCAGTCGTGGGTGTTCTCCTCAGTGCAAATTCAGTGGTATTGGAGGGCTTGCCTGCATATTACAGCTTTCCTGGTGTGTTTAGGGTAATTTCTGGTTCTGTGTAGATATGTATGTTGGTTCATGGGTTATTTGTACTTTACCATTATGGATATTGATCATAGTGTCTAAAAAGGAAATTGGTGCAGGAGTATTCAAGAGAGAGTCTGATGGAGGGGTGATGGTTATTGACTTTGTGATGGAAATCAATCAGAGACTCCAGGTATTTGGTCCAAATGATGAAGACGTCATCTATATATCTTAGGTATAGCATGGGTTTGATGGTGCAGTTCTTCAGGGATTCTTCTTCCAGGCTGGCATATTGTGGGGTCATTTTGGTGCCCATAGCTGTGCCGGTGATCTGGAGGATGTGTTGATTGTTAAAACTGAAGTTGTTGTGTGCAAGGATGAAGTGTATAAGTTTAGTAATCTCTTTAGGTCTGTACTCTGAGTTGTAAACTTGCTCTTGTAGATAAGTAAGGCAGGCTTGGATGCCATCCTGGTGCGGGATGTTGGTATATAAGCAGGTAACATCCATGGTGGCTAGGAAGGTATTTCTGGGAAGGTGGTCTATGTTTTTAAGTTTTCATAGAAAGCCTGTTGTGTCTTGGACAAAACTCGCTCTTTGGGTGGCAAGAGATTTTAGGATGGATTTGAAGAAACCTGATATTTCCTCAGTTCGGGTTCCATGGTTGGATATTATAGGTCTGCCTGGGTCCCCTTGTTTGTGGATTTTAGGGAGCATGTAAAAGAGTCCCTGGATTGGGTAGTGGCAGGATGAAGTTTCTAGTTTTTCTTGTAGTTCAGATAGAAATGATGTGATGATGGTTTTGAGTTTTAAGGTGAAAAGGGGAGTTGGATCTTCCTTTAGTTTTTTGTAATAGGTGGTGTCAGAGAGTTGTCTTTTGGCTTCTTTTATGTAGCTTTCATGGTTAAGGATAACTATAGTTCCTTCTTTATCTGCTGGTTTTATTACTATTTGGTGGTTGGATCTTAGCAATTCTATGGCCCTTCTCTGTGAGAGGTGGAGGTTATTATGGTGGTGTTTGGTGTTAATTATTTCATTGTTCATTCTTTCCCTGAAGCAGTCAATATAGTGGTCTGGTTTTGAACCACTGTGAGGCGTCCAATCTGATGTTTTTTTGGTGTTAATCTTTTCCATAAAGTTGTTACAGGATGAAGTGTTGTTGGGAGTGGATTCATTTTGGTTGTGGAAATATTCAGGGGATGATATTGGTTTTTTGTGCCATCTATTTCATTTCGGGGCAGTTAAGTTTCCAAAATATTCATCTGTGTCCAGTTCTTCTCTACCAGGTAGAGGTGCAGTTCACAGAGGTTAGAGATAGACTCTGCTCTCTTCACCTCTTGCACAGGAAATGGTCTGATTCCTACAGCTGGGAGGTCCCTCAGCTTTAGGAGGAGATAAAGAAATGAGACCACTGCACTAGAAGAATTGGAAATCAGAATGGGAAGGAGAAAATTGAGGAGTAGGGGGAATGAGGACGGAGAAAAGAGGGGATAAAAGTTAACATAGAGAAAATAGTGTCAGGGAACAGTGCCTGTGCTTGACAAAGTAGCTTAAGAGACTTCATTGGGACATAAGCCTAGGAGCCTACAATTCATATGCATACAGGAAGGGATAACATATTTTAGTTTTAAGAGCTTTCTTCACTGTTAATGCTGGCAGTTGTGTAAGTAGGCATGCCTGGTGGGAAATGAATGTGTGTGTTGGGGTATGCTAGCTTCAGTGCACATTTATTTGTTTAAACAGAACACAGCTTGTCACCAGTGAGTTATGGCTAAATATTATGCCTGCTCTCCTTTCTTTTCTATATTAAATCTCTTTCTCAAATGTCATGTCATGAAATCTCTAAAATGCAGGAAACTGTATCAGGCATTTCATAATTTTCTGAGCCCCGTTTTTGATGTTACATCATTATACATTCATCAGCGTGCCCCTATAGACCCATACAAACCGCACATGCTCACTTTCATTTGTTGGCTGTGGGCTTGCTTGAGGGTATGAATTCTCTTCAGAAACATTTTTTTTTCTCATGTTGTTGATCTCTCCTGCATGCTGAATCATACCACAGCAAAGTAATGCAAAGCTGCATCATTACATGATGCTAAAAGGTATCGCAGTGACCATTAAAAACTGGCGAGTTCTCCCTCCCGATCGTCATCTACTTTAACCATTACGCACCCCATCTCTCCTGCCTTGCAGAGACAGAGATGATTTGCTTTATGCATTACTGAAAAAGGAGCTGACAAGTTGTGGTGGCTGTTGACTATTACTCCTCAGCAGGGGAGCTGATTTAATAACTTAGACTCTGAACCTGGGACATTCTCTGATCCTTTCACATGCAGCAGCACTGACCCAAGAGTAGAGATCTGCTGCTGCCTCTTTAGAACAAGAAATATAAGGAAGCTATTGTTTTTTACTTGCATAGTAACTGTTGACCATTTAAAATAATGCACATTATGGCAAGCACCATAAAGTGTCAAATTTACAAGGTAAATTTACTGTTACAGGGTAAATGAATAGGTAATTATTTCTGCTTCAGAAAAAAGAGCAGGTTATGCAGCACAAAGTTTAATTATGCTTCCAGTCATCAATACTGATTAGCTCATTTCTACTGTAACACTAACAATTTTGTCTTTTACTGTATACTGTATCTTTCAAGGGCAGAATTTCATTAACCTAAGCATATTTTGGTCTCATCAAGAGAAAAAAAAAGCAAACAAAAGAAAGAAGAGTCAATGTTTCTTTCATAATGTTTTCATTACTAGAAGCGCAAAGCTTTTACAGAGTTGCCAGAAATCATTAATCAACTTTTTTTCCATCTTTTTGTCTCAAATGTTTGCTTACTGTCTATCAGCTTTGACCGTCTACAACTCTATCACAAAGGACCCACTAGACTTTGTGAATCCAGAGTTGCATTAATTTTTGTGCTCCTTCAATAGCTTGAGGTGCTTGTTCTGCTTTCAGTAAAAATCACCCCCTACCCAATCAATAAAAAAATAGCAGAGAATATGAATCTTTCAGAATCGATAATGCATACAATAATTACACAAATATGTTGGTGACACTCAGCATGTCAAAACAAATCCCAAGAAACCCAAGCTCAAAATCTTTAGCAACTAGCAGAAAATGATGCAGTGTTATCCACTTGTGGTTCTGTATGAAGCAGTGTCATGATTAGATGGTGTGTGGGTGTATTAACTTTTCAGCCTATTCGCTTTCCTTTCACAAAACAAGTTTCTATACAAAAAAAATGCCTGGGTTTTCAGTTTAATCAAAAACTTTTCCATTACTGGCTGCTTGTTGAAGAAGCACAAGAGTTCAGAGGAACTTGTTAAGAACAATAACCATTCAATCTCCAATGTGTACATGTATGTTAAGTACTCAGACTAGCCATTTATGCTGGACAAAATGAGATTCACAGGACAGCACTGCAGGCAAGAAATGTGTGAGGCCAGTTATATAGCTGCATGATCACAAGGTACATGGAGTTTTGGGCATAACTGAAACTGGCTGGGAACAACAAATTTAGTGATGAGATGTGTTAGGTGAGGGGGGAACTCCTATTTTTAACAGAGTTTTCCAAATGTATTAGGAACTTGGAGTAAAACACCATCTTAATTTGTGCACGTATTACAGAACACATACTGACAATTTTTCTAAATAATACATCAATGTTATTTATTTCTTAAGAAAATGCAATCTTTAAATTGCTAAGCTCCAGGTCACTGCCTGTAATTATAATTACACCAACTACTCAATTACAGTGGCTTTTCTGAATGTGTGATGTTTGCAAGCCAATGACTCTGAATTTGCAAACACATTCATGCTAGATTGCACTTTATAAAGAGTATGCAAATGGGCGTGGGCAGATCTAGGATTTTTAAAAGCGGGGTACAGATGGTATGGCACATCGCTACCTGTAACGCAACACATTTCCTCCAGTTAAAGAGAAACTAGTAGCTTTATTAATATTGTAGGGAGCTAGCATTATATTATTCAGGTTAAGATCAAAGCAAAAAAGAAATATAACTACTAGAATGTGCATTAATTTGCTAGAGGGTATATAAAGTTTAAAAACAACACAACAAACTAGGCAAAAATAGTCAAAGGATATTATATTATTAGCCCTATAGCTTTTATAGTTAAATGTACGCCTCTTACTCAGATTCATAAAACAAAATGTAGCTTCTAGAGCATCTTGACAGTACCTCCAATACTTCACTGTCAGTCATTTCTACACATGAGTTATTATTACCACACCTGAGTTAAGGGTTTTAACTAGAGCTAAAAACAGTTTGCAGGCTGTAAAACAGAGGAGAGACATTACCAGGAATGACTAACAGCAAAATTGCAAGAAAGCATAATTTGAATAGTAAAACATTAAAAAGGAGAATGGATCGTTAACACCTGTGGAGTGTAGAAAGATCAACAGGAATCAGGGAGATGATAAAGAGCCATGAAGTCAATTGACTCTTCAGCACTACCTGAACAGAAATGCTGCTGCCTCTCCCAGACATATGGCTTTACAGTTTGTGTGGAACAGAAATTATAGGGGCGTGAAACTGTACCACTGCACCCCTATGGATCTGGCCTTGAAATGGACATACTAGCTGGAAATTTGTGGGGTGGCAGTAGGACAGAGCCAGAATTAAGGTTTTTTGGATGATCCTAGGCATGCATATTTACATATTCCCATGTTTCAGTGTTAAGCATTTTGTTTACATTTAGCTTCAGTTTAGACGGTTCTTACTTTTTAATGTTTCAGTACATACAAAGGTGTGCCAAATTCTTTGCCCTGACATTGCTCATGTTTCATCAGTTTAATGGTACATCCAGCAATTTATTCTCCAAAAGATTGTTCTTTTCTATGCAGGGGATGCATCTGAGGTGCATTGGGGCAGCTTCTGGTACAATATAAAACAAACTGGTATTTTTTTGTAACCCCCTGTCCATTTTAGTCCCTGTTACACCTAGGATCAGGGGAGTAAAGAGAGGCTTGAGAACCAATTTTCCTTCCCTACCAATTTTTTATAATCTTTCTTCATATTTTTTCAAACTCCAGATGCTTTCTCAACTTTAGTTTTGGCTTATAAAGTGTTTTTTGGGGAGTATACATTTATATTTGCATGCCTATAAACCGGCATAAACAATGGCACAAACTATACTTAGATACTTCAAAATGATGTTACCTGAATGAGTCTGGAAAAGTCCTTTAGACTGAAGATGTAATGAAAAGTATATGGTGTAAGTATACTGTCACTGGCTGTACGCTTCCATTGTAGCCCAAACCAAATTCTGTTACCTAAGGGGAAACAAAAATAGAAAGAAAAAGTAAAATAAGACAATAACATACAGTAAAAAGGATTTGAAAAAAAAGCATATATTGAAGTTTCAAAGCATCACATTGAAATTCAAGTTTACCAGCAGGACTCTGGATATCTTATAATCAAACAGCTTCACACTGTCATTCAAGAGTTCAACTGAATCTTGTTTATGAAGATGTGTGGTTCTTAGAAATCCTTTAGAGATAAAATAAGCTTGGACACTGCCTATGTTTCCTGTGTCCTTGGACTACCAAGGAAAGCAACAAAATTATTTAAAAGAAAACATCTCACAGTCCTAAATGTCTGCCTTTGATCATGTTTTCAAACAAGCGAGTCAATGTACACCTTTAAGATTTATCTAGACCATGAGTCTGATAACTAGATGAGAATAAAAAAGGATCAATAGCAAGATGCAAATGATAAAGGGAAATAGTCATTCAGTTGTATTATTCCCTTTTAAACTTAATTTTATTGGTTTTCCATCCTTTCTTTTTCAGGATGGTGGTTTGCACAGCCCCATTCTTGACCATTTCTTACACAGATCCCAACATCTACTTCCACTTTGTCTTCTCAATTTGTATTTTGCCCACATCTTTAGAGCTTTACCAGTTGTCCAGCCAGGAAATATGGGATGGGATAAAGCATGGAAGCTATTTATTTGGGCTTCCAGGGGACTGGAGGAACTCTTAACTGAGGGATTTAAAAAAATTGTCTTTCCTTGGGGCTGGGCATTTGCCACATTCCTAGGTCCTCAGAGTTTGATTCTACCACACTTATTTATGCTCTTCCATTTCTAGGCTCCAATCCTGTAAGGAGCCCTACACGGGCAGGGAGGTATATCCATATCAATCACGACTGTGAGAGCTCTTTACGGTACTCAGCCTGTTGCCTACAAGTACCCCTACTGATTTCAGCAAAACTACTCAGGGACTGAACTACTCCTTAATCAAGGACTCAAGAATCAGCCCCACCCTACTAGTACTTTGTTGAAGTGCTCATTTGAATTTTAAAGTCTCTGTCCATAAAAAAAGAAAAGAATGTCTGGTATTCTGTGCATTTTAAGATGCAAAGAGTAGTTTGGCCCTCTAAGAAGAACTATAAGACAAAGTAATTTCTGAACACAAGCTCTTGCCAAAACACTCTCCACAAACAATATTAGACACGTATTTTACAGGGGAAAAAAACAAAGCATGAAAAATTTTGTTATGAGATTCAAGGTTTCTTGTTTTGCTGCTGCCATGTCATTATTTAGCTGAAGAGTATGGCTGGACAGATAATGGGGAGAAAATAATTTTACAAATAATTATTCAAAGGGAAAAAAATGCCAACATTCAAAACCAGTATTATTTGCAAAGATTTTCTTTTTTTTTTACCAGCTTTAATAGGGTAACAGATGGCCCCAGATTGAATAGGAGGTTACAACTGACTCAAGGGGCTCTGCTTATTTATGAACAGCAGCTGAACCCTGAGGGTGGGTTTTATCATGGGAGTCCCCTTTTGTTTTAATGTATATCATGTCATACTCTTGTTCTCTACTCTTCCTTTTTTTTTTTGTAAAATCCACTCAGACGCTTGAACTGATTCCTCACCAATTTTCTTTTTTTTTACTATTTGGCAAGTATTTTCCCCTTTTATTTCTTGTGGGAAAAGCTTTCCCATAATTACTTCCTTATCTGTGCAGCCAGCAGCAACATTGGCAACTTTGAATATAGGGTTTTTTAATTAACTAGTGCTCCCCCTATTGGCTGGATGTCAGCACCTGAGTCCAAACTTTATGGTGCAAGACTTATGTTGTGAGGGGTTTTGTTAATTTTTCAACAACTTGGGTTTGTTTACAATCCAGAAAAATAGCTCCTAGAAAGGGATTATGATTGTGGTGCCTGTCAAAATTAGGGCCTGAACACAATTTCCGATTACCGTTGGATGGAGGAACATGATAAAAATAAGCCATACGATTTTTTTTCCTATTTATTTCCTTGAAATTTTATTTTTTATGCATATTGAAAAAGTACCTTATTTAATTTGTGCTGTTGTAAATCAGAAGTCATTGCTCTGAAGTCAAGACTTACTCTACTGCTTAACTACACACATAAGATATGATTCAGGCCCATTATGTCATAAAGTTGTTGAAGACTGATTAAATGCTAAGCACTGTATTTATTCTACATTTGCTTCGAGCTACCCAAAACATTTGCATATGGCTCAAAGAGGCTCAAGGGCTAAAGCCATGATTGTATTCTAATTGGACCAGCAACTTTCATGTAGCCATGCAATTACACTAGAATCTGAATGCACACAGATTTAACTAAAAGGGGAAAAGATTGAACCAATACAGTTCTTATAAGTTTTCAGCATTTCTGAGCAGCTATAGTGTCTTCAGAAAATACAACAGCTTTATTAGACTTACCATGTAAAAATCTTGAAGTTTTTTCCTCGCCACTACTTGCAGAGGCTTTATTTACTGTTTTCATGGGAAGAACATTATGCCACAGAAGATTTAAAGGGTGCATCCTGAAGTTGGTTAAATATTGGGATCATTTTATCCATTTTATTCATAATGAAAGGTGGGTCAAAAGAGGTGGAATGCTGTTTTGCTGTTTTTGCTCTGTTACTATATGGCGATAAAGAACCTCATTATTAGTGGTTCTATTTACAAAGATGGAACTTGCCTTTTGAAAAACTGTCATAAGCTGACTTTTCATAGAATATTGAACTTCCTCACAAAAGTATCTTGTAGTTGTAGGACTAACTCCATTGTGAGGAAGCCTTCGTTATTAAGTTTTTTAAATAAATTGCTTGATTTTACTGATGTGCTAGTGCAAGCTAAATAACTGGAATTTGAATTATTGGAAAACAGCAGGGCTGGATCCAAGGGGGCTAAGAGGGTGTAGTTATACTCCCCTTCAACTCACTCACTGGCTCATCAGTGCAACTCTTGGCCAGAGCCATCACTTCAGCATGGCTGCAGAACCCAGGGGGTGAACACTGCCACTGCTTTCTCCCTCTCCCCCACTGCCCTTGCCAACTACCAAATTTAGTGGCAGGGGACAATAGTGGTGGGGAGCTATCCTGACAAACCATTGAGCTCAGAAAGCTCACTGCACATGTGCTGCACAGCCTGAAGGAGTATGGCCATAGCCACCTGCCTCCACTGGTGGAAAATAGTGTTTTCTCAGTGGTGACACGGAGAGGGTGCATGCACATGCACCCCCTGAGAGCACTGGTGCACTCCCTGTTAGGCCACGCTCCCCGCTTAGGTGATGGGCAGGGGGTGCAGGGAGGAGCACTGGTGCTCCCACTGCGAGCGCCAGCCGGGGAGTGCGAGTGCCAGATGTAGGCTGCAGCCTTCTGGGAGTGCTGAGGCCACTTTCAGGACCAGCACGGCCACTCACTGTCTGCAAGTTTTACCACGGGGAGGATCCACCCCTCCCGGTTGGTAAGACTGGCCTCAGGGGAACCCCCCAGGTCACTGACTGGTGACTGGTAGCTGACTAAGGTGGCACCAGTCACTCATGTGTTTTCTTGTATGCAGTCCACTGGGTTTTCCAGCTTGTTGCTTTGAAACAGAAACAGAGGAAGTCTCTGCATTTTTAAACCAACAGAGTTTAGGACAAGTTGAACTTCACTTGCACAATGCAAAACAAGAGAACATAATGAAGAACATTGAAAGGGACACAATACAAAGGCAAAACAAGGAAAATATGCCTGCTATAATTAATTGGAAATCTACTTTATTACACCATGTCACACTTTGAACCATGGTTGCCTCTTCCTGGCACAGTTCTAGCACTAGCTGCTTATACCGACGGCCAGGCCCAAGGTCCTAGCTGAGGTGCTCAAAGCTGCTTTTCATATTTCATCTGATATTACTGAAAAGATGACAGCTGTGTTCCCAGCAAATCCATTCTTGACACCCCTGTCAGCCTACATGTCCCACAAAAATACCCACTATTCCTTTTACTGCCTCTTTATCAAAATTACTCCTTTCTCTGTATTTTGCTCTGCATCACTCATATTAGCAGCCATTCCTCATCACAATTTCAATCTCTTTCTCCTGGTTCAGGGTATTCCAAGGCCACTTCCTCTTTTTTTTGCTGCAGCCATGTATTATTTCAGTGTCTGCTTCTTGCCTGTTGTCTTGCTGGAGTCTTTCTTACATCTCTTTCCATGCAAAAGCATTTGCCAGCTCTTGATTTGTTGAAACAAGGGAAAATCATGATTAGTAAAATGACTGGAAGATGCATCACATAGGGATGCATCAAAAGTTCTCACCCATTTTTATTGGATTAATTTTGTTTCTGCTCCAAAGCCAGATAGTTCCTTCTTGAATATTCTGCATATTTTGAACATGACAGAATAGCCCACATCTGCCTTTTGTGAGATGATTACATTTTCTTCCTGAAGCACCAAGTTTTAGTTTATTGTAGAGTAGAGTAGATTGGATGGTTCTTGTTTCTGATCCAATATGACAATTCTTAAGTTCCTATGGAGCTGAAAAAAACGTCTGATGCATGACTGCTATAGAGAGTGCGTTTAGTTTAATGACAATAGCCACTTCTACTTTTTACTATTTAAACAGTACTTCTCTGGTCCAGTTTCCTGCTCATATAGCTAAATGCTCAGCACCCATTGATTTCAATAAGCTATGAATGCTGACTCTGGGGTAGGATCTGCCCCATAATGAAAACATTGGAACCAAACACATTAGCAGAGCTACTATGTGGTGCTCTTAAGTATCATTTCAGAGATGTGTCAAAGTCCTGATCAAAATGCCTATCAACTTCTACCAGGAATGTGCTCTTCATGCTTTCATTAGTAATGGTATCTATGGATATTAAGTTGAAAAAGAGAAACTGAGGAGTCATTTCTTGTCATAGACCACCAGGAGGGGCCATAGCTACAATCACGGATGTGTCCTTGACTTGTATCACATCAGTATCTCTCCTGCGTCAAAAACAAAAATGACTTAAAAGGGCTTTTTCATGTAATTACCCAAACCCCAAACCTAACAAATTCCCCCTCACACCCTCCACAAATCCCTTTTAATGGCTAGTATAAAACACACCATGTTATCCTTTAATTATTAACTGTACCTCAGAAAGTAGAATAGAGCCATAACCACAGAATAAGGACAGGCTGTGCTGTTTACTGCAAATGAAAGGGGGTGGGGAAGCTTTTTCATATGTTGGTATTAAAAAAGTAACTGTCTGCATGTGAATCCGCTGCGGCTGTCAGGAAGAGCTATTTTGTAAAGCAAATGGATGCCTGATGGTGCTTATACTAAATGTTTATATTTATAAAATCAAGTCCTTGGAGTTTACTTAAGCATTTAAAGACCAGTAAATTAAGATTTACATTCACACAGAAATTATTGGAAGCGGATTAATCCCTGGACTGCCAATCAGTAAAAAAAAAAACTTTAAAAGAATAAATTGCTACTTCAAACCTCTAGCCTTCCTCTAAACAAACAAATCCTTAACACCAAGATAAGGTGATCTTCACAAGAACCCTCCAAGGCAGGATTTATTCCCAACAGAAGACCAGCACGTTCAATTTAGCAGCACAGAAAAAGCATAAGTATGGAGTGGAGAAGCTAGGGGACAGACAATATACTTAATGGACATCATATAGGTATACCCAAACGGTGTGTTCCCTTTCCCCCTGTTCACACACTGCATCTAATTCTCTTGTCTGTAACTTCACTGTTACACCAGAGCAATTCCAACAGAATTACAGCAGCATATCACAGCAGGGATGCCATCCTACTGTTGTTTTGATACTGTCCCGACCCTTTACTCTCTGAAAATTAATACTGTTCCTGGGATTATTTGTGTTTGTTTTGTTTAAGCAAAGCATTGCAGAGTTACCATTCCAGCTTGTCATCCCTTTCTTCTCCTCTGCTCAATGATACCTTGCTTTTTTGGCCCCTTCCAAACCATCCTTCCCAGCAGCAGTCTGTTGCCTGTCTCAGCTCATTGAAATGTATCTGTGCCCTAGATCTCCAAGTTCATCTTATTGAAATCACTGGTAAATTTCAACCTGAAATGTGCAGTGGACAAAGGAACAGCATGGATTGCAGCATCAGAGACCTCTGCAGCTCCACCATCTTTATCTCTTCCTTTGCACAAAGCTAGCATCCCTTAGGGGATCAAATATGGACACTGTCTGAAATTCACAAAAAAAGAGTAGCAAGTATGAATGGGCCAAATCAGTCTCTCGGTCAGTTCAGTTTCGTTACTTCTTGCTGTTAACTTTAAAGAACTGCCTTGGTCCATTCATGCATAAAAGAAGAAGTAGAAGATAGCAAATGGTTTCTGTGAGCTGAAACACAGCCATTTCATAACACCATCCCTGAATTCCGTCACGAAGGGTCCCTCTACACTTGCAGGTAAATAAAAAATGGGATCAAATGTGCAAGCCACACAATTGCGCCTCCTACCGTGCCACATGTGCATGGTAGGAGAAGCAACTGTGGGATCGCGCATTAGATCCCACTGTGCTTTATTACTGGTGCAGGGAGGGGGAGCCCAGGGCCATGATCCTGGGCTCCCCCTGCACTGGCTCCTATAGCTGCAAGCCCCAAGGTGGGGGCAGCATTCCTTGCATGGCATCTGCTGTTAGCCCCACAGCCAACGTGGGCTGTGGAGCTTGCAGAGGGGGCTCTGGGGAGAATGATGCCCCAGCTGTGAGCCTTGTGAGATGTAGGGCTCGCAGCAGGGAAAACACGGCCATCGCTGCAAGCCCCGCAGCCAATGACGCTGCCGATGAGGCTGTCAAGGGGACACCATTCTCCCTGCTGCAAGCACCACAGTTGACAAAACTCACAGCAGGGGCAGTGCCAGGAATGGTGCCACAACTGTGAGCTTTGTCTGATGCATGGCTGGCAATGGGTGGT
>NW_017729022.1:56423146-56431286 GCF_001723915.1 Gavialis gangeticus
CACAGCTGACAAAACTCACAGCAGGGGCAGTGCCAGGAATGGTGCCACAACTGTGAGCTTTGTCTGATGCATGGCTGGCAATGGGTGGTGCACCCTTGTGGTTGAAAGCCCCTCAGTTGGTAGGCCTCCCAGCCACCTGGGAGCACCTGGCCACATGTTAAATTAATGGCAAGATTAGAACAAGCTACAAAAGTTATTGTACATTAAACATGGAATAACTTTTAGCTTTTTGCTCATTTAATCACACCATGTATTGGTTGAACATGTAACTGGGTCAAAATTTAAGTTGTGATTAACTGGTTAATAACACCTTAAGTGTAACATGCAGAGGAGGCCATAGTCCATTTAAACAGGAATGAGCATAAACTGGAAGACTTCAATAGGTTGGCTCTGGTAACACAGTTATACCATTTGATTCAGTGACAGTCAAGATCCTGAATGCCGAGAGTTTGTCAAAACACCCATTTTCCCTATGATTTTTTTATTGTCTTTGAGGGAAAAATTCAATATGAAATGAAGAGAAATTTTCATTTGATTTCAAACTGAAATTGTCATTTTGAGTCACTTTTGTCAAGCAGACTTTATTTGGGACTTTTGTTTTCCCCTTATTTTACCATAGAATGAGAGGGATTATAGGATACAAAGGTTTCTAAATGATGGTAGGATGTTAAAATGTGCTAAGAATAACTATATATCATTCTCTGGAAAACAAAAGGATTTGAGAGAAAGAAAATGATTCACCTGGGATTATTGCTTGGCCTCCAAGCTCAGGTCCTCCCTCCTCTGGATAGAAGGGCCTAAAAGCTTTAGAAGTCAAGACAAGGTTCTTTGGGTAAGCCTCTTAGAAGTCAAGGGAGAGGAACACACCTCTTTAGTTTTCAAGCAATCCATATTAGTCAGTTGAAGAATCATCAGTGATAGGATCCAAAAAAAGACTTATTCAATTGTCTGCATCAAGACAACCAATTGTGGTGTATGGCCTTTAATAAAGGTGACAGTGTTAGCAAAAGGAAGATTAGAAGCCCAGTGATCTTCTTTTAACATTGAAAAACACTATATTCAGTGAGTAAGCATAGCTACTGTAGCTGCTGCTGGTGGTGGCCATGTCCTTTTATACTTAAAGTATTTCCACTTGTAAATTATGGTATTTAATTCCTCACACTTGTGAATTCTAGGAGAAAAGGAATATTTTATTGTCCAATACATTGAATATATTATACAAGGAGTTTAGTAATGCCACTGTAAGGTAAAAACCAATAGAAGCAAGTAAACTATGACATATGGGACAGGACCGTGTGGATAGCAACTTTATTCCCTTGTCATCCTTCCCCTTTTTGAGGGGTATTTTACAGTTTCAACTGTCCTTTATAAGGACACTATGCTGAAAAAGAACCTAACCCACCCCAAAGCTGAAGATAAAAATAAAAAAATAAAAATAAAGCTCTGAAAACTTGAGGAATGTATGGAGAAATGTCCCCTTCCTCAGAGACCTGAGGAAAGATACAGGGGTACTAAAAAAGTGCGTTTCCCAACTGTACAGTTCATTCAGTAAAAGATATCAGCCACAAAAATCCCTGCCTCTCACATTTTTCCTGGACCACCATGGCTACAACATCACCACAATAGTACCAAAGAAGTGTAAATACTTTCCCCAAATTAGAAAAAGAGAGCCTTGGAAGTGTTGTTTTTTTTGGGGGGGGCGGGGGTTGGTTTTTTGATTTTGTATCAGTGAAACAGATTCTTTCAATAATAGATCAAGTATAAACACCCCACACATTTGGCTTTGGTGATGTTCAAAATATAATATACATAAATTTAACTTTATAATCTCATGATTACAATGGTGTGAAGAAATAATAAGTGATATGTGGTGCTATGCTGTTTTATATGCTACCAGAATATCTGTGCCTTCTGAACACTTGCATAGTCTGGGGTATGAGTGGGAGAGGGGATGATAGATAGTTTCTCTGCTGCCCTATCTCCTCCTCTATCCTGACAGGGTAGTCAAAATGCCTTTAATGCTCCCTGGACAGGTTATTGCTGCTCCAGCTCACTTTTCTGCCCTGATTGGATTTCTGACCCTTTGGTCCAGGTTCATTTTAGAGTAAGTAGGTACAATTCCCAGTAGGACATGGTTAGTACTGCTGTGCTAATGATACCCTTTACATTTAAATTTTGAATTGGAAAATAATACAAAGTTTGACACACAAAACTGACAGCCTACAGGGAGAGGTGTTTCATGCTTCAAAACATTTTACAGAGTTAACATAACACTGAAGCAGTTAGGGAAGGAAATAGAAGAGAGGCTGAAAAGACAGGAGAAAGGACATAAATAGAGAAATGCTTAGGGAAAGAATAAATTAATGTGTTTACAATTTACATAATTTTGCTGTTAAAGTAATTAGCAAACAAAACAAACAAAACCCCCCCAACAAAAACCCACCAGCAATGCACCCACTTATGGTACTTCTATATGGCAGGCACTGTCGTGACTAAATGAACTAGCTCAGATACTGCCTGCAGTATAGCCAGAGCGGCGAAGAGCTCAGTAGGGGTTAGCTGCCTGAGTATTTACTCAGTTTCTCAGGCAGGTTTTGCAGCCCCAGCTGAACAATCTGCTTCTATGGCTACACTGTTTGCTGTTCCCCAGCTAGTTCATTTAGAACTAATTTGAGAATCTCTACCCTATAGTTAGAGGAGTTACTGAAGGCACGGATACTAAAGGCCACTGTCCAGCTTTGTACTGAGATGCAAAATTCCAGGCCTGTTGAACCTCTTCAAGATGGAGGGAAAAATCAATATGTCCCCATCTCCCTTAGGTGATTGAGCAGCTAGCAGCAACAGTGTTTTAGCATCTCAGTTGCACTCTTCAAAGTTCATGTAGCCCATGATACAGGATTCTGGAGTAAGCCTACAGAAGTTAGTGACTTTTCCTAATGTGATAAAAAACAAATAAGCAACGAGATGCTGATTTTGGACTGGAGAACCTGGGGGAAAAGGTGGCAGCACTCAGCCATATCTTCTCCTTCCTAATAAACCCATCTCAGGAGTTGTGATCAGCACATGCCCCTGGTTATCATTGCTGCTAAGAAATAGGGTACTAGCTGGCTAACTACTCTTTTCCCTGCTTTATAGCTACACAAATTATCATGGGAATCATTTGCTACCTGTATGCAGTTTATTCTGAACTAACACATTCAGGGTATCAGGCAGGAAAGAAAGCAGTTGACTGATGAAGAACAGTTGGCTTAAATTAAACCTAGGAAGAACAAATGTGCTGTTATGTAGAAGGAGAAAATACTACGTAGAACTTGCCAAATTTTATGCAGTCTTCTGTTAACACTGTGGGAAGATTCTCGGCTAGCAACCTATGCCATAATGGTGAGGAAAACCTTTTCTTTTCTTTGTTTGCCCAGCAAACTGCTCATACCTTCCTTTCATATGAGGATATTCCTTTGTCTTCTACAGGACGAGCACAGAAGTGCACTGAGTCTGGAACTGAATATGACCAGTTCAGAAAAGCCAAAATTGGTTCATTGTGCAGCAAACATCTGCCTCAGAAGCAGCAAAGGCTTATGGGGACATATATCACCTTCTCTTTGTAATCTTCCCCAGCTTTCTATTCCTTTGAGACCATAATTCAGAGTTCAAGTCCTACTCAATAAAGGTCCAAGAACAGGGCCCTGCTCTTTCAGACACGGCTACATCCTTTCATGATTCTGCTGCTTCCTAATTGGGACCGTGCAGCCAGAGATTCAGTTTAAACATAACAGAAGTCATGGGCAGAGGACTCTCAGGCTCGACACTGGCTATGGAACTTGTTACTGGAAGACATCAGGGTAAGCCTGAGCTTGATAGCAATCAGATGGGCATTTAAGATGCACCTTTTGAAAGATCTTTTCCGCAAACACCGTCTGTAAACAAACCAAGCCTTGAACACACAAATGCTCATGCCGATGAAGTGAGAAAGGATATTTGTTAAAATAGTTTATTTTCTAGGTTTAAAGCAGAGATGGTTGGCAGTTCTGCTACTCAAGGATATTGAAAATTACCCATGGCCTACTGCCTCTTTTGAAGTAGGATTTGTTTCTGATCATTAACATACCTTGGGTGTGGCCCAACGAGAATACACATGCAGTTTGAGGCACCTCAAAGTAGTTTGAGGTGCTGCAAACTGCATACAGTGCATGTGCACCTATTCACTGTACTGCTAATTTGCAGCACAGCAGGGTTGGTTTTTTTTGACATTGGGAGATCCTGGTACATGAAGAAAGTTTGTACTACCAGAAAGAAAGTGTGGCCAGCCAGAGCCATGCTCTGGCTGCCAGTCAGGCTCCAAGTGCCCAGCTCAGCACTGCTGCTGCCCTGGGATGCCCCCTGGACTCCCGGTAAGGCTGCTGGGCCCAGCACCTATGCTGGCCCTAGCTTCACCTACCCCGACCCAGGTCACTTTGCTGTGTGCCAGAGCAAACTTGTAGGGGTATGCCTGGGGACAAACAGCAGTAGTACAATATGTGCCGCTGATATTTGTCCTGTGGGAAATGCATGCCCCTGCACATGCATGCTCGTTAGGATGTGCCCCTTGAGTCTATTTTTGTTTCCGTGAAGTTTAGTATTTTACTTCACATTAAGCACACCTTGACATTTCTTTCTTTCCATCTCAAAGCCTCTTTGTAACATATGGTCTAATAGGTGCACACTCAGGTGCGTAAATATCTTTATATGCGCTAGAATATGACGACCTAAGCCTATAACAGATGCACAAATGAATTTTGGGATGAATTCACAGTGGACACAGAAGGATGATGATACTGCTTATGACCAGATTTATTCAGCTACTTATGTGCTGTACACCTGTGTTATGTTGGCAACACACTTGATTACAGCATGCAAGACTTCCTGGTTCTGAACAAACCTTAGATCTTTGTTCCCTTATATAAGCACTTTCTGTTCTCTTCTCCTATTCCTGGTTTTCTGAGTGCTCTTCAAAGCAGTTCATTAGCATATTTAGGACCTACCCCCAGTAGATTTCATAAATGTGTTAAATACAGATGCAAACAAATAAACCTACATGAATACAAGTATATCTTGTGGGTTCTCAACACATTTTAAACACTTAACAAAAAGGGAATTAAAAGTCAGAACTGGTTTATTTCTGTGAAAGTAAGTCCTGCTTGTTAATTTATTTTCTTATAGAAAAACTAGTTTCAATCTTCTTCCAGCCTTCCCCATGCAAATGAAACAGTAAGTCAGGGCAGCATCACAAAACTTCTCTCCCCCCTCCACCAGCTTCCTGTCAGACAGAGATATTCTGATGGTCAGATCTGGCAGCACAAAGGGGAGGAAGCTGCTAACCTGACAGCCAGACACTTTGAGGTTGTTTTCAGGTGGAGTATGCCTGGCATAAATGTTTCTTCCACCTACTTGCACTCCTGGTCAGGCATTAAGGGTGTTTCCTGGGCAGGCTGTGAGCATGGCTGAGGGAAAGCAGCAGCACAGGGGGAGAAATGAGACACTCCAATAGTCAGAGACTGGCAGAGATCCTTAGGAGATCTGTGTAGCTGATAACATTTACAGCAGCCCTTAAGCCTAAGGATCAGGGCAATTTAAATGTACATTATAACAGTTTGTCCAGGCTTACATTCTGGCTCCAAAATACCCTTGATTATTTAATATACAATGAAGAAAGATAATTTCCAACTGAAGAGTATGAATATCAAATTATATGAATTAGGGCTGTGCGAAGCTTCGGTCCCCGATTCAATTCGGTGGAGATTCAGCCCGATTTGGTGGCCAAATCTCCAAATCCGAATTGAATCAGAGGACCCTTTAATCTCTCCGAATCAAACTGGAATCCTCTGAATCTATTCAGAGAGATTCAGACATAGACACAGCTTTAAATGTTTTTTCTACATACCTCTAGGTAGCAGGAGGCTCATGAATGCTGTGATGCTGGGGTGCATGGAGTGTCCCACAGAAGCGTGGGAGACTCTCCAGTGCGCTCAGCAGCAGACCCAGAAGTGGACCAGGAGCACTTTCAGTCCATTTCTGGGTCCACTAGGAAGCACTGAGAGGCTTGGTGACTGGTGCTTCCTGTGTCTGGGGGGGTTACCCGGGGTCCCCCTGCAGCGGGTCACTGAGCCAGGGGGTTATGGGGGACCCTCCCTGTGCACTCCCCGGTAGACCCAGAAGTACTTCTGGTCCACTTCTGGGTTTGCTGCTGAGCACGTGGAGGGCCCCCCAGCACTGCCGTGGGACGCTCCATTTGTCCCAGCATTGCAGTGATTACAAGCTGCACCTGCTACCTCAAGGGATGTAGAAAAAACCTTTAAAGCTGTGTCTATGTCCGAATCACTGATTTTCTGAATCAGCATTGAATCTTCATATCTGGATTCAGCTGAATCAAATCAGGGATAGTGATCCGAATCAACTAATTGAATCACTTTCCCTGATTCGGGCCAAATCTGAATCCAAATCGAATAGGGCCCGCTTCGCACACCTTTAATATGAAAGTTAAATTTCAAGAATTTATAATCCTTGGGATGTTTCACACTCAAAAGCCAATAAGGTGGGTGGGACTGGTAAATGTTTAGCAGATCAACAGAAACAAATCACTAGGACAAATACACTGATACTTGTAATCTGCCTTTCTACTGGCATAAGTATGTAACAAGCACATGATATGAAGCCCCATACCAGTGCCAGTTACTACTCTCTGGTAAAGTACTCTCTTAGCAAGTTAGGAGTAAATATATACTGGTGTATATGGTCATGTGTTTGCAGATCTAGCCAGTTGAATCTGGGCACAGTGCACTGATTTCTATGTTTCTATGAAACTATGATTCCACAAGGAACTGAACCTCATAGTACAGTGTTGTAATACCACCTACTGCAGGCAGCTACTATAATAGCACCTACAGGGACAGATAGGTCTGGGGGGTCACCTCAGGGTAAGGAGAAGCAAGGAAGTCAGAAGTCAGGAGATCTGTCCAGAGTACTGACTCAGAGATTCATAGCGTCAGGTTATGAGGAGAGGCTGAGGGACATGGGACTCTTCAGCCTGGAGAAGAGAAGGCTCAGGTGGGACTTGGTGGCAACCTGTAAGTATAGGTTAGCAGAGGAGCCCAATTTTCTTGCTGGAAATTGAGGTAGCACTAGAGGTACTGCTCTGGAAGCTAGATTGTTTCTTCTGCTTGACCATTTGCTTGTGGGTGGTACAAAGATGAAAGCTGGACATGGACCCCCAGCAAATGCAGGGCCATATGCCAGAATTGGGAAATGAACTGGGGCCCACAGTCAGAGGTTATGTCTGAGAGATCATGAAGGTGAACCACATGGTCCAACCATAATTAGGTTGTACCTTTAGCTGAGGACATACCTGTGCATGGAAGGAAGTAGGCCATTTTGGTTAACTGGTCCATTACTATCAGGATTGTAGAATACCCATTGGATATATCTGATGAAGTCTAGGGAAATGGCAGACCAGGGTTGGGTGGGGGGAAGGTGGAAACAGGGTTTCTGTGTGGGTCTTTTAGTGTGGGCGCAGATATCGAAGGGGTGAATGAAGTCTTGGACCGTCTCATGCAGGCAAGGCCACAAGAATTATCAGGCCGCTGATAGATCTTTTCAGTTTCTGGCCTGCTAACAGTGAATTGTGGCTTACACTGAGTACTTGCAGCCTGGCTAGACTCAGAAATGCATAGATCCTATCCCAAATAAATATGGTTTTCTCCTGTATGGAAACCTCTCTGTGTAGCTGGTAGACCTGGCAGAGACCTGATTCTCTGTCAATAACTGCCAGACCTGATCTTCTAGCAGTTGCAGAGCAAAGACCATCTGTGTCAGCTGGTCTGGTCCAAGTGGCTCTGGGTGCCCCGATACAGAGTTCACCTCCATGCCAAGCTCCCTTTGCTATATATGGTGGTGCAGGCAACTTGTCAGGCTGGGCCAGCACTTTGAAAAAAAATGACCCAACTCACCGGGTGCTGCTGGGCAGGGGGCGATCCCTGCTGCCCCCACTGCCCCATGCCATGTGGGGAGCTCTGCCATGAGATCCCAGCCTCCCACCTACTCCCCCCAGCCCTCCCATGGCTGCCCCACCCACCCCAGCTCCAGCCCTTTAAGAAACCAACAAACAAAA
>NW_017729022.1:56436482-56441525 GCF_001723915.1 Gavialis gangeticus
GGGGGGGGTTTCTTAAAGGGCCAGAGTTGGGGCAGGCAGGGCAGGCATGGGAGGGTTGGGAGAGCAGGGGGAGAAATTGGGGGGGGCTTGTGGGGCAGTGGGGGGCAGCAGGGACCACCCCCTGCCTGGCAGCACCCTGTGAGTCTGGGTTTTTTTTAAAGCACCGGGATCTGGTGCTGGGCGGGCAGCCATGGGGGGGTGGCGGGGCTGGGAGAGCAGGCAGGGGATGGGGCCCTTCCCTCTCCTCCAGCCCTCCCCTCACCTGCCCCCTATTACCAGCTCGAGTCTGACTCCAGCTCCCTGCTGCAGTGACTGGGGACTGCCAGAATCCTTGAAGCATTCCGAATCTTTTCTGAATCGATTCGGAGAGCTTCGAATTGATTTGGACCTTTTTATTGGTCCCCTGATTTGATTCAGATTTGGAGATTCAGCCACCGAATCAGGCTGAATCTCCTCCAAATCAAATCAGCACCCGAAGCTTCGCACAGCCCTAATCTAGAGGGTCAAATACAGCTGGGTCAGGTATCCAGAGGGTCTGTCAGAAAGTCAGTAGCAGCCCAACAGGGCTGAAGCTTGTTGCCCAGATACTTCCCCTTTCAGGTCTAAGGTTTATCTGGTAAGGAGAAGGAGCTCAGCTGACCTTGCCTGGCCATTCCAGTGGCAGGTAGTGGGTGTGTGCCTCAGCCCAGATGGAGGGTACAGGCCACCCGTGTCTGCTCCAGTGTTCCAGGGTGAGATGCTGTGCTGGGCAGGCCAAAGCTCCCAGGTCTAAGGCCACAGCCTGACAGTTACCTCTAGGGAGCTAATTTTCTGTCCACTTTGGACACAAGTGCAGAGGGATAACAGGGAAGCAGCAGTGCAGTGGACAGGGACAGCTCCCAAGCTGCTGGAGGCTGCTACATTTTCACCCTGTACCTAAAGCTTGAGCTCCTGCTCCAGTTGCCCCCCTTAATTGTGTTACTGCACAAGGGTAGCTTAAATCAGGGTATAGCATCAACATCAGTTACACTGGTCTTAATGTTTCATGGGTCTTTGTAATACCAGGTAAGACATTTTTCTGTCTTGAGGTTTCAATAGCAGGAATGGTTTAAATGATGAAGTCAATATGCAATTTAGAGAAAGAAAAAAAACATTGTACCAATGAATAAAGGACTGAGAAGAAAAAATAAACAAAGAAGGGGTCATGCACAAGTCTGAAAGTTTGAGAGCTGAGGGTCACAATATTATGGAGGCCAAACACTAGGAGTTAGGCAGGGATGCAGGCAACTGGGGACTAGGAGCTAGGCCAGAGGCAGGCAAAGTCTGGCCTATGGGTTGGATTGGGCCTGCAGTGGACTCCATTTCCCAGCAACCCCTACCCACATCTCTGCAGTTAGTTTTCATAAAAACCCCAGGAGTGGCGGAGCCATGACAACATGGGCCAGGGTTTCCATGCAGACTGGCTCCAGCAGCACTGGCAGGGCACATGGCTAGGTGGGGAGTTGCTCCTGGGCTGGGATCTTGCGGCAGTGACAGCATGGTCCAGAGCTGGGGCAGAGCTGTGTTCTGCTGCCTGCATGCCCTGGGCGGGGACATGCAGGCAGCAGATTACAGATCATGGCTCTGCCCCAGCTCTGGATCACACTGTCACCGCTGCAAGATCCCAACCCCAGCTATGTAGCAGCTCCCTGCCTAGCTGCACACCTGCCAGCAATGCTGGGGCTGGTCTTCATGGAAACCCTGGCCCTGCACTGTCATGGCCCTGCTGCTCCTGAGGTCTCCATGAAAACTGGCTGCAGTGATGTGGGCAAGAGCTGCTGGGAATTGAGTCCAGCCACTGGCTGGATCTGCCATTTTGCCCACCTCTGACCTAGGCCAATTGGTTACATTTTGGCAAAGGTGCAGGTAGGAGCTAGGCAAAGATTAGGAGCTACAGGAACCAGATTAGACAGCAGAGAACCAAGGATTAGGAAGAAGAGTAGGGAATTCATAGCCAGGAATTAGGAACCTAATTAGAAGTCAAGGATTAGGAGCAAAAAATCAAGAACAGACACTAAGCAGTAGGAGAACTGTGGCTAGGCACCAGCTACACCCAAGATCTTTAATAGGAGCCAGTTGAGGGCACTCAGGCAGCTGGCAGCCAGTCCCAGCCAGGCTGTGAAGGCTTTGTTAATCTCCTCAGACTCCTGACAGATGGAACCAAAACATAGTATATTTAACATATACTTCTTAGACTTGTCCCTTTACCTGGATGATTCTCTCTTCAGTGCAGAAGAATTTTGCATACAGAGCTGCTAAAACTCAATTCATGTCGCAATATGACTGAAGCTGCTCCCAGGCACTTCTCACGTACCCATGCCTGCTTGTATGTGATGGATCTCAAAACAAATTGATTTTGTGATGTCTGTAAGTGTGTTCCTGGGGTAGATTCACCATGTCATTTCCAGTTTTGGCATGAGAGTAAGGGAGAGGGATGTGCTTAAAAACACCCTCCCCTGGACTATTGGGGATAGGATATATACATATCCTGAAGGATCATATTTCTGTTTTAAACATTTCATCAGTAAGTACTGAGTCCTTCTACTGGAAGACTTTCACCCATGTATTGAGGGACTACCACCAACAACACCTAGAGTCCTCTCAGCACACAAGACTGATCTCAGGACGGGGAGTCAGATGCTGCTGCTGCTGCTGGTAAATTTTCCCTATTGGTGTGTCAGAGCTGTTAAGCAATAATAGTCCTGGTGACTCTTCTCTGCTATGTCTAAGAATGGAAAGGACAAAAGCAACTGAAAGACCTTTTAGACTGCTTCTGGCAGCTTAAATCTACTTTTATGATGTCAGTTCCTGGTAGGACCTTTCCTCTTCAGAAACAGGATTTAAGCAGGAAGAAGTAAATACTGTGCCCTGGGAGACACAATTCTGTATTCACCCTAGAGCTAACATCTGAAGGCTGAACCATGCCTTATTTTGTACCTCATGCAGTTCTTTACTGCAACAATGTATTGTATTAATGTTAGAAAAATAGAAAGTTGGCTAGTAAGAAAACCCCTTGTAAACTGAGTTTTGGAGCTGGAAAGTGATGGATCAAATTAGACTTCCACAAAGGGAAATTTTTGATGTTTTAAAATTGTATTAATTGAATGGCCTCACCTTCTTCCCTGGATAAGGTCTACAGTATGAACCCAACAACTCTTTTTAGTGTCTCCAACAGCCATATGGATAGCTTGGGACAGAAAGGGTTCTGAGGAAGATCTGGACCTAATGCCAAGATTTCTCTGCTATATGATATCCCCAATGGCTTTGCCATTAATATTCCATCATTTTAGAAAATGAAGGCTTGTGGCTATATTGTCAAACATTATCATCAGGTACTTGCCTGTTACAGACTGCCATAGGAAGGATAGCTCCAGTCTTACTGTCTTCTAGTTGATGAGTGCATTGCTGTTTATTCTGGGAAGATCATCTCTCTCACTGATCTTTTTCTGTACATGCCTTGTCTAGGCAAGCTGACAAAAATGACATGGAGACACAATTTTGAGTGCTATGTATACATGAGTCCAAGCCTACTTCAAATTTAAGGTGAGCCCCCAATAATCACAGAATCATTGAATCATAGAAAATTAGCCTTGGAAGGGACCTTGGGTTCATCTAGTCCAGCCCCATACTCAAAGTAGGACCATCCCCAGTTAGATCATTCCAGCCAGGGCTTTGTCAAGCTAGGCCTCAAAAACCTCCAAGGATGGAGATTCCACCACCTCTCTAGGTAATCCATTCCAGTGCTTCATCACCCTCCTAGTGAGCAAGTTTTTCCTAATATCCAATTTAAATTTCCCTTACTGCAGCTTGAGACCATTGCTCCTTGGTCTGTCATCTGCCACCACTGAGAACAGTCCAGCTCCATCCTCTTTGAAACCCCCCTTCAGGTAGTTGAAGGCTGCTAGCATATCTCCCCTCAGTCTTCTCTTTTGCAGACTAAATAAGTCCAGTTCCCTCAGCCTCTCCTTATAAGTTATATGCCTCAACCTCCTAACTATCTTCATTATCCTCTGCTGGACTCTCTCCAATATGTTCACATCCTTTCTGTAGCAGAGGCCCCAAGACTGGACAGAGTACTCCAGGTGTGGCCTCACCAGTGCCGAATAGAGGGGAATAATTACTTTCCTCAATCTGCTGCCAGCTCTCCTAGTAATGCATCCTGGTATGCTGTTAGCTTTCTTGACAACAAGGGCACACTGTTTGACTCATATGCAGCTTACTGTCCACTGTAACCCCCAGGGGTCCTTTTCTGCAGAGCTGCTGCTTAGTCAGTTGGCCCCAAGCCTGTAGTGGTGCATGAGACTGTTCCATCCTAAGTGCAGGACTTTGCATTTGTCTTTGTTGAACCTCATGAGATTTCTTTGGGCCCAGTCCTCCAACTTTTCGAGGTCACTCTGAATCCTAGCCCCACCCTCCAGAATATCTACTACTCTCCCCAGCTTGGTGTCATCTGCAAACTTGCTAAGGGTGCACTCCATCTCATCTTCCAGATCATTAATGAAGATATTGAACAAAACTAGCCCTGGGGCACTCCACTTGATACCGGTTGCGATCTAGATATCGACCCATTGATCACTACCCATTGAGCCTGATGATCCAGCCAGCTTTCTATCCACCTTACAGACCATTCATCCACCTTATACTTCCTTAGCTTGCTTGCACGAATGCTGTGGGAGAACATATTAAAAGCCTTGCTAAATTCAAAGTATATCACAACCATTGCTTTTCCTGCATCCACAGTCATCTCATCACAGAAGGCAATCAGGTCAGTCAGGCATGACCCTTTACATCCCTTGCTAGCTACAACTCCAGTTGCACTGTGACCTTCCTGATTTCATCCCTGCGTGCCTGAGCAATATTTTTGTACTCCTCCCTACTCATCTATCCAAGTTTCCACTTCTTGTAAGCGTCCTTTTTGTGTTGAAGTTCAACAAAGAGTTCTCTGCTAAGCCTTGCTGGTCACCTGCCATATTTGCTATTCTTCCTGCACATTGGGGTGGTTTGTTCCTGTGTCCTCAGTAAGGT
>NW_017729022.1:56446525-56451715 GCF_001723915.1 Gavialis gangeticus
TGAGATTTCTTTGGGCCCAGTCCTCCAACTTTTCGAGGTCACTCTGAATCCTAGCCCCACCCTCCAGAATATCTACTACTCTCCCCAGCTTGGTGTCATCTGCAAACTTGCTAAGGGTGCACTCCATCTCATCTTCCAGATCATTAATGAAGATATTGAACAAAACTAGCCCTGGGGCACTCCACTTGATACCGGTTGCGATCTAGATATCGACCCATTGATCACTACCCATTGAGCCTGATGATCCAGCCAGCTTTCTATCCACCTTACAGACCATTCATCCACCTTATACTTCCTTAGCTTGCTTGCACGAATGCTGTGGGAGAACATATTAAAAGCCTTGCTAAATTCAAAGTATATCACAACCATTGCTTTTCCTGCATCCACAGTCATCTCATCACAGAAGGCAATCAGGTCAGTCAGGCATGACCCTTTACATCCCTTGCTAGCTACAACTCCAGTTGCACTGTGACCTTCCTGATTTCATCCCTGCGTGCCTGAGCAATATTTTTGTACTCCTCCCTACTCATCTATCCAAGTTTCCACTTCTTGTAAGCGTCCTTTTTGTGTTGAAGTTCAACAAAGAGTTCTCTGCTAAGCCTTGCTGGTCACCTGCCATATTTGCTATTCTTCCTGCACATTGGGGTGGTTTGTTCCTGTGTCCTCAGTAAGGTGCCTTTAAAATACAACCAGCTTTCCTGGACTCCTTTCCCCTTCAGACTCCACTCCCCGCCCTACCAGGCCTCCTGCCCATCAATGCCCTGAGGGAGTCAAAATCTGCTTTTCTGAAGTCCAGGGTTCATACTCTGCTGCTCTCCTTTCTTCCCTTTGTCAGGATCCTGAATTCAATCATCCTGTGGTCACTGCTGCCCAACTTGCCATCTACTTCTACCTCCCATACCAATTCTTCTCTATGAGCAGCAGATCTAGAAAAGCACAGGCCCTAAATGGCCTTTCCAACACTTGCACCAGGAAGTTGTCTCCAGTATTCTCCAAAAACTTCCTGGATTGCCTGCGCAACGCTGTATTGCCCTCCCAGCAGATGCCAGGGTGGCTGAAGTCCTCCATGAGTGATCTGGAAACTTCCAGTAGTTGTCTGAAGAAAGCCTCATCCACCTCATCTTCCTGGTCTGGTGGTCTATAGCAGACCTGCACCACAATATCACCCTTGTTACTGTCCCCTCTAACCTTAATCCAGAGACTTTCAGCAGGCCTATCTCCAATTTCAGTCTTGAGCTCTGAGCAATCATACAGCTGTTTTCCATATAGCACCGCTCTTCCTCCTTCAGGAATAAATGTGTTATAATTTTCCACATATAAAATCTAATCAGTGGAAGGCTGTTTTAGCTTTGTGCTCCCACTGCTGTGGCAGGGAAAGCAGCAGTGGACTGCAAAGGGCTGGACCCCTGCCCTTTGCCTCCCTGCTCCTTACCCCCATCCTTTCTGTGCCTGTCCCCACTGCTGCCTGTCTCCCCTGCCACCCGCCTACCCACCCCCTGTGCCTGCATCTGCCCTCCACTCCTTGCTGCCCTTGCAACCTGTGTCTGCTCCCTGGTCCTTGCCTCCCTAAGCTGTGCCTGGCCCTGCTGCTCACTGTCTGTTGCAGCTCTGCTCTGGTTCTAGCAGTAAAGGCCCTGACCCAGGCCCAGCCCCAGCCCCAGCCGGCAAGGGAAAAGTGACAGGAGCTCCCAAATGTGGGGAGGAACCCAAGTCAGAGCAGAAGGTCAGCAGGTGAGGGTAGGGGAGCTGTGCAGTGCACACTCAGGGAAGCCAGGCTGTGCCGTTTCCCCTGCACTCCCCCCAAGCTTCACACCTGCGTCTCCCCATTCCCCCACCCCCATCCTGTGGGCTCCCCCAGCTGTGAGCCCCTGCCCTCACCCAGCAATCCAGGGCAGGTGGCGCTTCAGCTCCCATTTCACCCTGAATGCCAGGGCTGAAGCCAGAGCTGATCTGCTGCCTGCCCCAGGCCAGTATTTGAATCTAAGATCAGGGTTTCCACCCCCCACCCCCATACTGATAGGAGCAAAAAACCTCATGTTAGTTTCAAGTAAATATGGTATATCAAAGGAAGGAAATCTGTATATTAGAAATGTCTTAGGCATGTTTTTCTATTCATACTCGTCTCTCCAAAAATTCCTGTACGTGGTTCGTAGAGGGAGTAGTAAGAATGTTGCTGGGCAAGGAAAAGAGCCCTGTTCTGCTAAAGTAAATGAGAGCAAAACAATGGGGTTAGGTGTGGGGGAATGAAATTTTAAAAAACAGACAATACATATTATCAGTCAGTATTTTTTAAAGTTCAGTATTTGATCTGAATTAAACACTGAACCAAATCCTGAGGTCTCTTCCAGCTCTATTTTTCTATGATTCTTTTAACTCTACTGATACTGTAATCTACATATACAATTTTAATTTGTAAATGCTACTAGTTATTCTGTAATTTTGAGAAAACGTCATGTTTGAAAATACCAGAATTTCTACTATTTTTCCCTTCATTTCTCATAGTTGTTTCTCAGACAAGAAGACTAGAAGATGCAAAACCTTTGTGTATCTATATTAGATGGGGAGAAGAGAAAGAAGATCCCTGCCAGGCTTTGAAAGTCTGTACCAAGTTTTAGGCCTCTCTGTTTCAGCAAGTGCAAAGAGCATGTGGGATGAGGCTGTCAAACAAAATTACAACAAAACAAACTATAAGTCATTAGAGAACAAAATCTTCAATTAGGTGCAATGGTATTTTGACAAAGGTGCAAAAGTAGATTTAAAATCATGATAAGCAAGCACTCAGAAAATATCAGTATTAATGTATGACCCTTTGTGCTGACAAAATGCAATAGTTCTTTTTATAATTCAGGTATATCCAGTTAAATGTAGTTTAAAACATAATTCCATTCATTTCATAATCAAACACGTAATGGGTCCTCCTCCGTGGCTGTTTCATGTTTTTTCATTATGGCCCAAACCTAGACTTTTAAAAACTTTTATAAATTGTGTAGGCTTGCTGTTAAACTATACAACTCTTCCTCATTTAAGCATTATAAACATGAACCAGTTAGACTCTGAAGTCTTTCTGACAACTTTCAACCAATCTTGTACAGAAACTGCATAGCTCTAATAGTTGCATTTCTCTAAACATTATAAAAGGGTTTTCAAATACATTTTAACCTCAGTACAATCATTCTTGGAAAGACAAATGTTTTCCTTTTAGTCCTTTACAACTGAGAAATAAAAATTTATTTGAAACTATTTTATGCCAGTTTAAATACTGATGTTGCTTTTTTCAAAAACATGAAAATACATGTTGTGTCTGTTTCAGATATAGGCTTGCCTTTCTGTTGCTGTAATTCACTGCAACATATAAACCTTTATTCCTTTTCCTATACAGAAAATCGTGTAACTCAGAATGTTTTCCTGTTGTGACTGGGAAGATGAGGAATTATAAAAGACTAACACTACAATTTAACGCTTCAGAGAAACAGTGTATATCATTACTCCTCTGTAGCCAAGCACACTAATTAATATTTATTGCACCTGTCAAACCAGTAGCCATGGTCAATCCATTGCCGCAGTAGTTCAATGGGAGGCTGGGCACCATATTTCTCCTTGGCAGGCATGTTTAGGTCATCAACAAAGACAAAAGCCCTTTTTCCCAGTGGAGCACTGTAAACCCTCTTCTTTCTCTTGCAAAATTAAACCATTAATTTTATTCATGTTCATTTTCATCCTAGTTTGAAACAGCAGCTAAGGAAAAAAAAAGAAAAGAAAAAGAGAGAGAGAAGGAGAAAGAGGGAGAGAGAGAAAGAAAGAAAGGAAGAAACCTCGCACACTTTAAGGGGAGCCTGTCTGACATTACAATTCGAACCGGTTCTTTTGGAATCCATGACCTTTTATTTTTATCAGATGTGCCTTAAAGGTCACAGAAACATGGAGAGGACATAGTTATAAATCCACATGGAGTTTAATCAAAGCTGGCAAGCCATTCTAAAGTAAACAAGCTAATAAAACTATTCTCTTAAAAAACCTTTGTTAAAGAGTGTCAACAAAACTCTGCCACACACAAATGACTAGCAATGGAATTAATTAAGCAAGAGGGATAATAATAAGTAAACTTCAGTATCGCACCCACAATAGGCATTTTGGCACCCTGAGCGAAGAGCTTTATTCCAAAGCTGCGACTCATTCCAAAGTGAAGCACACAGTGTGCAGTGTACTGCTGAGGAGCTGCATTCACTCGATATAATTACAAGACAATGAGAACTTGAAATAAAGGAAACTGCAGAGCAGATTGCTTCTCTTCTGCCAGTTTGTGTCCTGATTACACTGAGAACACCTGTGACACTGTGAAACAACAACATAAATGAAAGAGAGACGGAGTATCACATCCTCCATTTAAGTATATAGTTTGAGAACAAACTAAAGGCGCCCTAGGCGCTGCTACCAGTTTTATATATTAAATACAGCCATCAGCAAAAGGACACTATCCTGAAAAGCAGGGGCCACTGGGACCCAAGGAAACAAGGGAGGCCCTTGATTAAGGGAGTGCCTTTTATTCCACTGAAATAATCCCACTGTTTAGTACTTGGAGTGGGTTAAAGCCATGCTAAGCTAGAGGCTGGTGTTCTGGGAATAAATAGGAAAGGAAATGAAAACTGCAGAGAACTATAAAAAAAAATGGATGTTGCCAACATCTGAGTACCTCATTAGAAAAAGTTAATCTTTTCTCCTTTTAGGTTTGAAGTAAAGAATTTCTTTCAAGTGTAAAACAGATTTTAATTATATCTGGGCATTATGGGTTCTCACTCACTTTTCACAAGTATAGATTGCTTAATCCAATGTCCTAGTCGAAGTCTACCTCTCATAATTATATTCCATCCTCCTGAAGATGAGGTAGAGAAGGAAAGTGGAAGAGGGGAGATAGCACAACCTGTTGGTAGGGGAGAAGACACAGCCTGGCATTTTATGGAGGCTTTGAGAGGGAGCAAGCAGGGGTGGGGCAGGTGGGCCCTGTAGGGGGGTAGCCACTGTAGGGGGGCTGTAGTCCCTGAGGGGGGCAGCAAAACATATAGGTATTTAGAATTCACTTTATTATGATGAATGAGACACTGGTAGGCTTCCAAATTGCGTTAACACTTTAGATGTATCAATAAAACATTGCCCAACTGATTGTTGTCTGTCTCTATATATAGCAGTATTTTG
>NW_017729022.1:56456715-56457137 GCF_001723915.1 Gavialis gangeticus
CTCTTTGGTGAAGTAGAGAGAAACTTGTTCCTTCTGGGGAAAAATGGAGGTAACCTAAGGGTCCTGTTACAGTTTATCTTTAAAACATTTTAAGTCTGTGACATGCTATGCAGTCATAAGTTTGAACTGTTTCAGAGCAGTCACAGATTAAGTCTTAAGACCATCTCAGACCTACACACCTGTGACTTGTACAGGAGCCAGAACTCTATCCCTCTCCTGCGGTGGGAGAGGAAGGGGGAAAGTGGCATGTAACTTGGCACACTGTGGCTTCCCTCCAGGAGCAAAGCTGTAGCTTCCTTTACTGTACAGCCAACAGGAGCCAGCTGGAGCCACAGCTGGGAGGGGAAAAGTCTTGAGAAAAAACTTCTTGAAGTGAATGGGCAGAGGGGAGAAGTTAAGAAAAAGAAGTGAAAAAGAATATA
>NW_017729022.1:56457222-56457719 GCF_001723915.1 Gavialis gangeticus
CACACACACACACACAAAATAAAAGACCAAAACCTTGTATGTGTTTCACTGAACTGGGATCGGATCAGGGTGGGGGACAGAGCTGGGTTAGCTCTCACAGCAAGGCAGAGCTGACACCCAGATGGCTGCTTGCATGCATTTTCTGCTTCCTGGGGTTGGGATGGGTGTTGGCTTGGGGCCAACAGCACCCCTGTGGGCAGTAGAGTTCAGTCAGGAGGGTTGAAAGTTTGCCCATGGAGCAAAGAGTAGGACGGGCTAGGAATATTGTGTCCGGTTCTGTGCGCCCCATTTCAAGAGGGATGTGGACAACATGGAGAGGGTCCAGAGGAGGGCCACCTGCATGATCCGGGGACAACAGGGCAGACCCTACAGTGAGAGACTGCGGGACCTGAACCTATTCAGCCTCCACAAGAGAAGGCTGAGGGGGGACCTGGTGACCATCTATAAACTCACTAGGGGGGACCAGAAGGGTTTGGGGGAGACGCTGTTTCCCCTAG
>NW_017729022.1:56457953-56465719 GCF_001723915.1 Gavialis gangeticus
TGGACATCCGCAAAAACTACTTCACAGTTAGGGCGGCTAGGAGCTGGAACCAACTTCCAAGGGAAGTGGTGCTGGCCCCTACCCTGGGGGTCTTTAAGAAGAGGCTGGATGCCTACCTGGCTGGACTCATTTGAGTCCCGTTTTTTGTTTTGGGGTTTTGTTGTTCTCCCGCCCTGGCGGGGGGTCGGGCTAGAAGATCTACTAGGTCCTTTCTGACCCTAAATCTATGAAACTATGAAACTAGTGCATCCTGGGATGTTGAAAGAATGAAGACAGAGCGTTTTATCTCCCTGGAGCAGACTAGTAATGCCCTGAAACAATCTGGGTAAAACAGATCAAAGATAACTCTTGCCTGAACTGGCATAACTTTAAAATGTTTAGAGGGTACCTAGGATGGGTTAACACTCTTTAATGGGTAAATGTTCCTTTTTTAAGTGTCTTTATGGTGGTGTAAAGGTAATCTGCAACACCACTTTGAGTCATCTGCAGTCTTCCAAGTAAATAACACTGAAGTCAGGTAGCAGTTCTTACAGCACGAATGATGATGCTTTTAAAAAAATGGTAGTGTGAGAGTCTTGTTAAAGAATCTGTATCAACAGACGTTAGCTTAATATTACCATACTATGCAACAGCTGTTATAATATGTTCCTTCCTCCCTACCAAGTTCAGAGAGATTTGTGAAAGATTTGAGGTGTTTAAAGATGGAGGTCAATATTTTGGAAAATCCTACTGGATGCCCAAGCATGTTACACACCTGACTGAAATAAAAGTTTAGCACCTAATAGACTTACTTTTGAAAAACCCACTAGGCATTTATCTCCTCCTTTAGTTGCTTAAACACCTTTAGAAATCTGACTCTATAGTCTGAACTTCAAAATCATTCTCTAAATATTTTTTTTCCTTCTTTAGTGATTTTAATTACCTGCTAAACCAAGTTCATAAGCAGGATTTAGGCCTCGGGCTAAGAAGGAGGTGCCCACATTAAAAAGTAACCAATGTCACAGAGAAGGGTAGGGCTTAAACCTCATCTCTTAACAAGAAGGGGGTATCTAACACTGGCAGACCAGGAGCTGGCTACCTTTACTCACGTTTCATTTCCAAGAGTTAAGAGTGTAAACCAGGTCATTCTTTGCTCTTTTTTCTCACAGAGGAGCCCCAAACCAACAACAAAATCCAGAGAGGTAAAAAGACTGGAACCCAGATTTTCTCTCCCTACCAAGTAAATAATCCAACTACCCGGCTAATCTTACTTTAGCTCAGTGATTATTTATTGTTTCATGCAAAGTGAAATAGGTTTGCAGGGAGATGCTGAGGTGAAGCTAGCCCAAAATAGTTGTCCAGGGTTGGCAAGTCTTCTGAGAGATGTTAAACCCATTTTTAAGTTCCTGCTCTAAATCAGGCGGAGGAGGGATTTGCACTCAGATTGCCCACACAGCTAAGATCTGCAGGGTGTGACTAGGAGTCTTGTGAACACCAGAGGTGCCTACAATGGCCATTATGGGCCAAAACCCCTCTTTGAATCTAACCCATATTTCCTGGCTCCTTCATTTCTCATAGGGTTTATTACATCACATGTATGAATTTATTAAAGACTACTACATGAAATGGACATGAAAAACAGAGCTTTTTTCAGTAAATATTTATAGAACTAACTCCTACTTTGTTATATGACCTCTCCCCAAGTGGGCTTATATACTGAAATTAACAGAATTTGATTTACATTAGCATTTATTTTATAACCCTGTCTAAAAAAATGATCAAGATTTAACCATGTAATCATGTACAAGGTAGTTTATGTTAGAAATATTCTACCAGATCAGTGGAGTTTTTCAAGAGGTTTGTGCTGCAATTTCATTTCTCCCCACGGGCAGGTGAGGTGTTGGTAGGTCACAAGTTACTGACCGATGAATAAAGGTGACATGTTAGGTGAAGGTAAATCTAATCTATCAGAAAATCATAGGAAATAGATTCAGAAAAGACCTTTCAGGTCATTTTGCTCCTGCATACAGAGTAGTCGTGTATTGTATTTTACATCCAGTTTCACATGACCCAAGAGATTAGGCTTTCATCATTTCTCCTAAGAGTCAATTCATTATTTGGAAAAGTATCCTAATGTGCATCCCAAATGTTCATTGCCTTATTACAGTTCACAATGAATTGAATTCCATGCTTCTAGAACACAGCCATAATTTTTAGCGATCAAATGGATGTGTACTCCACAGTATGAAAACCCCAAGAATTATCATACAGTGCCTGATAAAACATTACTCAAATCCTGTAATGTTTTCAAATTGTGAACTATTAATAATTTAACATAATTAATTCCAAACACTTCACTCAATGTGAACCAGAGAGAGACAATAGGGAAATGATGCATATTCCAGCCTTCAAGGGTGGAATTAAAAATGGAAAATGGAAAAGATAAAGAGCTGGCAACACTTACTTGGAGTGCAATTCACCTGTTTTGAACTTGCTATAAATTTCATGCTTCTAAGACTTTCAACTAACTTCACAGGCATAAATAAAAACTGCTCCCTTATCACAAGTGAATGATTTAACATGGTTAGAGCTGTTTGCTAGGCATAAGAAGAAAAGAAACACATTAATAAGTGGGGGGATTTTTTTCAACAAAGGGAAATAATGATTATGTAAAAGAACAGCCTTGTACAAAACCTTTAAAATGCAATATGCACAGATTACTTCCTCAGTCTCTAAAGCTTATCAGTGAACAGTATTTCACAACTCATGCTTTTACTCGATTACATTTTTTAATACAGTGTTCTGTTGTGCTGTTCACGAAGGAGCTGTTTTTTAAATAAAAGTCTGACCCAACAACCTTTTTTCTAGGTGAAATTTTGTATCCAGAAATAACTGCAGGTGCTGAAATATGGCACACTTAATTGCAGCTGCTAAAGTGCACCTGCAAAAAAATGAAGCTAGTAATGAGAATTTCACCTGAAAAGTGCCAAATTGGAAGCCCTAGGTACTGAAAGCTTCTATTCATCCAAAAAAACAAATGCCACACAGGTAATAAATGTTGAAGCCTCCTGATTTCTGCTTTGACCATAAGGAGCTACCTGGGATGGGAAGAAAAACTGTGGAGTTCATTTCTCATGCCTATTAAATCCTTGGCCAATCACTGCTGCCAATAGAGACACAAATGAATGCTTATTGTAGCGGTATTTTTCAGGAACTGGTCACATGTCATTTACTAGTGAATTGGAACCACCAGCTAAATTCACACTGACCAATAAAAAGGGTTCCAAGACAACAATAATTTTAGTCACTATCAACCTCACCTAGAATTGAAATGATGAACCTGAGGTGAGAAGCTCAACAGTGCTTTTCAAAGATACACTAATGAAATAAAAAGTATACTTTTTACAGAAAGACGAGAGAGCGAGTAGGGGGGGATGGTTGCCATAGCAACTGTGGTTCTTTGAGAGGACTGCCGACAGGGACCAACATTTCCCACTATTTCAGAGCTTTGCAATAGATTTATTGATGTATTGAAAGGAACCGAGTGGCAATCCCTGAATGTACTTTTGGACAGTGGCAGGACACAGGCAGACCGAGTGTTCAGCCCCAACCTGTTCTGAACTTATGCACAGACAGCACGTGTATCACCAGGATCCCTGAAGGCGATACGCCAGTACTAACTTTCTGTAACATCCAGAGTTCTCATCTCATTTCAACAAAAACAGGCAGAATCTGTCAACTGAGTCATGTCAATAGCAGTTCAAGGGCTACACTTGAATACATTTCTAGGCAAAAATCCCTCTACTTATTATGTGATGTAGGGTGTTCCTGCTTAGCAATTAAAAGTTCATTCCCCTGGTTTGTATATTTTAAAAGTCTGTGCGTAGGAGGAAATTATAATCTGCATCATCCTATACCAGCCCTTGATGTACAGGACGGGTGCTGTTTGATTTAGGAATGGTAACTGACGCACATTGGTCTGATGGGAGCTTGCAGCTACAGCTGTTATTCTGCCTGCCATGTTCTGGAAGCGGTACGAGAGTGCTAACAAGCTGCATGATAGAAATTACATGTAAGCAAGAGAGATAAACACTAAATCTATTCAAAATGCCTGCTACACCACGATTTACTCTTATCAATTTTTAATCAATTATAATGCAGCTGCTGGCATGATTGTCTGAATGAGGTAGACTCTGAACAGATTCATTTAAATTCTAACCTTGGCTGTTGTTTCCCATTTACCAAGAACAATGAATCCTCAGACCCAGCTAGATGAGGTAATGCTGCAGGAGTATCAGTAGGGTGCTTCTGATGCTGGACCTCACTTGGTTGGCATAATGTACTTACTACTGCGTGTTCACTCTAAATTGACTGAGTGGTTAGGCCTCCTTAGTAAGGAATACGGGACAAGCTTGAGTTACTGGGGTTGTTTCATCATTACTGTAGAAGCAAGGGGCCTGTGGCTATAGTATGGCACTAAGAGTCAGGAAACTTTGTCTTGGACTTCCTGTGTGACCTAAGCCATTCCCTCTGGTATCCCTCCATAAAATGGGGTTAATCAGCTTCCTGGTCCCACCAAGGTATTACTAGTGCCTATACCACATAGAGACCTTTAATTGGAAAACACTGTTTAAGTGAAAAAATATTATTTTTATCATTGCTGATTAAGCTTCATATTAAGTTCACATTGATAAATGGGCTATAAAGCATTAATATAAGAGTAAGAAAGCTTTCAATAACTGGTTAATCAGTTGCTATAGACAGTTACGCAATCCAGTAGGTGAAAGCTATGGCTTATAACCATCTGTAAAACTTTTGACTGATGCACTTATAAACACCTTTAATACATATTGCTTATGTGGGTAGCATGCTTATAACATCAACTGCTAATTTATGAATATTTTATAATCTATTTATAAATTGGAACTGTTGCAAGTTGTACAAGTCTGAACTGTCTGTCTCCGCATAGTGTTATTTGGTTGCTTTCTAATTTTCGGATTTCCCATTTACTGTGGTCCGAATATGTCTGCCTTTTTTCCTTTAAACACCAAAAACACAAACAAACCCCCAAAACCGCCCCCCAAAAACCCCAAATCAAAAAAAACCCAAACCCCAAATCACTGGTGGTTCAGCTTAATCTGGCCCTGACAGTCTTGACTTTTGGACTTGTGGTATTTTTGTGCATGCAACACACAGTCCAAGTCAGATTTTTTTTGCGGACCATTTTTCTTTTAGTACTTTTAGTGCATTTAACCCTTTCATTCCAGTTCTTGGTAATATGATTCTCCTCTGATTTTGATACCTTTTGAGATCTCTCTTGTTATTGATATGTATTTAGAAAAAAGCTGGTTTTCCTAAGATTGACCCTGAACCTGAAAAATATCAGTTTATAAGTGTAACAGTACTGTATATGCATATTTAAAACTTATATGTCAGCAGTCCTTTTATGGAATAATATTGGCTATATTTGCATTTTCAGAATAATTACAATCTATTGCTCATTAACTATGGTGTCCTTTAAAGACTCCTCAAACACTTTCAAAAGCAGCAGGCTTTAATAACCGCTGACATTACATTTTATACATTATACTTTATAAATTCTTACAACTGAGTTCCCTGAAGTCTAACAACTAAGGACGTACTTAATATGCAGTTTTTGGGATTTTGTGGAAATGGTGAAATCTGAAATTATCTGCAAAATCCATGAAATCAACAACAAAAAATGTAATAAAAATAAAATTCTGGCTCCCCAGTGGGAGCTAGCAGTCCTTGCTGCCAGGAGGGGAAGGTGCCAGCTGGCAGACCAGCATGAAGGGCAGCGGGTAAATTGATGGCTGCCCCCTTGTCCCTCCACCCCCACCCCAGGCCTCTCTGCCAATCAGTGCCAAGGAGCGGGGCTGCATGGAGGGTCACCAGCAATCAAGATGGTGGCTGCCCTCATCTCTGCTCCCTCCTGGGGCCTCTCCACCAATCAGCATCAACGGGCAGGACGACAGCACAATGACCACAGAATTAGAACTTTACACTGCAATCAACCCACAACAATTAGTACTGTATTTCACAGTGTATAATGTGAGTTTTGAAGGCAAATTTTTAACTCCTAAAATTCAACCTCAACTTATATCATCCCCTGTGAATGGTGCTGCCTCGACCCCCCTTCCCCCAGGAGCTCCCTGGGAGCTTGGGCAGCACAGTCCTCTGGCAGCTCACCAGGGCATTGCCACCATGGAGGAAAGGACTGGGCTCTGTTCAGCCCACTGGCAGCTCCCCCTGCTCCCCGCGCTATGGAGAAGATGGGGAAGTGCCACTGAAAGCAGGATCAAGCCCCTTGCCACTTCTGCCTGCGGGCAGCAGGATGCCTGGTGCCACCCAAAAAGGGGCTCAGCTTAGTTCTTCAGGTGAAGAAACCAAAAGAAAAGTCCTATATTAACCCCCAAATCTTGTGAGGTGAACATGTTTAGGACCTCTCTTCTCAGGACTGGGCTGGCCCACCTGGAACATTTTAGATTTCTCTTTGCCTTTAATGCTGCAGTTCACATTCAACCAGCAGGAGTGAATTAATATATTCATCAGTGAAAGCTGCTTACATAACCTGGTGGAAACCATTGCTTCACATGGCTAGGAGTCCACTCAAAGTAGGCTGAGTGTAGATCCTGAAAATACTATGTCTATGAGAAGAGTTACCCAACAATCTTTTTTTAAACTTTGTTAAATGTATCGATCCAAGACTTGTTAGATAAACAGTGGCAAAATAGTCCTGAATATAATGGCAAATACCACACAAACCTCACTTGCTTCAATAAGCAGGAGCACAGAGCTAGATTGTAAATTTACAATGCACATTGAACAAAAAGCCAAAGAAAGCCTCTTCTGGGAAAGGACAGTAATGTATCTCACCCTTTTGCTCTGTGCACTCAGCAATACTTTGATTGGCAATGGGAGGAGAGGGGGAAATGACCTCTCCCATTTTCTGCCTCTAATTCTCAGTGGAGAGTACTGGTGAGTCACAATCTGAGCAAGCAAGGAAGTAAGGGGTAACATTACTCTCCCATCAGGTCAAGAAAGAACAGAGACAGGCTAGTCTTTTATCTTTGGCTGACACAGGATCTCTCGTATATGAGAGCATGCTTTATAGTAGCATTTAGTACCGTTATTTATTTGGCTGTTTAATTCAGTGTGTGACTTCAGGCGTGTAGTCAGATGTCTGGTGTTCATTTTCAGTCAGTTGACAAAATGCCTGAAGTTTTAGTCATTTGATCAAATACTCCACTGAAATAATCATTTGACTAAATCACTGTGACAGATTCAGGGTGGCTACTCCTTTAGTCAGATTCCTTATAGATCAGAAAGTTATCTTGCATTGCTTGTAACCTAAGAACCTCTTTGATCAGGTATGTTCATCTGAAGTCATTATACAAAAGGCACACTGTTGCTGTCCTCTACAGCTTCCAGTCTGCCATAACGCCACATACTGCCACTTTCTTCTATCTTTGTCCTCTACGTCTACAGTCTGTCTTGTTTCAATTGATGATTGTTCCACTGGACTTCAAATTAGTTTGGTGTCCAGAGAGGTATAACAGGGCAGCTGTGGCAGCAAGTACTTTTGTACTCTTCCTCCTCCCCTGAAATGCAATGCCCAGAGCTGATACCCCAGTCACCCCCTCTCAGTTACAGTTCTAGCTTCCTAATATTCTTTCAGAGACTTGTGTGTCCATTGGAGGGGTTGCAGCTCACATGTGGTTCCCATGGTTTCATAGTTAGTAGGGTTGGAAGGGACCTGAACAGAT
>NW_017729022.1:56467559-56467782 GCF_001723915.1 Gavialis gangeticus
TCCTGGCCACATCATTAGTACCCACATGGATTAGGACCAAGGGGTAGTAATTGGTGAGCTGGATCACGTCCTGGATCATCCCCATCATGTCCTGAATCTTTGCTCTGGCTAGGCAGTAGACCTCACGTGTCGAGGGGTCCTGGCAACAGATGGGCCCCTCTGTACCTCTCAGGATGGAGTCACCTATGACGATCACTTGACACCTTCTCCTCCGGGACTGCTT
>NW_017729022.1:56467937-56481642 GCF_001723915.1 Gavialis gangeticus
GGGACGCCAGCTTCCTCATGGGCTCTGTCTGGGTGGAGGCCTCAGACAAGCCCTGGGTAGGCTGCGCCCCCCGGGCAGGGGCCCTGGCAGCACTCCGCGTCGACACCATTGTAGGAGTTGCTGTTTGTTTATAGCTTAGTGCAGTGCCTTCGCCCTGCCCTAGCAGGAGTCTCCCTCCTGGCCCTTCCTGAAGCCTGCCGGCGCGAACGCCGATGCAAAGACCAGTGCGCTCTTACGGAAGACGCCTGTTTGTGCACTTTGTTTGTGCAGCGTGGCTTGGGAACGCGGCTCCCTACCGGCTCAGCTAAGAGGGATCGGGGGGGGGCTTCCCCTCTGGATCCGGCTCAGCTGTGTCTGGTCCCTCTGCCCACCTATCTTAGGGGGATCAGCTGATGCTGCCCCCGCTGCTGGCTCCGCTGCTGTGTCCGCCTCCGCCTTGGGTCGGGTAAGGGGGCACACGCGTGTGCGGGACACACATGTGCCTCGATCCCTCCTCTCCTTGCCGCTCCTGGCTCCCGAGTGCCAGGAGCTATGTCAAACCACGACTTTTAAAGGCCGCAGTTTGAATTTCCTGCCGCTGCCCCAACAGCCAATCAGGCACTCCGGTCTTCCTGGAAGTGCCTCCCAGCAGTCCCACCCCCTATGCTCTCCCACTGGGGGGATCCGGTGCCTCTGGAGCCTGCTCCCCGAGGGTTAACCCCAGGGGTGCTCCCTAGCTTGGAGGGACAGTCCCCACTAGCCCTCTCCCTGTTTGCCTGCTCTGTTTGTGCGGCACGGCTCCCTACCAGCTCATCTAAGAGGGATCCAGGGGGCTTACCCTTGGTCTTCATTTCCTCCTCAGATGTTTCACCCAGGTATGGACTGGTCCTTCAGAAGTCATGTAGGTGTTTCCTTATGTGCTTGGTGCTTTTCCTCCTAGAACCTCTTGTTTCTAAAATCTGGTAATGTCAAACCCAGAAGCATAACTCAGAGGAGGCACCTGGAGCAGCATCTGTCACCAGCTGCTACCATGCAGTGCATTGCTGTCACCCAGGGCACAGAGCTGCCCTGTAATGCTTCTAGTCAAACCATTTCAAGAACTCCCTTATTAGCAGCCTCTTGCTAAAGGTTGGCTACTTTTGGAACACTATGTATTTAAAACCCTCACTTCTACAAGCCTATACCTCAGTTTACAAATGAGCACCTCCATTCCATAATATGCATATACAGGATCTATAATTTACTGGACCATTTTGATACACTAGGGTGCTGTCTCATGCCAGCTTAGACTTTTACAAGACTGGGTGTAGATGATTTGTATATAAATGCAAAATGCTTTGTGCTGAAGCTTATAATTTAATGCCAGATGCTAAGCTGTAAAAAAGTTAATAAAATACAACCAATGACCTTTCTTTCAAAGATAGTCTCTGTTCTTTGCTTTTTACAAGTCTCTGTGATCAACTGAAAAACTCAAAAGGAATCTATACAGCAGCTGTACTGCACTTTGATTTCATTTTCAGAAAGCGTTTATAGATGCATACATAAAAGATTCACTCCTGTCAAATAAATGTTTTCCAAAAGTTTTCTGTCTAATACAGCTGTCAGGTGCTATGTGCATCTAATGCTATATATCATAACACAATTCCCTAATGACCTTGGCTGGATAAAAAGTAGACACCTTATCACCTAATCCACAGTCTTCTAAACTGCTGTAGAATATGCATAAGGAGTGCATAGTGTGTCTAGTTTGTTTTTGAGGCTTTGCAATAATATAACGCATACTCCTTGGATATGTTTGGAAAAATGGTTTAATTGTTTTGTGAGAAGTAAGGATTTCTTAGGGTGATCTCTTTTATTGGACCAACTGCAGTCAGGATAGAGTTAGACAAGCTTTTGATTCTTTAAGTTATAGATTTTCCATTGTAAGCAGCAGATTACAATATCTTCCATGTCATGGTAGGGTTAGAGTATGTTGTAGCTGTGATGGTTCAGGAATTATGTGAGAAGCAAGCATTTCTTAGGATGGTATCTTATATACATATGCAGTTGGCCCAATAAAAGATATCATCTTAAGAAATCCTTGCCTCTTGAATAATTCCTGGGTAATAATATATATGTTGCTGTTTGCTATTATTTATTTCAAAATCAAAACATTTTCACCATCTTTAAGGCTACTTAATCCTCCTTTCAAAACCCATGCAAATTTCATTGAAAAGGTCTTTTGTTTTTGTTCATTCATAAAAATAAAAAATACAATGAAAACTAAAGTGGCTAATTATCCTAAATCTCATGTTTAGGCCACTTCAGTATTTCCTTTGATCATCTAAGTTTGACATGTACCTTGAAGTAAAATATGTGAAACAAGAATACACTGAACCAGAACTGACTGTCTCTACAGATGAAAATGTCAATGCTCTTCCTTAATAAATGCCCTACCATCATTTACTATCCTTTTGTATTGCTGGTAAAATATATTTCTTTATTCCTTATAGCAAATCAATTTTCATAATAATGTTTATTGATCCCCAGTGTGCATAAACATTTGTCCTTTAGGTAGTTCAACTGTTTATATTATGCCATGTTTATAATTGTTTATTTTGTTTTGTTTGTATATTTAATTTTTACTTATTACAAGAAATTTTAACAGCAGGAAATGCTATTTATAAAATTCCTAGCAGCTCATATCTATTCTGGGAATTTTCGCCACCGCTTATCCGTATTATATTGGTTACCATAAAGAAACCCACTGAGCTCAGTTATAGTGCTTCCAAATAAAAAGTTACAAGAGTTGCACTGGCTGCCTGGAAAAACTCTCCATATTGAATGGTGTAGAATACAGTATGAGTTTTCTTTTATGGTGCCAATTAATGTTTGACTTGTTTGTCTGCCATGTGATGAATTAAAGATGCATGATTTAGATGCTGGAAAGCTAACCATTTTCCAGACAGAATCCCCTGGATGCTGCCATTCTTCTAGTTGATCTTTTTGTCCTCCCTGTGTTGGCAAGTACCATACATAGCCTACTGCTCAGATCTTTCCCTAACAGATGGCTTACTTTAGTAGTTGGGACCCAATCTGGTGATTCCCTTTAATATGCTTTAGACAGAAGAATATCCAGGGACAAGCAACTGATTCACTCTCCTGAAGCAAAGATTCGAAAGAAAAAGTTAAGAGGATGTGCTTTCTAGACTGTGTTCCAGTATATGCACCTCTATGAATCAGAATATTTGTCAACATCAATTAAAATGTAGTTTCCCCAGTAATAAGCATTACAGGGAGAAACAAATCAGCTTTCATTTATTCTGTCAGAAACTGAAGGAGAGTGCTCCATATTATTTTATGGAAAATCTCTGTGGAGTAAACTAAGCACAATTACATATTTGATTTTAATTAAAACTTGGGGTTCCTTTCGAGTTTCGTTAGGAAGATGTCCTGGGTCTGATTAGCTGAGATCTGCAGCAAGAAGTTAATTTGACATGCAACATATTTTTCATGAGATAACTGTCGCAGGAAGTTGTTTGTAATAGCTGTCTTTCCAGTGCCTGTGGGGCCAACAAAAAGTAATGGCTTATCCTGAAGCAGCAACTTCTCCAGGAAGTGCATCTGCATAACAGTCCCAGAGGTACTCACAATAATGTCATTAAGTAGAGAGAATAAAAGAAAGAACCAAAAGATGCAGATAAAAGTGTTTCATTGCCCACTGTACACAGCACAACAAGAGCACTCTGTTATAAAATAGTTTTAAGTCACAATAAAAGCAAAACCCACAGCAAATACCTGAGAACGGCAGAAGAGTTACGGATTATTGACAGCAGGCTTGGCGGAGTTGCCAATTCTGAAAGCGAAACACAAAAGACCACTAAGAATTCCTGTTTGGTGTTTGAAGAGAGAGGCTATTATCCACGTTGCTTGTAATGAGAATGCAGAGAGTTTGTGTCATTAACTGTTTTCCTTTACAATATTTGACACAAGGATGGCTTAATGCTATGTTGTTCTCCTTTCAAGCTACAGTTTTTCTTCACAAGCATGTGAGAGCAGAATTCTAATGCTGAATATACACTGGGAAACAGGGCCTCACTGTTCTATTTTGTCTCTTCCAATTTTTTACACTTTAACTGGAAGGTCATTTCATTTATCCCACACAGAAAAGGGCAAGAACAAGGCTTGAAGCTCAGTATATACTCGTACATCAAACTGGCACTTATTTTTCCCCTTACCTATTTTAGGTCTCTGCCCTAGCCTGTAATACAGGGTCCTAAGTTTGGCCAAGCTGAGGTCAAAATGACTTGACTTTATACTTCCTGCACTCTGCCTTCTAAAGGATTTAAGTTAATGTAGGTTAGTAACAGTGGAAGCTGCAACCTGCTGCATTACGGCTCATGGGAAAGCTGCAGGAATGCGTGGTGTGTGCTTCAGTTTTATAAAAGAATTTCATATATCTGGAATTTTGCTCCCAGCAAATTATAGTATCAGCTGCCATTTAAATATTAAGTTTCCCCACCCTTTTCCTTTTGAGCATAGGCTTGACATTGTAATTGATATAAACTGATAGAAAACAAATTACTGGGATCAATCACTTGTCACTTATCTTCTCTGAAAATCATAATTATTAGTCCCATTTTCCAGTGACCAAAATTTGCTTTGAGCAACCAAAGTAAGCCATGTCCTTCAGTACTTCCAGAGCTGTGACAATCATAGATCGGATTGCAGTCACGGGAGGCTGTACCAGCCAGTCATGGCACTAAGGCTACCTACATCTCTGTCATGCCTGGCCTGCCTTTGTTAGGAAATCAGTCGTGTCTGGCTACAGCAGTATAAAGGAAAAATGGACTAGTGTATTCAAAAGACTAGGGAAAATGGACTTCAGATACCTTGGTTTTAACTCTCTCTAGTTGTGAACCAAACACTTAATTTTTTTACTTTATATGTTCCCATTCTGTAAGTTTTCATTTTTTTTACATTGCAGTGGTACCTGCCTGTGTTGTGGCAGGAAGAGCACAAATATATAGTTAGAAGCAATTCCTGCCCTGCAGAATTCACAGTCTAAATAGATACATGAAGGGTAAGAGGGGAAGAAGAAACTCTGAAAGAGGGAGCGATGCCCAAATTCAAAACAGCAGCTTTGTGACAGAGGTGGTAATACAATCTCTCTCTTGCTCCACTCCTTTTTCCACCATGATTTATGGGGGATAGTGATATTTGCCATTCCCCCAGCTGTGAGTAAATAGTTAATGTTTGTAAAGAGATTTACACATGCTGAAATAAACTAAAACACACACCACCTTCTTCTTGGGATAGTGGCTCTGTGAATCTGTAATAAATGATGAGAAACATCCAAGAAAAAAAGCAGTTGTACGATGCTTCTTCAGCTGGAATATGGGGACAGGGAAAGGAACCGGGTCACTCCCACCACTTTTTATATAAAATAAGTCAGCTAATTTTGGAGTGTATCCTGGAGAATCATCTCTCTAATCCTTTTCCCAAACCAGAAGCAGGCTCTGTCTATAGTGGTTTATTAACTGTGGCAGGTGTTAGTTAGACTTGGGGGTGAAGCAAACATTTTAGCCCTGGCCTACCCAAAAGTGTTCCTGCCAGCACTGTACATATGGTAGCAACATACTGAGATCTTTTTATGGAGTTGGTTCCCTGTCTTCACAAAGAGGTGACTTTTGCATTAGGTCAGGGAAGCAAAGAACTTCAGCACTGCTATGTTCCAGCGCCCTTAAGATTTAGAAGCCATCAGAGAAGAGAACAGAAGCCAAGACAGAGAAAAATCAAGATGAGCCAGAACAAAATGAGAAACTATTTCATTACCACTGACATAGTTCTGGTGGGTGCATTGTACATTCCTGAGTTGATGCAACTGGGCCATGATTTAGCCACATTTTGACCTTTGCAACATTAAACAGCTGTAATTTCAGGCTGGTTTTACACATCACAGCCCCAAATTCACAGCCCAAATGGTTAAACTATGTAATAGCCTGCACCATCAGTAATTTTTTCTTTTTTTTACTTCAAGCAGAAAGAAAAAGGTGAATATGCAGCTAATTAAAATACATCTGTTGAAAAGGTCAAAGCAGTAAGCCGCAATACGGCTGAATAGAAGGATTAAAATCCTATTCCCTCCTTCTGGTGCCAAACTTACTGAAAACAGAAAGTGAGATACAATTAATCTGTTTTCCTGTATTAAGATGTGAAATGGCTCAGACTTACCAAGGTACTGAAGGCATCCTAGTCAGGAGTGTTCCCAACTGGCTCCAGTATAGTACTTCATAGGGTATGCCTGGACATGAAGAGGAGAGCAGACTTTTGGTCATTTTCTTTCTTGAATAAAGATACAAAATCAGTATATGTCTGTATTTAAATCCAGGCTCTGGCTGGGGTTCAGGAATCTGATATTTGCATTTCCTGAGAGATGATTTATATTTGGATTTCATCAGTCATAAATAACATGATGATGTTAGAGAGAACTGTTCCTTTTGTATACATTAAATGTGGTCATGAATAACTCAGTAGTTATACTAATCATTGTTCTAACTCATATCACTCTATTCTTGGAACGTCTTTATACCAGGAATGGCTGTGTTGTAAAGGGTATGTGAACAAATACACATTATTCATCTTTCCTTCATTATTCTGAACAGATGTGAAAGCTTATATATTCAGGGATGCTTTATATGAGGGTGAAATTCCAACAATGGACCTTTAATAGGAGCTAGAGTCTTCTAGTACTTTGCAGAATCTAGCTTGGTCCAAATTAAGCCTCATTTCAGAGTTGATATATAATACTGTTAAAGTCCTTGGGTGTGTCCAGATGAGCATGCACGGGCAGTTTGCAGAGCCTCAAATCTGTTCAAGGTGTTGCAAACTACATGCTGCTGTGCTTCTAATTTGCAATGTGGTGCCAATATTTGACACTGGAAGATCCCAGTGTAAAAAAACAACAACAAACTGCTGCAAAAAAAGCACACACTCCAGAAGTGTGTGCCAGCAGAGACAGAAGCTGTGTCCTGTAGGGAGATCCTCTGGATGCCGGCCAGAGTGTCAGCCCCCTCCTCTAGTTGTCCCTCAGCTCCTCCAGCATGCTGGGAGCCAGGAGGAGCCAGAAAATGGCTGCTTCCTCGAAGCAGGGCATTGTGCCCTGCACCAAACTCCACATGAACAGGTGTGTGCAGCAGCAAAAAGCAGCAGCACAAATTTGTCTTGCTGCTATTTTTGCCATGGCAAATGCACACTTTTGTATGTGCTTGCTCATCTGGATGCACCCCTTGCATCAAACTTCAGAGGTGCCTGCCCTGCAGTGATGGTTTCACTTTGTGAAATGCCATCTGTTGCTTCCAGATGAAAGGCAAAATATAATTGCATTTAACAATAATATATACATACACACACACACACATATATACACACACACACACACATATATATACATATTCATATACACACACACACACACAAACACACACACACACTGGACAGAAATTGTACCTACTTAAGTATATTCACAAATAAAAAATCCAGTGGGTAAACAGCAATAGACCAACCATACAAAACTGACAGGCAGCCAAGAGCAGGCCTAATATCTCTCAGCTCAGGTTCCCAGCCAAGAACATCCTATATAGCCTGATGATTAGAGAACCATCCTGGGAGGTAGAAAAGGTGAATTTAAATTCCCTCAAGCAAAGAAAGGAATTTAACCTGTCTCCTGCTTCTTAAGCAAGTGCTATAATCACTAGGTTCACTGGAGGTTACACCATAAAAGGGGAACACCACCAGCTCCTCTGGCTGTTTTTTAAAAGAAAGGAGCAGCTGCCTACCATTGCCTTTTGTAGAAAAACTGATCCCATTGGTGGGAATTCAGTATGTCTGAAAATGCCTACCCAAGCTGGGCCCCAGGCATTTACTTGGACGAAAGCCTAGTTTCTGGATCTCAGCTGGGTCGGAGCTACAAACTAAACTGAACTGCTCTTCTGTCAAAATGAAATTCTTTTAGGTTTCCACCAAACTTTAAAGTGAAAACTAATAGTATTGATGGACTATAGTTCTCTTCAGCATTAGGCAGCATCCACATGACAGTTTTCAGCGTCTCAGTTTTGGCTGTGAGCTCCAATTCCAGTTAAGTTTACATTAAGAATCCAAGTCCTCTTTTTTTTTTTTTTTTTGGATCCAGCCCTAATATACTTTTCTCTTTAAAATGAAAATGTGACAAACATTGTAAAAGAAAAGGGTCACCTATTTTCACATGCAGTTCAAGAGCTTTTCTTTTACATTCAATTTGACCCTATATTGTGTTAACTGTGCTAATTGTAAACAAAAATCACACTGTCAAAATAAGTGGGAGATGAATTAGCATTGATGAAGTTCATTAAAGCTTGCTAATCTTTAAAGGGACTAAGTTCATTGTAATTGGAAGAAGGCTAACTGCTATGTGGAAAAAAACATTTCATGGGAATACATTTCATTTCAAATGACAAAATATAATTAAAACCAAGCAGTTAAATCAACTGTCAAAAGCACAATTACAGCTGTCCTTTTTAAAAAAAAAACAACAAAAAACAGAGTAGACTAAGAGCCAAATCTGGCTACCTGGTCTGTAGTACCTAGCTATGATTTTTCTTGGACATTTTATTACTGGGGGTCTAAAAAGATGTTTTGTATGTTCACCCCACATCTCCCTCTGGTCAGTCTCACATTTGTAACTATATTTATATCTCATTGTTCATACATGGCCCTGCTTTCTTTCTCCAATGGAGCCAGCATGTCCACCATTCTTCTTGGCAGCCAACCCCAAAGCCTATGTTCATATTTGACTCCTTTCTCTCTTTTAAAGCACACATCCAGACTTCTACAAAATTCTGCTGGTTTTTACTTTTTTAAAGATTTCAGAGATAAGTTTCCTGTGAAGTATAAAACGCAAAGCTTTTCTGTGGTATATTTTACTGAATCAAATGTGTAGTTGGAAGAGTTGTTGGACAAGCTTTCTGGCAGCAAGTGCCCTTCCTCAGGTGACCTGAGGAAAGAAGAGGTGGGTTTCTCTCTGTGACCTGAAAGAAAGCACAGAAAATCCTTGTTCCTCAAATATTCCTTGGACCATCACAGCTACAACAAACCTCCATTCCTTCTCAGTTTAAACACTTGCCCACACCCTCATTATTTCATCTCAACTACTGCAGCTTCCTCATTTATGGATGCTTCCTTCTTTTTCTTCTCTAATCTCTCCAACATGCCACTGTGAAAATCATTTATTTCCTCTCTTACCACCATGACCAGGATAACTTTCCTTCTTTCCTCTCTCATCTTTGGCATTGTTTACAAAATTCTCAGTGTGCTCTTTAAGACTCTTTCTGACTTCCCCTCTGTTTAAATCTTAGCTGTCCTTTGCCACTACTAAGCTTTGCAGATTGTGTGTTTTACCAGCTCTGCCCGTTTGATGCTCCTTCCTCTTTCTCTTCTTACCTGAGCAGTCTCACCACCTTTTGCTTCACATTTTATGGTTGGAATAGTCTTCTTTCTTCACTCACCACTAGTGACCTCACACTTACCTTTCAAATACCTCCTCAAAATGCATTTCTTTCACCTAGCATTTTGCTAGTAATGTTTGCTTGTGCAGTCTGCTGTCAGTCTTGTTTTCTGACCAATATGATAAAACAAGATTAAAAAAAAATCCTAGGGATTAACATAATGGTACAGACATTACACTTTTACCAGTATAAGTGATCGGAAACCAATCTATACCCGTAACAGAACAGAAGTTCGGCTCACAGACTGGTTTAAAAAAGGTGGAACTCAGTCTAAGATTTGCCTTCCTGTCCTCCCTCCCCCACCAAAGAGCGAATGTGTATTCTGCTCACTACTGATCTAAACTATGTCACTTACAGACAACTGCATAACTGGGGTCAATTCTGCCTCAAGCTTTTTGAATATCTGTACCTAACCAACATGACAACTCAAATTTTAATCCACTAGGTGCATGCATATACACATACATACACATAAATGGAAACATATATATTTGTTTGTGTGTGTATACATATACCAATAGATTATATGGACATATAAATATTAGTATAATCTATTTATATATACATATGTCTGTGTATGTACAAATATCTTTATTATATGAATGTATATATATTGTATAATTTATGCACGCTATGTCTGTACATTTATACATGTGCATATATCCATGTGCGTGTGTGTGTATTTACATACTTCCAGAAATGTACTGATCCAAACACCCTCCAGATTTCTGCATTGGTAGATCTCCAAATAAGCAAAAATATTTAACTTAGAGGTCTTTCATGTTTACAGATTGTCGTGGGTAGATTTTTGGACAGTAAGATCTTTGCTGGAAAATGTATGCATTTGTACCTCTACAATTGTGTAGTCAAGCAGGAATGTCAGTGCTGAAGTCTGTGGATGGCCTTTTGCAGTGGATTGACACTAAAACCAATCTACACTTCTTGGCATCTCTTATTTGTTTTGCTGTCAGACTCATCGTGAGGACTCACATTTAAAGCTACATCATTACAATTGCCCTAAAATGTCAAATTCTACCCTCTTCACACCAATATCACACATTCATCCTCATATTCCACTCATGTCGAATGACGATTTCTTGGCATGCAAACAATACTCCCTAAGGAATTACTTGTTAAGCAAAGTTTTGTGGAACTGCTCTTCTATTAAACACTTTCATTTTCACAGCTGTCAGGGAATGAGATTAATGTATTTTTATAAAATTCAGCTCTTCCAAACCACCTTTGGGGGCACATATAACGTTTAAAGCATGTGCTTTGCTGATCAGGGTCAACAAAAGATTCTCCAAAAAACCCCTAAATGTCCATCTGTTTCTTATACCTAATCTCTTGGAGTTTTTTCCTAGAGAATAGGCAAGCCTTTTTCTGTGCCCTGAAGTTGACAGACTTGGACTCTGTCAGACCAGTGCCAGAAATGAATGCCAGAGTTAAGGTTCTCTGAAACAAACACCTACTTTCAATTTCAGAATAAGAAATTCTTGACTAAGTGGCTCACTGACTTTGTCAGAGCAGTTTATGGGAGAAGAGATGGTTTTTCAGAAAGTCAGGGGCCACATCATAGAGGACTTTATAGATCAATGCCAGCGTCTTGAATGTTATGCACAAGTCAAAAAGATTTTAATGCAGTTTTCAGGAAGCTGATGCAACAGGCTCTACTTAGGTTTCATACAGAGTCCATTGCCTCTTACCTGGTGGCTACCATCACTGAACAGGTGGGCAGTTTACCTGATAGGGGGTTAGCAAAATGGCAGATGGAGAGGAAAATGGGTGGAATCTACAAACAAAAGGAGTGAGGGAGGAAAGAAAAATACTACAAAAGCTCTGAACCCCATAAAATGGATGAAAAATCTCAACCATGTCTGTATCCTGCCTATCTCTTTCTGCTTTTACTCCCTGTAAATGTCTGCAGATGGAGAGAATTATCTGGTTATGTGTACATAACTTGCCTAGTTCACTTGTATGTTACATAAACAATACATCATATTAATAAATGAATCATAGTACTGTTCACAAGTATTAAGCTACCCATTTAACTCTAAGAACAAAAAGTTATAAGAGGAGAATAGTAGCACATTATAAAAGGATAATCATTTTTAATCTGTCCAAGTCCCAGTTGGCAATTGGTTATGTGCAGACCTGATTACAGAATCAGTGGCATAAAGGACATAACCAGATGAATGTGATAGAAATCCTGCCTCACAATATGTGAGAGATTTTGGGTGGTTAAGAGCTGCCTCTGCAAATTAAAGAAGAGAAAATATGGTGCTAGTGAAGAAAAAAAATCGTTAGTTGAATGCTATTTAAACTGGTTGGGCCATCTTCCAGATAAGATATATATAATAATATTAACAAAGATTATTATTCTAGGTTAATTGCATTACTGTGAGTGTATGCAGTTGTTTAAATGACATTGCTGTGAACACATATCTGCTTGCCCACTGTCACTGTGTTTTAATATGCTTTCTTGCAGCATGAATTATGATTAATAAATTTCTAGGTTGAATGAATTATGATATTATGATTAAATGTAATACATTAAAATGTCTCCACTGGCATTTCTGTGGTGGAAAGGAATTATGGTGGGTCTTTAAGCAGAGAATATTTTCCTTGTAGCAAAGCTTATAAAACCTTCATTGTACAACACAGACATGTGATATCTTTAGAACACTCTGATGGGCTCTGTTTTAAACTAGCATTAAAACATGCAAGTGCTTTATTAATTCTTTTGGAAGCAAACAGCCAGCCGTCTGAGAGTTTCTTAACTTTGACTTTTATCATACATAAATCTATATTTGGAGATTCATATAAAACATGAACACACTTTTTCATTTGAGTTAAAATTATGTCTTGTTCTATTAAAACAATTTGTCATTTTGTGTGCAGACAGAAGTGACAATTTTTGCCTGATCTGGCCACAAAAAGAAGTTTCTAGCTGTGGCCAAACAAGTGCACGGCTGCGAACAGCTTAAAAAAATGGCTGTTTGGGTGAAAATCTGATCCCTCATTACATGAGGTATCAGAGAAAGATGTTATAAAATGTAATAACTTGTGTCTGCAGACCTCTTAACTTGCTGCTGTTTTCAGACTGGGAGGAAGGAAAGGGAGCAGAGGGAATTCTTGGGGCTTTTCAGTCCCCACCGAAGGGTGGAGTGTGTGTACTGCAGCCCTCACAAGGTGGGGAGGGCTCCAATTCACCTACCCAACCCTTCAGCATCAGCTGGGGAGCCCCAAGAACAAGCTCTCTCCATTGCCTTGCCCCCCTCCCATTCTGAAAACAGGGAACACTGGCAGAGAGCCTGGCCTTGTTATGGGAACCTGGCTGCAGGTTCCCAGCCCCAGCTAGATTTCTCCTCTCCCTCAGAGCCAACAGCAAACTTCTGTTTCGTCTGGGGTAAAGTAACTCATAACACTTCAAAAATCATTCTGAATTATAGCTTGTCTGCACCCTTATGCGATGTCCACACGAGCATGGATATTTGGTTCCCTGAAGTGGCACGCCTTGTGCTAGCTCAGGGGTTGGCAACCCCTGGCACGTGTGCTGAACATGGCACGCGAGGCCATTTTGCTTGGCACGCCATGGCCAGCCCCCAGGTCCAGGCAGCTGCTGCCAGCAAAGGAGCCCGGGCTGCTCCCAGCAGGGCTTGCAGCATCCCAGCTGCCTGCTGGGAGCAGCTCAGGATCCTGGCTGGCAGCAACTCCCCAGAGCTGGGGCCGGCTGCAGCCAGGAGGCTCCAAACAGCTGTGCTGGGCTCCGGCATCATCTCCACACCGGCACATGCAGGCGCACCTTGGAACGGGCGGTGGGGGAGACGCCTGAAGCAGCACAGCCCTGTTCTCTCTCCCACTCCCGGCACAGAAGTGATAAGCCCGTGCTGTTTGTAGCCTGCCTGCTGCTTGCTGCAGCTGGCCAGAGCCCGGGCTGGCTACAAACAGTTGTGCTGGGCTCATCAATTCCATGCTGGGAACCAGGGAGAGACAGGGGCTGCACTGCCTCAGGCCCCTCCCCCACTACCCACTCCAAGGTGCACCTGCACTTGCCAGTGTGGAGCTGATGCCGCAGCTGTGCAGCCTGGCCCAGCTGTTTGTAGCCTCCTGGCTGCAGCCGGCCCCGGCTCTGGGAAGCTGCTGCCAGCTGGTATCCCGGGCTGCTCCCAGCAGGCAGCTGGGATGCTGCAAGCCCTGCTGGG
>NW_017729022.1:56481728-56485018 GCF_001723915.1 Gavialis gangeticus
AGCTGCTGCCAGCAAAGGAGCCCGGGCTGCTCCCAGCAGCTACAGCGCCCTGGCTGTGGGACAGGGGCTTTGGGTGGGGGTTAAGGGGCAGTAGGGATGTGGGTCAGGGGCTTTGAGTGGGGGGCAAGGGGCAGTAGGGCTGGGGGGTAAGGGCTTTGGGTGGGGGGCAAGGGGCACAAGCACAGCATCCTGCCATGTAGCTCTTGCCTTAATTTTGTTTTTCTTCCATGCCGGTACTCTGGCACCTTCTGAGGTAGGCATTGTGTTGTTTTTTGGCACTCCGGCCAAAAAACATTGCCTACTCCTGTGCTAGTTAGTTGTTCCCAGGGAACGCCTGTACCATGTGCCCTCCGGTATGCGGCAGATTACCCTGGGTGGGATAGAGGAGGCTGGGCCCAGCACTGGGCTGCCCCAGCAGCCTTACCTGTGGTCCTGGGGGCCTCCTGGGGCTGCAGCAGTGGCAATCCTGCCACTCAGAGCCTGGCTGGCAGCCAGAGTGTAGCTTCAGCTGGCCAGGCTCTGTTTTTGATCAGTGCATGCTGCCCCCATCTGTGCTGCTCCATTTTTTTTTTTTTTTTTTGCAGATGTGACAGGAGCGTCCCTCTCCAAGCTGGAGATGCCCAGGCCACCCCTTCTAAGGCAGTCCACCCTGGTCTCACCTGCCATGCCTTTGATGTTAGAAGATTGAAATATAATGCAGGAGGCTGCCCATTTTTGTTGCCCTGGTGCCTAGGGCCAAACACATGGCTTTGTTCCATCCCTACACCATGTCCCAACCCTTGCAGATGACATCTAAAATTACCTTACTCCTCCAGCTTCTCCCCCAGCTGTATCGATCCTTCACTAGACCACACTTTCTCTTAAACCACAGGCTCCTCACTGAGCCCCTTTCCATGGCCTTAGGCTCCTAACTGAGCCCCTGTCATTTAGACCACAGGCTTCTCACTGCCTGTTTGGCCTTCTCTGCACTTTGGGTCCTTCCCTGGAACTCCTTGTTCCTTCTCCCTGGGTCACTCATTCACCCTCAGCCCTTCTGGACCTTAGGCCATACTCAATAGGCCCTATCCCCATTGTTATTTCTTTGGGCCTTGAAGGCCACCACTAGTCCCATAGTTCAACTCCCTAACCTGGCTGCATAGCTCAGGGAAGTCCCTTGTCTCAGATTTGACTTTGGGGTGTTCAAGTCCTCTCTCTAGGTCTGTCTCTGTCTCACTCAGACACCTCTAAGGCCTGGTCTAGGCTTCCTCAGGGCTTCAGCCTGGCTCACTGATATTGGCCCATTTCCTCTGGCTCAGCTCCTCTTTTTGCACTCCACTCTATGCCTTGGATACCCGAGCCATCCTGGCCCCATGGCTGTACCCATCCCCCTTGCTTTTCTGTCCGGGTGTCCTCCCCTGGATTTTTGCCTCGATAGGGTAACCCACAAGGGGACTGAGGCTTTCTGGTGCCCATCCTTGTCTTTCACTGGGGAGGCACAGGTGTGGCATTGCCTGGGGGCTACCCCAACCAGCAGTCCCACCACATCACTCAATCCCAGAAGGTTGCAGTTTCAGGTCTTACCCATGACCAAAGACCCTTAAACCTTGTCCTGGAGCCCTGTTCAGTTCTTCTCCATGGTACCCCTACACATAACAAAGGTTATTTTTCGTACTCTGGCCCCTGTTCCATCACCAGCCTGGCCTCTTCCATCCTGACTTCCAGATGGTCCCCAAGGACCTCCCTTCATATGGGTACAGGTAACCTTATGACCCCTGTGGTCCTGGCCCCAGGTTGGACCAGTCAGGGTGCCAGGCTCTCCGCAGCTCTGGCCCACCCCTTTCTGTAGGCCCTAGCCCTTTAGGTCCCTCTGACTCCTGGCTTTGACCAGGCCAGCTGAAGTGGATCTCTAGCCACTATGGCCACCAGCCTTCTCTCACACATATCCGGGTTGTCTTTGCTAATACTCCACTCTTAGGATAGCCCCTGGCCTCATCTTCTGGGGCTCAATAATGATCTCTCAGGCACCTTTCTTCTCTAAAGCATGGTCTTAATCTTGACTCCATCTCTGGGCTCTCAGGGTTGTTCTCTTCCTTTCTCTTCTAGCCTTCCTTCCTGATCAGGCAGGCCTGCCCTCTGCTGGATGGCTAGTTCTTCTCTCCATCCAGGGCTGAGTATGGGCAGCTCCCATACTCTCCCAAGGAAACACTCTCTGTTAGCCACAGGTCTGAGCCCTACTAATCCCCACAAAGTCCTAACCATGGGTCCTCGTTGCCCCTTCTTCCAGGTAGTTTTGGGACCAACTCCAAACCCTGGTCCTAGCCTCCCTAGGCTGTGGACCCAGCCGATGTTTCCTGAGTCATGGCCCACTCTGCCCCTCTTGTGCAAACCTGCCTGGGATGGGGACCCCCTCAGGGTCCCTTGGAGCCTCCTTCATCCCCATGAGCTCCAACCCTTATCTGCTAGGGTTCTTACTTAGCCATTACAATCCTTTCCAAGGGCTAGCACACTGTCTTTTGCATTGATAAAGGAACTCCACAGCAGCCTGACTCCTAAACTGCAAACCTTTGACTGAATGAACAGTCACTAAAGGCACTAATATCCACCACTTGGTAGCCTGTTAACTGGATGTTGCTCAATAAAGCTAGTCCTCCCTGGGATCACTTCCCCAAGCAGGCAGGCTGACTTACTTTCTTGGAGCAGGGACCAGCAATGCCCTGCTCCTGAATGGTCCTAGCTGGGAGATGTTTCCCCTTTGGCTTCCCAGAGCCAACTGCCAACCTAACGCTTCAGACCTGTGCTTATGTTTGGCCTGGGTCCAGCCCTTCTCCAATCAGATATCTTCCCTTTGGTCAGGTGACCACCTGACTGGGCCTGCACCCACCTGCTGGCTGCTCTGTAGCCTGACTGCTCTACTTGAACTGGAAGGTACCTCAAGTGCCCTGCCACAGTGGGTTTTTTTTGATCACTGGATATCCAGGGGTCAAGCTCTCCCCTCCCCTGCTGTGATGGCCAGAACCAGAAGGGTCAAATGGGCAGCTCTAACCAGAAAAATTTGCTTTTTGAGATAACTGCAAAGTGGCTGATGAAGAAGTTCCCTGTCTGTCTGAAAAAAGATTTATATATAGTTTTTTGTATTAATCTCCAGACGGCATGAACTTTAAAAAGCAGAATTGAAAATTGTAGCTGCAGACATAGCTGATTTATAAATTTTGCTTAGAAACAGTAAAAAAACTAATGAATGTAATCACAATATATAATTAACATAGTGGATTGAACTTAGGTGGAGACATGTTAATCTCAGACCCCAAAGT
>NW_017729022.1:56485029-56485401 GCF_001723915.1 Gavialis gangeticus
GAAGGGTCATTGCTGTTCCATACCCTCATGGATCTCTCTTACTCCCTGAAAGAGCAAGGACCAGATCCTGACCGAGGGGCCTCCCCCAATTCTCCTTCTGATAGCCTAGTTCAGAGACATCTGACTTTGCTAAACCAGCTTGACATGCATCTTCTAACTGAAGGACTATTGATAAGTTGCTAACCAAGTGGGAACTCTTGGTTAATTTCTTTATCTGTTTTATTATCACTGTCAATTTTAATCTGTATTGTTATGTTGTCTGTTTATTAGCTTAACCCTTTTACTAACTGTCATATGTGCAAACTATATCTTTTGTTGTCATAAGTAAAATTTATTCTTTTTTATAAGTAAAACTTGTCATTGCTTTCCTTC
>NW_017729022.1:56490401-56528046 GCF_001723915.1 Gavialis gangeticus
AACCAAAATAGCCCAGTGGCTAATAAAGTTGCAGTGCTCAGTCAGTCTGCAACTAAATTGATATACTCACAGTGCCCAGTTGGCCTGTGACACCCCGCACTGCTCCCTTGCAGTGTGCACAACAGGTGAATATACAGTATGTGGTACCACAGATGGGTCGGTGGCACCACATATTGTATGGCCATGCTCATCTGGACACAGCCTTAGTGCCCAAATTTGCAACTTTAAGTTCATGTGTAGCTGCATTCATGTCCTATGCTTAAGGATATGTACGGGCTTAAATGCCTTGGTGAATCATGCAAGATGTAAGAAATTACTGTGGGTGATATCTTTTATCGGATCAACTGCATATGTGTGTTCAAATGATCTGAGAGAACTCTCCTGGATTTGTTTTCCTGGTAGAAAAACTTAACCAGAAACCCCTAAACTTTTAAATGCTGAACCTCTCAGGAATAGAAAACTTGCAGTGTTGTGTCGCTGGGGGGGCCCATGATACATCTCAGCCAGCTCTGTAGGCTCCCTTAGTCTGCCTGGAGACTTATGGCAGGAGTGAGTAGAGCAGTCCTGATTGGCTGATCCAGAGTGCTCAGGGTCAGCCTGTCTCTCTCTGCAGCACAATGTGGGGATTATAAAGGGAGCATGTTCTATTCTCTGCTTGGCAGGAAAAAAAAACACTCTGGGGTGCTACAGGACTGTGCTATACCTTCTCTAAGGAGGGAAAGCATATAGACATTCACTCTCCCAGGAGAAACTCTTCCAAGAGCAATTTAACCCTAGTTGTTGCTGGGTTATTTTTCTCCTGGAGTAGCCATTTTTGCTCTGTAAGAAAAATCCTGAGGATCTGCACACTTGTGGTTTCTATTATGAGAACAGCTATCTGACAAAGGGTACTATGGACCACCACAGGTACAATATGACTTCAACAATACCAATGCCTTGATAAAACATGGCTGTTACGATCATATTTCTATTTCGGATAAAATTACCTTGTTCTGAGAGATGCATCATTAGTTTTGGAGGCAAAACCGAGGCACAAATTAAAATAGAAGTATTGACTATATGAAGCCAAAAGTAAAATTTCACTCTTCTAAATGCTTGTATGTTCATGGAAGGAAGAGGTTTTACCATGTATTAATTCTTTGACTCGTGGCAGTATTCCATTTACCACTGATTTAATGAAAAATTGTCAATCTTGATTACGTGACTCAAAAATATTTGAAACATATAATTTTTCTAAAACCTTTAGAAATCTAATTACAAGAGTATGGGTGCCATTTTCATTTTGAATTTGTTGTTGCTTGTGTTTACTTCAGTGCATAAAACTATACAGAGCCAAAAGCTTAAATAACAGTTTCAGCCCACGAATACAAACTGAAACTGAACAAAGAAATTATTCTGTTATCAAAAGGCTCAAGAAATGTGTATTGTAAAGTGCAATGTGTTATGGTACAAGTACAAATGCTCAAGTACAGCCTTCTTAAACATTGTACTCTGCACTTAAAAGTCAAAAAAGCACAACCTCTCTGTGAGATATTGACTGAAAACTACACTAAATTGTTTGTGCCACCTTCAATTCGCTGAACAGTAGCTCTCAAATATTTTTCTAATAAGAATCATAGATCCAGTCTGAAGCATACTAATGAACCTAAGCATAGCAATTACATTTTGCTCTCCATTTCAGATGAAATGACTATCTATTTATCTATCTAGATGCTACATATGGCCTTCGCCACTATGGTATCCTAGTTTTCAAAAATAGAAATAATAACAATAATAATGCACTGTATCTTTCCGGTTAGTTACAACTCTATATGCTTTGTTAAGCTAATGACAAAAAATGCCTGAATCTCAATGTTATGGTAGCTGTTGCATGAGAATAATCAACTTTCCATGCGTCTGTACTGCCTTCCACAGTGGAACAGAGAGAACAAGAAGGCTTTATTAAATTTAGCAACTTCAGCAACAAAAGTTTTAGAGAGAAAAGTAAAAATTATAGAAAGATAAAATAAAATGAGAGAGTCAAGGTGTAAAAGTGTTAGATCCGCTTGGGAATGTTTTTGCTGAATGATTGTTCCAGTGGAAAATATCTTTTTCACAAAATCAAAAATTTCCACAGGTATCTTCCATCTTGCATGATTATTCCCAAATTTAAATTTCCTATTAAGAAGACTAAAGTGAAATCTCTTCAGGTGCATCCCTGGTAGATTCAGTCACTATCCCTCTCTCTCTCTCTGAAGGCAGAAAATGAATTGATAAGAGCCTTCTCTGTAGGCTGCCAGAGGCTGAGTGCCCCAATTTACTTTCTCCTCAGCTCTCAATCTCCCTGTCTCCTGCTAAGCCAGCTGCCAGGGAGCCTGACTGCCAGAGAGGCAAAGAGCCAGGGCACTCAGTCTCTGACAGACCACCTGGAAGACCTTTATCAATTTCACTTCCACTTGCAGAGAGACAGTGGAAATGACAATAGCCTTTCAGGGTGGTGGTGACAAGCCAAGGAATTTAATATCAGGTCTCCTGAACCTGAATTTTTGGTTGTCCTTTCTCAAGAATAAAATTGGCATGTTCATGTTCTTGTCCTGATATCTTATTTTCCTTTAAAACAATATATATATTTTTGGAGTAGGACATTTCCCTTTTTTTAGCCTGCTGTAAAAACAGTGAAGGACCCCGCATACCCAAGGCAGGAAGGAGAATGTGCTCCCCTAAACCTCAAAAATGGGGGGGAGGGTTATTGCCAGCCAGTGGGATGAAGAGGGTCACAGAACCTCAGGATGAAGTCATGGGGAGGCATCTCCTGAGCTGGTGGGCTCAGGTTAAGCACTGGGCTCTGCATATCTAGGAAAGAACATATGAGACCCGTCCCTCTCTGATCAGGAATGAAATATGCCCTCAGTGCCAGATTAGACAGGGCAGGTGAGTTTTACCATCTTCCCCACAGCAGCTCAGGGAGCCAGTGGCAGTAGGTCATGAATTGCTGCAGCTTAGCAGGCACTAGCAACCAGTACAGGCGCTCTTTTTATCCTCCTGCTTCCACCCCTCACCCTTTACCTGTTGTTTTTCCTTTTTTTTAAACCTATTTATATTTTCACTACATCCTCTCACACTTCGAGCTTCTCTCATTCCTGTCGTCCTGATCTCCAACTACTTCCTTTTTCACAGACAGCATCTTTTCTACCTTGTATTCTATCACTGTAATGTCTCCCTTTAGCCTTTTTTCCCCCTCCTCTCTCTGCTTTACCTTTTGTCTTTCTATTTTTTCTACCTATTTACATTTTCACTGACATCCTGGCACACTTTTAGCCTCTCTCATTTCTTGGAGTCTCAGAACAGCAGAGACTCCCTCTGCCTGAAGAAGGGTGACTGTGCCTGAAAGCTTGACAAGAACTTTTTTCCAGCTACTCAGTTGGTCTAAGAAAAGATGTCACATCTACTCAAAGAACCTTGCCTGCCTTTGATCCAGAGCATTGGTGCCAACTACGTGGGGGCCTGAGGGCCCTGGCTTCCCATCCTTATTTGGGTGGGACAGTCCCAAAATGGGAAAATCAAGTCCTGGTCCCAGGCTACATGACTCCAGGACAGCATTTATCTCAGATTCTGGTATTGTGCAGGGATCTGGGTTTTCCATTCACCACAGAAAAATGTGGGAAATGGTAGGTTTCCCTGTGCAGGCTGGAACAAGGGGCTGTGGGGAGTGGGACACAGGGGATGCCATGTGCATGCGCACACATGCATGTGGCCAGGAATACAGCCCCAGGCAGCAGTGGAGGGCAGTTCACCCAGCTGCCTGCAGGTAAGTCTATTGTGGGGGGGGGGTCAGATGGAGGCCCCCTGGTGAGGGAGGGAGTGGTGCAGGGGCTGGATCTGGGGGCACTGCCCAGACAGGGTGGTGAATGGAGCCCAGGGCCAGGATGGGGAGCAGGACAGAGCCACAGGCAGCTGGAGGGGAGGCAGCAGGGCAGGGAGCCCTGAACCCACAGCTGCAGCTCACATCTGCACCCCCCACATGGGCTATGCTCAGCTCTGCTCTGGCCATGCCACTGGGAAGGGTATCATCTCAGCACCAGCCCCCTGAAAAATATAGAAGTCAGTGCCTATGGACTAGAGTCCAGTTGCCTGAAAAATCTGAGTAAAAGTGTAAATTTACTTAGAAAAAGAAATCCCCCAGAGAATGAGGAATGTCTTCTTAGGTCTGGCACTGTGAGAAGCTGGTCACTTTTTTTGGCCCCTTATGGGAAGGAAAGGAGGGTACCAGCAAGAGACTGATGCCAGTGATGGAGGGGCAGGGCCCAGGCAGCAGACTTCAGCTTGGCTGTACTGTGCAAGCTGTTGCTGGATGGTTCCTAGTACATGGAGGAGGGGCAATCAGGGCAGGGCCCACTGCCAAATTTTGGATTATGGAGCTTCACTGAGGACATGCTTCAACAGCAGCAACTGCTGCTGCTGCTCACTCACCACTAAAGCTGGATCCAAATCTGGTCCACAAGGAGCACTGAAGTGTGAATTCAGCTTGGGTGGCCCAATGCATTTGACACCCCTGGCTTAAGGTAAAAGGCTTGCAGCCTAGTTCAACCACAAACCTCCCATCTTCTGGAGCTTTTGAAACAAAAGGAGGTCGTGCTAATGATGGGAGATAAAGTGGGAGACATTATTTTTCTACTTGAAGACTGGGGATGTGCCCTATCTTTCTTTCCAACTCCCAGATTTTGAAGTAATGTAGGGTTTCTGTGTCCTACAAGGTCACTTACTGAAAACAAGGAACCAGCCATGCTGCTGCTTCCCAGCTCCAGTGGGGTAATGACATGGCTGGGTGCCCAGGGCAGTTGCCACACACAGGGACAATGCTGCCTTCCAGTTGCTGCCATGCCACTGTTGTGATCATGTGGCTGTGGTGGCTGTTGTTGTTTTCGACCCTCTCCCAAGTCAGTGCCTGGAGCAGCTGCCCCAGTTGCCCCACTCTAGTTACACCATTGTACAGCTTTCACATTGCTAGTCTTTTGGTCTATCGCATAAAATTCAGGCAGCATGAGAAGGACACCTTGGATCCATACTCTGCTTCCCTTATCTGTAGAGACTCTGGTATGGGAGCAGCATCAATCACACTTACGGACTATGAGAAAAATTCTGACTCCGTTGCTGTCAGTAGCAAATCTCCTGTGAAACAACCTCAAATGAGGCATTAGAAAATCATATGTAGGTCATGAACAACTAAGTAAATCCCACTGGCCTTGAATCAAGCTGTATGAGAACAAGAAAGTATTTTAGTTCTAGATAGAATGAAAAATAAATAATCCTATTTTGATTAAAAGCAATGGGGGACATCTTGGTCCCCCAGAAGTCAATTGTGGTTTTTCCACTGATTTCAATCAGGCAGGATTTTGTCCAGTGTTTCTGTTTATAGCTCTCAGAGAACTTATTATATCTTATCACCACTGAAGATTATCATTCTTCATTTTCATGGCAGAGGAAAGAAAGCAGCTTTGTCTGTTTAGCAGGCAATTTTGTAGTTAGCTCTACTGAAGAAACCACTTTCCTGGAAGGTAAAGTCTTATGCAACCTCATTAATAATCACCTGGAAGAAGGAGTACATATCAACAAAGTTTATTAGGGAACAGGGGCATTGACAGCTGATTTATGAGTAAGGAAAGATTAAAAGACCTATATATGTCTCTATTGAATGAGGAGAGTGCTGGCCTTGAAGTAGCTGAATATAAGAACTACCCAGAGGTATCAGAAACTTGTAAACACTGAGAATGGGAAGGACTTAGTTAAAGGGCTGAAAGGAGGAGTGGTAGGATAAACTTCTGAAAAAGATGCATTTGTGGCTGAATGAAAAATAAAATGTTGACAATGACATCTATTATATAACAGAACAATTTTTCAAGGCTACCCATAAAGCCCTGTCTTGTGGGACTTTGGAAACTAAACTTGAAAAGTACCTTATAATGCAGGGCCAAATCTGCTGCAGGCTCCAGTGCTGAGAAGATGACCCAATATATCTTTTTCTTCTCCAATTTCTATAATTCTATGAACTTTCTTACTGTATTTTGAAAACAAAATTCATTTCTGTACATTCAGTGCTGCCACTGCCAGCAGTCTTACAAAAGTGGAAAATTCACCACAAAAAGTTTCAGCTGACTTTTATTGCAGTCTTTAGTCATTGTCACATCATAGTCTTCAGGCTACTTGCATCAAAAGGATTTGCTTAGATGCTAGGATTAATAATAGCAAGGAAAATACAAGAGGATGCATGGCTCCCAGTCTTTAGGTGTTATGCAGAATCTTATGCACTTCAGGTATACTGTGTCAGTGGAAAACAAGAGTACTATTTCTGCCAAAATTACATGTGGAATACAGTACAATTATGGTACAATATTATTATCAGGTACTGTCTTGAGAAGCGAAAATAATTGTTACTAAAGTGCTGTTAATGAACAAAATATCCTCCATCTTGAAAGAATAGAGATTTCCTTTCTGAAAAGAATTTTTGGATACTTTACCGTAAAGCTATGAAACTGTTTTAACAACCCTGAAACCCAATAGATTGGGTAACTTATACTGTATTAAGGTAGAAAGGCACAGCACAGAGCTAGAGAGAGAGAGATAAAGAGAGAAAGAAATTTTTATTAAAAAGAAGAATAAGTAAAACTAAATCATGAGGAAGCTACTCAAAGGACTAGATATATTGAATTCTTTATGATGAGATGTTTATGTTCATTTGCCACTCAGTGGGTGCACCTACACATGCAATTAAGGTAAAGCAATAAACTCTGGAGCCCTTTGAGCTAAAGTAAACTGCTCCCGGGTGCAGCGCCTGCATGGGCACATGGGACAGCAGCAATTTTAGTCAGGATAGAGCATGCCTGGACTGGCAGGGGACAAAGGAGTCAGCCCTGGGCTTTGGCTGGTGGCGTCAGGCAGTGGAGGGGCTGGCTGGGGCACTAGGGTGCAGAACCAGCGGAGCCATGGCCCCTTTCCAGTCACTGTTCACATGTGAATTTCAGTGCAGTAAAGTACTCCATCGTAAGATAGCACTGTCCACAACAGTACTATTCTATGGCAGAGTTAATTAGTTTACTGCACCCTAATACCAGCACATGTGTAGATTATGATGCTTTACTACAGAGCTAATTAGTCAACCACAGTAAAGCGCATGTGTAGATGCACTCAGTATATTTCAGAGCGACTGTCTCTGGTGAGTGGCAGGTGAACTAGGATTTTGATAAGCTAAGGGCTAGAAAAGGATGCATTGTATAATGCTGGACAAATTATTCACTGTGGAAAAAAATCTTGTGATCAACTTGACTCTTTTCTTGTGTTTACAAACTAACCTTGACTTTTATGTATGAACTCATTATTCTTCTGCATTTGCTGAACAGTTATGCTAATTTCTCCTAATGGGTTGTTTGTGAAATATTGTTTGATCTGTGACGATGTAGGAAAGTATCATTATCCCCATTTTACAGAAGGATATAAGCCCAGATCATTTGATCATTTTTTTTCTCTCTGAATAAAGTAAGATCAGAGAATAGCACAGACCTGACAGTGATGGGGGCACATAGATAGATAACATGGATCCTGATAACAGAGTTTAAAATATATGGGGTGGAAGAGATTACAGAAATAACAATCTCCCCCTAGTCAGCTGTGGAAGGAGCTGCTTTGTGGAATATAACATTTAATGCAAGAATTCTGTAAAGGTGCTGAAGTGGTCTGATGTATATAATTTATAATAATTTTAAAGAAGCTGAAGTCTATAAACTGCAAAATGGAAGAGCTCTGAAAAACAGAAAATCATGGGACAATAGCAATAATTTGAAAAATAGTATCTTCAAGTGATACAGACATCTTTCAAAGCTTTCTCCGATGAAGAAACTTCATACTGAAATAAATACCAATTTTGTACCTAGTCACTTTAACTGATTACATCATATACTATATTTAGAATGTCTCTAGTGTAACCATGGAAACTGCTTTTGCTTAAACTTATACATTATTTCATTCAACATTAGCTAAAGATATAGAAATGTTTTAGGAATTCCACAAAACAATTAATTTTTCCCTATAAAGAGAGAGTTTTGTGAGGGTTTGGGATCTGTACAGTACACAGTACACAGAGATGCCAAATTTCTGACAAAGACTGCAGAGAGATTTGTAGAATGATGGAGACAGAATACAAAATGCTGAAGGAAAATGTGGAATACACTTTATACTCTAGTCTAAAAAAAAGCTACTACACTTTAAAAAAAGCTTAATGTTAAGCAGAAGGTGAAAAACTATTCTATCTATTTATTGCATTGTGAAGATGCAACATTATATTCTGTTGTTTTATTTTAACCATGCAGTAATGCACAGACATTCAAGAACCACTCCTGATCAGCATCAGCAGTGCAAAAATAATGTAAGAGCACATTTTAAATGAATAGTCTCATTACAAAATGCATAGCCAATAAACCATCACAGGGAACTTCAAAGGGATCAGACTTTGGAACTAGAATGGCTGAGTTGCACACTCAGACAGCAGAGGCAGGGAGTGCTTAGGAAAAAGCAGGAAAGAGAGGGCCATTTATTTGGTGGCTCCTGGGGGGAAATAAAACCTAGCCACGCAGCCAGCTGTTAATCATACAACAGCATCCAAGGAAGTACCCTTCCTCTCCCCCCTCCGCAAATGGAGGCAGAGTAGGAGACTTCCTTTGATCCAAGATAGGTAGAATATAGAGAAAAGGGGCCACAGTTAAGTAGGAACCCTGGCAGTAGGACTTTTATATTTGTTTGAACTTCTGTATACTGCCCTACCTTCTGTATGCTGACTGTAAATGGTGCAAGCAGGAGCAAATAACATGGGTCATATGACATAGGCCAGCTTGTGCCACTTTACATCATCACATAAGAACGGCAAGAAAGCAGAAGAATCATTAGGAAATCTGGGAATGCTGTTTCCTAGCAACAAAGAATTCCAAAGGACAAAATGTTAGCCACAGTTACACAATCCATTGCTTTCACATAACTAAAACCTTAGTGGGCAGCATGCAGTTGCTAGCAGAATAGGAATTTTGTACCAGATGCATTTGCATTTATTCATATTTGTGTTCAGGGCTTGAACCAGGCTGGACTGTGCTACGTGAGTTACATGACACTTGTTTTTGAAGATACCATCTAGTTGTCTAGAATTTCAGCTTTCATTAAAATAATATCAGCCACTACACTCCCTCGTGAGGGGAGTAAGTGTTGTAATATTCACAACCAAGCAAGACTGCTTGGCTGGCTCTTTGTATAAAAGCCTGTCAAGTTGTTTAAAAGGGATCTTGTGGGAGTTGCTGTAAGCACTGTTTTGGTCCTACATATGTCTCTAGGTTTGTGTGTGAGGCTTTTGAACATATTTTGACACTGCATTTCATCTTGGGGCTACCCCACTTTGATCATCTGCTCAGAAAGCTACTTTTAAACATGTAAATCTTTGATTCCATATGAGGGGTACATAGAAAAATAATTTAAAAAAAATCACTTCCACAGTGATCAGAGCAGTGTGGGATAGTGTGGGATATAATTGTGAAAACTGCTCGCACCAAGTCAAATCAGCAACAGAAGATGACCATAGTTGAAAAACTATTTAATTTCCACTGATGTAAAGTTATTTGAGACATGATCACAAGTAGCTTCTATTGAATCCCAGAGATTCACTGATACAAGAAAAAATGTTATGTGAATATCTGGCACTATCTTGCAATATCAGAAAGTTACAATAATGCAACTTTTATGAAAAAGCAAGCCCTGGGGAAAACCATAAAAATATAAACAGTGCAACCATTGTAGATATTACTACCTGAGTTTGCTGACAGCCTGAAACTGAAACATAGTTGATGTTAACTATTGTGATCCTTTCAATGTTGTTGACCATTTGTTGTCCCTAATAACAGAGAACCTGTAATGAGGAGACAAAGAACAAACTGATTATGCTCAAGTGATATACAGATTTGAAAAGCCATAGATATAAGGTTATGTGTTACCAGTCTAAAGGGAGAGGTCTGTTTTGATGGCTGCAGGGATTGAGCTTGATTCATTTCAAACTATATTTTAATATACTCATTTTATGCCTCACTTATTTACAACACTTGACCAATCAAAATCTTGCAAACAGCTTCTTAGCTTGTTTTCAACAATGCATTAAAAAGCTAGGCAAAGCTGAAAGACATCTTGCAGTAGCCGGACTTCAAGAATTGTTTATATATGATGCACTAAAAAGCCACTGGATAAAAAAACATGTGCAGTCCTTAAACACAGGATCCTCTCTCATACTACTGCCATAACCACTAGACAGTCAAATTCGTTGTTGAGTTCTCATTTTCTCTGGTCCAATGATTCTTTAACTGTCCTGTGCAAAGTACCTTTCAATAAGAGGAACTGAATGTTCCCCATCACCTCAAAAGATCCTGTGGCCTGGTGGTGAGGGGACATGCTAGGGAGGTTGAAGAGATGGGCTTGAACATCATCCTACAAAGGAGGAAATTGCATAGGTGGTTCCCTAGTCTCTAACCTTGTGGACAAAAGGGGTGTGACATAATCATCTCCTCTTTCAGCTACGTTTTGAAAGGAAGGGGTCATCATTGCTCAGAATAGGAAAGAAAGGAGTTACGTGCTTGCCTCCAAGAAGGGGTTCCAGCTGTGGATACTGAGTGGAAAGGATGTACCTCTGAGTGCTGAGTGATATACCTAAGTTCTGGAAAGGGGCAGAATTAAAGGCACAACCATGTCTCTGGATTGGATGTATTGGTGCCTCCCCACTTAACATGCTGGCTTTTCTGAATCCTACTGTGTTTCTAACTTTCACAATACAGAACATAGAAGTTTAGGTACCTAATTGAGAAATGGGGATTCCACTATGGAGGTCAGGTGCCTAAAAGCCAATCTTTGTGACACCTTGTGACTCTGGGGGCAAATCTACACGTGGTGATTTAAGGCACATTAGCCATTTTTAAGGCACATTAAGGGTATGGGTCTACACATGTGCACCCTTAATGTGCTTTAAAATGGCGATGCCTAAATTTAATACCTGTATAAAGCAAGCATCAAATTTAGGCACAATTAGTTAAGACATCTTAACCCACGTGTAGACACTGTAAGGCCTCTTAATGCTATGTGACTGAGCAGGTTGGAGCCAAGCACATGGGGTCCTGCACTGCCACCAGGAGTCACCAAGAAGATGATGCAGTGGGTGCTGTTCTGCAAGGTGCAGATGCTGGAGCAGCAGTTCTAGCAGCAGTGGTCCATGTCGGTGTGCAGTAAGCTGGCAGAGGGGGCAAGCACAAGGCTCCCATCAAAACAGAAGGGACACCCCACCTCCATGACCTCCTGGAGGGGAAGGGGGCAGTGCAGCATGAGCAGGATCTTTGCTAGTAGCTACCCTCTGCCTCTCTCCCAGGATGAGGCTGGGCACTGTAGCCCTGCAGGGGCAAGATGTCTTGCTGATTGCCTGGGATTCTGGCATCTTTAGAAGCCCATGCTGGGGCTCCTGCCTGGGACAGCAGGCAGACTGGGACTACATCTGCCCCTAGCATCCAGCACGGCTTTCTGTGTTCCACCCACCTCTATCCTGGGCAAGCACCTGGCCTCCATGCCAGAGACTGCAGGTGGGAGAGGCACCATTAGCTCCTGAGGGCTCTGTGCAGCTCAGCCCAGGCAGGCTGGGTGCGACATGGGCGAGGACTTGGCCTTGGATCAGGCAGGCCAAGGAGAGAGCTGAGCCCTCGCATGCATTGCACCCAGCCTGCCTGGGCTAAGCTATGCAGAGCCCCCAGGAGCTGACACCGCCTCTCTCACCCACAGTGTCTGGCATGGAGGCCAGACACTTGCCCAGGATGGAAGTGGATGAAACAGGGAAAGCTGTTTTGGGTGCTGGGAGCAGATGCAGTCCCAGCCCACCTGCTATCCCAGACAAGAGCCCCAATGTGGACTTCTAAGGGTGTCTGACTCCCAGGCGGGCAGTGAGGCATCCTGCCCCTGCAGGGCTGCATTGCCCAGCCAGCAAACCCGCCCCACAGACTGAACTTTGGGCCACTGTGGTTTGACACTGGGGAGGCAGGAACATGGGGAGGGAGTTAGAGCCAGGGCTGGGCCAATTGTGTTGGGGGGGAGGGGGGACTGGAGGCTTCCACCCCCTTGGCTGGTGCTGGTGCTGGGCTGCATGACTTGGGTACGCTGCTGTGGGCTTCCAGGGGCCATCCAGGGTGCTGACCATAGCAGGCTGCCCAGTGAGCCGCGTTAAGGTACCTTAAGGCATCCATGCGTAGTCTTGCACCTAAATTGCCTTAATGTACCTTAGGCTAAGGCACATTAAATTTAGGCACACTTAAATTTACATTTAGACATGCCTTTGGTGTTGTGGCATTTAGTTCCTTTGCAGATTGTTGCCTAGCTAGAATCTGTAAAAGCTCCAAAGCTGAGTACTTAAAATCCACACCCAATTTTTTGTTGAAGACAATTATTGCTCACCAGCATTAGATTGATTTTCCAAACAAAACAACACTCAGTGTGAATAGATTTTGTAACCAATATACTCTAAGGCACATTCAAGATTGATAATCTTAGAGATACTATTAAAAATGTAATGCCTTTCAAAGAAGTTCATTCTTACCAGCATTCAACAACATGATAGCAATGGGCATATGTAACGGAGAAAGATTACCAATGTCAAGGTGCTGGTTAGGAGAGTAAAAAATATATAGTTGAAACCATTAAATTATATTCTTTTTTACAATCTTGTAATAGAAAAATGGATGACAACTGGGTTTTTTTTCCAAATATTAAAAATACTACTGGAAAATAATATATCAACAAACTGAAACCTTGTATTACAAATACAAGTTTTAGCCTGAAGCAATATTTTCATACAGTCAAATGTGAAACTCCTGAAAACACACTCAGAATGAAAATGCAACCTTAACTAAAGCATCTTCTGCATGTTACTATTTTACTGCATCTTATTCTTACTAATAGTATATGTGGGCTAGAGACGCTCTGGGATCTACATTAATTTGCTAAGCTTAGTCATTAGACATCTCTGAGTCATTTGCATCTTGCTTTAATCCTTCAGCGTAGCACAGACAGCTCCATAGTACCACATAATATGTACCAGCTGAATGGATTCCAATTTATCAGGGAACTATAAATTGCAAAACACCAGACTGAAACTGAAGTAATAAACCCAGTGATCACTGTCCCATACATTTTAGGTTGTTATTTAAGGCCCCCTGGGAGATCAACACTGTATAACCCATTTTTCAGGATTCCTGCAAGCTATATGAACTCTTTCACCAATACGTAACAACTTGTTTATGATACTGAAGCATAAATTATGGCATCAGCAGGGTTACTGTAGGAGAGAAAATGTTGTGGAAACTGTTTGGATAAGGTTTCATTTTTTCCTTCCCTGTTATGTAGGTACTGAAGAAGCACGCAGGTCTTCCATTAAGGCACCCACAAAATGACTGTAGAGTTATTAAACCCTTTGAGACATTCTTACAGGAATGTCCAGGATGTCCAGATTATATTTTGGTGCATTCACGTATTTTAATTAGTTCCTCAAAATAATCACATAGTGAGCTTCTCTTTCCAGTCATGTGTGAAGTTTCTTTTGTGTTAATTTAAGATCAAAGTTACCAACAGGATGCTGAAGAAAGATTTTAAATGGTATTCATAGATTCAGTCATTTCTTGCAAGGCTATGGGGAAAGCTCATGCTCCAATGTTTACAGGTAATTCTGTAGTGCTTTGGAATAACAATGCTGTTAAAATTAACTTTATCATTTACTTACTGGGAAAATGATTAATTATAAAAGTGTCTCCTTTCAGTTGAATTTTTTAGGCCAGTTCAGGTGACGTTGAGGGATTTAGATATTAATTTGGAAGCTGGCTTCAGAATCTCTTAGATGAGGTTCCTGTGCCTTCAGAATTCATGGCTCATGTTGCAATTTGATGGAACAAACCAGGGAAGAAGCATATTCTTAATGGCTTTTTATGAATAAGGAGCTTTCCTGAATTGGGGCCTACTGTACTACATGTACATCTCTAAAACATAAAATACTGCTCACCAGGGACACCTGACAGAGTGCAGAAATAAATCCAGGGCTTTGACATGCGGCACAAGACATATTCAGCTCCATTCTTGGTCTATACTCTGAATAGAGAAGCTGCCAACAAATTCAAAATGTAACATGTAAAATAAAGGGCAGTAAATACGTTGGTCTTGCCTAATAATGGAGATGCAATGTATTTTCTGAAAAAAGGAAATAGAGAAAGCTTTTTTCCCCCCCCACACAGTATTAAAGAAATAACTATTTAATTAATAGCAGAATGTTTCATTTACCATTGTTTACAATGCTAAGAATACACAGTGACAGTTCTACATGCAATGAGCTTTGTGATCAATATGGTCCTAATTGTGTGTCTGTCTGATACCGTGTTTCAGATCATGCTTCCTTGTCATTTCCCATGCAAACACCCCTGTACTGTGACTTAGTATACAGCCATAATGAGATACTGACAGTGCCATCATACGCACACGGGTGCAGCCACCCCCCTCCCCCCCCCACACACACACACGTCCCTAGCAAGAAAGTACTGTGCAGTATAATGGAGCAAAAGTGATTATGAGACAAGTTAAATTGTAGGAAATATTGTTCATAACAGTTTGGTGGAAACCATTAAAATCTTATTTTGTTTCTCTCCTAATAGCATCAGCAAGGTAAAATATATAACTTCACTGTGTTATAATTCAAATAACTATTGATTTGTGCTTTGGACCCAAAGACTAGCCTATAAGCTTGTTATCTGTGGCAGTTTTCTAAAACACTATATCAAGGGAGGATACTACTTTGACCTAATGGAATTAAACTCTGAATAAAAATTGCCTGTTTGTCTTTTGAAATCTTAAATGACATTACATTTACATAGAGCTATTCATCTTGAAACATCCTGAAGAGCTTGATCACTTCCATGTGCGTGCATTTGAATAACTACAACTAAAACCAGAAATATTTCTCACCCCAGTAACAGCCATTTTGGGGATGAATTTCAGCAACATATCAATTTCAGAGAGAGAGCGAATAACTTCTCCAGTCAAAATTATAGAGGAAACTTGAGGTGGCAGAACAGAATCATCCAATTTGGAATGTGGTCAGGACATGGGGCATCAGAGTTAACATCCAGGCTGTTAAAAGAGACTGCCACATATCTCTAATGAACAAAGATAGCCAGGACTCCCAGCTTTGTACCTTATCTAAGAGATGGTGCTTCCAAAGCCCAATGATTTGTGACAATGTGACAGTTTTACTACAGACTCCGAGAGAAGAGCTCAGGCTACTGAGTGTACATACAAATATTCAGGGCAATTAGGGGGAGGTTTCATAGTTTCATAGTTTGTAGGGTCGGAAGGGACCTGAGCAGATCATCAAGTCTGACCCCCTGCCATGGCAGGAAAGAGTACTGGGGTCAAATGACCCCAGCAAGGTGTACATCTAGCCTCCTCTTAAAGACCCCCAGGGTAGGAGCCAGCACCACTTCGCTTGGAAGTTGGGTCCAGATCCTAGCTGCCCTGACAGTGAAGTAGCGCCTCCTGATGTCTAATCTGAATTTACTCTCTGCCACCTTGTGACCGTTATTCCTGGTCACTCCTGGTAGTGCTTGGGGGAACAGGGACTCCCCCAATGCCTGCTGGTCCCCTCTGACTAGTTTGTAACAGGCCACTAAATCCCCCCTCAGCCAGGTTAGATCATGTTAAAAATGGCCACCTGATCTAATGTCGTTCACCCGCATGTGGACCTTACATTTAGATCCCTAGTTAGATCAATCTAAATCAAAGCTGTACAGAAGTTCCAGGAAGGGTAGGTTGGTCAAAAAAGCCTGATGTAATCTACTTTAGCTGTACCTCAGATATGCTAGATTGGTTAGATTGGTTATGGCTAGACTGATCTAACTGACCTGTACATGTTTAAGCACAGCCCCAAAGCTGGAAAAACCAAGCTTCTGGCCCCAGCCCTGGGTATACGCTTTTCCCCCACCCAGGACTGGGCTATTTTTAGCCCCTAATCCCTTCCCCCTGCCCCCAGATGGATAACCCACCCCCTTCAGACTAGCCAGTGGCCCACCCCGATCTTGCCAACACCTCCCCCATCCACTGATCCTGCAAGCCACTCCCAGTGCTGGTTTTACTGGCATTTGCCACTACCAGGAGCCAATGAAAGTAAATTGGGGTGGGAGGGCAGGTTGGATTGGGGGGTTTGGTTCACTGGGGGGGGTGCTCATCTGGAGGGTGGTGGGGAGTCAGGGGGCTAAAAATAGCCCCTAGTACTAATGGGGAACACAGCCCATCCTCCACCCCCAGCTGCACAGCTACCAACACTCCCAAGTCTGCCAACCCCTTCCATAAACGTGCCAGCCTCCCTGATCTACCCGCCCCTCCCCATACCTCAGTTTATTTCAGTCAGGCTCCTGGGACCAGATAATGCCAGTAAAACTGGCCCTGAGTGTAGTTTGTGGGATCAGGGGTGGTTCAGTGGCATTGTGGGGGGACTGGGGATGGTCCAGGGTGGGGGGAATGGCAGGATCAGAGAGTTTCTTTGATTGTACCCTCCTGAATTCCCCCAATTCCCCCAAAGATCCCACAAACTCCTTGATCCCTCCTAGCCCCCATGCAGACCCCACTAGTCCCTCTGACCCATCAAACCCTCCCAGACGCCTCCAACCCACTGTGGACCCTGCTACCACCCCCAGTCTTCCCCAACCCCCCTATGGACCCTGCTATAACCCTCCTGCTAGCTCCCCCAGCCCTGCCTGACCCCCTCCCTACCTGATTTACCTTAGATCAGGGACCATTTTTAACCTAATGTAACCCCCTGAACGTCTAGCTGTAATGTCTGTACAAAGTCTGAGTGACCAGCAGTACTTTATCAGTATTAGAAAGTAGACTTAGATGCATAAGTGTGCTCCTGTTTCATGCTGCTTGAATCCTTGAAAATTTATTGATGTGTCTACTTTTATGATGTGCTGTCATCTTAGTCTTAAGACTAAGCAGTGAAGAGGAAGAGAACCCAGCTATATCTTGTATTACCATATTTCACGGTGCACAAGTCAATGTGGTATATAAATCAACCTGATTTTTCTGATAAAAAATTTAGGATTTTCATAGATCCAGTGTATAAGTCAACCTAACAATTTGGATTAGAAATATGGGGTTGACTTATACCAGCCCATGTGTGCTCTCACTGAAGGCAGGACATCTGGGGGTTGGGCACTGCCAAAAGGGCCGGGACCACGGTCAGGCTCAGCACTCATCTGGAGTGGCCCAGAAAGCGCTGCTCGCAGGGGCCAAGGCTGGCGCTGCCCGGGCCACTACAGCTGAGCGCCAAGCCTGGCCCCAGCCCTGGCCTTGGCCCCTGTAAGCAGCGTGATAGAGGTGGGCCAGGCATGCTGCACTCCTCACCACTGTGCATAGCTGGCTATAGAGTGCATGGCTTTCCCTAGTGATGCGTGAGTGCCAGCAGAACTGCGCACCACAGGGTAGCAGCACCTGCACAGGCTACAAGCACTCGCTGTCTGGCAGCTGCTATGCACCATCAGGGTAGTGTGTATGGGGGGGGTTCCCACACTCTCCTACCTTTCCTCACACCCTCCACCACACCCACACCCTGCCCACCTGAGCTCCACATTCCCATTGCCCCCCTGAATGCGGGCTTTGTGCTCTCACCAGCCTCACCCCACTCTATGTGCTGCAGCTCCCTTGTCCCTGCCATTTCCTTACCTGATGCCCAGAGAGCTGCAGCAGGGAGACAAGGAGCCTCTGGACACTGGGGAAGTTCCAGAGGCACCTCAGTGGCTGCAGCAGTGGCAGTAGCAGCCCTGCCTGGAAGCTGTGTGCTGGCCAGACTGGGCCCTGGATACAGTGCATAAGTCGAGGTGGAAATTTAAGGGTCAATATTTGGACTTGAAACCTCAACTTAAACACTGTGAAATATGGTAACTGTTTTCAGGGACTCAAGCAGGGTAGAAATGGATTGAACTTAGATGCCTAAGTCCAATACACATCTACTAGGTGGGATAGGATCTGTCCCTAGGTGTCCTGCAGAAGTTTTCCATCTAAGTAATGGGTTGATTTATCATACCTTAGCTGGTAAGCTCAGGCAGAATCATAGCATTTGACTGTACAGTAGAAAACCAATCAACAACTTATATTCTGCACCCTTGCACCTCATTAATATCGTACATATTTAATAGACATGGCAAGATGTCTTATAACTCTTCTCTCTGGTCACTCATATTTTATATGAACTTGACAGCAAGCCTTATTAAAAATCTGTATCAACTTAAAATCAAGTCAACATCATATTTTTTTCCATTTCTCTTCTCAAGAGTTGTCTGATGTTTAAAAATTGAACAGAGTAGTTGCTTTGATTTTTAAAATGTCAAGTATCCCTAGGTGATTTTTTTTTCACATCATAAAAAGTATTGACAATTATTTTTCATTTGCATGAGGTTTTATGCAACTCAAGTAAAGTTCCATAAATCGTATTTTTTCCATGAGTTTAAGTCAATAAATATCAGGCTATATTCAGAGTAAAAGGGAGGAGAAGTGGCCCATCTTAGGTGTCAATGTACGAAATAGCTTTTTTCAAAATTAAAAACAAAACTCTGACTGGTCAGTGATATTAGGAGTCATCTGAAATCTATGAAATAGCTCCATGCTAGTATAACAGCCCAAAATATTTTGCCCAGAGGAAAACTAGTAGGAGGATTAATTTCTCAGGTCAGAAGAAATCACTGCAGAATGTGAATAAGATTATCCATATTTTGGCAGCTGACATAGATTCTGCCAATGGTTCTATCAGTTACCTGGTGCAAACTCTTTTAACAAATAAAAACATACGGTAACATTTGGAGTGTTTTGGACATTACATAGGTGGAACACTCAGGGATTGTTAAAGAAAAATCCAGACCTCTAACAGAAGGGCAGTGTGTGAGGCTGCTGTGCAGCTATGTCTGCAGTCAGTTGGAGTAGCAGCTGCAACCCTTCCATATTAGTTCTGAGGCTATGCATAATATGGATGTGTGTCCCATCACTTCTCTCTTCACCACTTTTTAGTCACCATTACTGGGTACACCCAGATGTGAGTGGACATTTGGTTCCCCGGGGACAAGCAATAGTGGTGCACCTTGCACTGCTACTTGTCCCCAGGGAACACATGCTTTGGCACGTGGTAAGTTGCCCCGGGTCATGTAGGGGAGGCGGTGGCCAGCACTGTGCTGGCCCTAGTGGCCTTACCTGGAGTTCTGGGGGCCTCCCAGAGCTGCAGCCACAGTGATCCTGCTGGGTGGAGCCTGGCCAGCACCACAGTGTGGCTCTGAATGGCCCAGCTCTACTTTTTAGGGATATCCAGGGGTCAAAAAAAAAAAAAAGTGGAAAAAAAAACCCAACAGTGCACACTTGGGCAGTGTGCCCTTACAGTATGGAGAACTCCGGACCATGTGGTATGTGGCAATGCAGTGCCACATACCACACGACTGCACTCACCTGGACACACTCAGTGTGGTCTTCTGCACTTCACTATTTGGTTTCACTGCACAACTGTTTTCAGTTCAAGTGCTTATGTAAGAACATTGCTCTTCTCTTTGATGGTACTAACTTTACCTTTTCTGGCTGACTCAAAAAGATCCAGAAACAGTGATATCTACAACATACTACTGTGGTCAGCATTTTCAGTGCAAATAAAATAATAAACTTCACAGACAAAACTAAATTATAGTATTTTACTCACTGTGACTGGGAATCCTTCCTCATCAGGAAAAAATAGTCTTACAAAAGCAATGAAAGAGGAAGGAAAGGGTTTTTAAATGCGTAATGCCATACACAATTTCATTTTTACAGTGTTGTATCCTAGGGAGATCAGGTAATGAAAGAAATATTAACTGAAAAAAGAGATTAAATTATTTTCAAATGCAAGTATCATGACATGGAACATTTTAAAAATAATTTTAATGCATGAACACCAATAATTTATTAAGAATGATGCTTGTCTTAAGGCCTTATGGCAAGAGCCATTTTAGTTTGAGAACATAAAAACCCTTTGGTCTACTTGGAAATTTAGGATGCAGTCTTTGACTTTGTTAAGAAAGTTGAAAAAGGAATGAATTATTCATATAAATGTTGCCTTAGTAACACTGCAGCAAATAAAATAATGAAAGCTGCCTCTTGTTTTTAAGGAAAGCATAAGTTTTAGTCCAATGGCTCTAGAAGTTAAGCACTTTGTGCATTCTTAGGCTATCTGGCTACACATGCAAGTGTATAACAATGACATACACCTGCCTCATTCTATATTAATACAGAATTTAATATTTTTAATTATAATTTTTATTTCATTTTAACATTTATGGGTTGGCAAAAATGACTGCCCCAGTAAGTGAAACAGGGCACCCTAAAATGGTCTAGAATGTAGTTTTAGTACATGGAATTTCTTTTTTTTCTATTTTTCTTGTTTTCAAAATCCTACATACTTCCACAAAGAACCTTTATTAGAAAGGATAGTAAGGTAGCAAAGCAAAGCACTTAAAAATGCTGAAGTTAAAATGGTTACTAGAGCCTCTACAAAGTACACATAACAGATGCAGATATATAAACAGACATTTCCAGAGAAGCCCAAATCATAATCAGGGTTAAATCCATGAAAGATGGCTTGCACTTATTGAAATCCACAGCTTTCAAGTAGATGCTCATGCTCCCTGTAACAGAGAGTTAGGCACCTAAAGATGAGGTCCAAAAAAGCCAGTGCCCTAAGCAGGGGACTAAGCTAGTAAGAAATGCCAATAGGTGGAGAGGATCTTAAGCCCCACTGAACAAAGAGGCTCCCCCGCCCCTGCACCCCAGCATATGTTTATTTAAAAGCACCGTGGAATCTGATCTCCAGTCCCAACAACTGTGCTTTCTGCCATGCCACTCGTGCATGGCAGAAGGTATAATTTTGGGATCAGGGATCAGAGTACAGCCACTCTCATTTTATTTCCCAGTGCCATGGGAGCCTGAGGCCATGAAAGCCAGGTACCCCCAGCCTGGCATAACCCAGGGCTACCCCAGAGCTGGGGCCAACAATCAGCTGATTGTCAGCATGGACCCTGGGGCAGCTCTGGACATGCCATGTGTTCGAGTTAAGGTGCCATAAAAGCAGCCATAAAAATGTTCTATATTATATGTGGAATATTTTTATGGCTGTATGGCACCTTAAAATGGGTCCTTGTCTTTTATGTTGCTATTAATCTTTGCATAAATATAATGTGAAGAGGAGCCCATAGTCACATAACTCAGAACTGTAGGGAAGCATCTCCACTGATTAAGCATTCAGGATTCATAACCAAGAACTCTCACTTGGAGTTTGTAACTTAAACACAAGTTTTCTCACAAAACAAAGATGGTAGGGATAGTGATAGTACCTTCTGCAATAATTTCCTAAGAAAGAACACTATGAAGAAACTATTTATAAATATTCTGGGTGCGTCTACATGTTCCTTAATGAGCCATTACTGCGCATTAAGTACTTGGTTAACCAAGTAGCAAATGCACAGTAACTCATGCGACTGTGCAGTAGTGCCCGCACATGAGCTTTTTGTGACACTTACTTTGCAGTAGCCTAATGCTACTCTGCAGAAGTTTCTTAGAATGGTTTTTATCCGACATGCTACTGTACAATGTTATTATGCTACAGCACAGTTAGCATCTCGTGTAGATGCACCCACTTGAGTGACTGTCAGATTTGTATTTCTTACTCTTTGCTATTAACAAACATTCATGTGAATGGAATTTTTAACATGGTTTCATTATTTAATTACGACATACTTCTGCTCCAGTCACAGAACAGAAACCAGCCATGCGACAGGTGGTTGGTAAGATGTCATGAAAAGTGAATATTTACCATCAGTTTGGGAACAACTTATAGTATGATTTTTTTCCCATAAAAGTTCTGATCATTTTAATATTAATTAATAAATTGTTTATTTAGCAAGCCTGTTTCAATGTGAATGTTTCTCATAACTCTAATATATGGTCCAGTTATTATATTTGACTCTGTAATTACACATTCTAGTGTAATTGCATGGCTACCTTAAAGTTGCTGCTCCAATTAGAATACAATCATTGGGTGTCTGTATATGTGCTCCAGGAGGGGGGGCCATTAATTAGAATGGCTCCTGGACAGCTGCTTTAAATAAAATGCTGCACTGTCATATGTATTCAGTATCCTGCATTTCAAAATGGCTTTCAGGGGTGCTTTAACTAAAGCTCATTCAATGAGTTTTAGTTAAAGCACCCCGCCACCATTTTGAAATGCCGGACATGAATACATGTGACTGTGAGGCATGCTGGACCATTCTAATTAGAACACTCCAGCAGACTCGATTAATCTAATTAGAACATGTACAGCACATGTATAGACCCCCTAGGCTAGGTGTGGAATAACACCAATTTATAGGAGTTGAGAATCTGGTCCATTGTTTTTTAAATTCTTCCCTTTCAACTTCCTCCTATATCTTTTGAAACTTTGTTATTTTTAAGCAATTGTATAAAATAAGAAACAAGATATAGTATAATGCGACTGTCTTTGCAACATGCTACTTACTATTTAAAGTGAGATCAGTTAAGCTGACCTTTAGCACAGGAGAATGTAAAAGTCTTAACTAAGGGTGTGTTTGGTAGCAGAAAACCTGAAATTATTTTACCCTTTAAAAGAAGATTTACAAAGCTATATTGTATGGTAAGAAGGGTGACTAGGGATAAGTGGTCATTGTATACAATATTAATATATACTGTGTCTAGTATTTTTCTCTTCATTGTCATCTAAGATAGAATAAAGTAGTTAAGCATTAAGAAGAGAGCTTACGTTTTGTCACTTTAAGCAACACCTTTTAGCTTCAAGGTTAAGGTTGATGTTATAATATTAATGTTAGTACTCCATAGACATCCTTTGGTTAAAGTATACTTTAAGCACAATTTATTATTGTGGAAAGATTAATGGATATCAGAATTAAATATAAGTTCAACTTATCAGGATCATTAAAACCTCATTGTAAGTGTACTGGGTTTGAAATATTCTGGAGTCTGAGTTGGTTTTAGTTGGTATAGTGTGCATGAGAGGGCCCCTAGCAGTAGGTGGGGCAGACTAGTTCAGATGTCTCAGTATGGCCCCAGTGGTTTAAGTTTGAGCCCTGCTTCAGAGTCATGGGAAAGAAGTCCCCAGTTAAGCTAGCTGTAAAATGGGTACCTAGCCATTCATGCTGGGAGTCAAAGGCAGCCTGATGTGATGCTAGCCACATCACTGTGTTGGATGCTATTGGCAACAGAAACTGGTATCCCTTAAAACATGCTAATCCTATGGGCTGCAGGGTTGGGAGGCCCTTTGACCTTCCTTCCTTTTTTTTGATCCTAGCAGTGGAGAGTCTAACTGCACACGACACACAAAACTCCACTCAGTAGAAGGGTGGGGCCAGGGTATATAAGTGATCTGATTCTTCATCACCACGGCACCAATGTGACTTCAGCCCCCCCAAAAGCTACCATCTCTGAGAAAAAAACTTAGAGGATGAGGTTAAGGAAGAGGTACTCAACTTCCTGGCCATGTGGGCTGAATGAGTGGTGCAGGACTGGTTTGTGGGCTGGATTTTATGAGTAGGGTTGGTCTATAGCAGGGGTGGGCAAAACGGTGAATCTGGCATGCAGCTGGACTCCATTTCCATTTCGACACCAAGATATGGGGTTGTGCGGACACACCCGCAGATAGGCTGCAGATGCAAACGGACCTAGACAGGCTGGCATGTTGGGCAGAACAGAACCAGATGAGGTTCAGTATAGAGAAATGCAAAGTGCTGCATCTGGGAAGGAAGAACCCCCAGCACACCTACAGGCTAGGCATTGCTAACCTGACCAGCACTACAAATGAAAGGGATCTGGGGGTAACAATAGACCCCAGCATGAATATGAGTTGGCAATGCAACGCAGTAGCCACTAGGGCCAATAAAACTGTGGCATGCATCAATTGATGCATCTTCAGGAAATCCAAAGAAGTGGTTCTCCCACTTTACTCAACATTGGTGCAGCCGCAGCTGGAGTATTGCATCCAGTTCTGGGCGCCACACTTCAACAAGGACGTGTTAAAGCTTGAGAGGGTCCAGAGAAGGGCCACCCGCATGATTAGGGACTTGCATGGCAAGCCGTATGAGGAGAGGCTGAGGGATCTTGGACTCTTCAGCTTAAAGAAAAGAAGGCTGAGAGGGGAGCTGATTGTGGCTTACCACTATATCAGAGGTGTACATCAGGGGCTCTTTGAAAAACTGTTCACTAGGGTGCCTTTGGGGAAAACTAGAAATAATGGCCACAAACTCCTGGAAGACTGTTTCAGGCTGAGCATTAGGAAAAATTTCATCACAACTAAGGTGTCCAGACTATGGAACAAGCTCCCCACAGAGGTGGTTCAATCATCTACCCTAGAGGTCTTCAAGAGAAGACAGGATGGTCACCTGGTTGGGGTCACCTGACTTTCCTGCTTATGTAGGGGACCGGACCCGATGATCCTTCGGGGTCCCTTCCAGTCCTATGATTCTTTAATTCCATGATTCCCAGTAGCCCCTGCCTGCATTGCTGCATCCAGTTTATATGGACATACCAGGAGCAGTGAGGCTATGACAGCCGGATCCCAGGGCATGAAGGCAGAGGACCACAGCTCTGCCCTGGCTCTGGCCTGCACTGTTACTGCCACAAGATCCCGGCCCCTGCTCCCTGCCCCCAAGCAGCTTCCCACCCAGCTGTGCACTCCACCAGGGCTGCTGGGGCCAGTCTTCATGGAAATCCTGGCCCTATGCTGTCACAGCCCTGCTGCTCCTGGGGTCTCCAGGGAAACCATCCACAGTGACATGGGCAAGGGCTGCTGGGAAATGGAGTCTGCTGTGGGCCTGATCCAGCCCATGGGCTAGACTTTGCCTGCCCCCAGTTTATAGGCTGGATCCAGTGTGAGGTCAATGTGTAGACTCAGTCCATGGGTGTGATTCCACATGCCAGCCACTAAGTGACTCCACGCACTAGCACAATTCGGCCTGTAGGGCCTATTATCTAGTCCACAGGGCTGCCTACAGTTTGACAATTTGGTGGAGGGGAGCAGTGGCAGCATTATTTGCTGCAGCTTCCAGAGCCATGAAAATTAATGATGCCACAGCCCACTACCAAATTTCTTGACCTGTGGAGAACCCTAGGGGCCACATGAAACAGCCCTGTGGGCCAGAGGTTGAGCACCACTGGGCTAAGGTACTATCTCCTCCCATTCCCAGGGATGAATGCACCAATGAAGCAGGGCCTGCTGTCCTTCTATATGTGGGATGGATTCAAGTCCACTAGTTAACAGAAACACTTTAGGGGCCTTTATAGTTTGGGTTTATTTACTTATTTATTATTAACTAAATAGCAGTCAGGCATAGTACAGACAGGCCTTTGCAAGTGCCAATGTACAAATTAATCTTAGGTGTTGTGTGTAACCACCTCTTATGCCAGTCTACAATATCTTCTGGGCTCATGACAGCTATTGGATGGAATCATGCTTAACTGGCCTGTTGCATCTGTGTTATAGACAACTAGGAGGTGTGCCAAGGTCACCAAACTCACTTTGGTTATTGCAAAGTTGAACCCAGGTCTCTAGAAGTGAAAACCTGGTTCGGCTTTTCCAGGATCATGCTTTTAAAAACATTCTTCATAGCAAATAAAAGTTTCATTAGAGGTTGGAAAAATAAATTGGTAAAGTGACAGATCCTATGATATGATGGAAGCTCAATTATAAGTGGATAACATAATATAACAAGTGCAGATGAAATCCTATTAAGGTCTGAAAATCCAATATCTCATCTCCCTGAGTTTTAATTGATCTTTACACATATTGTCATTGCAGTCAAATATTTGAGATGATTCCCGTACACATAAACAAATGTAAGCACATTAACTCTGTTAATAATTTTAACAAGTAATTTGTATTTCCCATTAGACTGTCTTACATTTTGCTTTACTATAATTAAAGATATCATCAGTGATAAACTTAATGTGTTATTTAAAGTTTGCCTCTTTATAAGATTTGCTGTTATCATTAACTGCAGGGTGATAAGATCCACCTATATCCTCATTAAAAAATTAGATATTTATGTCTCCACAGAATATAGATAGGACATTCAGGTAGGGAAAGACTGTTGATTCTTTTGTAAATCCAAAATAGAGGGCTTTTTTTTTTACAGACTCTTGATTGGTGGTAAGCAAAGCAGCTTGGCTGTTTCAATCTGCTCTATGAAGTTATTACTTTTTCCCATATTGTACATATTTCAGTTGGCATAAGATTGCATGCCTTTGTGCCTTCTTTAGTAGTGATGGCTAAGGAGATCTTTTGATCACAATGAGGATGAAACATATTCTTCATCAGCCAGAAGTGGTTTCCCTTTTGGGAGTATGAAAAACTACTGGAAACTAGAGATTTTGGGGGGGTGGGTTTCTTCTTTTAGATTCTCTAAAACCAGACAACAGTGGCCTAAAAACTCATTCAAACAACAAATGGAATGTAGGAGATATGGAGCTCAAAATAAATATTTTGTAAATATGTTACAAAGCAATCAACAAAATAAAAATCCTATATTTTATCCATTTTTTTCTTTGTGTTCCCTTTAAAAGCAAATGTGCTCTGGATTAGCTTTTGAGAGTATATTAGTTTTCAAGAAAAGAAAGGGAGCTAATATCCAAATTTCCAATCTGAGGTTTCAACAAGTTGCTTGTGGTACAAATGTGGCATTTGGGGTATCTGTTCAGATACATACAGTACAGCCAGGTTGTAAACAAAAACAACTTTTAACAACACGTATGACTAATCCATTGCTTTGGTTTGTAAGTAGTACAAATATTTGACTCATAACCAAACGTCTGAAATTACCATTCAAGCCTGAAAAAGTATTATTGGTAAGCAATATTTCCATTTTTGTTTACAAAGGTGATATCAGTAAATAATTTGGTAGAAGAAAAAGTAAACTTTCCTACATGCAGAATTACAAATTCATTGTCATTTCTTTAGCAGACAAAGTTCTTTGGGTAAATATGATATATTTTATTAGCCCATCTAAACAGTTGGAAAAATTGTACTTTGCAAGCTCTGGGACACAGACACCCTTCTTCAGGCAAAGGGAAAGTCTACTAGTGTTTTGTGTTCTCCTGGATGGAACAGAAGCCAACATGCAAAATGCAGGTCTGTGAAAATGCAAATGCATGGCAGTGAGGATCAGAGGCAATGGGAGACAATAAGTGTGAGACAGGTAGGGGGGGGGAGGGGAAGGGGGAATGTTGACCTGGTGATAGAATGTAGCTGGTAAAATGCAAACAGGTTACCTGGGTTATCAGATAGCTGGCAAGTTATAATGTGCCATAAATCCAATGTCTATATTTAGTCCATGTTTTTTTTTTTTGCATGTAGTAGATTTATGAAGTGAAATTTATAGGCTTATTTATGAAAGGTATTATTTAAATTCCCTTTGAGGATTAGAACTGAGAGATGGGAGAGAGAGTGGTTCTCTTGTGAGAAATGTGCACCCACAGGTAATTGGATATTTTTGTCTTTGATAGATTTTGGTGTGCATTCATTCTGGTACGCAGTTGCTGTTCAGGTTCTCCTACATATTTTCCGTCCATATGGTGCACTGGATGAGATATATTACATTTCTGGAGGTGCAGGTATAAGATCCAGGAATAGTGATGGTTCTGTTGTGAGATGTAGTTATTGTGGGAGTGGTGGAAATGTGTTGGCAGGTTTTACATTTCTTCTCCTGGCATGGTCTGGATACATTCAATGTGTTTTGGGCCATAAGATGTTTGCTTCAGGTAATAAGATTTGTGAGGTTTGGTGTTTGTTTAAGGGCTAGGATGGGTGGTTCTGAGAAGATATGTTTAAGAACTGGGTCTTCTTCTAGGATGGGTTGCAACTGTTTAGGATTTTCCATATGGGTTCCAGAGAGGGATGGTATGTCATAAATAATGGTGTGCAATTCATGGGGATTTTCTTTTCATACTGGTTCTTTCAGAAGTGTGATCTATCTCTTTGGAGGAGTCTCCTAGTTGAGTGAAGTTCCTTTTGAGACTTGTGAGGTGACCATTGTGAGTGTTCTCAGTGCAAATTTGGTGGTATCAGAGGGCTTGACTGTTTATTACAGCTTTCTTGGTGTGTTTAGGATGATTGATGTCTCTGTGAAGATATGTATGTTGGTCCATGGGTTTCTTGTATATAGTTTGCATTTTACCATTCTGGATAGTGATCATAGTGTCTAAAAAGAAATGCTGGTGCTGGAGTATTCAAGACAGTCTGATGGAGGGGTGATGGTATTGAATTTGTGATGGAATTCAATCAGAGATTACAGGTTTTCAGCCCAAATGATGAAGATGTCATCTATATACCTTAAGTATAGCATCATTTTGAGGGTGGAGTTCTTGAGGACTTTTTCTTTCAAGTGGCCATAAAATGGTTGGCATATCGTGAGGCCATTTTGGTGCCCATAGCTGTGCCGGTGATCTGGAGGATGTGTTGATTGTTAAAACTGAAGTTGTTGTGTGCAAGGATGAAGTGTATAAGTTTAGTAATCTCTTTAGGTCTGTACTCTGAGTTGTAAACTTGCTCTTGTAGATATGTAAGGCAGGCTTGGATGCCATCTTGGTGTAGCAGCTGGTAACATTCATGTTGGCTAGGAGGGTATTGCTGGGAAGGTTGTCTGTGTTTTTAAGTGTTCATAGAAAGTCTGTTGTGTCTTGGACAAAACTTGCTCTTTAGGTGACAAGAGGTTTTAGGAGGGATTAAATGAAATCTGATATTTCCTCAGTTAGAGTTCCATGGTAGGTCTGCCTGGTTTCCCTTGTTTGTGGATCTGAAAGAGTAAACAGTGACACGGCAAAAAAAGCCAGAGAATGCCGCTTCCGGAGCTATTACCATATTAGGATAGATGCTCTGAGAAAAGAAAAAAAGAGGAGAAGGAAGTCTCAGAAGGGGGGGGGGAAAGAGCATCTGAAGGAGAAAGTGAGGGAGAAAGAAGATCTCCAGGAGATAAGACACTTACCTCAGGATTTTTCTTGTCGCTGGAGAGAGGGGAGCTCTGAGAAAGAGGGGCGGATCCCTAAAGAGGAACCGGAGACGCGGCTGGCAGCTGCGCTGAAAAGTAAACAAACAAACAAACAAAAAAAAAGAGAAAAATGAATTGACTCACTCCCACAAGCTTAGTGAAAACAACTGAGTGCTGACCACAAGGATTCAAGGCTTCAGGCACCCACCAGATGAAAGGTACACATTCAGGATAGCAAAAGTAAAGAGAGAGAAATAACAAGGCTTGAAAAGAAAAGCCTGCTCTAAAAAGAAAAAAAAAAAAAAAGGAAATAAACGGACAAACTAGAGTTAAAGGGACTTTGTTTACTAACACCAAGTTCAGTCCAACCAAACTGATAAAGGTTAAATAAGAATCGTATATAGATAGAATTACAAAGTTGATATAATTGTTATAAAAATAAAAGAGAAAAAAGGACCTCTCCTGTTTAAAGATAACGAAAGTTTGTAGTGTTATAAAGAATAAAGATAAAGACTAGTGTTAATCTGCATCTGATTGTGAATATATATATCAGTGAGTGTGTGGAATAATCAAGTGAAGTTTTCCCCTATAATACAGAGATTCCTAATAGAGACACCCAAAGAGCAAAATAAAACAACAAATATATATATAACAACCCTCCCGACAAGTGACATCATAAAGCAGAACATATTATAATAACATCTAAGACGTGGCAGACGGGAAAGTCGGGGTACTTACAGCTCTTTGGGAGATTATAAAAGGATACAGAGAGGCAAGGTCCACCATCACAGTGGATTTTAGAAGCATGTAAAAAGTCCCTGGGTTCGGTAGTGGGAGGATCAATTTCTGTAGTTTTTCTTGTAGTCGAAATGGAAATGATGCAAAGGTGGTTATAAGTTTTAAGGTGAAAAGGGGATTTGGATCTTCCTCTAGTTTTTCATAATAGGTGGTGTCAGAGAGTTTTCTGTTGGCTTCTTTTATGTAATCTTCATAATTAAGGATATCTCATCCAGTACACTAAATAGCCTGATGAAAAATATGTAGGAGAACCCGAACAACAACTGTGCAACAGAATGAACGCACATCAAAAATCTATCAAAGATAAAAATACTCAGTTACCTGTGGGTACACACTTCTCACAAGACAACCACTCTCTCTCCAATCTCTCAGTTCTAATCCTCAAAGGGAATTTACAAAACATCTTTCTTAGATAAACCTATTAACTTCACTTCATAAATCTACTGGATACAAAAAATCATGGACTGAATACAGGCATTAGATTTATAACACATTACAACCTACCTGATATCTGATAATGCCAGGTAACCTCTCTACATTTTACCCGCTACATTCAATCACCAGGTCAATATTGCCCTTTCCCCTCCTCCACACCTAGCTGTCTCATACGGTCTCTGATCCTCACTGCCACATATTTGCATTTTTACAGACCTCCATTTTGCATATTGGCTTCTGTTCTATCCAGGAGGACACAAGCAGGCTCTCCCTATGCCTGAAGAATATTGTTTGTGCCTGAAAGCTTGCAGAGAATAATTTTTCCAACTATTTATTTGGTCTAATAAAAGATATCACATTTACCCACAGAATAATGTAATTTCTTTTTCACTTGTGAGGGTTTGTCTTGATTTTATTTTGAGATATGAAGTGCTGATTCCCCAGAAAGCAGCACCTCCTACTACCCCGTTGCTTTTCTCAAATACAGAGGAGATGATTTGAACCTTAATTAGCACTACAGTCACTTCTTATCATGGAAGGCATTAATAACTAAACCCTGTACTAATGAGATTTCATACCTCAAAAACTTTCACTTGACATTATTTTGATGATACCTCAAGACTTCTTACAATAGACCAAAGTACTGTAAAGATGGCATAGACAAATGATAACATGGTGATCTCTTGTTGCATTTGATTGTTCGGAGTAACAAACCTGTTTGCCCTTCAACCTGTTAGACGTCCATCAACCATTCGCTACAATTTATATTACTCAAATTACTGATAGTAAAACAAATTTAAGTACACCATTAACTCAGAACTATTTAAGTATTTATGCTGCAATCATTTTGTATTGATTTTATGTAAACTTGTGACAAAACACAGATTGCACTGCCTAAAGAGGACTTCAGGGATTTCCTAATAAATTGCATTTCAAATCTTTAATGGACTGTTAGTAATTATCAGATCCAAAAACAATTTAAAAATTAAAAAAAGAGGATCAGCAGAATGATATATTTCAGTTTCTCTAGAAAAGTGTATTCTATGCAGCACAGAAGGTGTTTAACATGTATCTTACCAATTATACTGTTCAGTGATAACAGTGGCTGCTAATTTGCCCCATTCCCAAACAAGAAATATATGTATAATCAATAATACATAATAACTAACATACAATAAAATATATAATGCATAATGTAATACATTATTTTTAGACCTAAAGTCTGTTATAGTGTCATAAGCATTATTAAAGTTTAAGATTCAGCTTTGATATGGTCAAATGCATAGAAGAGGACTGCATCACAAACTTGCACTTCTTTTTGATAATGTCTGGATAAAGTGAATGTAACTAGGCAAATAGTAGACAAAAGTGAAAGAAAAAATAAATATTATAGGTATATACCAATCACAATGACCACAGATTCCACCATTTACAGAGCCACTACAAGAGGGTGGCTATGCCAATTTTAGGATGTTGGTCAGGGGTGGGCAAAGTGCAGCCCGTGGGCCGGATGCAGCCCGCCAGGTTGCATCTGGTCTGTGGGGCCCCTAAAAAATTTAGAAAAAAAATATTTATGTGCCCCTAGCTACCTATCATGTGGCCCTCAATGACTTGCTAAAACTCAGTAAGCAGCCCTCTGCACATGCATGGCCTAATCTTTCCTCTGTGCTGTAGCCATTTTGCTTTACCTTCTCTTAGCACTTCTTATTTCTACTTGAGTACAAGAGCTTGATGATAAGAACTGTGCCCAGATACATGAGAATCACTATGTTTATAGTTTCCCCTTAGTTGGAATGCCTTTAGTAGTTCTTCCAAAGCATTTCTTTCAGGCCCCAGCTGCAAAGAAGCAACTGATTCTGGGAGACTGGATTTGCAACATCTAGAGGCAACACTGGGAAAGGATTCTACTTTTTATTTCTTTTCCTGCAGAACCTTTCACATTTACAACATCCTGTTACTTATATGACAACTGTTAACTATTCTTTATTATGTACATTGCAGAAGTATTTACATGTCCCAATCTTGGATGAAAGCCCTTTGTGAGACACCACATACATAACAAAAAGGACAGTTTCTGTCCTAAGGAGCTTACCATTTCACTGTGCTATGGCTTCAACTCCAGCTCTCATTGTCTAACAGAACCAATTCTACATTCTCATCTGGTTTGTGCAACTAACTTTTCCATTTATCTCTGCTCCTTTGCTACTTCCTATCCTTTCCCTTCTATGTCTACATTCAGACAATCTTTTCTCCACTTTCTGCTTTACCTATCTGACTCCCCAAATCCTTTCCCCAGTCTACTTTCTTATACCCATTTTTATGCTTACCACAAAGATTTATGTATTTTCCGCTTTCCTCCTTGCCTACAACCTTCCATCTTTTTACCCCCTTCCACTCTCTGTATTGACTACTGCTAGCATCCACAGCAAGAACTGATCAGACCCATAATACATTTCAGCTAACCCATCTCTTCTTGTTCTTTCCATCAATCTCTGCTGCTGCTTTGTATCAATTTCTACCCTGGGGAATGATTTGCCCTTTACTTGGCCCCTATAACACTGTTTGAGCAACTGTATTCCTATCAAGTTTAATCATCTGTCTTAACCATTTATAGTGCTCAGGTCATTACAGAATGTAGGAACTGTTACTTCTCTCTCTAGATCACCACTTACAATTAGATTTGCTTCCTTAAAACTGAATCCATTAATGAGATAGCCTTACCTGTACACACATTCTTTTTCTCTCTCCCACTGTGATGAAATTAAAATTCCTAGCTTGACACAGACAAAGAAACAAGGGAGAAGTCCACACTGGCCAACAAAATGCAGGGAGACTTTCTATCATAGACATTTTCCACATCAGCAATCCAAATATTTGCAGATGCACTGGGTCTGATTCCATGCCCACTGAATACTTTCCATCAGCTTCAGTGGCCACTGCACTTGTGATTAGTTATAATTGACAAGAAGGTAAGAGTATGAAGCAAAAATACTTGAGATCTGCCACATATTATTGTTTTTATCCATCTTGTAAGTAGTATTACACTTGTGCATGATAACTTACTCTTAACTATGGGAATGTTTCCAGAAAACACAAAAACTAATAGTGACACTCCAAACAGCTAAAAAGAAATACAAACATACAGTTAAAAACACACAGGTAGTTTTATTTGCTGTAGATTCTACTTTAAATCAGCTCATATCCATGTGAGAAGGAATACTTCTAAGATAAATCTAAAACTAGGCGGTGATTGATTGGTGAAAAACAATTATATAACTTAGACATTATCTTGCTTTCCAATGCCCTAATTACAAAGCTACACATGCATTCAAGTAATAAACCTATTGAAACACAATTTGAATCCCAAGACCATCAGAAAAAGGAAGGACTTACAAGTGAACAGGTATTACAATGCAATTAGCACTATTAACCCTTTGTCACAGCAGCAAATCAGGAGTTTCCATTGCTAAGAGTTCCCTAAACATGCCTGGTATTGGAAAATTGACTTCCAACAGTGAGGAGTTAACACTGTGGCAATCTTATCCTTACAGATTTTTAACAAGCACCAGGTGGTAAGATCTATTTATATACCATATGTTAGTAATAGGAGCTCAATTTGTAAGATATAATATTACATTTCTTGAATGAATATACTGAACAGAATATCATGACAACTGTAGCTGCAATAACATGATGAAATATATTAAAATTAGTGTTAATATAATAATCAACTGTGTTTTGTTCCACATGGCAATTTATGCTAACAGTTAAGCTGAACCCCATCTGTTTCTTCAGAAGCAAAACATAGTCAAATAAAAGCTCATGACCATGAATCTTCATCCTTGGAAGTCATATTGCACAGATTAAATATTGAATGTCTGTGTGAGAGTGTGTGTGTGTGTATGAGAGAGAGAGAGACCTTAGGATCCAATTTGACCAGGACAGTACCGGATTTTGTAGGGCATCCCCATATCCCAGGTGGATGGTGATGCCTCACCTGGCTCCTGAGCATGCTGGAAGTAGGGGGTGTGCTCAGTTGAGCACTACTCCTCCTGCCTGGGATGGGGATTGGCTGGGGCAGGGCAGGGCAGGGCAGGCTGGGAGAGGGACTTGGGGCCAGGGCTAAGGTCAGAGCTCAGGCACCTGTGTAGGATGAGCCAGGATGGAGGAGCAGGGCAGGGTGGGACAACACGGAAGCCTGCAGCTGGGGTCCATCCCCTACATGTAGAGGCTGGACCTAGCTGGGAGCAGCCCCTGTGTGGCACCCCACTGGCTCCACCAGCCTGTGCTATGCAGCCACATGGTGCCTCTTCCTGCCACTGACATACACACACACACACACACATATGCAGTGTGTGTGTGTGTGTGTGTGTGTGTGTGTGTGTTATTTATCACATTCTGAAATGCTGACCAGATTGACCAGGGTAGAAGTTATTTGCAAAATTCCCTTGAAAATCACATAATATGTAGATCAAACAAAGCTCACCTGCACTGGCTTTTTATGTTCTTTTGTGAGCTTTTCTGACAGCATCATATCCAGCCAAGTCTGAACTAATAGCACCCATCTTAATTTTGTATCTTCCATATAGACCATTCCATATCTAGGAAAATAATGTTCTCAGCAGTCTTCTATATTAATAAAAAAATCTGTGAAAATTGCTGTGAATGTATTTACACATTCACTTCAAACAAACAGCACAGAAGATGTACGTTCAATTTATTTTGCAGGTAACTGCCTGTTAGGATGCCTGCAAGCAAAAAATAAACAGCAGGTCCAATGTTCTGCTACAGGATCCTCACTAAGGCAGCCAAATCCCATATTTTATCACTAGAAACAACACTTTAATGTGTAAATAAAGGGCCCACATTGCCAATTTCATCATTCAAATAAAAAGATTTGGATGTATTATTAAAATCTGCACATTTGAAAACTGGATTTCTTGCATTGGCCTTGAAAAAGCTCTGTGTTTCTGAACCTTCTCATTGAAGGAGACAGGTTTTCTGTCCTTTAATTCATTGCATGCCTTTTGGTCTCCAATACAGGAGAAACTCACAAATTGCTTTTCCTGTTAATGAAGTTGTGGATCGGTATAATTCTTTCACTGGTTTATGGGTATTGAACAGAATGGTAGGGATGTTTCCTCTGGCATCTCTAAACCAATAATGCTGGATGCCAGGGAGGGTATTGATTAAGGAATAGATCACTTCATATACATCAGATTCAATGCTCCCCTGCAGCACCCACCTCTGCCACTGGCGAGGACAGGATACTAGGCTAGATGGACAATTGATCTAACCCAGTATGGCACTTCTTATGTTCTTACGGTCCAAAATCTTCCACAAAGCATAACGAATTTACAATGTCACCAAGTGCTAGGTTTTACATGTGGATCTGCCTTGTTGGATTTGGAAATCAGAATTTCATGTAGTCTGACAATTCCCTATTAGCTACACATATACGGAGGCTTGGGAGCATAAATTATTCCTGCCAATTATAATTTAAGCTCAACTGATTTGCCCCTAGATTCAAGTCTCTCAAAATGCAGAATGCAGGAATTTTTTTCTCCTCCTCAAGATACTCAGTTTTAGCAATAAGCTTACTTCTCCTAGGAGATCAGCTAATGTACTACAGATGGCATATGGATTGGAAGGCAGGGTAGACATGGATCAGAGACACAGTTTCTCCAAGAGTTTTGCTGTTGTTTTCTTGCTTTTAAGCTTCACTTGTAGGCAACTGGGAGGGACACTTGCACCTTAATGTACATAAAGAGGGCCAGATCCTCAGTCAGTACTAATCAGCATGACTGGGTTGATTTCATTCAAACATGTTTTATATAGCAGAGAATGCCATTCTACACAGAAAAATATAAAAACGTTTTAAAATGCTGCTACTCCATCCTCTTCCAGTACCCCTATGAAAATTAATTTGTTGGAAAAGGTCTTCTCCTCCCCCACTAGCACTGTCCTCTGATAATGAGATGACTGAAAATATTTAGGCCTTTGAGAAAAGTCATGGAATGTCTAAGTGGTCCTCCATACTTCATCACTCCATCATAATGTTTTTGTTACTTCATCTCCTGTCTTTTTCTTTTGTAGTCTGTCTAGATTGCAAGATTCTTGGATCAGGTATCTTTTTTCTTTTAATGCCTGCCTGCAAAAGCAGCTGACATATTGTGGAGCTATGCAAATATATAATTAAAAATAATAACAATTAATTTAGTAAATGCACATGTAGGCTAGTGGTAAAGAGATATTTATATTACAGACAAGAACAACCACAAGAGAGCCATCATGGCCTATTTTATTATTCATATATAATGCCAGGGTGTTTAAAAAAAAAGAGATAAAGGAAAACAAAAATGAATTCAGAGGGAAATAATACCATTCATACACCATTAAAATTGAGATATAAACCACCAGAAGCCAAGATATGCAAAGGCGCAGCTGTCATTTTTACTGACACCGTGCAGTCTGACATAGTGTCAGCCTTAACTTTGAATTCCCTGGCTTTGGTTGGTTCGCCTTCCAATCCTGAGACATCATTTAAATGTAGTTTGTTGTCTGTGAATATAACTGTTACATTATCAATAATAATAGAGTTCCTTCTCTCCACCCCTTCAGGGGCAAACTCAAAAAATGGCTCGTGAATTAATAAACACCTTACCCTGCTGTCTCTTTTGTGAGATGCTTATCTCTGTGAAAATTCCTCTGGAAAACAATTCCATAATTCTACCATATTGAACTGACTATTTATCAGTTTTTAATAAAATTATATTCAGGTTTTTCTTTGTTGGATAATGTGTCTTGTGCAGATAATTTGGCATGTTTGTACAGAATTAAATATATTTCTATCTTCCTTTTACAACTGAACCAACTGGTTAAGCACCCAAGGTTACAGATGGCAGCAAGCACCCATTTATAACTGTGCTTGTATTTGGACATCCTATTAGCTACCCTACTCCCTGCTTGTACAAGCTTGGATGCTAGAGCGTAAGCACACTAATGCCTGGCTTCTCACTCGTCAGTGACAGGCAGATCTGTTTTTTCCTTTGTTTTATAGTCAGCTCATTGGCAGCCACTATAAATACAGATCAGCTACATCACGACTGAGCACAATTATATTTATGTGGTACAAAGGTACTTACAGACCCTTGAGCATAAAACTGAATCCGAGTCTAAGGTTAACAACATTTTCCCTTTCAAACCCTTTGTATAAAAGTGACCGGAAATGTCCTTTCAAAGACAGCTGAGCATTGTCCGATCCTTGAACATGA
>NW_017729022.1:56538819-56565353 GCF_001723915.1 Gavialis gangeticus
CACTCACTCTCTCTCTCTCTCTCTCTATATATATATATATATATATTTGTGTGTGTGTTTGTGTTACCAGAACCATATATATATGGTGTTTATGCAGTTTGTAGCTCCTTGCTAGGATGAAACAATATACCTTAAATATAATCCATACATGTTTTTGTGAAATAAAACATTGTGTGTGCTTTAAAACGTAACAGTCTTTAAAAAAACCCAGCCTCTTTCTGGGAAATACCCAAAGTCTGCAGGCTTTTACAGTTTCCTAAATATCAGGGTTTCTAAATGTACATGTATACATTTAGAAAATGTATTTAAATACACACACACATACATATATATATACACACACACACACACACGTGTGTGTGTGTATGTATGTATATGTATGTGTGTGTATTTAAATAAATAAATATATACATACATACACACACACATATATATATACACACAGATATAGATCTTTGTGTTTTCTACATATATTTAGAAACCCTGATATTTAGGAAAGTGTAGAAGCCTGCAGACTTGGGTATCTCCCAGAAAAATGTTGTTTTTTTTAAAAGACTGTTACATTTTAAAGCATTTACAATGCTTTATTTCACAAAATCATGTATGGATTATATTTAAGGTATATTTTTTCATCCTAGCAAGGAGATACAAACTGCATAAAAACCACAGCACTCAGAAATGCAAGTAAGGTCATGTTTTGCTTGTGTTTTTACATATTATTATTATCAAGAAATGTGTTCATATTCTCTATCCAAATGACATTCATTGGCTCATTGAAATACAGCATTTTTCTGCCTTTTGACAAACCGGTGGTATGCCCTTGACACATATTCACTTGCACACCTGTTAGAACAAGCAGAGAGCTTAGAAATAGAACTCTTTCCCTCAATTCAATTTATACAATTTGAGAATGCCAAAATGCTTCAGGGCTACCAAAGTGTTGACAACTTTAGTGCAATTTTCATCACTCTCTTTGCTAAATAAAATAAGCTACCCAACATGGCTCTGGAGACTGGAGTGTGCCTTTTTTCCTCTCTACAAGTCAAAAGTGTTTTCATTCTTTAATATTTATCAACTTGAATCCAGAGGGAAATATACAATCTCTCGATCTCAAAAAATGTATATTCTCTCCCCACTCCTCCTACTGCAATTGGATTCTAGAAGAAGGAAGGATTTAAATGTGTTTTATTTTTTGATACAATAGGTATGGGGAGAGCTTGGGAGACTTGTGTGGGTAGCTGGCATCTTTCCAAAACACTGTTGTAATCAGAAGTTGAAGTGACTAAAAGTTATTTTCTCCGCAGCATTTCTTCAGAGGTAAACAAATGAACTAGGGGGACTGGTGAGGAAAACACTATAATTTTTGAAGGAAATTTACTTGTTTGCAAACCCTAAAAAGTTTAATAGATGCTTCTCCTTTGGGGAAATTACATACAACTACAACTGAAAAAAAATAGTATAAATACTTAAAATGAGAGGGAGTCGTGAGAAAAGAAAATAAGCAGCATGTAGGCATCTTTTTCTGACTCGGTTGTAAAACTTAAAGGGGAAAGGGTCAGTATTAAAAATGTAGGGCTCTACTCTACATAGCATAACACAGCTGCTTTCTTCTAAGCTAGTGAATAGTTTCACTGATTTCAGTGGAAAATGCTTGAAGCTACCAATATGGAGAAATATTCTGCAGGGTTGGGGCTTCATTTCTGTGGGGAGACCCTGAAGGTAGTTAGAAGCCCTGTTGACTCGTACAAGGCACTGAGAATGACAACACTCTGGTCCTGGACAGCATAGCTATAGGTTAAATTGCAAGGTACCAAGCCAGCCCATGAGGTTCTGCAAATGAGATTAATGAGGGTGTGAATTATGTTGAAATTAGCTCCATATTGTTTTACCACCTGGTCTTGCAAGCGCTTGTGTGCACGTGTAAAGTTATTCATATGTGTGTTCAGAGGACCACAATGCCATCTACTTTAGCCTTTCTATATGTGAGCAATTACCAAGGTACCAGTCATGAGACAAATGGAAAGAAAATGCACAACTTTTTGTTTCACAGGAATTAAAAACGGTGTAAGCCATGATACTATCTTGTTGCAGAATTTAATTAGATCATTTTTCAGTGCTTTGTATTTAGTTCACTTATTTATATTTAATGTGGCTGCAAACTGCAAGCAAGAAGCTTGGTATACTAGAGTAATGATTCATTATGTTTGTAACTAAACCCTTGAGACTTTGCAATCCTGGCATCTCTGGTCAGGTCAGCTTTTGTTATTGAGTTTCTAGAGTCAAATGTAAACTATGTTTCTCTTCTAGAGAGGGAAGAAAATTGTACCATGTGGAATGCCAGTAACTGGGTACATCTACACATGCACTTTACAGTGGAGTATCTGGGGAGTAGCATAGAGTCCTGCAGTGGGACAGGTCTACTTCTACCAACAGGGCTCTTGATTGTCAGCACAGATTACTTTAGATCAGTAGAGCTCAACCTTTTAGAGCAGTAGGCTGGGTGCTTGCCACCTGGCTCCACCATGGGCCACCAGTCCACTCCAGGAGGGGAGGGGAAAAAGGGTATGAAGGAGGTGGCTGCCAATGTCTGAAGGAAAGACATTTCCTTCAGAAGATAAAGAGGGGAGGGGAGGGAGAGTGCCTGCTAAAGGGGAGACTACAGGGTTGCAGAAGGGATCAGTGGCATGGTGTAAGACAGGGAAGGGATCCACCAGGCTTAGCTGTTAGCTACTGATCCCCCATGCCATGAACTGGATCCCAAGCACCACTGCTTTGGATGGACTGAAGAATGAAAACCAGTATTCTCCAAAAGGATATTATATAAAATAGGATCTATATAGAAATGTGTTGACCTAGGATTCTGAAAATAGGGGTGCAGATAGTGTTGTCTATCACCACATATAATAAAACAATTTTTTATCCAATTAATAGGAAACTAGATGCTTTACTAATATGCTAGGGGGCTAAAGATATATCACTATAGTTTAAGATCAAAGCAAAAATAAATACAACTATTGAAACGTGTGTTAATTTGCTGTATTACATATTACGTATAAAAACACCAGAAACTAGGAAAAATGCAATCATTGTTTCTTTAGCCCCATAGTTCTAGGATTAAATGTATAATTCCTTTTCAGACTCATAAAACAAAATCTAACCTTCTTGAGCATCTTAACAGTGTACCCAGTGCTTCACTGAAATCATTTCCACACCAGAGTTAATGTTCACCTAAATTAGCAATTCCACACCTAAGTTAATGTTTTGGTAAAATTAAAAACAGTCTACAGGGCTGTGAAATAGGAGCTACATTACCAGGAGCCACTAAGAGACAGCAGAATTGTAGAAGAAAGGAAAGCTTGATTGGTGAAATATCAAGAGCATTAAAAAAGAGTGGGGGTCATTAACACCTGAGAAATGAAGAGTTCAGAAGGAACAAGAACCTAGGTTATAAGCTATGAAGTCAATTGACTCCCTTACTGCTGCCTGAATAGAAATGCTGCTACTACAGCCAGGCAGTTGATTCTAAACTTTAGGTGGACAAGGAATCAAAGTTGGGGGTGCAATTGCATCAATGCACCCCTGCTGGATCCATGCTTGTTTACATATATACAAGTGTCATGTGGAAAGTGAGCTGTTACCATTACTCAGCTCAGAGGGCTAAAATCACCCCCAGATTTTAAGCAAAGGTCATTCCATTGAGACAACAGACAACAAAACCAAAATCTATTGTTAAAGATGGCTTTCATCTCATGACCTAATTCTAGCTATACTAGCAAAACATGTCAGGAAAATATTTTGGGATTAAAACACATTCCAACAATCATATTCACAATATAACAGCATACTACAGAATTTGGAAGACCTTTCCCCAAGCGTCTCTTATATTCCATTAATCTGGACAGCAGCCTTGGAGTTTATCAAAGGTGCAGAATATTCTCTCACCTGTCCCTCTGTATGATCAGGATTATAATTTTCCTAGATATAAAATATCAGTCTAGGGTATTTGTCAGTAACTCATGAACAGAGATGGGATAGTTACAATTTGCTGTTGTATGGGGAATCCCTTTAACATAATTTGCAAAAACTGATATACTAACTGACCAAATACTGTTAATCTGCACATTTAAGTTAGTCAGAGTGTATATTTCAACTTAATTTTGAGAAAAATTATGTGAATGTTTAGAACAAAGTTAGAGGCGAGTATTGGCATAGCAGACTTTACAAATCACTAGAGAGTTAAAGGAATTATTGATAGTTTTGTTATAGAAGAGGCTGAGGGATCTCGGACTCTTCAGCCTAAAGAAAAGAAGGCTGATAGGGGACCTGGTAGCAGCTTACCACTACACTAGGGGAGCACATCAAGGGCTCAGTGAACAACTGTTCACCAGGGCACCTGAGGGGAAAACTAGAAGTAATGGCCACAAACTCCTGGAAGACCAATTCAGGCTCAACATTAGGAAAAACTTCTTCATAACTAGGGTGTCCAGACTATGGAACAAGCTCCTCCCAGAGGTGGTGCAATCACCTACCTTAGGGGTCTTCAAGAGAAGACTGGATAGTCACCTGGCTGGTGTCACCTGACCCCAGATGTCTTTCTTGCTCATGCATGGGGCTGGACCCAATGATCCTTCAAGGTCTCTTCCAGCCCTATGATTCTATAGTAAATAGTAATAACTTGCAGGGGTATAAAGTATAAGGAATTTAAAGAGAACAGAATGAGTAAGAAAAATAAATGCTTTTCCTTACTTATAGAATGAAGACAGTGATGATGATATAGCAGGAGCCTTGATAACAGTTTGGCACTGCCAGCAGCATTGGACAACAGTTTAGGAAGTACAGAACTTTAGTAAGGCAGAAAGTAATAATACAAAACTGGAATTTAACTGGGACATGCATGCAGAAAGCATGGAAAACAATCTTGGGATCTTTAATGACCATGGCAGGTTTGCATGTCAGATCAAACAAAGCCTATCAGCGCAGTGGAGAATTTTGGTATCGCAGCTAGGACAATGACAAGGACTCAAAGAGGCTTTACCACAGATTCCTTGTGTGACGTCAGGGAACTTAGTTAATCTCTCCCATTCTATAAAATGGTAAGAATTATATTTCTGTTCTTCCATCCTTTGTCTGCCACTTCAAGTTATAACTTAACCTCTTTAGAGCAAGGTACTATGACACTTGCTATGCATTTTACAGCTCCAGCAAAATGAGACTCTTACTTGCTTAAGGTCTTGATGCACTATTGTAACACATATAATAATTAACAATAACAACAGTGCCCCTGTTAACATGTAACAGCAGAGGCTCAGCGGTGACTCAGAAGCTGAATATGAAACAAATAAGAAGTGGATACTAAAAATATGAAACTGGCAGAATTAATTCCATTTATTTCATAGGGTATATAATAAAAGATTCAGATATAAATCATATAAGCTTAGCCACCCAGAAAATAGATGGTATGCAGAATATAGGTAAGCGCACAGATGACAAATGTGACGTGCAGAGATTGCCTGTTGAAGTAGTTTAATTTAATTAGCTGTGGAATTTAGCTATAAAATGATAGAAATTTAGCCTGCATCCAGAAAGGTAAGTTTTAGTTGCTGCCTAAGAATGACATGCAGGGCTTTAAACTTGTTCAGATTAAAATGAGCTAATCATCAACTATAAGTGAGGTTTTTTTAATGATGCATTCCTATCATGGTTTGACTGAGAAAGAGGTATGGGATAAAATAATTCAAAGTTAATCATATTAAATGATTAGTAGATTAAGGGAAGAGAATTTAAATAAGTGAGCATTATTAGGAAATTGAAAAAAATATCAAAGAGATAGAACTTGAAGGGGCAAGAATCTGCTCTTCATAGAAATTCTTTATCAGTGGAAATGCAGCCAACCAAATTGCTACATATATTTGAATTGCTGCTTTAGGATGCTACAGGCAGAGAAGAATAACTACCCCATTTACAATAATTAATATAATTAACATAAAGGAAAATTGATTATGTTAACTCTGGGGAGAATTAAAACTGTTTTGAAAGCTTTGAATAAAGAAACTCTGAAATGAAAAGCACCAGCTTAATAAGAAATCCCTTTCCTAGGGAAAGATAACCACAAGGTCAAGCAGCAATATTTGCTGTATTGCATTCACTAATTAATGAAATCATTATTAGTTTGTTTTAACAGTAGCAGGTGATAGAAATAAAAGTGCTTATATGTCTTTTTTGTGATACTAGAGACCAATGAAATAATTAAGATGCATATTGGAAAATGCTAATCTCTACTATTTAATTTACATGCTGGAAAAAGCCATATGGTCCAGAAGAAAACCATATATATAAGCAAAAACAAACAAAAGTGGTAACTGTTCCATCAGAGGAACACAGAAAGTGCCTCTAGGAAGCTGCTGCTTGCTCTGTGCTGAGCTGAGCTGCTGGGAGCAAAGTGTTAGTCTGAGAAGCCTTGTTAAGAGAAACCCTGCTTAGTTTACCCTATCCTATATGGATCTCCAGTGCCAGGAACAGTCTAAACAAGGACAATTCTTAGTGTCAGAACTGAAAACAAGTTACTATGGCTGTCATGCAAGAAACATGTCTCATATGGTCTTTGGAACTGGTGCATTGCAGCAAACTGGCCTAGGAAAGAAGATTTAATAGGGCTGAGGTTTGCAGGACCTGAGGCAGATATGTCATCTACACCCAGAAAGCTGCTCATTTTTTAAATATGTATTGGGCAAAAAGGCAGAGAAATCTGCAAAGTATGAGGCTCTAGTAGCAAGCTGACTGAAGCAGCTAGGTAAAATCCAAGGAGGCTACTTGAGCTCTTTGATACTTACTGTTTTCTGAAGAGAAACATCTCTGTATAAAGCAAAAGCTTTTCTGAGGGTAATTAGGGGACCTATTAAGTACAAATGATGATGGGTAACTGAGCTACATTTGATAGCAAAAGTCCGTTTTTACAGAAGCTATGACTTGCTGAAGACCAGGATCTTAGTGGAATCACACTCAAAGAAAAATTACTACTGAAAGAGAGTTTAACATTAGAACAAGCTGTAAGACTACCCAGAGCATGAGAAATCAAAAGAGTAGCTTAAAATACTCACCCTTACCAGTTACAGTGAACACATGTCAAGACAACACAAAACAAAGGTGCAGCAGAAGGACACTGGACACATATAGCATTAAATCAGTATTCCAAAGGAAAGGACAGGACTTCATCTCTACCACAGATTTATGTGAAATTTGCAGTGGTGGAAATCTTTCTGAGAGGAAGCATAGAAACACCCAAACTGCAGATGCCCCCTCTCCCCTGGGCCCCATGCCTTATCCAGGAAAGCGTGGGCAGGGGAGAGGGTCAGCAGCAGCTGAATTCCTTCCCTGATTGGGACTAGTCAAGCTGTGGGGAAATGCTTTCCCACATTCCCCACATAGAAGTCCCCCGAGTCTGGGGAAGCCATAGGGGAAGTGGCTGCTTGACTTTCTTGATCACAAGACTCAAGCATTCATTCTAGCAAGAAAAACTCCCTCACAGGAGAGATCTTCCAGGTATCAAGGGGGAAGATTTTTCTTCTGCATGCAACATGTTTCCTCTGGGAGAAGTATGCTGAAAATTTCTACCAGGAAAGTGGTAATTCTCCCAGTAGAAATGTAACACCTGTTCCTGGCCAACACAAGTTTTTAGAGAATGTGGACTGCATCCTCCTGACCAGAATGGCCAACACTTAAGAAAATGTGCAAAGAGTGCCCCAAACTAAATACATTTTTGCGCTTCCTCTCCAAGCAGAGCAGGTGACAGTAACAGTGAGACAATATTCTTCTTAATTACAAGACAGAATAAGGAAAAGGATAGTGATGATGTATGAAAGTCCAGAAGAAATACCCCTAAGCTTCAAAATAGACCCCAGGGCACATTTACATAAACTACATCCCTGAAATACAATATAAGAAAAGTCCTGTGCACACTGTGACATGAATGTCACCTATATCAGATGGCCTAGAAGGATTTGGAAAGCACCTATGCTGCAACAGTGGAGAAATGCAATGTCTAATGCAAGTACAAGGAAAAATGTCAAAATATAGATTTTCTGACTAAGAAGCATCCCAGCACAAATATGACTGGCACAGAAAGCCTTACAATCAGTACTATTATTAAAAACATAGTAGTAGTTGAAACCATAAAAAGACATTTCACAGCAGAGGAAATTAAAATTTCCATACGTATTTAGAGGCTTATGATATTTATGAAACATTGCAAAATCAGTGCCAGTAACACATGCACCATCATGACTACTTTTAAAATGCTGAAAGTAGAGAAAGAACTCCAGAACATGGTACTGGGTATAACTGACAAACTGGAGGCATCAGCAGAATGAATTAGCTTGATTGTTAACATCATAAAAAGAAAAAGAACTCAAATCCTGCTACAAACCAGAAATGCATAAATGCTTGAGACATAAGCAGCACAATAACGTGGGAACATCTCAGCCTACCTGTTGTCTAAGATGGGCACAAGCTGTCTACTACAAGCGTATTCAGAGTACTAGAGACTCACTCAGGTGATATATCTATATGTATATATATCTATATTTATTCACATCTCTGTATATGCAGTTATTTGGTTATACAGCTCAGCATCATATTCACAAATTCACAGACCTTGGGAGATCATCAGGTCCAGCCCCCATAATCTGTGCAGGAAAGACTGCTGGGGTCAAATAATCCCAGCAAGGTGTGCATCTGGTCCTCTGTTGAAAACATCCAGGGTAGGTGCTTGCAAAACCTCTGCTGGGAGTCTATTCCAGAGTCTGGTCACACAAACCATAAATAAGTTTTTCCTTATATTCAATCTGAAACCTCATTCTAGGAATTTATTACCATCACCTCTGGTTTTCCCCTGGGGCACTTTGGTGAATAGTTGTTCGTCTAGCCTCTGGTGCTTTCCCAATATATTTCTAAGCTGCCACCAAATCTCCCTGAAGTCTTCTCTTTTCTAGGCTGAACAGTCCCACATCTGTCAGCCTTTCCTCATATGGCTTGCTCTTCAGGCCTTTAATCATATGAGTGGCTCTTCTCTGGACTCTCTCAAGCTTTTTCACATCCCTCTTGAAGTGCGGCACCCAGAACTGGATGCAGTACTCCAGCTGCAGCCTCACCAATGCCAAGTAGACCCAAACCATGTCAGGAACATTTACTGCATTTACCTGAATCCAAGATGACTTTGAAATTAAGATGACACCTCAAGAATTAGATTTGATATATGAAAAATATATGCATTGGTTATAATTTTTGAGATATAGAATCTAATTATTGGAAGGGCATCATAAATTTGCCACCACCGCCGCACTGATACAGCAGGGAAAGCACTGCTAGGAGGCCAACCACCCCTCTTTCCTGCTGCCTTCTTCCATTTCTTCTTTCTGTAGCCTGCTGGCACCACCTCCCCGACCTTACTTACGCTCCCTGGTGCCTTCCCTCTACAGCCTCTGCCCCCCCACTGGTCCCCACAGCGTCTGCCCCCTCCCCCCCACTTACTTTCAGATGCAGCTCCAGTTCCATTCCCACCTGGGACATGAAGCACAGGGTGTTTTAAATAACCAGGGTGTTTTTTAATAATCTGTTGCTTTCATGGTTTTCTTCAGCACACATGATTTTCTTTAGTTTCCCGTTCAAGTGTTGACTTAGTTGGACCCTTTGTCAGATATCAAAACTAAAATCTCAACTTGATGTGTACTGTTATCCATTAAAAAGTCACTTAAGACAATTGCTAGCACCATTGTAACATTATAAACCTGACAATAGACTGTTAGTTAAAAAACCCCAAACCCTAGTAATTTAATTTCTGTTCCACTCCTGAAAACATCTATAGTGACATGCAAGGAATGTCAAGTTAAAAATAACAATTCATGGGTCATGATATCAAGTGTGGATTTATTGTGCTACTTTATGTGCGTGAATGGATGAATGCTGCTGGTTTTCTGACCTTCAAAGTTTAGGTGAACAAGTAAACATACACAAAAGCTTAATCTAAAAATCATGTATGCTATTTTAAGGTCTTAAAACATCTCAAATAATTCTCTAGTCTTCTTTTTTCCCTCCTCAAAAACAAATATGAATTAGCTGGTGAAAAAATGCGTGCTTCTAAAATGTTTTTTTCTGGGTGGTGTAATTTTTGTCTAAGATGGCTCTCATACTGACACATAATTAAGGGGTGATTATTTTTAAGGAAAGAAAACTAATTAACAAATCAAGAAAAATATAAAGAAAGAGTAATGATGACCTCAGAAGAGTAAAACAAGGAAATTCAGAGTAAAGATTTTCAGTCTTTTCTACATCTAGCAGCTTGACTCTAGGAGCTGTGGTATGGTAAGAACATGTTCTGTTCTGAGATTCTGTTATTGATACTTAAATACAATGGGTTATAACATAACTAAGGGACCGAGGTGGGGCAACCAGGGCAGCAGCCACTGCTGGTTGAGAGCCACTGCCCCATATGCCCAGGGCACCAAGTTGTCCTGTTATGCCTCTGACAATGGGAGAAGAGAAGCTAAAGTTCAAACTTCATTTCTGAATGCCATTGCTTTTTGCTAGCAAAATCAAACCCTGGAAGTAATTTTTCCTATTATTTTTGGCAATGTAGAATTGCACATTTTGGAATGAGGTGGATAAACCAGCATGCTAGCAGAACTGTTATTGGAAGATATCTTTATTTTTAATTCTCTTGTAATAATTATGGAACTTTGGCAGTGATAGGCACTTCAGAAGTACTTATTCATAGGGGGATAGACAAACAGTAATACTGATCGTAAGATATGCCCATTTTAAAATAGTTTCTCCTAGTGTCTGAGGTGGTAGGCATTCGGGAAGAACAAAATTTATATATATGAATGACACAAGTAATAACAATTTAAACACTCAGAAGCAGAGAAAATCCATAGATAGGAAAGCATTCACCAGGTTGGGGTTTTTTTGTACAGCATCGTGTGTTTGGCTAGTGCTCGAGTGCATGCACAAATTAAGTTTACAGATTCTGTAAAGCAATTCATTGTGCCTGAATGTAATAGCAGTAATTTTTCATGTAAGTCAGCAAAATACAGTCTATAAAGAAAAAATACTGCCATTATTTTTAACTCTATTGTTTTTATTCAATCCAAGTGTGAACTGGGGCTAAATAATTTACTGTGTAAATTTCATTTTTAATTTTATGCCATTCCAGAAGAAAAGAGAGAGGGAGAGAGGAGCTTTAGAGGTTTAAATCCTTGTATCCTAATGTCTCAGCAGTAAAATAATCTAAAGAGTGTGCTTCAGCAAAAATGATTACTGGTGTCTATAATAGGATTGTAATAACTCAATAGTGTTTTATAAATTTTTGATTCGCTCAGAATTTTTTGACAGCTTGCCAAGTTCCAGTTTTTATCTGATCATCTTTGCATTAATAATACATTACAATAAGTTCTTCTGAAAAGTGAATACTTTCCCCCCAACCCCTTTGCAGACCTCTTTACTTTTGCAGCAAAATATTGATTCAGGGTTACAATCAATTCCTATTTGGCTTGATCTTGCTTAGCAAGAAACCAAAATATTTGTTGCCACGTAAATGCCAATACAAATATCATAGTTGTTCTATTTTAATTAGTGCAGTTATTAACTAACTAATACAGCCTATAGATTGGAACATGCGACTTTCTGAAGACTCTGTGTTGAACGTATACTTATGCATATCGCTATACTGACATGAATATTCCCCCAATGACTTAAAATGGAGGCATATCCTCATTTCTGAGTAACTGCTTTTATATGCATACATTGCCATAAAATAAACATTTGAATAAGCCTTGGTTTACCTAATCTAACTAGAGTTGGTCGAAAATGTATTGTATTGTCTGCAATAAATGGCAAAGAAAAGCAAAGAAGGCCAAAACTGTTTTAATGTTTTTGTTATCGACTTTCCCCCCATACCTCTCAATTTTGATGAAAACATTTTTCTGCACCAAATTTCCATTAATTCAAAGAGGTATTTTTCATCAAAAAGAATTTAGAAATATATTGCCAAGCAGATGCAATTCTTAATCATATAAAAATGAATGTTTACCTTACCTACTTAAATCACCATGCTACTTCCCTAACAGCAAATTTAAAAATAATTAGGAAAATAAATGAATTGGGATATATTTAATGTAAACACATTTGACTCTGACTCCATTATATTATATCCTTAGAGCTTCTTTCTTCTTCCTTATTTAGCACAGCTTAAGGTAGAGCACATTGACCCTGGATACATTTTTTAATATGAGGAAATGGAGTATTGAGGCTCAGACTTGCTAAGTAGGTGATGATAGAAATTACTGAAGGCTCCAAGAGTCCAATGAGATGTCAAGACGCTGGGAAGCCCTATCTTTTATATGAAGAAGATGAGCAAGAAACTTTGTTACAACTATCTAATAGTGGCTTACAGCTTCTGTGTTTTCTCAGGAAAAGTGAAAGCTAGACATGTACCTTCCAGTCTAGGACACCGTGCAGGAATGAATCAAGTTTTTCAGGCCTTTTTTTATAGAAAGGAAGAAACCATGTGGAGATTATTGGGCTGAAACCTGGATTAGATGAGCCTATGCTCATGTGTTTGGAAGGTATAGTGCCTATTCAAAAGTAACCCTGAACCTTGCCATAGACTTGTGCCAAGCAGTGGAAGTCATACACGGCATTCTGCCTCACCTTACAAGTGCCACTTTTCCTGCAATAGATCCCCACTGTGAACAAGAACTGACACACTGGCACTCCATGCTTCTTTATGCTTGATCACACATGTTATTAATTTTGTGCCAAGACTAGGCCACCAGAATACTGGAGATAAGGAAAACATGGCTTGTATTGGCATTGCAGACTGCCAAGTTTGTGATTCACGGAATGCTTTGGCAATCCATGGAGGCGACTCATGGCATCTGTCTGTAGATTTTAAGAAATCATTGCTTTTACAGTGTGCCACATAGATAATGGGACAATATGAACAAGAGCAGCATGAATTAAGCTAAATTTAATAGAGCAGGAATGCCCTTGTCCCAAGCCTTTGACAGTCATTCAAAGGAAGTACAATAGCACTTGACTACTCAACACCTGAGTGTATTATAATCCTTCAAAAGCAAAACCATTTAGGAACAGTGCACATTTTCTGTATCTGATTCTGCACGTCGTAAGAAAATACTACATGTCACATGTAGCTATCTCCTAGAGCTTATCATTAGATAGACAAAAATTAGCACACTTGGTTCACATAAGAATGCATAGTCCATTTTTTAAAATTTTTCATATGGCTTATCTACTGTGGTGTTGGTTTCAGAGTACATCAAAACACTCTCTCATTTCTCAGTGTTAGCAATGTCTAAGAACTGGTTCCCTTTAGTTAGTCTCACATCACTTTGGGCAGGCAGAGAAGAAAAGCATGTAGAAAGCCATGGTTTCTACCTTCTTGCTAGAACTTGGTGTCAATCATCCTGAAGGACTAGGAAAATGCAACCTTGTTGTAGCAAGGAGCACAGAAATGAATGGAGTGTGAGCTTATTGCATAAAGATGGCAAAGAAATTGTCTGAAAACACAACTGAAAAGAATCAGACACTGACCTTCTCCCACTTCACCTAAGATAGATAAATCAATTAACAGCTGATAGTTGGCATGCCTGTTTCCAGTGTTACATAGCAGAGGAAAAACAACTAGAGAAAATAAATGCACACACACATCAATGGGACCTTTGGCTATGGCATATTGCAAAATGTAGTGCTCATTATTTTTAATATATGCTTTCCATTTCCTAGAGGTGGGCATCACAGTTCTCGGGTTGAGTGAGAGTGACAGATGGACTGGGCTGCAGAGGACAATGAATATATATGAATGACAGACTGGGCTGAGTTAAAAATTACCTTTTGTCTTGTCAAACAATAGAAAGATGAGACAATCTCAGGTTAACTCACATCAGTGTCCTCTTCCAAATCCACTATTATAACTCCGTCTCTGGTATAACACTTCCTATACCACTACAAGCAGAGGTAGTCAGAACATCAAAGGAAGCCTCGGAGGAAGAAAGTCTGCCAGTGGTTTACCTACCAATGTTAGCTTCATTTTGATTAGTTAACTCTTCTGCTTTACCATGGAGTTGGGAAGTGAATGAATTCATTGCTTCTACTGAAACAGGGAAAAAATGAAAATTCTCTCACTTAGCCCCCAACTTTCATCACATAAAATGGACATCTCCCCAAAACAGAAAATATGGATATACATTTTAAAACCAGTTTTATTCTCCCCATGGGAAAACTATGTACATAAACAGGTTCACTGAACAATATTTGCTCTTCTCTTACCAAAGCGTGATTTTATTTATAATTTCTCACAACAGTTCAGCAACTGTTTTTCCTTTCACTTTCCTATAAAAACAGAAAACAAAACAAAAATACCCAACAAAAATAAACCTAAAACAATTGATCAGCTTCTATTTACCTGTGAAGTATTGTCAGTAGCTTGAGCTCAGCTAAAAGAATCTCGATCTGTCTTTTCACAGTACAGAGGCTGGCTTTGTGTTCTGTAATATTTAAAGTCCTTCATCAAATATTAATTTGAAGTGTAGAAACAGGAATCTTTTCATATGAAGAATGATACTTTATCTTTCAAGTTTCTTTGTCCTATGTAGCAAGTGGGGAAGCTTTAGTTTATCACTTTGCCAAGGGAGAATTGAGTTTCCCCTTCTATGAAAACTGCCACTTGTACCAGTTGTTTCAGTTTGATTATTTGATTTCCAGTTGGTGACTGTTTGTAAATCTCCATCCAACTGTTGATATGAATGCATCATTTTCTCCGAGATGATTTACTCCTATGGCAAACATCATTAGTATGTTCTCATTTTTCCAAACATGTTGATATTGCAATGATCCTATGTCAGTCAGCAGGAATGTGCATGTGTGTCATGGCATGGTGTAGATGCAGTGACCCAATACACTTCATTTCAGTAAACTGAATTTCAGTTTGTCATCTTCAGAAAGAGAAAACATAATTCACCATAAAATTACTCTGCCTCCATAGTTTTTTTTTTATATTGCACCCTTCAATGAGATAAATGAGCTCTTTCTTAGCATAGGGTAAGGTATATGCTTTACGCCCTGCCACAGTTCTATACTTTCAACTCCCATAGGACTTCTGTTCCCTGTGACAAATGACAGAAGCAAATATACAACCGGTACCTTTTATAAAATGTTTGTGAATCTTAATTGATGTTTTATGTATGTGACAAAATGAAAGGGATGTGGATGCCAGTAGGAAACCAAGTGTTCTACAGAAACCAGGCATGATTCTCATGTTATTTTGGATCTCTTTTGGGTCCTGCTCAAAATGGTTGCCTCACAGGACACCCTCAGCCTTATGAGCTAGTTGCATGGCTCCAAAACCATGCCCAAAGCCTCAGAGATGGTAATTAAACACTGCCTCTCTGGGGCCTTGCTATAGCTCAGCCTCCTGTCATCACTGGGCTCTCCACAGCCTGGTCTCTGCGCTCACACTGGTGCTGGGGTCTCTGCAGCCCTTTTGTCACCGTGCCCCCTGGTGCTGGGGTCTGCACACTCCCTGTTGTCACCGCACCCCCTGGCACTGGGGTCTGCACACCCCCTTTGTCACTGCGACCCCCTGGCACGGGGGTCCCTACACTGTAGTGGGCCCCCAATGAGGCCTCCTCCTTCCCCAATAGCCTCAGCCCGATCCAGGGGTTTATAAACAGCAATCAAAATATGAGCCCCTGGGCTATAACATAACGCAAACAGTTTAGGGTGTGCTCTGTCCCTTTAAAAGAGTCAAACTTCCCCCTAGCTCTAAGCACCTTGTAGGCCAGGGTGAGCTCCTGGAGCCCATTAGCCCTATATGCAGCATACCAGGCAGCCACAGCATCTCTGGGCAATTCTTCCCTGGAGGCTCCTTCTCCTGGTTGCTGCCAGAGAACTAACTCCAGCTGGCCTCAGCCCTGGGGTTTACATGTACCCAGGGCCCTGCCTTTCTCTGGTCAGATGACCAGGTGCAGGTGTAGGCTAATTCCTTTGTTAGCCTGCTGCCATAGCAACCTGCACCTGTGGGGTTTCTGTCTGGCTCTCAGGGCCTTCTCCCTAGGCAGTTTCTGCTCTTAAAGGAGCAGGCACCTTAGTGCCCTGCGACATGCAGTATTTCAGCTCCTTTTGGCTGTGACTGGAAAGGCATCAGTTTCTGAATATATTAGGAAAGAGAAAACAAGAAGATAACTGACGTTTTCTCAAGCCACAGAAGCAAGGTCCTTTTATTTGGAGTTTGGGAGAAAGACTTAATTTGTTTTCTAATTTATCCAAACTACTTCACCTCTTCTGGGCAACAACATTCTGTGTCCTTGGTTTCATGTGAGCACTGCTGCCTGAGAAAGCATTTGAAGGTAATTGATAACAACCTCATCGTTTCGGAGGAACTAGGGAACAGGAGGAGGTTGGAGGATGGTAGAAAAAATGAAATTAATAGATTCTCCAGGTGGTAAGAATACTATCATTTGTTTCTTTTTCTCGTCCTTACTTCTTGCCTTTGCCTCTTTATTTTCATGGACTCTTGCCATTATAGTAGGCATTTCCATTTTAAATGGCTTATCTACATGGATATCCCCATGTGCCTGCCATTCTTCCTTGGACTGACATTTGTGTGGCAGATGGTGCAAATGGCCCAGCAAATATTTACTGGATCAGTGTAAAAGACAAACAAAACAAAAACAAAAAACCCCTCAGATACCAGACTTTTGGCATTCTGTCTTGTGGCACCAACTACTGGAGGGGCGTGGGGTAATGGAGGGAGGAAAAAAACACAAGAAAATAATTTAGGGTGAACCTGGTAATTTTTTTTAGAGTACCTTTGCTGTATGTAACTCTGAATATAGCCAGGGGAAAGATTCAGAACCTGCTCTTCTTTCATATAAACTGCTGCTCACTCCTCAGTGTTTATTTGAGGGGGCAAGGATAACAACTGACTACTGTGTGTGTAAGCATGGCAAAGGTCCAACCACAGCTCACATGGGAAAAGTACTAGGTGCCACTAGACTGCTTCCTGAGGTAGGCAACTTCCTGCTGTTGCCTGTAAGGTACGGCTGTGTGACGCTTCCAGTGCTGATTCGATTCAGAGGAGATTCAGTTTGATTCGGTGGCTGAATCTCCAAATTCGAATTGAATCAGGAGACCAACTGAAAGGCCCAAATCAACGGAAAGCTCTCTGAATCAATTCACAAAAGATTTGGAGAGCTTTGGTAATTTGGACAGTCCCCGCTCGCTGCAGCAGGGAGCTGGCCCCAGACCCCATGCTGGTAAGTAGGGGGTGGAGAGGGGGGCTGGAAGAGGGCAGAGGGCCCCATCCCCTGCCTACTCCCCCAGCACCTCTGAGTGCCCCCCGAGCCCCGCCTGCTCTCCCAGCCCACCCCATGGCTGCCCCGCCTGGCCCTAGCTCCCAGCTTTTGAAGAAAAATGTATTTGGCCAAATCTGATTCAGAGATTCAGCCACCGCTGAATCGGCCAAATCTCAGAATCAGCTCCATTCCCCACCTGCTCTCAATGGCTGCCCTGCCTGCTCTTCCAGCTCTTAAAAAAAATAAAAAAGCCCCACTCACCAGCTGCTGCCAGGCAGGGGAGTGGGACAATCCCCACTGCTCCCCACTGCCCTATGCTGCATGGGGAGCACTGCCATGAGCCCCCCAACCCCTGCCTACTCTCCCAGTCTCCCCATGGCTGCCCCACCTCCCCAGCTTCTGGCCCTTTAAAAAAAAAAAAGCCCTGAATCACTGGCTGTTGCAGCAGCCTCAGGACTTCTGGGGGCTCATGACAGAGCCCCCCTTGCAGTGTGGGGCAATGAGAAGCAGCAGGGATTTTCCCCCCTTGCTAGGCAGGATCTGGTGAGTCGGGGCTTTATTTTTATTTTTTTTAAGGGCTGGGAGCTGGGGCAGGCAGGACAGCCATGGGTGCAGGGCTGGGAAAGTGGGCGAGGGTCTGGGGACTCATGGTAGAGCCCCCCCATATGTCATGGGGCAGCAGGGATTGCCCCCCACATGGCAGCTGCCAGTGAGTGGGGGCTTTTTTTTTTCCTTTTAAAGAGCCAGGAGCTGGGAGAGTGGGTGGGGTAGCCATTGAGAGTGGGTAGGGGATAGGGCTGATTTGGAGGTTTGGCTGATTCAGCGGTGGGCAAATCTCTGAATCAGATTCAGCTGAATCAATTCAGGACAGTGATTCGAATCACTGAATCAAATCACTGTCCCTTGAATCAGCCAAATCGAAATCCAAAGAGAATACTAGCCTCTTTGCACAGGCCTACTGTAAGATACTGTATTGAGATAGTGATTGGAGACTGTTCAGCCTGGAGAAGAGAAGACTCAGAAGGCACTTGGTGGCAGACTATAAGTGTATTAGGGGCATACACATCAGGGCCTGGGGGAGCATCTGTTCACCAAGGCACCTCAGGGGAGGACAAGTAACAATGGGCACAATTTGATTGAAGATCGCTTCAGATTGGATATAAGAAAAAAACTTCCTTACAATTTGAGTGCCGAGGGTCTGGAACAGACTCCCCCCAGGGGTGCTACAGTTTCCCACCCTGGCAATCCTAAAAAAGTGTCTTGACTCCCATCTTGCTGGGGTCATATGACCCCAGCAGTCTTTCCTGCCCAAGTGCCAGCCCCTAACACCTATGAATCTATGAGTCTCTGAAGCATCCAAAGGCATTTACTGTTGTACTGACAGTATGTTTACATAGTGGTCAAAAGAATGACTGAACCTTGCACAGCCACACCCAAGCTAGTTTTAAACTAGCTTACCCAGGTACTGATAGCAAGGTAGCCACAGCAATACTGGATGAAAAGTCTCATGGACTCATGTGCAGAGTTCTCCACTGCCACAGCTAAACTGCTGTCATCAGATTAGTGCTAGCTCAGTCATGGCATCAGCAGGGGATTGACTAAATCCAGCAATCCAGTTGGTATCCATTGTGGACCAGGAGATGCCTATGCAGAAGGCCTCACTGGAAGTCGGATGGGATGGGGAAGGCTTAAACACCTTTCAGTGCTGTTGCATTAATAAGAAGAGTAATGTGAAGGACAGGAACGAAAGGAAGCAGGCACTTTATAGCAAAGCAAGCAAAAATATTTAGTATGTCAAACATGATGGAAGGATAGTGCCAGGCACAAAAACTCTTGTAATCTTGGCAACTATTTTCACGACATGAATGAGCAGTACACAAAGAAACAAAGCCTTGTGGCAGGACTCACAGCAGGCTCCTCCATAGGAGGGGAACACACAGGCCCTTTCAGTCCCAGATTACAGTAGCAAAGCAGGAGCTACGTGGAGCAGGCCAGCTCCAAGCCTGCACTGTAAACTGGTGGCTCCAGGTTAATTGTAACCTGAAGAACGGCACTTTGTAACTTACAGAGTTACAAGAGCTGTCAGTCCTTTAGTCACCCACTGCATTTTCATGGGACACATATCTAGGCTGGCCCTTAAACTAAGATAGGGGGCACTTCCTCAGTAAAGAGAGTATGTTGTGTGTTCCACCCAAATACCTTGGCTTCTAAAGGAGAGATGAGGGCCTTGCTGTTGGATCTGAGACTGGAGTGAAAGGGCAGGTCAGAAATTAAGGGAACTGCAGTGAACCCAGAGGGCTTGCTCTAAACAGTCCTGCTTCATTCCACTGATATAGTGTGCACCATATTTTTCCGCTTTATGCAAATGTTTGGTTTCCTGTCCCATTTACCAATTTCTTCCTCTGCCTGTCTCTTTGAGCCATTGGAAGGAGATGTAAAGGCTGTATATCCAAGAGGGAGATGACATTTAGATATGAACTTGGTCAGGTTTTGACAGAATGTGATCCTGTAGGAAGATGGTTCTATAACTGGTCTGTAGCTCTTGAGATTGATCTACTCTTTGTGTCTGGCTCATATTTAATATTATAATATTTTTTCACCACATACACTAAATATACATTTGAGGTAAGAATCTTAGAAATAGCTTGCTTCAATTGAATTATACTAATTTAGGATCTGGCTATAAAACTGTCCATAATGTGCACTATCCATCAGTAGAAACATGCAGTAACTCACCACTACAACACTAATCGCTAGTCATTATTCCAAAAAGATATCATTATTATGGTAGACCATACAACCGACAAACCAGGTGGGCCTAACATTTTAGCAACTCAGAATTGTAGACACCTTTTGCTAACAATAAGGAAGATAGACAAAAGGCAGGGAAAAGAGGTTTAACAGAAATGCAAGAAAATCTGTTCTAATCTTGCTTATCTTCTGATAGATTACATCTTAAAATATCCCAAGATGGGTGAGTATGCTAGCAGTCCACTGTATTCTCTCAGGATAGTATATGATAGAATACAACATTTGAACAATAAGGCTGCATCCCAATGAGCACAGACATGCAGTATGTGGAGCTGTAGACCCATCTGCAGTGCCAAATGCTACACATGAAGGCATTCCCTCTGCTGCTACCTTGCAGCATGGGGGTGTGGGGGGGTTGACACCAGGAGATCCCAGGGTAAAAAAAAACATGCCAAAAAAAAGTAGAGCAGAAGACATGGTGGCAATGCACACCACTCAAAACCTGAGCCTGGCCAGTTGGAGCCATACTCCAGCTGCTGGCCAGGCCCCTAGCTGCAGGAGTGCTACAGCTGCAGTTCCTCAAGGCTCCCAGGATCCCAGGTAAGGCTGCTGGGGCTAGCAGGTGTTGGCCCCAGCCTCCCCTACCCCAACCTAAGGTAACCTGCCATGTGCGAGAGGGTATGTGGCATGGGCATTTCCTGGGAACAAATAGCAGCAGTACAAGGTGTGCTACTGCTGCTTGTCCCCGGGGAAACAAATGGCTGCACTCGTGTGGAAGCAGCCTGAGGGATATCAGAGAACAGTCTCTTTCCTAACAATACAGAACTTTTATACATAGCACGTTTAAAAAAATATATAGATTAAACAAACCAGGCCAAGTTCATCACTTGTGTAGGCAAGTGCAACTCCCAGACAAATACCATAGGAAAATCTGTAAATGGGTCACAAAGTGGGTGTATGTGTTAAAGCAATCACTCAGATACTAGTGAGGCTTTCTGCAGGTATGCAAAAGGAGGGTAACTTCCTAAGGGAGTATACTAAAAAAAAACCCAACTAATAACAGCTGCCTATGTAGTGATCACAGAGTGCAATAAGCACAGCCATAAATGGATGAGAAGAACTAACAACCACCTTTACTTGTGGAGTGGTAGACAAGCCTCTGCAGTTCCTTTGTCTTCCTGTAACTCACCAGGTAGCTGCTGTTTGAGGAACCATCTCCTCAGTCTCCTGTTAGAGAGCATCTTTGCATTATAACTTCTGTCACTATAGCTTATACAACAAAAGAGGCCTGCTATATGTTAACTTCCACACACTTAGCTGGCTTTCCTGCTAAATACTATTTCTTCCCCTTTGCTTGAAAAAGACCTATTTACTGGGTCAACATCTCTGGTGGTGTAAGAAGATGAAATTGCTCTAAAGTCAATGAAGTGACTCCTGTTTATAGCAATGGAGAACTGGACTATACTATACCTAGAGAAAGCAAATCAGTGCCATTTATATTACTATGCATTGACACCTATTGTGTGACCCATTGATGCCACAATCTAAGTCTGGGATTTTCAAAACAGCTTAAGGCAGCTCGAACTAAAATGCCACTGAATTTTAAAGTCAGGTGCCTAATGTCCTTAGGCTCTTCTGAAATCCCACCATAAGCCAGCTCTGAATTTGACCCAATAGTAACAAACAACCCTTTAAGATACAATTCAGCAATAAAATTAACTGCAGACAGTAACATGCTCTTCAGGAAGATTGTGTGAGCCCAGTCCCAGTGGTGCTGCCATGCTAACCACATACTAAGGAAAGACTTTTCCAAAATAGCTGAACATTCACAATCTGAACCTCATCCCTAGCCCCACACAGTTAATAAACCTTTAGAAATATATAAACAGAGTCCCTTGAAAAACCTTCTTTTACCTTTTTCTGGGGAAAGATACAGGCTTACCTTAGAAAGATATTATACAGATAATCACCAGACAGAAAACAAAAGAAAAAATTCAATCCCCTATAATTGTAATTTACTCATTTACTCTTGGCTGCATATTGCAAATTAAAGGAAAATGTTCTGTGACCTGGAAAGGAAGAAAACAACACAGTTTCATTTTGTAGAACTCAAAAGTTCTTTCCTTGATCTGATACATTTCAAAACAAAACAAAAACAAAAAAACTCCTACCTGTTTCTTGAAGTACACAAATGTCATTGCATCCTCAGTGCAGGGACAGAAATAGGATTTTCCACTTTAGTCAACTGAAAATGGCAGTGGTTACAACATACAAGCATAGAAGTCTGTTTTTTTTCCTATTCATTTTCAGTGTATGAAAACTTTTATGGCTTTTAGACCTAAAGTAGTGAATCAAGTCCATAAAAAAACAACCAAAAACTCTGGGGAAATCTGCATCCAGATTCTGACAAACTCAGTGAGTCATTCTTTTTTCTGCAATGGTTTGAGCTGAAGCACCATATACAAACTTGGAATACATTTAGATTCAGATCCTGTTCCAGAGCTAGACTTCTCAGCTCTGGTCAACCATTTCTATTTAGTAGACTCATTTCATAGTTTGGATAACTGCTGATGTCTGAAAAAAATGGAAGGTCAGAAAAGGATCACTATACTTTAGAATTATATTTTCTAAATTCATAGAATCAGAAACCATAAAAGTGAAATTTGGGAGAGTCAGCTCTCTCTCAGTCTACTTTAGATACCTGAAGGGCCCTCCATCATCATAGTACTCACTCAATACCTTATAATCAAATGCATTTAGCCATGGAAGTCTGAATGCATTTTTGTGGTATATGCCTGGCCCATGAGGTGTACCCCAATCCCTGTATATTTGTCGATATAAAAACTGATAGTACTTAGCCCACCGGTACTCAACTTCCAGCTGGTAGGCCAGATCTGGCTCCTGGCCCAGGGTCATCTGGCCTGTGGGGTTTCCCACAAATCAAAAAATTTGGTGGCAGGAGGGTGATCTCACCTCTCCCCAGCTGCCAAATTTTTAGATCTGTGGGGAGCTCCACAGGCCAGACAGCATGGCCCTAGGTGCTGGACTGGGTGCACAGGGCAGCATGGGGTCTGATCTTAGTGTGCAGGGCAAGGCAGAGGGGATATGGGGCTTTGGGGGCTGATCCCAGCATGCGGGGCCCAATGCCAGAGTAGAGGGGCAGTGCAGGGCCCTGATCCTGGTGCATGGGGCTGGGCAGGGGCCGTCCCTAGCCCAGTCCTGAGAGGTGGGGACAGCACGGTATGGTAGCCCAGGTCTCGAATCCAGTGCATGGGACCCAATCACAGAATGCAGAGCTAGACATAGGCAGTGTGGGGCCCTGTCATGTGGAGGTGGTACAGGGCTCCAGGCTTCAATATTGGCATGCAGGGGTGGCCTGGAACTCCAGGGTCCAATTGTGGTGTGTGTGGGGGCAGCACAAGGCCTGATCCAACCTGTGGAGTGAGACTGAGTATGACTGGGTTAGCATGCTCAGATGATTTCATTTTGCACATGGCTAATCTCAATTTAATTTATACTTTCCCCAGTTTTCCACTGGTCAACAGATGTTCTACAAACAGCAAGCTAGCAACTTAGCTTCAGTTGTTAATATTTTACTGTAAATCTTCTTTAGATAGGTGCTGGATTGGGTGCACAGGGCAGCATGAGTGGCATGGGCTTGGTGCAAGAGTTAGTGCAGGAGTTCGCATGGAAGGGAATGTGAAAGGGCAGGCACATGTGAAAGGGCAGGCACTCTCACTCCTGAGTTGCCCTGCGGTTGCCCTACACATGGCACAGCACACCCTGTGCCTGCTGTTCCCCCAGGAAGCCGAAGCCCCTGCACCAAGGATAGTCCTCTGGTGCCAGACATTAGGTAAAGGGGATGAGGGACCAACCCTCCCCCCACCCCCTGGTAGGGACCTGGGAACCCAAGGAATCTCCTAGCTGCTTGGGAAGCCAGGTAGCTAAAATGGTAACCTACCTGCCAAGCCGCAGCTGCAGCAGCTGGTGAGGACCAGGAGGGGGCTATAACACCCACTTGGTCTCCCACTTATACAAAAACCTGGGGAGCCACGTGACCAGAGCTGGCCCTGCAATATGGTAGGGGTACATGCTGCACCCCCAGGCTTCCTGGTCTGGGTGGACCCTCCCCTCCCTGGCACCTTGGAGACCTCCAGCCAGACAGGACCTATTGTCCCAGCTTCCATGCAGATGGAGCCCTTGACTCCAGGCTGTGATGACTGCCTGGCATGTCTGCTGGATACTGGGATCAGGGTCATTAGTGCTTCTATTTGTGGCATGTGCTCACTGCTGGAGGCTCTGGAGGGCCAGGTGAGGGAGCTACAGGACAGGCTATGGACCATCAGGGAACACAAGGCAGAGACTGATGCCTTCTTCCAGGCCCTGCACCTGGTGAAGGAGGCCATGGAGACCAGGCCATGGAGTGTGGGCCTGAACAAGATGCCCCAACCAATAGCAGGTGGACGTTGGTGACATCAGGACTGAAGCCATGACATGCATTAGTTGTCCCACCAATAACACTGCACAAGAGCTACAAAGCCGTCACACCATTGATGGTCAATACATCCATACAGGATCAATCAACCGCAGCAAAGAAACAACGTAGAGTGATAGTCCTAGGGGATTCCCTGCTGCGGGACACAGAAGGAGCCATTTGTCATCCAGACCCCTTTGCTTGAGAGGGCTGCTGCCTTCCAGGAGCCAGGATCAGAGATGTAATGGCAAGAATTCCTAAACAGTCTGCCCTCCTAACCACTACCCCATGCTCCTTGTTCATGTGGGCTCCAACGACATAGCAAGAACTAGCCCTGGGAGGATCATGAAAGACTATAAAACCATGTGGGGTGAAGCTCAAGGACCTAGGAGCACAAGTGGTCTTCTCCTCAATCCTCCCAGTCAGAGGCCGTGGCCATCAGAGGGAGGAGTGCATTGAGGAGGTCAGCTGAAGGCTTCAGAGATGGTGTCATCATGTGGGCTTTGGATACTTCAACCTTGTTATGCAGTTTAACTGGAAGATTTGGGAATCCAGGAACAGTGGTGCTTCCTTAAGGAGGGAATTTTCACAGCTCAAAAACAGGCCATCCCAATGCAGACAAAAAGCAGGAAAGGAGCCAAGAGACCTGCTTGGCTCAACAGGGATATTAGGGAGCTCTTGAAAAAGAAAGAAGAAGCATATAAGCAATGGAAGAATGGATCAGCTACCAGAGAGGAATATACCTGTATCACCAGGGTCTGCAGATATAAAACACAGAAAGCTAATACAGGCATGGAAATCAAGCCAGTAACCAGCATAAAACACAACAAAAAGTCCTTCTTCATATACATAGAGAGCAAGAAAAAATTGGGATCCACTGTGGGACCCCTACTGAATGCTCAGGGGCAGCCCAAGATGATGCCCGTGAAAAGGCAGAACCCCTAAATACACACTTCATGTTGGTAATCCTGAAATCAAATGGGAGCTGTTTGCCTGACCAGAGGCCCAGGGAATGTGGGGAAGACAACTGATTACATGAAATCAGTCCTGAACAGGTAAGGGATCTCCTACAACTCCTGGATGCTTTCAAGTCTGCTGGGCCAGACAACCTGTACAGAGAGTCCTGAAAGAACTGGCTGAGCTTATAGCAGCATCATTGGCCAAGCTGTTTGAAGAATCATGGAACTCAGGAGTGGTCCTGGATGACTGGAAGAGGTCCAATGTAATGCCCATCCTTAAGAAAAGGAAGAGGGATAACCTGGCAAACTACAGACCGGTCAGCCTGACTTCAGTCCTGGGTGAAATCTTTGCAAAATTTGTTAAGGAAGCCATCAATCACAACCTGGTAACTGAAGGGGTGTTACAAAGCAACTAGCAGGGCAAAGATTCAGAATGACCTTGACAGACTGGATCCATGGACAGAGTGAAATCAGATGAGGTTTAACAGGGAGAAGCACAAGGCCCTTCACCTGGGTAGGAAGTTCTCTCACCATAACTACATGATGGGTGGTAGTCCACTGGCTGGCACAGCATCTGAATGAGACCTGGGGGTCACGATTGACCAGAAGATGAATATAATGCGATGAGGTTGCCAGGAGGACAAATAGAACTCTGGCGTGCATCAGCCGATGTATGGCCAACAAATCCAGGCACTCCTTCTCTATTCGGCATTGGTGTGGCCTCAGCTGGAGTACTGTGTCCAGTTCTGGGCACCCCACTTCAAGAAGGATGTGGATACGCTCGAGAGAGTACAAAGAAGGGCCACCTATATGGTTACGGGCATGGAGGGCAGGCCCTATGAGGAGAGACTCTGTGAACTGGAACTGTTCAGTCTGAGTAGGAGAAGGCTGAGAGGTGACTTGATAACTGCCCACAAGTACGTTAGGGGTGAGCATCAAGAACTAGGGGAGCAATTCTTCAGGAAGGCACCTCAAGGGAGGATG
>NW_017729022.1:56565667-56576551 GCF_001723915.1 Gavialis gangeticus
GGATGATAAACACTGAATTAGGGGTGATAAGATAAACACTGTGTTCTCAATTCGCTGCTGGGCTGCTCAGGAGGGGGGAAAACCCCTCCCTAACCATAGCATCCTGCCGATCCCCCCCCCAGCTTAGCACTATGGAAGGGAAGGGAGGGCTGATCTAGTGCCCCCTGGCCTTCTAGCCTGAGCCACTGCAGGCATATGCCTGCATGTCTGGGATGTCTGTACAGTTACAAACTGATTTAGCCTGGCCAAGTTAGACTAACTTGCAAAGATTGAATCAATTCAGGCTCAAGCTTTTTGAATGTCTGTCCCTAGCCCAGAAATTCAGTGCACATGAACCATTTTCATAATGGCCAAATCTGGTTTAAGATAAACCTGAATGGATATAGTATCAGACTTAACTGATTTAGGTTAAATCAGTTTATTGAACTTCTGACCCATATCCCTTCCAGATTCAAGTTAACTCACAGTCCTCCAGCATGCCAAATTGCTTTGCACATCCCTCACAAATCCCCTTCACAGGGTGGGCAGGCTAGCTTTGGCCCAAGCTGTTTGCTCCAGCACAGAAGGGAGGTGTGCTTTAGCACTGCCCCCCTTCTTCCCCATCCCAGCTTCTGGTCTGAATCACTTCAGGCATGTCACTCCATTTCCAGAATCCAAGGTGAAAGTCTGTTCACTTGCTTACGAATTCAATCTATGCAGCTTAGATTAACCTGTGGAGACTGAATTGATTCTACTTCAGGCTTTCTGTCTGTACTTAGCCTTAATAGCTTCCCACAGCTGCCTTGGTTTAGACTGGGGTAAGACAGTGAAGCTGTGAGAAAGGTGCCCCCTTGAATCCCTCCACATTTGTTGCCATCCCATGAAGAGGAGAAGGAAGCCATCTGATTCCAATCTACAGGGGACAATAGGTAGACAATAGAAAGAGGAAGGAATAGACTGGGACAAAATTCTGAAAGGACTGGCAATGGTGGAGGGAGGAAAAATGGAGACTGGTTGGGCAAGAAAACTGGGACTAAAACCAGTTCAAATAAGTGGCAATGCTTTACTCTAAGGTCCTCATCTGTAAACTGGGAACAACAGTCCTTCGCATCAGGGTTAAACAGAAGATAAATTGGTTAATGCTTGTGAAGCTTGAAGATTATGTAGTGATTAATACCTTACTAAAGATTAACAGGAAATTAATAATTCTGTCTTCTGAACAGGGTTTGAACAGTATGATATAAATAACAATTTGGGCCAAGTATTGAACAATAAGCATAAGAAAATTAAGTGTAGGCCCTCCATCCTATACACTACATGAAACAGATGTCCCATGCTAGGACAGGGACATGTAATTGCAGACTATATCTGAATTCACATGCACAAGAAGGCCAAATTAAGATTGTACAGACACCTTTCTGGTGTTTGATTTTGCAACCTCAGTGTTCTTTTAACATAGATTTGGGGTGTATCATAGTATATTAAAAAGATAGAGACATGTAATGGTGTACTGTACAAGGTTTTTATTGGCATTACAAGCAAGGCACAATGACTGCAATCCAATGGTCTGAAACTAATGCCGCTGCATGTATCTAATTTAATAAGGAAGCAGATGCATAGACAACACACAGAGGGTGTGAAAGGGGGCAGCTGGGTAATATTGGCAATCAGTAAACCACATAAAGAAATCTTAACAGCCAGAGTGTCTTAGCTTTTGGCCTTGCACTTAACAAACATAAACACATGTCATTATTAGGCCTGACTGTGCACCTTGTCATGCCTTATTGCTCAGCTATGCATATATTTCATCACAAGCCTTTGGCAGCAAAGACTTGTGATGAAATATATGCATAGCTGAGCAATTTCTTTGATTGAAGAAATTATGTATACCTTATTTTCCGCAAACCCTATAATTCATTCTACACTTCCTCCTTTTGTGCCTGGCTTTCTCATTTTCCAAGTCACTTTCAGTGTTTGTGCTTTCCCAGAAGAATTTTATACAGTCTTTTATTATTTTTTCCAAGTTCAGTTCATCATCCTTTTACCATATCAAACAATTTTCACCTTTTAAAATTCCTTTCTGCCTTTATTTTCTTACTTTTCCCTTCATAATATTCTCTCTCCTTTAGCCAGCAATATTTAAACAACATTGAGAACTAGGGCCGTGCAAAATTTTGCCAGGTGTTTCATTTCAAGGCTGTTTTGATGTGTTTTGAGTTCAAAACAGTAAAATCTAAACAAAACAAAAGCCTTCGAAACAGCTTTGAAACAAAACAAGGGCACTCGAAATGTTTAAAAAATTTTGAAATGTTTTGAGGTTTGAAGCTGGGCTTACTTGGTTGGCTTCAGCACCGGTCCCAGCTGGCAGCAGCAGCAGCCTCCTGTCATCCAGTGCAGATCCAGGGGCTGTGCTCCCCATGAGAATTCTGGCACAGCCCCCAACCCTCCTGGGGTTGCAGGCCCCCAGATCTGCACACCAGATGACAGCATGCTGTCACTGTCAGCTGGGGCCAGTGGCAGCACCAGTCTTCCCACAGCTCAGCATGGGCTGCTCCCAGCGCCAGTCCCAGCTGGCAGCAGGAGCCTCCTGTCATCCAGCAGGCAGATCAGGGGCCTGCCCGCACCCCTGGGAGGAGTCCCGCACAGCCTTGCAGCCCTCCCAAGGGTGCAGGCCCCGGGATCTGTGGGCCAGATGACAGGAGGCTGCTGCTGCCAGCAAGTGACAGAAGTTTTGCTTGTCAACACCTTGAGGTGCAGTTTTCCAGAAACCTCTGCACCTATCTCCTTGAAATTTGCCAGGCATCATGCCCTCAGAAGGGGCTAACTTCCCTGCAAGTTTCATCTGAATCGGGCAGGAAATGACAATGTTTTAGGCATTTTCCTGATTCCCCATTATAGCTTATGGGTGAAACGCTGGAACAGTGAAAGTTTCGACTAAACGAAATAGAACAGTGTTTTCAAAATGAAATGAAACTCAAAACAAAACACTGTTCTGTCAAAACGATGACATGGAAGTCAAAGTGGAATGGTGCTGTTTCGCACAGCCCTACTGAGAACCCCAGTCCTTAGTCCGTAAGAGTTCCCTGGTCGGTCTGCCTCAGAGCCAGGGGTGTTGGTAGTTCCTTGCTTCTACTCAGTGAAATTTCTCACAAACCAGAAACTGTTTTTCCGCAAGCTCTTACAATGATAATGACTTTAAATAATACTTTGCTTTTCAACAGGACCCTTGTATCATTCACTGAAGATGAAATATCGTGTTTATTAAGTGAGCAACTAATGAACACTTAATTTTATCCTCATTGTTCAGTTGTTGGCTCCATGCCTTATTTACTAGTCAAAGTCAGCTCTGAAAACAAAATTGTTGATTTACTCCTGGACTTTTCTATGGTGCTCATCTTTTTAGTATTTAAGTGCTTCATATAGTTTAATCATATTTTACAGCTAGAGTCCTCTGCCACAGACATAGTAGGTAAATCTACACGTTCATTAATGTGCCATAGTTACTGCACATTACATTGAGTACTTGGGTAACCAAATACTAAATCAATGTGCAGTAACTGACGCTAATGCACAGTAATGTCAGCACATGGGTTTTTTTCCTGGCACTACTGCACAGTGTTATTAGGCTACTGCTCAGCTAGTGCCTTGTGTAGATGCATCCAGTGGCAAAAGTGCCCACAAACTTTGGATGACCAATTTAAAAAGCTGAAGCCAATTTTTAAGAGGACTTCGCATTTATAATGGGCGAATCACAAACTTTCAACAAGGGTGTTCCTCAGATATTTGCTAAGAGCTGAGAAATGACGAGATCTTGGGTTCTGTCCTAGGTTCTAGATGGGAGGGTACCCTAGCAGGCATAGACACTTCTGCTCCTGTTTCCCCAAAGCCTAATCCTTTCTTCCTCATTTCTTCCAGCTTGTCCTTTTTCTCAGTTCTATCTGTATCTCTCCTTAGGCTTCTGATCTCAGTCACATTCTCCATGTCATCCATTCCTAGTCTTCAGTCTTAGCTGGCAGTCTCAGTTTCTGGATGTACACATTACTTCTGAGTACTATATTCTGTATATTCCACATATTTTACTGAAAATCTATTTTAGAAACTTCAGAAAACATTTGCACATATTGTTTTTCTATCCCTTTTCTTACAAAACAGCTCATGGCTTAGATACCATAAATACCAGCATATATGCCTCAAGGGCAGAGAAGATGTCTACCTACCACATTTTAGAAACTGGCAAGTGTTACCAAAATGACTTTTGGCTACATAATAATGCTATGATTTTATAATCCAATATCTAACTCCAGGGCTAGAAGCTCCTTTAAGGCTTTCTCCTTTATTAACAGGATATTCACCTGTTTATCCAGTGGCTGCCCAATTATTATAGGAGTATCTTTCTTATGTAAATGGGTTTCTCTGCAAATAGGACTACAGCAACAAGAGCAAAAGCCTTTAAGAGAAAACACAAGAAGAGCAAAAGTAGTTGGGCCATTACTTGATGCTAGTAACACCTCTTAGAAGGTCAAAGTTCAGCTTCTCTCCCCATGGCACCAGTCAGAAACTACTCCAACATATAGCTCTAAGACAATCTAGGTAGCCTGAAATGAAATGATATATAAGAAGTAAACAAGCTCCATCAGATATCACTTAAAGCACAGCCGGACTGACTTCCACTAGACCAAGGGTGGCCAATTCAGCACAAGTGGCAACAGAAATCTCCATATGTACTGCACACAAAATCAGGAAGGGGACAGACAACACAGCAGCACATAGGTCAGGAAGCAAAAAGCAGAGCAGGAAATCAGGCAGGGAGCACAGAGTAGGGAATCAGAGCAGCAGATCTGGCAGAAGAAGGAGATTGAAGTAGTACTTGGGGAAGGTGCAAAGCTAATTTGTGGCATGCCTACCAAAAAGGTTGGCCCCTACTGGCCTAGATCAGTAAGAGCATGTCTACATGGCAAAGGGTAGTGCTGGGAACAGCTCTCTCACTCACTAGCTGCATTAGTGTGGCATTGTGCCTACAGTCATTTGACCCTGCTAAGAAGCATTGTGCCAGGTAGACATAACCTAAGTTTAGTTACAGATCACTGAAATATTACCTGCAGCAGAAAGCATTTGTCTGCATACAGCCTAAAGCCCTATGTTTCTGTCTGACAGCTCAAAGGCTGATCACTGTGGTGACTAATGGACTAGAAACACATACACTACAATACAGTTCTGCACTTCAACATACATGGAACACCACGTGAATTAGCATCTTAGAGAAAAAAAATTAAAATGATAGTTAGAGTCTGTGAGTTCCCAGCGAATTTCTCTTTTCTTATTGCCCTAGCTCACTAGGGAAGTCCAAGTATCAAACCTGTTATCTCCCACAGCCTAGCTTCAATTTTGTGACAAGTCTCTGAGAGACTTGGTCCATCTCCTCTGAGTTCTCCAAACTAACAGAGAGCTGTAAGAGATAGATAAGCAGGTGTTTCTCCGCAGAACAAAAGCAAATGCAAGGCTGTTCAGGAATTTAAGTGTCCTGGGCAGAAGGGCTTTGGCTGCGTAATGTTTATGAATGGATATGGGCATATATATAAAATGAGAAAGAGCTCAGTCAGAGAGGGAGGTTTCCAGTGTGTGGAAACCCAGAGAGAAGGAATCTTGAGCATAGTCTGAATAGCACTGTTCTGTGAACCTGGGACCGGGAACTTTAAAGAGGATTTGGGATTCTAGTGCTGGCTGAAAGAGTCCTGGGACTGTCCCTATTTGACTGAGTCCTTCTGTGCTCAGAAATGCAGAATTATGCACTTTTTTGTGAAGAAATAGAATTGCATCAAAGATACCTGACTCCATCATTTATTTCTCTCCCTAATCTCAAATGCTGGTTAGCTGCTCAGGTCAAAAGGACCACTTTGGTCTATATCAAAAGTAAAATGTACTTGATACAAGAGGAAAAGGAGAACTTATTTAAATAAAAATGAGACAGGGCAAGCTGGCTTTTTTCCGAGATTCATTAACATCCCACTATGTATCTCATTGTATTTCATATTCATCTTTCTTTTTCTTCGTGCTAACACTTTATGGAATATGCAGCAGTTGTAAATATGCATGAAATGAAAAATCCTTTAGCAGTACCCAGAGCGAACAGAGAGAGTGCAGTGACACAGGCTGGCTATAACATTTCATTTAAGCATCAACAATAAAATCTCAAAACTAAAATCTTAGATATCTCTGAATAGCTTTCTAACAGGTCACCCAGCACTAGGGGTGTTTGAAGCGGGCCCTATTCGATTCAGATTCGGCCCGAATCAGGGACAGTGATTTGATTTGAATCACTGTCCCTGATCCGATTCAGCCAAATCCAAATGTGAAGATTCGATGCTGATTTGGAGAACCAGTGATTCAAACATAGACACAGCTTTAAATGTTTTTTCTACATACCTCGAGGTAGCAGGCACGGCTCAGGAATGCTGCAATGCTGGGGCACATGGAGCATCCCACAGGAGTGCAGGGGAGCCCTTCATGTGCTCAGCAGTGAACCCAGAAGTGAACCAGAAGTACTTCCAGTCCACTTCCGGGCCTGCCGGGGAGTGCACTGGCTCCCCCCCCACCATGCCCCCCGACTCGGTGATCAGCCAGACCTAGGAGGCACCAGTTGCTGAGCTGGGAGGCATGGGGGGCCCTACACCCCCACAGTGGACCTGGAAGTGGACCAGAAGTGCTTCTGGTCCACTTCTGGGTCTGCTGCCAAGCATGCTGGGGAGCTCCCTGTGCTTCTGTGGGATGCTCCATATGCCTCAGCATCACAGCATTCATGATCCTCTGTTACCTAGACGTTTGTAAAAAAAACATTTAAAGCTGTCTCTATGTCTGAATTGCCGAATCTCTCCAAATTGATTCAGAGGGTTCCGATTTGATTTGGAGAGATTAAAGGGTCCTCTGATTCAATTCAGATTCGGAGATTAGTCACTGAATCAGGCCAAATATCCACCGAATTGAATCAGGGACTGAAGCTTCGCACATCCCTGCTCAGCACCTGGTCATTTGTAGTTCAGCCACTACAGCAACCTGGCCTATAAATGCAACCCAGAAACACATGCTCTGATGCTGAATCCCAAGGTCACTAACATATATTTCAGCTCCCTTTCTTAAGCATTTGTCATGCATTCATAACAGCAATATCTAAATGCTCAAGTTCCTGAGCAGCCTCTGGGTAAAAGTGGACAGGAAGAACTCTAAAGTCCAAGAGCTGTCCAGACTGCTGTAAAAGAAGTGGAAAAGGGAGAGGATTTATCTAATAACTGGAGCATACCTATGGATACTGTTGCTGCTATATAAGACTTAGACGGGGCAAAAAGGCCTTCCTGCAATTCAGTGGCCATTCACAGAACTCCTGACTCTCACAGGTAATAGAGGCTAGTGACAGACATTCAAAAAGCCTGAGACCTGAATTGATTCAATCTTTGCAGGTTAATCTAACCTGGCTAGACTGAACCAATTTGTAACCAGACGGACATTCTCTCTGGACTGAGGAAATTCAGGCACGTGCCTGCAGTGGCTCAGGCTAGAAGCCAGGGGGCACTAGAGCAGCCCTCCCTTCCCTTCTGCAGGGAGCTGAGCTGAGTGGGAGGCATAGCCAGGCCCCAGCAGGACCTCTGATTAGGGAGGTCTGTCTGCATCATCCTAAGCTTTTCCCCACTGGCTGCTCAAGGGGTAGGAGTGTTACCAGCCCCCAGTCCCCTGCTAGTACTCTGAGGTAAGGGGGCGGTGTGCAGTGCATGTATCTGCTGATGATACAGAGCTTTTCAAACTCCCTCCCTGCTTTTTTATAATGTCTGCAGCACATCAACAGGTGAGCAAGGTAGGAGGGGGCTGATAACAGTGTTTATCATGCCAACAGAAAACAATAGCCTCTCTCCATTTGCTCAAACTCTTCTTAAACAGCTTACCCTCTGACCTGTTGATTAGCTTCAAAAAGTCCTAAGTGGTGACACACACACACAGACACCTCTAGGCATTACCTAGCATACCACCTGCTGAGGGTCCCTGGGGCTAGGGTCAGTGCTGTGGGAGATGGGAGGGAGAGAGGGGGGGAATCCTGCTTGAGCAGAGAGAGGTAGTTAGCTGTGTTAGTTTCTAAGGTGCCACCCTGCCTTGCCTTCTGCTCTGTGGGTAATAAAGATGGAATAGTTCATGACTTCCCTAATGTCCCTGACAGGCCTTCGTAGATCCCTACTAGTAGTTTAGCTCCCCGTTCTGGTGACCACCCTCTTCACCGAGCATTGGTGTTACTGCATTTTGGTTGTATTCCCCGCTTCGCCAACCCCGCTTCTCATCTGCCACGACTTTGCTGTTATCCCAGTGGGGCGGGGCTAGTTCACTGGTCCCTCGGTGTCCCGGGTTGGCCTCGTCAGTTACACACGGGGCTCCAGCCACCCCTACACCCCAGCCTCACGCCACCTGTGGTCTCCACTTCCCTGCACCGACTCAGTGATGTGCCGACAAACTCCTTCCTCACCTGCATAGATATCCCAGCCCTATTGCAAGGGATACTTCCCACCACAGATTCATCACCCTGAACCCTCAGCTGCGTGCTTCCTCACAGTAATCGCTCTACAAGGCGTATCTCCCTGACCTACCACCAGCGCCCCTATGATATTGCCCAGGAGTGACGTCTCCTGGATGGGTATATAGCGCTGTCCCCTTTATTCCTCAATCGCCGCCTTCTATTCTAGGTGGCAATCCCGCCCCGAACTTTCTCTCCTGCCAGGCGCGTCTTCAGCCTCGCCCTCCTCTTCGGCACTTCCCGCGCCCCCTGCCACGGCACTTACTTCATGCAGCTCGGGATCTTCCTGGGTGATCTTGATCCCTTGTTGTTCCCCTGCTCTGGTGCCTCAGGCTCTCTCCGCTGGGGATCCAGCCGTCCCGCCTCTTCTCCCAGCCACCGGACTCTCCACCTCTTCGGCTCAGCAGCTCCTGTCCCGCTGGGCTAACGGCAGGGACAGCTTTGCCCGCCATTTGTTCCTCTCTCCCTCCGCCGCCTCTGGAGCAGTGGCCGCCATTTTTAAATCTCCCGGCCGGTGTCTGACGTCACCGTCAGCTGCCGGCTGCAGCTGTACATAGACACGGCTAACAAGCTGCGCGGGCTCTCCCTCCCTCGCAGCGTCCTGCTCTCCCGGTAAGTTTTCTTGGCTTCCGCGGGTCCTGGGACACCTAACAATCTATACTTTTCAATCAAATTATGACAGAGGGAGTGGGAGACAGCACACACCCATCTTCTATTCGTGTTTTGGCTTTCTTTTAATTTATTAAAACAATAAGAAACACCGTTAAGTAGCACTTTAAATCGAAAGATTTACTTGTTTGTTTCACTTGATGCCAGGCATACAATATTATTTTACTCACAGCATGAGAGAAACTGAAATTGCTGCTGGCAATTCTGGAAAGTCACAGAGATAACAGGCCAGAACAAGGGGTTTTAGAGCATAGGAAATTTTTTTAAAAACATCTCTTAGATTTAATGCAAACATATAGCAAACACAACAAAATATTAACCCCATTCACTTGCAGATGACAAGTGAACCAAATTCCAACACATCACATTACTTTGTTAGGAGTAATAGGCACTCAGCACCCTCCTGGCACTAACCTGCAGCTGGTGGGTGTATGAAACCACGTTGGAGGAACTGGAACTTCTCTGAACCAGTTAGCCCAGAAATAAATTGGTAGTTATGTATCTTAAAGGAGTTTGCATAATACCGTTCAGAGACCATTTCCTCAGCTATATGCTTCTGCTGCTGCGTGCTGGGCTGACTGTAATACTGCTGCATCACAGGAAGGGTTCTTTGGGGGGTCTGTGCTGGGACAGAGGTTGTAGTTCTGGTGGGGGTAAGGGTGGGGGTACCACAGCTAAGGGTGAACTCACAGGCATCAGGGTGTGGAGTAAGTATGGTACCCCTCGCAAAAGGCAGGGGGAGAGTGGGGGCAACACAGTGTAAAACCATCACTGCAGTCAAGCAGGGTTCCCAACCCAAGAATATGATTTTACTATGGCTGTGCAAACCTTCAGTCCCTGATTCAATTCAGCAGACATTCAGCCCGATTTGGTGGCTGAATCTGCAAATCTGAAATGAATCAGAAGACCCTTGAATCTCTCTGAATTGAATTGGAACCCTCCAAATCAATTTGGAGAGATTCAGAAAGATTCAGAGATTTGGACATGGAGACAGCTTTAAATGCTTTTTCTACATACCTCTAGGTAGCTGGGGCTCATGGAGCATCCCACAGAAGCATAGGGGGCTCCCCAGTGCACTTGACAGCAGACCTGGAAGTGGACCAGAAGCACTTCTGTGAACTCCCAGCTGTGCTTCCCCAGCCTGGTGATTGGTGCCTCCTGAGTCTGGGGGGGGCACCCGGGGTCCCCCTACAGCTGATTGCTGAGCCAGGAAGGAACAGGAGGGCCCCCCAGCATGCTCCCCAGCAGACCCAGAAATGAACCAGAAGTACTTCTGGTCCACTTCTGGGTTCACTGCTGAGCATGTGGAGGCCCCCCCTGGCACTCCTGTGTGATGCTCCATGCACCCCCACATTGCAGCAATCATGAGCTATGCCTGCTACGTCAAGGTATGTAGAAAAAACTTTTAAAGCTGTGTCTGAATCACTGATTCTCCAAATCAGCATCGAATCTTGAGATTTGGATTTGGGCAAATGGAATGATGGACAGTGATCCAAATGACATCACTGCCCCGATTCATGCCGAATCCAAATCGAATAGGGTCCACTTCACACACCCCTAGTTTTTACTACAAACTTTTTACTAGCAATCAAACTTTTTTTTTTTTTTTACTTTTTTACTATGACTGATGTTAAACCCCTACATTTGAACCAAGTTTCATAGTTTCATAGATTTAGGGTCGGAAGGGA
>NW_017729022.1:56576562-56594097 GCF_001723915.1 Gavialis gangeticus
CTTCCTCTGACCCCATTCTGCTGGCAGAGGATGTGTAGTCTTTTTACCTAGGGCCTGAAAGCAGAGCAGATACTGGCAGAAGAGTTACATTTATATTATATAAAATAAGTACCAGTAAAAATATATTTCAGAAAAAAAGTTTTGGCTGTCAGTAAAAATTTGCAGATGGTCAGTAAAAAAAATATTTCTTGGGTTGACAACTCTGATGCTGAGACTGCCTCCTTATGCCTGTTCCATAACTGTCCCCACTGCAGATTTGAAGTAGTACAAACATCTTCGTGTGCATTCCTTCTCTTTCTCCATCCCAGTGAATTGTACCTTGAGGCATTACATTCTTGTTTTGAACCAAGTATCCTATCACTGATAAAACAGCCAATGCTTTTTTGCCAATTTACTCCATAAATACTTGTAAATTCAAGTGAAAGACCAAGGCTTAAAGAAGGCAGGCTTTCCAGGCAGCAAGCTTGGAAGCTTACAACTTCTAATCTCAACTCATCACCTACATCACTTTCATGCAATGTCTACCTATACTAGTTGGTGGGTTTTTCTGTGGAAACTGAAACAAGTGAAGCACTTTCCATGAGTTTAGGAAGTTACACTTGTCCTAAGAGTACTAGACAATGCAGTTCAACAACACTTTTAAATATGATTAATGTTAAGCATTTACTGAAGTCCATTTTTATTCAACAAAGCAATCTGTATGTGTGTACTTCAGTTCTACTGGTATCTCTAAAAGTTTAACATGTATACAGTAGGGCTGTGTGAAATTTCACCGGATGTTTCATTGCAAAGCTGTTTCAACGCATCTTGAGCTTGAAATAGCAAAATCGAAATGAAACAAAAAGATTTGAAACAGCTTTAAAATGAAATGAGGGCACTCAAAATGTTTCAAAAGTTTTTAAATGTTTTGAGTTTTGAAGCTGGGCTTACTTGGCTTCAGCACTGGTCTCAGGTGGCAGCGTCCTCTCAACTGGCATGCAGACCCAGGGGCTTGCACCTCTGGGAGGAGTCTGGCATGGCATGGCTGTCCTCCCAGGGGTGTGAGCCCCCAGATCTGCACCCTGGATGAGAGGAGGCTGCCCTGTCACCTGGGACTGGTGCTGGGTGTGGGATGCGCCCAGCACCAGAAATAGTTGCCTCCCCTCTTCTGGGGCACAGATCCATGGGCTCACACCCCTGGGAGGAGTCCAGTACAGTCCAGCAGCCCTCCCAGGGTGCGAGTCCCTGGATCTGCACCTCAGATGAGAAGAGGCTGCCTGGGACTGGTGCTGGGCATGAGCTGTGCCGAGCACCAGAGATAATTGCCACTGCCACCTGTCCCAGGCAGCAGCTGCAGCCTCCCCTCATCCAGTACACAGATCCTGGGGTTCACACCCTTGGGAAGAGTCCAGCACAGCCCAGCAACCCTCCTGGGAGTGTGAGTCCCCAGATCTGTGCACCAGATGAGGAGAAGCTGCCCTGCCACCTGGGACCAACACTGGGCTTGGGCTGTGCCCAGAACCAGAGCTAACTGCTTCTTCTCACGTCCCTGGGATGGCTGTCCAGCTGTCCCAGACTCCTCCCAGGGGTGCTAGCCCCCGGATTTGGACGCTGGATGAGAGGATGCTGCTGCTGCCAGCAAGTGTCAGGAGTTGCTCTTTGAAGAGTTTGAGGTGCAGTTTCCCAGAAATTTCTGCACTGATCTCCTTGAAGCTTGGCAGACTTCATGCCCTGAGAAGGGGTGCCATACCTGCAGTTTTGATCCAGATCAGGAAAGAAATGAGAAAGTTTTAGGCATTTTCATGATTCCCCATTATAACCTATGGGCAAAATGCGTTGAAACAGCAGAACAGTTTTGACTAAATGAAATGGGACAGTACTTTGAAATGAAATGAAACAATGAAACAAAACAATGTCCTTTGAAATGGCGAAACGCACGTTGAAACAAAGTGATGGTGTTTCGCATAGCCCTAGTATACAGATGTTTTACAAATCAGGGCTCTCTAAATAAACAAACAGCATCTGAACTTTGGCAACCCTACATATATTGTCAGAGCTGAGTCTGAAAAGTGTATTTTTAAATTGTTGTAAAAGAGAATAGTACATGAGAAAAAAAAAATCTCCTGTCCATCTTAGTATTCAGTCCTAGGCTATTATTATTCTTTGAACATATTAATAACACCCCTGCCATCTAAGCAGGACATAATACAAGTTTTATTTTAATATTTTAGCTGTAGGCAACAGAGCAGAATTCTGAAGTGTATTGCAGGTTATGTGGAACTATAGAGCCAAATTGTCCCCAGTGAGGGGGTATTTCTGCATAGCCAGTGGGAAATTTCATAGATTTGGACTCGCAGGGGCAGAGCCTTAGCTGGTTTAAACTGTTGTTGACCTGCCCAGAAATCAGTTCCAAAATGGTTCTGCTGGGGAGGGGATGATTTTCAGGTACACTCTCTTTCATATTCCCTGACTTTGGCTCCCAGCATCTCAAGAAAAATGGCAACAACATCTGAATATTCTGTGACTGCAAATGTGTTGAATGCAGCACCAGTTGCACATACCATTTAATCCTTCATTAAAGTACCACAATTTATAGTACTGCCAATATGAACAATGAGCACTGCACAGAAGATGTGGTCCCATCCATTGATGTCAATGGGCCTGACTGGAATGTGTTAAGTTAAGACTGTATTAGAGTACTTTCATGACCTGGACATTTTAATTTAGGTATGGGCAGATCTTGATTACCTTTTTCTTTATTTATCAGAATTGACAGTAATTGATTTCATAGCACTGGAGAATAAAACTTGGGGATCTAGGAGCATTTTAGTCAGGTTTAACTTTCCTGAGTAGGATTCTAGGTCAGAACAAATATTAAGAATATCTTATTCAAGATATTTCACATATTTGAAGCAAGCCACAGTGGAGGAAAAAGAATATGAAAAGGTACAAAAATGTATAATAGCAGTCACAAATAGATGAACTGTTTTTTTTTGTTAATTTCACTTTTTCTTACATGTGAAATAGTTTAGATTAGATATCATTTTGCTTTAGAAAAGTGGTAAAAATTAAATTCTACATACTATGTTGATGGAAAAAGTTAATAGAAATTTTAATGAAAGTGCCAGCTACATAGGGTTTGAACTCAATATCCTTGAAATATAAGGCATTTATCCCCCAGGCTACTCTGCTTTTAGCGACATCCAAAAACATGAAATGTATGTTTCATAAGCTCATACGAACAGAGCTACTACCTTACTTTAGATTCTGCTTCTTGATTTTGAAAAATGTATTAATTAATGCAATTAAATTAAATTAAGAGGTGAAAATGCAGCAATCCCACACACCCATATTTTTCATAGCAAGGACCACATTTTAATAGAGCAATTGTCCTTTCTGCCATCTTCCTAGTTATGACTGCACAACATTCCTGGAGCAATTGAAATAATTGTATATGTAGACAAATTATATTAGAGAAGTATCTACATATTTTAATACTCACCAATAAGATTTAACCTGCATGGGAAAATAAAACCCCTATTACTCAGCCTCCTTTTTCTTTTTCCTCCTTTGCTTCATGAGAGTTGTTTTTATTTTTTCTTACCTGGTTCCCTGCCACTGCACTGCAGGCCCACTTGGTTTAGCTGGTTGGTCCATTTCACTATGTTTTCTATAGTGTAGATACACACTCAATGTTTGGACTGGTAGGGGAAAAGGAATTTAACTCTTTTAAGATGCCCCTCCATTCTTCTTCAATCTTATGGAAGATTGAACTTCTTCAAGGCTTGTAGTGACAGTTGGGAGTAGGAAGTGGCATTGATCAAGCACTGGCAGACTGGAGGAGAAATTGGTGGGAGTCCATTGGCTTCTGCCTGCCTGAGGGTAAATAACCTTCTTCTTAAAGGGAGCCACCATTGCACGCCTAGATCAATAGCTCCAGCTCTAACACCCTTGAGATTAGAGTAAGACAGATTTTTTAGCGGTCTTGCTATTTGTCTTTTTTGAGACTGGGAAGATTGCTATACTGACCACAGGAGTAGCAGTGTGGGGTGGATTTTTTCCATCTTGCCCACAAGAGCCCATGAACTTGATGGTGGGTCAGGAACTGAAGTCCCAGTTGTCATGATTTTGTCAGTGTTCAGGGAAGGTGCTCATTTGTTTGAGGGTCTGGTGCTCTGATAGACTGGAAGTGGAAGGAGTTTCAAGAGAAAGTAGACCCTAAAGAAGCTGAGGAATAGAAGTGAGGTCCTTAATGGCTTGTACAGTGAGGATGTTAGTATTTCAGTCTCCAATGGAGAAGGGAATAAAGTCTCAAGAACATCCCACACCTAACAGGATGAGGAAAACTCTCTAGCAGGTGGACAGCTGAAGGAAAGAAAGAGGACCTGCATTGTATGTTTTCTTGCCAGATGGTTTCCAAGTGACTGAAGCTAAGTTGTGGCCTAGGTAAACAATAACCCTTTTGACTCATCTTTCTTCTTGCATCTCAGAAAGAATTTTCAATTAGTATTGACACTTTTTATATGATGTTAATCCTCTGCTGGGGAAAGGAGTATGAATCTCACCAGATACCTCTAGAAAAGTAAAATGAAGATCTTTATTAATGAAGACATGGATGTGAGCCAAAATATCCCCACGATAAGCCCAGTTATTTAAGACATAGAAAAATAAATGTGTTTATATTTGTCTCTCTTCTTTGCTCCCTCCATCCATCTAGTATTGCCTCTCACTATGTCCCCTACAAACCCTGCACTCTCAGTAAGATGATTTTCCCCTGCTCCCCTACTCTTATCTATATCAGACTTCCAGTATCTGTCTGTCTCATCATCTCTCTGTGCCATTTGAAATCACTGATGGCAGTATTTTCTCTCTCTCTCTCTCACCCTTACATCTTAATTGTGCCTTTTCTCTATTCCAATCTTTTTTTTTATTTTTATGTTGTAATTTAATTATGTAATAGTATCTCACATTCCTGGTTTCCTTTTCTCTGAAAGGAGTTTGTTGCTGTCCAGTTGCCATTGTGTATCACTTATATCACTTATACACATATATCTCATATGGCAAATTTCTTCCCTGGGCATTATGAAAATGAGAACTGCTGATTCAAGACACATTTTTGTTTTCATTTTGGAAAGTCATACTTGCTAAATATCTTTGTTTCTGATCCTCTGTAGATTTCTCCTTCATCATGCTCCCTTACTACTCTTTTTCTTAGCAATAGATGAAGCTATAGTACAAAATAATCTCCTTAAGACACACAATTCATTGCTATGCTGAAATACTTAAATTACAACATTAACATATAAAATGAAAGCATAGAGAGAAAGAACAATTAAGAAGCAAGAGTAAGAGAGATAAAATATTGCCACTGGTGACAATGGTACGGAGAGATGATGAGATGAATACTGGAAGTCTGCTGTAGATAAAAGAGCAGGGGGAGAGGAAAGCCTCCTACTGAAAATAGCAGGGCTTGTAAGGGATATAGTGGGAGGCAGTATTAGGTCAGTGGAAGGAGGAGAGAAGAGAGACAGTAACATAAGAAGAAGCATATACATACTGTAAATGAATTCAGTGCATAAGCAGTGCTTCTCCAATATTTAAAAACTGTAAAATCAGGGTTTAGATTGCATTTTGAACTCAAGGTAAGACCCTGACTCTGCCCTAATTTTCAGACTGGGCAAATCTCTCAACATCCAGGAAGCACCACAGCTTGTAAACCAGGACTTGGCCTACTGCAGCTGTTGATTTTTTTTTTTTTTATTGTTCCTACCCTACAAAGATAATTTTACAATTGCTTTCCAAAGCCAAGCTAAGTAACAGCTACAGTCTTTCTCAACCAGTTCCTCAGTCACTTCAAGTCCATTTATCCACATTAAATATAGGCTATGTTACATTTGCCCTTTTGCTTATTGTATTCAAAAATAGCCTTAAGCAAGTGGAGTTTATTTCTCAATGTAAAAAACAAAACAAAACAGTTGTTCATCGGTTAAAAAAAATCCAAACAACTCTTCTGAGTTCTAGAAATTAAATGGGTAGGCTTTCAGGAAAACTGCACTATAGAACAGTCTACACGGGAAAATATAATTGTAAGTGGTTAGTAGTTTTCACTACAGGAGCTCTGTTCTGTTTTCTGAAACACCTAGCATCACTCCATTCATGTGAAACTGGATCAAATCTGTCATACAGCTGTCCCATAGTGATAGCTTTTGGATTGATGAAAACATACTCTACTCGATGTTCATCCATTAGAACTTTTGCTTCCAGCTGTTCAAGACCCCCAGCAAGTACCTTCAAAGCAGAGGTTTTACCCCCTAGAGGGCTTCCCACAATATTAAACCATGCCAAACTAGCACCATTTCATAGATCTGTCAAAAAAATCACATTTATTTATGATGATGAAATACTTAACCCAGAGGGATCAGTCACTTCCCCATAAATAGACTAGCTGTGCATATTCTAATGTTCTTTCTAAAGGAGAAGACTTAAATTTTCTTCAAAAAGTAAAGGCTTTGTAAAAATGGTATATATACAATGATGGTATAAATTCACAAGTTATGAAATGCCATAAATTATACAAAATGGAAGCTGACCTTCTAAGGAGTAGATCACAATTCCCCTAAATAAAAAAAAAAAATTGCCTATGGGATTTGGTTTTCCATAAGAGAAAACCCTTTCACTTGCTGAGTTTTACAACATACCTCTATATACCAATTTGTTTAAACAGTATAGCAAACACAAAATAGCACAATAGGACTTTTCTAAATATATTAAGATCTATGTAAACACCTAAAATATTCTTTTAGTGAGATGCTTTCAATTTATTTCATTTTACACTGAAACCAAAGGCCTCAATATTAGAAATTCAGGTTTTAAAGAATTAGAAATACTCTAACTTGTATTATCTATTTGATGAACCAGAGAAATGGCTGCAGATTCATTTTCTGTGTGATTTCCCTGATGGATACATTCAAGATGCCATGGTCAGGAGTTGGTAAAACAACCCCTGGGAAAGGGTCAGAAATGATGCTATCAAAGAAATGAGTGTCAAGGGACAAGAACTGAAATTAAAAAAAAAAGATAAGGAATATGCAGCCATAGCCTTCACTAAAGTAATCATTTTAGCTTCCCTTATTTAAATCTCCTTTAATCCTTCATCTACAATTAATAAGACTTGCTGTTTAAAAAGAAGTTCAGAGGCATCCTCATTTATTGCTAAAACATAAAAGTAAAATTCTGGCCTTTCATCATCTAAAACGTATATAGAAAACTTCACAAATCAAAAAGTCTCCTTTAAAGATCACAGAGGGTGACAACTTAAAAATGCCACTATGAAGAGTGTATTGTCTAACATACATGCAACATACAGCAATGGCCCCCCACCCCCACCAGAGACCACAGTGAACTATTCCTCAATGGCATTGCCACTGCCAAGAGAGTCTTACCAGTTTTAGTGGAATTAAAATTTTTCATTTAAAATAAAAATGCCTAGCCAGCATGGGTACAAAAGAAACCTTTCTTCTATATAATAGTGTAGAGTTCTCTGAATGTGTAGACAGTCAAGAACAACACTTCTAAAAGAGAGTTATTCCGTATATCCCAGACATTAATTCTGAAGCCTCATTGCATCAATTTATTTTTTAAAAGGGTTCTGTGATACCCAAAAGCTTGCCCATGCCTATCCTAATCATGCAGTTGGTCCAGTAAAAGATGTCACCGACAAGAATTTTTGCCTCTCGCATACTTCTTGGACTGTCACAGCAAAAGCATTACTTTAACACCACTCATTTTATGTACTTTACACCTAGATTAGGTATGCGTACACATAAGCAGCCCAAAAGGGTCTAGTTTCACAAATACCATATTTCTGTTTTAAATACTCTTCAATGAGCACTGGTTTATGTAGAAATACCTGATCTGGCATGCAATGGAGATATATTGTAGGCTTGCGCAAATAGGGAACTATTCAAATTGGATTCAGATTTGGCCAGTTCAGTTGCCAGAGATTTGATCTGGAGATCTGAATTGTTTTTCCAATTTGATTCGGCTGAATCACTTTGGAAGATTTGGAACCGATTTGGAGATTTGGCCCTAGAGTATAATAGGGAATCAATGAAATATCTATAACTTTGTTGTCTTCTGGCTGATTCAGATGAAACTTTCAGGGATGATAGCCTCTACTAAGAGCATACCACATGCCAAGCTTCAAAGTGATAGGTGCAGGGATTTCTGGGAAACTGCACCTCACATTCCTGAAAACAAAACTCATGTCATGTGTGTGTGTTAAGCCACAGTGGGGTGAAAACTGCTGAGATGGTATCTTTTGCTGAGGCCACAAAGCCTGCCAAGTTTCAAAGGGATAGATATAGGGGTTTCTGGGAAACTCCACCTCAAACTTCTGACAAGCAAAACTCATGACATAGGTGACACTGTGTGTCCTTTTTCAAATACATAGGGAGTAAGAAGAAGGCACCAGGTAACGTGGGGCCCCTACAGGACAGACTTGGCAATCTGATGAATGCAGCAGAGGAAAAAGCTGATCTCTTCAATGAGTTCTTTGCCTCAATATTTCTGAGCAGGGGGGTGAAAACTGCAGGGATGGTAGCCCCTGCTCAGGCCACAACGCTTGCCATGTTTCAAGCAGACAGGTGCAGGGGTTTGGGGGAAACTGTACCTCAAGCTGCAGACAAGCAAAACTCATGACATGGGTGACACTGTGTGTGTTAAGGTACAGCAGGGTGAAAGCTGCAGGCCTGATAGTCCCTGCTGTGGCCATGAAGTCTGCCAGCTGTCAAAGAGATAGGTGCAGGGGGGTTCTAGGGCCCTGCACCTCTAGCTGCTGACAGGCAAAACTCATGTCATGGGTACTTGTGCAACTGTGTCTGTCTTGGGGTATGGGGATGGGGGGGGAGGGGGAAACTACTGCAGGTTACAGAAACAATGTTAGTTGGGCAGGATCTACCTGCAATGAACCCGTGTTGGTTGCCCCTAAGCATTACCTCCCATTCTGGGCCCCCGCAGATGTGTTCCTTGATAATTTTCTCAAAGGTCTTCCCAAGGACCAAGGTGAGACTAACTGGCCTATAGTTAGCCGGGTCCTCTTTTTGTAAAGTTACCCGGGACCTCCTTTCTCCCACATTGGCCCTTTTCCAGTCCTCTGGGACCTGGCCAGAGCACCATGAGTGCTCAGACAGCCATGCCAGGGGCCCTGCTATGAACTCTACCAATTCCCTCAGAACCCTCAGATGAAGAGTATCCAGACCTGCTGATTTATACATGTCCAGCCCCTCCAACAGTTCCCTAACAAGATTGTCCCTAACTCCTAGGCATGATGTTACATCCCCTGAGCCTGTCTGTAATCCTAGTGGGGGAGTTGTCCCAGTCCCTGCTCAGAAATATGGAGGCAAAGAACTCATTGAAGAGATCAGCTTTTTCCTTTGCTGCAATCACCAGATTGCCAAGCCTGTCCTGTAGGGGCCCCACGTTGCCTGGTAGCTTCTTCTTACTCCCTATGTATTTGAAAAAGGACCTTTTGTTATCCTCATTTCTGGTCACCAGCCCTAGTTCCATCTCTGCCTTGGCCTTCCTAACCACCTCCCTGCAATCATGAGCAGCGGAGTTTGTAATCCTCCTTGGTGATTGCCCCTTGGTTCCACTGATTATATGCCACTTTTTTTGCCCTCAGGCCCTCCTGGATGCCTTTACTGAGCCAAGGGCACTTTTTAGCACTCTTGCCCCCTTTGGTTTGCGTTGGGACTGACTCCCTCTGAGCTCAGAGGATCGTCTCCTTAAGGAGCAACCACCCATCCTGGACTCCCATCTCACTAAAGCTCCAAGTCCCCAATGTCTCTCTTACAAAGCTCCTTAGTTCATTGAAGTCTGCCCTCCTGAAGTCAAGGACTTTTGCCTTACTGCTTGCTTTCACCACCCTGCACCGGATAGTAAATTCTAGCAGATGATGATCACTAATGCCTAGGTAGTCAAGCACCTGCAGATCCCTCACCAGGTCATCACCTGTGGCAAGGACCAAGTTCAGCAAGGCATTTCCTCTGGTGGGATTGTGTACCTCCTGGGTTAGGTGAAGGTGCTGTATGCAGGCTAAAAACTTACATGAGTGTTCAGACCTGGCTGACTGATCGTCCCAGCAGATGACTGGGTAGTTTAGGTCACCCATGACAATCACATCCCTTGTCCTTACAGCCTCCATGAGCTGACCTGAAAATTCCAGGTCCAGCTCATCCCCCTGGTGAGGTGGTCTGTAATAGATGCCCGCTATCAAGCCCCTTTCCCCACGACCCCCTTGCATTCTAACCCAGAGTACCTCAGTTTGCCCCTCTTCTGAACCCATCCTGATCATCAAGGATGTGTACTGCTCATTAACATAGTGCTACACCCCCACCTTTTCTCCCTACTCTATCTCATCCATACAATCTATAGCCCTCAATGTCTACTGCCCAGTTGTGGGTAGAATTCCAGCAGGTTTCTGTAAGCCCAACCAGGTCCGGGTTTTTGCTAGTTAGCAGGAGGGCGAGTTCCTTCTGCTTATTCCCCATACTTCTAGTATTTGTTTAGAGGCAATTGAGACCTCCTATGGGTGTTCATGCTGCCCTCTTGTTCCCAAGCTTGCCCGGGCCCTTGTCACTTACCTGGGTTGTTCCTGCTCGCATCACCTGGCTTGACGTTGAAGTGTTCTCTTGTACCTCTGCATCCCCATCCCCCAGTGAACCTAGTTTAAAGCTCCCCATACAAGATCAGCCAACCTGGAAGAGAAAACATGCTTACCTTTTGGGGATAGATGTAGCCCATCCTGCCTTAACATGTCTCTTGCTCTGAAGCTACTGGTTGACCTCTGATGCAGGCCTTGTGGCACCATCCACATCTGCTTACCAGAAGAACAGATGAGAAAACCACCTGTGCTCTTGTTTCTCTAAGAGTGGCCCCCAGAGCCTCGTAGTCTCTCATGATGCAGTCCAGACTACTCCCGGCCATGTCATTAGTGCTCACATGGATGAGGACCATGGGGTAGTGATCAGAGGGCTGGATGAGGTCCTGGATCATTGCTGTGAAGTCCCCAATCCAAGCTCCAGGCAGGCAGCAAACCTTACGTGCCATGGGATCTGGGCGACAAATGGTTCCCTCCGTTCCTCTCAGGAGGGAGTCACCCATGACAAGGACCCAGAGTCTCTTCCTCTGGGTGTTCTGGCATCACTCAGTCTGCACTGCATATAGAGTAGCGTTGGCTCTTCTGGAGTCATCCTCACCTGCCTCCTCCTCCAATGCTGCCAGGACCTTGTACCAGTTCCCCAGTTGTACTGGGGGGGCCGACACTGCAGCAGCACAAATAGCTCAGGCCCTGGTGGTAACCATCTGCCATACTACTGCATTGGGTCCCTCCCAGGGTGCCTCTCCACTAGATACTTGACCCTGCAGGGAATGAAAATACCCGTCAATTTTGTCCTCGGCAGCCCTGATTCCCCTCAACCTTCTGACCTCCACCTGGAGTCCCCTTACCTGCCCTTCCAGGGCCCAAAGGTGGGCACACATGGGACAGACAAGGGAACTTCCATTCTCCACTCTCCCCACAGGCCACAGAGGCCCTGCCAAGCAGCCCCCACAGACAGGGTGGGAGAGTGGCTCTAACCTCCCTACGGGCTCCATCTGTGTGGAGGTTTTAAAGGAGCTCCAGGCAGGCAGCATCACTAAGGCCAGGTCCCTGGCAGCCCACCATGTCCTTACCATTATTGTAGAGCAAAGTGTCTTCCTCTATCCCCTGCTGAAGCCTCCAGCCTGGCTCCTCCTGCTTGCCCACCTGGCACAAATGCTGGTGCGCCCTTACAGAGGTCTTGTACTCCTGCCCATGAACTGGCTTGTGAACTGCCTGGAAACTGCTCCTGTTGGCAGTCCCTGGTCACAGGCTCCTTGGTTGCCTGGAGAGTCTCCTTTTATACTCTTCTGGGCCTGAGCTGATTCAGGCCCAGGCAGCTATCCCATAGCAATCAACAATCAGAAATCAACAGTCACTCTCAGCTTCTCAGAGCGCACACCCACCAAAAAAACATGCATTCAGCTAAACTAAGCTACAGCCAAAGCTACAGGCAGGTTGGCTGTGTTAGGTTAGCCTGTGAAATGTAACTCTGAAAGCTGTGGCCATACAGTATGCATATATCCTCTAAACTTTTATTGAACAAATTTTCAGTTCCCCTATAAACTGCTTATCAGATAAATCCAGAGGGCTAGCCAGGTCAGGTATCTCAGAGGTCAGGCCAGAGCTGGGTTGGGTAACTGGAGGGTTAGGCAGAGAGGAAGATCAGGAGGCTAGCCAGGTCAGATATCCAAGGAATCCATCAGTCAGTAGCAGCACAAGCCAAAGGTTGAGCCTCGTTGCCCAGACACTTCCCCATCTGGGTCAAGGGTTTATATATGGAGGGGTAGGAGGTCAGCTGACCTTGGCTGGCCACCCCACTGACAGGGAGTGGGTGTGAGCCTAGGCCCAGATGGAGTGTTCTGGCTACTGGAGTCTACCCCGGTGTTCTGTTGGGGAGGTGGCAGACAGGCCAAGGCTCTGGGTTCAAGGTCACAGCCTAAAAGTAACCTCTGAAGGAATATTTTTTCCCACACTACTGTACATATTTGTGCACTTACTTGACTTGCCCCTATTTTTATCTCTTGGATGGATAGAATATTTTATGTTTCTTTTTTAACATGGTTCTACTCATTTTCACCAAACAATCTTGCTATATGTAACAAAAACATTAAGGTGGCCAATAACAGTAATAGTAACATTTATCTAGGACAAAGGCACTCTGCCTTTAATAACAAAAGATACCTTTCCTTCATCAAGTGAATTGCAGCAACCCCCAGTACATTCAGTGGTATTTGGTTGAGCTGTTCAAATCTTGATGTTACTTTGATATTGCATGTTATCATGACTCTATACCATTGCAAGATATAAGCATACTTTCCCACATACTACCTGCCCTCCCCCGAATAAGAAAGACACCTTGTTTTTGAAAGGCAGAATGAATAATAAAAAATATATTTTCCTGAAAATACTGGTAAGTAGCAATAAGTACCTGAGTAGCAGCTTCTGCAGCAGGAAACTCTGAAAGGTTGGGAGAGGAAGGGGTGAAGAAAGTGTTCACAGCCAGCAGCTAGACAGCTCTCATGGAGCACTACAGCATTACTTTTGCTTTCCCTGGCTGAGGAAGAAACTACTATTACCATAGTTCCTTGCTTATAATATACACCTCAATTTCCAGCATCTGAATTTTGGGGAAAAAGTGTGTGTTATACATGAGAAAATACAGTAGTATTTATCTAGATACAAATGCACATCTATTGGAATGATGCATCTATTCTTTGCCCTACTCATTCCCCTGTCATTCTTAAGCCACTCTGAAGCTCCATTAAAGCATTAATCAACAAACAATCAGTCAAACCTCTCCCCCTACTATATAGTTGTCCCAATAAAAAAAAAAATCACCAAAAAACCCTTGCCTAATCAACATGGTCACAGCAACTAGCAATAACTTCTATGACATTTTTCAGAATTATATAATATTTATATCTCCCTTCTTTCAATTTTTCCTGTTCCACAGATCAGGAAAGAGAGAACCTAATGACTAGGGCTGTGTGAAGCTTCAGTCCCTGATTTGATTTGGTGGATATTCGGCCCAATTCAGTGGCCGAATCTCTGAATCTGAATTGAATCAGAGGACCCTTTAATCTCTCCGAATCAAATCAGAATCCTCCAAATTGATTCAGAAAAATTCAGAAAGTTTCAGAGATCAGGACATAAACACAGCTTTAAATGTTTTTTCTACTTACGTCTAGGTTGGAGGCAGCTCGTGAGTGCTGCGATGCTGGGGTGCATGGAGCATCCCACAGAAGTGTGGGGGGCTCTCCAGCGTGCTCAGCAGCAGACCCAGAAGTGAACCAGAAGCACTTCTCATCCATTTCTGGGTCTCCTGAAGAGTGCACAAGGCACCCCCACCCCAATATCCCCTGGCTCAGTGACTGGTGCCTCCTGGGTCTGTGGGGGGGCACCTGGGGTCCCCCTGTAGCTGATTGCCGAGCCATGGGGGTGCAGGGCCCTGCATGCTCTCTGGCAGACTGTGAATTGGACCGGAAGTACTACCCCAGCATCGCAGTGTTCACAAGCTGTGCCTGGTACCTCGAGGTATGTAGAAAAAAGTTTTAAAGCTGTGTCTATGACCGAATCACTGATTCTCCAAATCAGCATCCAATCTTCAGATTCAGATTTGGCTGAATTGAATTGGGGCCAGTGATCCAAATCAATTAATCAAATCACTGTCCCCGATTTGGGCCGAATCTGAATCTGAATCGAATAGGGCCTGTTTCGCATACCCCTGCTAATGACCATACTTAGGTCCTTGCCTGCCTCTGCTATACTTGGGGTCAAAAGAGTCTTCTTTTTCTGCTGTAAAATGGAAGGCAATTCTGTAAGAATTTTTTGAGACATTCTTTTTTGTTGTTGGATAATGCCAGTTCTTCAAAACCAAAATTGTTTATGGGAAAGGGTCTAAAACAAGAAGTTTTAGAAGAAAGTTCTGAAAAATGTTAAAATATCCTATTTCCTCTCTCCTTCCCTTCCTTCTTTTTTTCTTCAAAACATATATTCAATTTAAAAATGAAAAAGATCATCAAAGTAAAATATTTTGAATCATCAAAACAAAAAGGCTGAATTACAAGAAGTATTTTTTTCCAGTTTAAACAATCTGTGACCCTTATAAGAGTACCTTGATATGTGAGGAATGATAGGGAGATATAATACACATCCACAACATATACTACAATCATATATGGCCAAAATTTTCAAAAGTGACTATAGTAACAAAACTTAATCAAACTGAACTGCAGCAAATGTTGAGCATTCAATGCTCTGGAAAATCTGTCTTCTTTACTCTGTCTTCATTTGAACCCCCAAGAACTGAAGTAACTGATTTCATTAGTTACTTTTGAAAATCTTTACTATAGAATACCATGCATTAAATACCAAGATGGTTTTATTTTGGAAAAGCAGAGCCAGATTTATATTCATGAACCAATATCCTTCAAAGCAGCATTATTATTTCAAATAAGGTGCATAAAAATAACATAATACACATCTTTATAAGATTACAGATATATATGATTTTAATTAGTAAAAACCCCAAAATCATATCCAAATAGCATAAGCACCTCTCTCCTCAGCGTGGCTTTACTCCCATCACAAATTAGGTTGCAGTCATATCAAGAGAAACATTTAAACTTCACTCCATGATGAAGTAAAATAGAAACCTTGAACTAAACTGCTCACTGAGGTATTTCAAACACTTAGGCTGCTGCAGGGCCATATAAACACACTGGAGAATTAAAGTTACATACCATACAGGAATAAGTATAATTCATATTGAGAATGGCAGTTTAAAAAAAAAAAGTGAAGTAAAGAAAAGGTAAATGTGTGTCAGCGGGAATATAACCGTTCAGAACGTCAACTTATAAAAAATCCATATGGCTAAAACATTTTTCGATTTTTCAAACAATAAAAAACACACTTACAAACACATTTCAAAGAGAAGAGATGACTATGCAGCTTGCTGCTGGAACAATTTAAATTATCATGACATTTTTCCATCTATGTTCAAAAGCAAAATGGAGGTGCATATGAAGCACTGAGACAAAGATCTATTTGTCAAAGCATTGAGCCAATACATGAAAGTGAAATGTAACTTACTTTTTCTAACGACAGATTCCATCTTCATTAACACAAAACAGGTACTAAAAAATAAACAGAAACATTAAAAGTCTAAGGGGAATGGAGGTAAAAATGAATGTACAAGCTGGGGTGTCATCGCTGAGATCATAAATTAGTTATGCAGGAAGTAAAATTACTACAAAATATAATGTACTTCAAAAGCTGCACTTTAGACAATTAAGGAATGCCTAAGTGTGAAATTTCGAGAGGTGGAATGTTCGATTTATTTCCTTTTTATAGTTTTTGTTGCTGTAGTCAAATATAGTAAAAAGAGATGCATACAATTATCTTGAATCTACACTGAGATCATAAGTGCAAACAAATTTGATGGATCCTTACCAAATAGTTACTCTAATCTATTGTCCTATGATTAAAAAAAGAAACACCCACACAAAGAATAAAAAATAAACACCTACACAAAACCCTTTATTTCAAATGAATGACAACCAGGAATTGCTTGGCAAATAAATATAGTGAAAAAAATGCCATAGAACTAAAATGCAGAGTCTAAATAATTAGGGCAATATTTGAGAGTCACCTCCTCCTGAGCAGAACTGCACAGAAGAGAACAACGTACCTTACAGTTCCATGCAGAAGCTCAAACCAGTAAGGTTTGTGCTCTGAACTAGCATTTTCCAAACCTCACGGGCTCTCTCAACATCCCATGCCACAGTCGCTGCTGCTTCCCTTGCTGCCAAATGTCACCAGTTGCCATCAGTGGCAGCAGTAGGTCTTCAGAAATTTGGCAGTGAAGTGGTGGCTGTAATAGGAGGGCACAAGAGGGTCCCTACACCTGACTGCTGCCACCACCATTGGGGTGCAGCTCCTGGGGGCCTCCATCCTAGCATCCCCTCTAGGTCTGTGTCCAAAGACTGGTGCTCTTCTCACCTATCCCCACCAATTCCATACACTTCTGTGTATGGAAACATCCCCTCCACATGTTGGCTCTCAAAGCAGCAGGTCAGTGGTGATGGCATGCTCTATCAAGTGCAGAAAATTGGAGCATCCCTGGAGAATGGAACTGCAGTGTACCATTTACTTCTAGAGGATCTTCTCAGTTCTTTTGAAGACTCAAACCCAGCCAGAGTCATGGCAGCAGAGATGCTAGCTGAAATGCTGCCGTTTGTTTATCTACCACAGCAAAGCACTTCCTCCTTCTTTCAGAGGGAGATAACTTTGATTAATCATCATTAACGTAAGTAGTAATATGCCATATAAATGAAGGGCCTCTCCCTTGGAGCCTTTTGTACAGGGCTGCTTCTTTGCTGTACTTCATTCATGAATGAATTTCTTAAAATGCACATAATGGACACACTAGGGATTCTACCAGCTAACAAAAGAGACTACAAAGTCTAGTGGACAGGAAACTAAACCAGGAATCAGGACACTTGCATTCTATTCCCACTAACCTGAAATATGAGTTTGGGCAAGTCATACCATCTTTGTGTACGTCTCTTTTCTTCTTTATCCCTAATCTTTCCTGTATGTTTAGCCTGAGAAGTCTTTGAGCCAGAAATAGTATATAGTTTCATAGTTGGTAGGGTCAGAAGGGACCTGAGCAGATCATCAAGTCCGACCCCCTGCCATGGCAGGAAAGAATGCAGGGGTGAAACAACCCCAGCTAAGGGTTATCTAGCCTCCTTTTGAAGACCCCCAGGGTAGAAGCAAGCACCACTTCACTTGGAAGTTGGTTCCAGATCCTAGTTGCCCCGACTGTGAAGTAGTGCTTCCTGATGTTCAGCCTGAACCTACTCTCAGTCAACTTATGGCCATTATTCCTAGTTACTCCTGGTGGTGCTCGG
>NW_017729022.1:56599097-56626616 GCF_001723915.1 Gavialis gangeticus
GTATTGAAACCAATCCTATTCTCATCCACCCACCCTTGTAACCTGTCCAAGTCTAGCTGTAGCCTGTCCCTCCCTTCTAACATGCCCACTTCTCCCCACATCTTAGTGCTTTTCACCCCCCTGTCCAAGTCGCTGATGAATATGTTGAACAGTGCGGGCCTGAGGACCGAGCCCTGGGGAACCCCACTGCCCACATCCCTCCAGGTCAAAAATGACCCATCCACCACGATGCTCTGGGTGTGGCCCTCCAGCCAATTTGCAACCCATCTGACTGTGTAGGCATTGATACCACAGTCGCCTAATTTTTTTTATGAGAATGGGGTGAGAGACAGTGTCAAAGGCCTTCCTGAAGTCCAGAAAGACTACATCCACTACAACACATGCATGCAAGGATTTTGTGACCTGGTCATAGAAGGCAACCAGGTTGGTCTGACAAAACCTGCCTCTAATGAACCCATGTTGGTTGCCCCTAAGCATAATCTCCCCTGCTGGTTCCTTAAAGATGTGTTCCTGGATAATTTTCTCAAAGAGCTTCTCCACAGGACCAAGGTAAGACTAACGGGCCTATAGTTTCCTAGGTCCTCCTTCCTCCCTTTTTTGAAAATGGGGACCACATTGGCCCTTTTCCAATCCTCTGGCATCTCACCAGAACACCATGAGTGCTCATAGAGCTTTGCCAGGGGTCCCGCAATGTCCTCTGCCAATTCCTTCAGCATCCTTGGGTGGAGATCATCTGGACCTGCTGATTTGAAGATGTCCAGTCCCACCAGAAGTTCCCTGACCAGGTCCTCTCTGACCCTAGGCCCAGCTGTGCCTCTCTTGAGTTCGTCCGGGATTCCAGTGGGGGGGATGTCCCAGTCCCTGCTCAGGAATATGGAGGAAAAGAATTTGTTAAAGAGATCAGCTTTATCATCTGGTGCAACTACCAGATTGCCAAGCATGTCCTGCAGGGGCCCCACATTACCCAGTGCCTTCTTTTTACTCCCTATGTATTTAAAAAAAGGACTTCTTGTTGTCTTTGATCCGGGTTGCTAGTCCCAGTTATGTGTCCACCTTAGCCTTCCTAACAGCCCCCCTACAGTCTTGAAGAATGGAGGTGTAATCCTCCATGGTGATGGCCCCTCCCTTCCATTGGGTGTACACCTCCTTTTTAGCTTTCAGACAATCCTGAATGCCTTTGGTGAGCCATGGGGGCTTTTGAGCACTCTTGCCCCCTTTGACTCACATTGGGATGTCACCCTTTGAGCTCAGAGAATCATCTCCTTAAGGAACAACCACTCCTCTTGGAATCCCAACTCCCCTCCCCTCTGGGAAATGAGTGCCTCCCCAACTACTCTATATGCTGTATACAGTGTCAAGTTCAATGGGACCCTTATCTTGGTTGGAGCTTCTATGGGCTACTGTATTACTAACATCATTATTTATATTATTACAACTACTACCACTGTATTTGCTCAAATCTAAGATAAGATTTTTTTTCCCAATCAGCATAAGGAAAAAAACCTCCTTATCGTAGATTGGCATACAAAGCAAAGGTGGGACAGGCAGCTGCTGCAGCAGTGACTCTGGTTCTGAGCCTGGGTTGGGGCCAAAGTCAGACCCACAGCAGCTGCCTGCCCCACTTCCATTTGCCCTCTGCAGCTTCTGCTGCCCCGCCATCTCTTTCCTGCCTTACTTACAAGCATGCCTCAGCTCTGGCTTGGGTTGGATTCTCTCCTGGGCACAGACCACAGGGAAACTCTGTCCCCTGCCTTGCCAATCAGTAGTGTTGCCACTGCTGCATAGCCCAGCAAGGGTTGTGCTTCTACATGCTGTGCTCCATGCCTGAGCAGTGCCTATTAGTAAGGTGGGGGGGGGGAAAGCTGATTTTCCTGCTGTAGCAATGAGGAAGATGAATTTAAGATAAACCTCCAATAATTAGACACTATACATGGAAAATGTTAACAAATTAATTAATTTTTCCCTATACAGAATCTAATTTTGGAGGATTATCTTAATTTCAGGGTCATCTTAGATTTGAGTAAACATGGTATTTAATAAAAAAAAAAAAATCAGGCTGTCTTCTCCATTTCACTCGATCCAGATCATCACTATAGGGATGAAGTCAGTATATTCTTATATTAGGATCATAGGAAAGTAGGGCTGGAAGGCGCCCCACAAGGTTATCCATCTCAGTCCCTTTCTTGTGGTAGGATCACTCTGACTAAAACATCCCAGCCAAGTATCTGTCCAACCTACTTTTCAAAATTTACAGAGATGGAGATTACACAACTTCTCTAGTAGCCTATTCCAATGCTTGACCACGCTCATAATCCAAAAGTTCTTCCTAATCTCTAATCTAAATTTCCTCTGCTGCAACTTGAGTCCATTGCTCCTAGTACTGTCCCCTGTGGGTACAGAGAAAATGCTAGTTGTTTCAGTCTTTCTTCATAAGTCACAATTTCCAGGCCTCCAAGCATTTTTGTTGCTCTGCGCTGGGCTCTTTCCAAACTGTCCTATTTGAAGTATGGGATCCAAAATAGGAAACAGTATTCACCAATGCTGAATAGAGTGGAAGAATCACTTTCCTTGATTTGCAAGCAACACTCCTGTTCATACAATCCAGTATGCTGTCGGCCTTTTTTGCAACAAGAGCACACTGTTGGCTCATATTCACTTATGGTCTACTGTACCTCCCAGGTCCTTCTCTGCAGTACTGCAACCTAGCCCATCTTTATTTGTGCATGCCATTATTCCATCCCAAGTGCAGGACTTTGTACTTGTCCTTGTTGAATTTCATTTGATTGATTGCAGCCCATTTTGCCAGTCTGTCCAGGTCATTCTAGCCCTATCCTCTGCAGTGTCTGCAACTATATATTTATTCTCCTCTTCACTATAGAAAAGAGGAGCAAAGGAAACGCGTGATCTTTGTAGCTTCAAAAACTGTACTTAAATGAGATTAATATTCCCCCATTCCAAATAACATCCAACCAAGCAAATGTCATCGACACCAAAAAAATACAAAGCAATACATTATTTTGTCCAAATGGACTGTGTTATACTAGCGAAAGAACTTTCATAGATTACATTAGATAGATACTCTCTCTCTCTTAAACACACATGCTCCTGCTCCCCTAGAACATGAATCTTAGCTATCACCGTGTAGAAATTATAGTAACTCTGAATGAAAAATAACTTTTTAATGCTAACTAATTTACACACCCCAGACAGAACCTGATTCTCCTTTCACTGGAACCAACATAGATCAGAAGTGATTCTATTAAAGCCAATGTTGACATGTCAGTATAAATCTAGTGCAAGGGAGAAGAGAAGTGTACCTAAAGAGTTGTGCCCAACCCATTGTCATTGCACATTTCTTTCTTGTTACAGCATGTTTTTCTTTTCCAGAAATCTCTCTCCCTTCCCCCACCCTGCCTTTGTAAAGTTTTAAATGCCTATTTCAGGAAGGAAACAGAACTTTTACAGAGTTTGGGGTTGTGTTTTTAATGAAATGGTTCCAGATGATAATTGGGAAAGGTGATAAATCAGCTGTTAGTGTCAGTAATTGATGTGAAAAACTGACTGGGCTCTGGGAGGTGTGGAGTTTCCCCAGGTGAATCTAACAAGCAGACTCAGAGTTAGAAACAGAAGCTGGGAAAAAGCACATGGAGTAGCCAAGAATGCCAGGTGGAAAAAGAAAAAAAATGGCTCAGCAGGGGATTAAAAGAACCTAATACCAGGACCCCAGTGTTCCTGGCACTGTATAAAACACATCATTGAGGCCAAGTGCTGCTATTTTTAACTGTAGTCAAGGATACAATCATACCCATTAGTTTCACTATAGAGTATAGATGAGTGAACCTTTGACAATTTGGAGGTCATTTTGCTTCACATATTGAATGATTATCCATGTTTTGTAGACCTACGACATCTTGCTTAAAGCTCTTGAAAACAAGCCTACTTGTGAGATTGCAGGTATTTCTACTTCCCATTCCGCAAGAATGACAAAACTTCAAAACCTACAAATAATGACAAACCACCACCATTTTTCAGTTCTAGATGAAAGCTTGTAGTGTTTCTTATGATAGCAAGAAATGAGTCATACATATGGACATACATGTATACAGAGACCATGTGATGCTCAGTTTAGATGGCTGTCTTACGGCACACTTTGCATGCCTGCTTGTGTTTAAGAACATTGATATGCATTTCTCTGTTCAGTCTAACAAGCATAAGTTAATATACTATCAATTTACCATCAGAGCTTCACTGCTTTATAATCTCTCACCCAAACTCACATAAATTAAAAAGTGATGGTAACAAGAATTGTCCTCTTAGTCTAAATGGAGAATATGCCGACTACCAAAACAAATGCTTATACTGAATAGCAGCAAAGTCTAACACTTCATTCTGCCTATTTGCAGTCCTCTTCAGCATCCTGTACTTTCATATAACCTATTCTTGTAGAATAGGAGTCTCTGATGTAGTTTACATCCCTTCCTATAATTTATAAGTGGTATTGCTTGGCTGCCCAAATATATAAAATGTGCTGCAAGGTTTCAGCCTGTACCCTGTGTAACCTGTTAAATTTTCCCCACATTCTCCTTAACGAATGATGGTGCTGAATGCATCAGGTGCATTATGGTGCTGAATGCATCAGCAAATAATACCCACCTTGCTGGCTGCACTGCAGTTGGATATAGGCAGGCACCTCTACTTTGCTTTAACCTTCCAAATGCACATTAAACCACTATATATATCTACGTGAGTCTGTGGATATTACATGTTACAGTTCTCACGTGCTAACTCTAAGGAATGTTAGACAGTATGAAAGTTAGCAAGTGCTGTGAGCAGTCGCACATTAAGGGTGAAAACTCTTTCTAATGTGTAGAGCTCTAATCTGCTGCTAGAGGGCTGGCGAGCAGAGGTATGGCTAGGATTGTCAATTCTGCCCCATGGTTGGCTGGCTCTCCAGTGGCTGTCCACTCACATGCCCTCTTCCTTCCCTTCGGCAGCTCCTTGGCTCACCTCCACCCCCAGCCCTCTGGGCAGGAGAGTTCTGGATGATAGAGCTTCCATGCTGAGGGGCTGGAGCAGTGGCCCTGTGGAGCAAACTTACCTTACTGCAACATGAGCTGCATAACACCAGCTGGAGCTAATCCTTACCCAAAGAGGCATAGCTTTGAGACACTTAGCTTGTCTTTTCCTGCTTAATGCATGGACCTTCCCATTTTAAGAGCATTTATTCATGTTGGAAAGGCAATGCCTAACAATGCCCTGTAATTGAAATGGGGATTGTTTGTGATTAAGCATCAGGGAATTGTTTTATGACTCAAGAAAGGAGAGGGTACAAAAGTTACTAAAATCACCAAGAATCTCTGTGAATATAGAGGTAGCGCTGAAATCAGTGCTATGAAATGGGACGAACCTAGTCCTCTGTCCACCACAGAAAATCTCAAAGGGGCTTTGTTTGTTTGTTAATCTGTTTAATTCACTCTCTACTTTTTATCGCCTGTAAGGGATTGGTCTATATTGTTAGTCAGGGTTGACAACAAGGCCACTCTTAAGCCCATACCTCAAAATAAATTATGTAGCTTGACCCCCAGCAGCAGTGACATGCACACCCCAATGCTGTGCTGAATGTCCAGGCTTATCAAACCTACCTTCTACAGTGTGTTCAGAGCTCACCTGGATCCTGCAGACCACAAGCACAAAAAGTGTAACAGAAAACGTGTTCCTGAAGCCTACTCGCTATCTCTACTGCCCATAATTGCAGCTAGGCACAGAAGAAGAAACAAGTGAACTGCAAATAGGTTCCATTCCCAGACCAGGAAGCATGATTCGAACAACTTTGATTCAAGCAAGGTAAGATATTGATAGGAAGGAGCAACTAATGTAGCCTAGGCTGGTTGGTGGGAACCCTTTCGATCAACCCTAAATATCAATGCAGACATACTCTAAAGGCTTGCCTTACCAAAACACCTCCTCTGGGCTTAAGACGATACTTACAGAATAGGCTTGAGTCTTTCACTTGAAGAATCACAATATTATTGACCACGTGCTTCATAACTCAACCAGAAACTCTTTCCAAGTGACCAGTTATTATCTGGAAAGCCAGCTTCATCAGGAGTCTACTTCTTTCTTTCACAGGGTAACATGATCTCATCCTAGCACTGCAATCCATTTGGAGACAAAGAAAAGCCTGTTCCTAGGTTTCAAGAGTAACTTTTAGCTTCAAGTCCGTGGTTGCAGTCCTGATCTTAAAGTGTTTTGCTACCTGCTGAATTGCATCTTGAAGTAATACCAAAAACTGAGGGGACATAATGAATTCTACTAACTGCTAAGCTCTCCCTGGTTGTCTGCAGAGACGCTCCTTATAACCTCTACTACCTCTCCTGGGACACCCGAGAGATTTGACAAGTAATTTACAGAGTTTCAAACAGCGAATTCTCTCTCTAGCCAGAGTGCTCTGACTGTTCATCCAGGTCTCCATTTTAAGAAAATACAATGGAAATGGCTGCTATTCCCGGGGAGCTTTGAGAGTTTGACCCTGCTCCTGGAAATCCCAAGAAACCTTTCAGAACTGATATGGGTACCCAGAGGCAGCAGAACTACAGGCGCAAATCAGGCTGCTAGGCATGGACATGGGGCAGAACAGTAAACAAAACAGGACTGCCAGTATGGAAGCACTGGACCATTGCTATTTTCATCAGCGAGAGAACACCGATTCAATCAGTTCTTCAGTATAGGCTCAGGTAATTGGACATACAGAAGCTTATTTTCTCTCTTAACAGTTTTCACCAAGGAAAGCAGTACCTTTAACAAACAATCTAGAATCAGTGGTTGCATACTGCTGGAGAGAAACAGACATTCAATTTTCTATGGGCAGAACAAGGCTAGAAGTAAATATGTTTTTATTGATTATTTTGGTAGTGGACTTGGGTAATATAATCTGTTCCAAATGACATCTGTCAGTTAAAACTTTAGCAACATGATAATTAAATACAAGTCATTTGACTTTTCATCTATACGTATCAATTTTATTTCCAAATTTACCAAGTGGTAAACCTGAATAGACAATTACCATTCCAAAGATTCAAGAAAATGTCTTCCATATTCTTCATACAGAAATGATGCTCCTTTGTGAAACCAGAATCTGTCATTGTGAAAATGATTTTAATATTCAAGACAGGTAACCAAAACCTCTCTCTATGAACAGTATGTAGGGAAAAATGGATTCCAACTGAAAAACAGTTTTCTCGTACAATTTAACTGTCAGGAGTTGTGGCACAGAGATATAGGAAATGTTAATAAAAACTAAAATTAAATAGATTTATACAAATTGGAAATATAAATGTTTTATTTTTCATTTAATTTTGTCACATAAGCTAAAATGATAATTTTCGGTGAATAGACCAATGCTTTCTGTACTATGATAAATCTGATAGGACTTACTGTAAGGGGAATCTTCTTTGGTTGGGAGATTTCCTAAATTGGTTAGATCATTGTGCATGGATTATACAGAGAAGCTCAGCTTAATTAATTAAAATTTAGTGCTACCAGTCAATTTCCTATCTTTACAGGTTCCAAGCAGTGACTACACAGTGTTATGGCAACTTCAAACTTAAATTCTTAAAGATCAGAGATGTTTGGCTGTCATTAGTTTTTAAGATCCCATGAATGTACTTAATTCATAGTCCAGGCTTAAGTGGTATTTTTTCCCCTCCCACTTAACATTAAAGTAACATTAATTACTTACATTAACATTAATTAAAGTAACATTAATTGCTTTATTTTAACAAAGAGAACTGTGTTCTCCCAAGTTCCCATTCAATTAAAGCTGAGCTTGTAAATGTGAACAAGAAAGCATTAAAAGAAATCAGCATTAGTGGAAGATGTCTTCCTGCCTGAGAATGATTTAGAAGGATCCATCCATCCATCCATTTAGCAAGAATCATCCATTTTAGGTAGTCATGAAGTTCCCACATTGCAGTTTCTGAACACCTCACAATCTGTAATGTATTTATCCTAACAGCATCATGTGCAGTTGGGATGTGCTATTATACCATTTCACAGATAGGGAGAGAAAGCACAGAGAAATTAAATTACTTACGCAACTCACAGACCTAGGAAATGGGCTTTTGTCTCCCAACCCCAAAACTACCTTTCTAAATCCTGGACTATTCTTTCTCTTGATCAATTCAAGAAGACAGAAATGATCTACGTTCTAAGAAGTAGCTGTAGAGGATGTGGAGATTTACTTTTGGGTTAAATATACCTTGGTATCCTCATATAGAAAAGAACTATAGAGAAACCCAGAAAGGATTTTATTTTTTGGTTTTAGGAATAATTTCTCTAGAACATTATTGCTTAAATATCTACCATCTAGCATATTTCAACATGAGAACCAAATACCACAGCCCAACTACTGCAATCTCAGGACCCCCTACTAGCGAGAAAAGAAATGTCTCTTAGGACACTTGTACACGTGACACCATTACTGCATACATGTGATGAAAATGTCACTTTGTGTGGCTCACACTGTACACAAGCAAGAGTTTTTGTGGGGTTTTAAATGAGTTTGCATTGTTGCAAACTAAACTACATTGGGATTGCAACAATGCAGCGGTCAGCTCACCGCCCAGCTACAGGAGGGGCAGGTAAGCTCCACAGAAAAAAAAGATTTGTTCCCTTGCTGCTTGTGCTTCAGCAGGCTCTAACAGCCAGAAGGAGGGCTGGGGCCACCAAGGAATGGCCTGGCTTGCCCCTGAGCCAGTGTGGGGAGAGCGTTTGGGTTTGCTGGTGGCCGAAGGCAGCAGTGATGGTGCATGGGGTGCTGGAAGCCCAGTCAGGCTGCTAGCTGGCCAGGTGCTGCCCCATTTCAGAGGCACCTGGTTAAGCACTTCCCCAAGCTTGCCCAGCCTTCCAGCACCCTGTACACCACCCCGGCCACCTACTCCAGCCACCAATGCATCCAGCTGCCCTCCTGCCACCTCTTTGCACTGCACCAGAGGCAAGCTGGGTGTGTTGGCAGATGGAGAAGGTGGCAGGGATGGAGCATGGAGCACTGGAAGCCTGGGAAGGCTTGAGGAAATGTTGGATCAGGAGCCTCCAAGCTGGGGCAGCACCTGGCCAGCTAGCAGCCTGCCTGGGCTTCCAGCACCCTGTGCACCATCCCTACTGCCTTCTTAGGTTGTCAGCAAACCCAGTTGCCCTCCTACCACCTTCTTGCACTGCCCCAGGGACAAGCCAGCCCATTCCTGGGTGGTCCCAGTCATCCTGCTGACCGCAGGAGCCTGCTGAAGGGAAAAGCAGTGAGGGGCCCAATCCTTTTTTTTTCCAATGGAGCCTGCCTGACTCTCCCATGGCTGTGGGGTGAGCTGCCAGCACACCGAGTAGCCCCTGAGTTGTGGGGGGGACCCTGGTCTTCCCCTCTGCAGCAGTGGCACCCCATGGGGCCACCCAGGTGGGCTGCTAGTACACCAGGTGCTGCCCCATCTTGTGGTCAGGGAAGAGTTGGATCAGGCCAGGTGCTGCCTCCAAGCTGGGGCAGCACCCAGCCCACTAGTGGCTCACCTGGGTGGTCCCTGAGGGCACATCCACAACAGACAGAAGGACCAGGGTGTCCCACAGCTCAGGGGCCACTTGGCCCACTGGCAGCTCACCCCCTGGCTGTGGGCAGGCTCCAGCTCTGACAAAAGAAAGGGGGGATTGGGCCCCTCACTGTAATGTGATGGGAAAATTGAAAGGGTGGGTTTCAATTAAAAATCCACCATTTCAGTGTAGGGGGCATAGAATAAAACCCTGAGGACTAAACCGCTGTCATGTGTACAAGCACTCTTAGACTCAAAGTGCTGGTCTGATTTATACCAGCGGTATCAAACTCACCCTGTGCCATGGGCTACATCTGGACTGTGGGGCTCATTGTAAGCCAGATCTGGATCATGCAGCAGCAGAGGTGGCAGTGGTACCCATGGTTGCAGCAGCAGAGCCAGGGATGGTGGTAGTTACCCCACGCACATGAACAAAATGAAACCAGTGACAACAATATAAATGTACCAAATGCTATTTATTAAACATACAGATTGTTTGAAAGAGTATTTATGATGATTTGAACCCAAAATATTATTTAACTAGAACTATCAACAAAATTTAAACTTTTTTTAGTTTCAAAAAGTGAATGAAGAATTTGCCAAGTCTGCAGTTCACACTGTTTTCAAACTAACAATTACTTCCCAAAACATTTCCTAAGTGTTTTAACTAAATATTGCATTCCTCACAAAGCAGAAGTGATGTACTGTGGTGCACACAAGCAAATTGCTTACAATCTTTGCATTGTTTCTGGGTTTTGCGGTCATCTGCCCTTGGACAAAAAGCACAACGTCCACACATGCATGCAGAAGGTTCTACTGGGCTGCGTTGTGGCAATTTGTAATTTAGAGAGGTCATACCAGACTTGACAGACTTAGACAGATTATGTGTATCCAGCATTCTTCGTTTTATTAGTCCGTCGATCAACTGTTCTTCAAAAAAAAGCCCCACCTTCTTAAATATGATCTTTGTTTCCAGTTTGTGTTGTGGCCTAGCCAAATGATGAGGCTGGCAATGGCAGCCATGTCCAGCATATTGCAATAGAATGTCATTGGCCACCTGTTGATTTTCCATTTGCAGGTGGTCATATGGACTAAGGTCAAGGTTATCTACCCCACCTTTGTTTTTATTGTAGTAATGGATGATGTCTGGCTTTCTTTGCTCTCCATCCACTGACAGGTCATGGTGCATGGCTGACAGCAACAGAACAACTTTGGATTTTTTTGGAACATGGGAAACTATGGTGAGTTCCCCATTAAAAGCAAAAATGGATGAAAAAGTGTCTCTTCTTTGATTTGCTTGTATTTCGTTTGGGAAATCGGCCTTGTTTTTCCGAATCAGAGCCACATAGGTCAAGTCCTGCTGTAGCAGTCTTTCTGCCAGGTTAGTACTTGCGAAGCAACTGTCACCCACAATATTCCTTCCTGTCTTGTACCAGAGATGAACCGGTTTCTGAACAGCCGGGGTACCAAGATTACCTTGGCGTGGAGCTTCTGGTTGCTTGCCCAGATAGATGTCTCCAGACAGGGGGAATGATGTTGCTGCATTACAGCACGACCAAATTTTCAAGCCATATTTAGCAGGCTTGCTGGACATGTACTGTCTTAAGGGACCCCTGAATGTAACGAGCTGCTCATCAACCATCAGGTGTATTCCTGGAATATACCATTCCCTGAGCTGCTCCACAAATTGTATCCACATATTGCTGAAGGCAGCAAGCTTGTCCACAGCTCTCCTTTCCTCATGTGTCGGTTTGTTGTGAAATCTCAGGTAGTTGGTGATTTGACAGAATCATTTTAAACTCATGGTGGCATAGAAGACAGGATGCCCAGTGTGTTGCTCCCACAACTCCTCCAGTGCCTCGTGACCACCGTGGTATAGACTACTCAGCAATAGGAGGCCAATGTAGGCTGTCAGCTCTGTTTCACCCAGCTTTTTCCACTCCTTTCTATTTTCAGGATGGCTATCATTCCACTCCCTGAATCTTATTTCTGCCTCTCTGTTTGTTTCTCTTATGATAACAGTCAGGATATCTTGTGAGACAAACAGGTGGAACATTTCGACCACTGTGTCTTTATTACTTTCTCTTGTTGAGCCAGCACTTTCATGGACTATGTCCTTGGCTGTTCTCCGATGAAGTATTAGCTGTGGACTTTTCCCCCCAGATGCTGCCATTCCTTCCTCTAAAGGTGTCATCATCTGCAATGTTTTCTGGGGTGATGGCAGTGGTTCTGCCCAATGTCCTGCTGTAGCTCGCCTTGGTCTTCCACGGCAGCCCTGTACTGGTCCTTTTTGTCTTCCCACTGGAAGTGTTGGCATGACTTCTGCTTGTGGCACCAACACCTCCTTATCTGAGCTGGATGAAACTTTCATAGATACGTGGCTTTCTTGCTCTGAGCAATCTCCTATGTCTGGAACAAAGTCAGCATCCTCACTGCGTTGGGATAAGATTTCATGGATGTGTTGTTGTCATCCCCAGTTACTTGTGCAAGACAGACTTCAGCACTGAATATGCACTGCCTTCTCATCCTGGACAGCAGAAAAAGAAGAAAAAATTGATTACTGCTGAATGCGTATAAGTAACAATCAAAGACAAGCCTGTCCACCTATGCTTTCACAGAAGCAATTCCACCCTGCCCTATTGTAGTGCACGTAGCACTCTCTGCTTTTGGGTACAGTAGCCAGAGACCAGCATCCACCCTTTGCAGGCAAGCCAAATGTGGGTGGATGCTGTTTGGAAAACACACATGTTTATTGAGGGCAGGTAAAAGGGGGGATAGGGGGTGTCAAGCCCATGCTGTTGAAGGGGACTCCATAGTGTACACTGTATTACAGTATGACGTTGTTCTATTTCTTCTCTGCTGTCCTTTTGCTCCTTGTTCTTCTAACAAAGGCAGGGCAAACTAGCTAGTATGTTATGAAAGGGGCAGGTGAGGCAGAGTTTTGCCATGAGAAAAGAGAGCAGAGGTGGATTTGGGTATGACAAAGGTGGGTTTTTTTGAGGGGGGAAGTGGGGGAGAGGACAAAGGGCAGGGTGTTTTGATGACCTGGCAGTCTGCAAAGAAAGTGGTTAGCAAAAGGGATTATCACATCTTCTGCAAAAGCAGAGTGGAAGATGACCATCCAGTAGTTACCATGGACACCTGAAGTGGACATGAGTGAGGTATGAATGAATGCTTACCTTTCAGATAGATCCACCCAAAGTGGCCAAACAGGTCTAGGCCTGTCATTTATACAGAAATTGCATTGGGGTACCAAAGTTACCCCAATGCATTATCATGGACTTGGGGTAAGTTGTTACCCCATATGGAAAAACACATTCACGCCTGGGATAACATGTTAAGTTTTTCATCTGCAGAGATCAAACAATTCATGCAAGCTGGCTGTTCTTAGGGGATATTGTGCACTGTGGTGCCAGTGACAGTGGCCTAAAAAGATTTTTTTTTAGAATAAATTAACTTAAAGATACTGCACAAAATATGCATCTGGGGTAGAAAATTACTCCATGGGAACACATGAAGGTTAAATGGCACATTCCCAGGCTCAAACTAGCCTATCTGGATGTGTCCAGATGAGTGTGTATGTGCAGTATGCAATATTGCAGACCCATTTGTGGTGTCACAAACTGCACATGCTGACATACAGGCATTTGCCATGGCGCTAATTTGCAGCATGGTGGATTTTTTTTTACATCAGGAGATCCCGGTGTCTAAAAAACCCATGCCTGAAAAAAAGTGGAGTGACACATGTAGCCGCAGCATGCACCACCTGAAACTGGAGCCTGGCCAGCCAGAGCCATGCTCAGGCTGCTGGCCAGGCTCTGCATGCTGGATTGCCACCACTGGATCCCAGGAAAGTTCCCAGAACCTCAGGTAAGACAGCTAGGGCCAGCACAGGTGCTCCCCCCAGCCTCCCTTAGTCTACCCAGGACATCTTGCTGTGAGCCAGAGCACTCATGCATCTGTGTTCCCTGGGGACAAGTTGCAGCAGTAAAACTGTGCCACTGCTATTTGTCCCTGGGGAAACACACGGGCATGCTTGTCCAGATGTACCCTCTATGTCCTATTGGGACATAAGATGCTACTATCCAGGCACTCTAGATCTGGAAATAAGTGTCTGAGACTTCCCCAGTGTGTCAAGAAAGCAAGGAACACAGGTTGAAAAAAGAATGACTTAACAACAGGCACTTTACTCTTAAAGCACCTCAGAATTACAGGGTTTTTTAAAAAAACAACACACTCTGAACTGCTCCTTCTCATAGTGTGATATTACCTCTTCTGTCAAAGGTTTGTTAGCATGTCAGGCCACGCACGGTAACCTGTACCCTCATTTTACTGTGCATGGCTGTATGATTATGGTTGGTGTCCTCTTAAACAGGGACAAACATTTTTCTGTCATGTGCTTCCATGAGATGCTCCAGCATTCCCTCCTGATATATTATGGTTGTCTTACCCTAGGTGCCCCTGTACTGAAAGTGCATTGTTCCATGGAAATAGGCCAGCAACTGAGAGATAATCAGAATAACTGATCCTAGACTGCCATCTTGATTAATTCTCCAAAATCTTTCTTCAGCACCTTCAATCCTGCTAAACACCTTTCTTGGAGAAATTATGATTTGTCATTCAATAAAACAGTCTTAGACAGGATTAGATATGTTTAACACAAAATATAATATGGAAGTCCTTTTATAAAAATGAACTCTGGCATATCCTTCTTGGTCACAGCAAACACCAACTTATTTCACATCAAACACCAAACAGCCATTAGATAATAAAAGTTATTTGCCCCTACTGAGTTTGATTGCACTTGAATGAAGACCAAGATGTGAAAAGTTCTGAAAGCTAGGAATCTTCCAGTCCCCTTAAAGCTAAATGTCTTAGTTATATATACTAAGACAGTGGACCTGGAAGTGCACCAAAAGTAGTCTACTTCTGGGTTCTCTGCCGAGCACGCGGCAGGGGCTCTCTCCCCCACATGCTCCTGTGAGATGCTCCATCCACCCCACCATCACAGCATTCATGAGCCGTGCCTGGTACCATGAGGTACGTGGAAAAAACATTTAAAGCTGTGTCTATGGCCGAATTGCTGATTCTCTGAATCAGCATTGAATCTTCAGATTCAGATTCAGCTGAATCGAATCGGGACAGTGATCTGAATCAACTAATCGGATTACTGTTCCCTATTTGGGTGGGATCCAAATCCAAATCAAATACGGCTCATTTTGCACACCCCTAATACATATATGTGCATGTGTATGTGTTCGTAACAAGACGCAGTAAGCATTGTAAAATAATTCCTTACTCTCTGCTTTCTTTTTTTTCCCCAATTTCATCATCACCATTTCTTACTATAAAGAATTACAGGGGAACCAAAAAAGTCATTTTTTTTGTTTAACCAACTCTTTTTACATTTAGGACTGCACCTTCAAAAGTGGCAAACCTAAGTGGTAAAACTGTATTGCAGAGACTGCAAAACTGTAATAAGACAGATAAATTGCTCCTGGGTTATCATTCACAGCATAAAGTGGATCTAGACTTATGTCTTTCATGTTGGAATGATTGGAGAATAGGATCTTGAATATTCTATATAATTTCTATATGCCACATGAAGTTAAAAATTGACTTGTGTCATACAGCTTTTTTTTAAAAGAAAATTTACTGACAACCATTCACTTACAGACCTTATGACTCTCTAGGATGTCATTCTCTATCAGAGAAAATGTGAATAGAACAAAATTAATGCTTTGTTCACATCTTCTTGCTCCATATTTAAAGGAAGATAAGATGTAGTGGACAAAATTCACCGGTGTAATTTGATGTAATCCTAATGAATTATATGGATTTACCCCAAAGATTAATTTAATCCCATAGTTCTCTTGATTAAGTAGAATTCTGTTCAATATCCTTCTAGAAATTATTTTTTTTATCATTTTCAATGACTGCATATTAGTAGGTATTAAATGAAGGAAAGTATTGTAATTCTTTATTTAATATTCAAGTGCAAACATACTTTAAATAAAATACTACATTTGAATATTAGATTTCAAAAACTCACTAAACCAATTCAACTGAATAATATTCTGCAGAAATGAGTGCATCACATCAATGGTTTATTATAAGAAATATTTTAAAAATCTATTTAAAATATATTACCCTCTAATTCCATATAATAAATAATCCTTTAATATTATCTCAATTTTAAAAAATGCTACATCGTCAACTGGAACTGTAATAAGTCATAGTGACTGGATCTTATAGAAAGCTAACTTAAACTACAGCCACTGATATATATGAATGATAGTTTCTACTTAACTGTATGGAAATCCCCACTAGGAACTTGGCCTGTATAATGGATATTATTTCTGGTGAGCTGTCAGCGACTATTCTGTTAACAAAACTCCTCTGTATGTTGCAGATTTTGAAAGAGGTTCTGGCAGTCTCCAAATGGTTTTGTGTGAAAGGGTGGAAATGATTCTTTGTTGTTTGTTTTTGTTTAAAAAAAGACCAAGAAAACACCATTAATATAATGGGAAATGAGAGCAAAATATGCACTGCACAAATTAGTGTATTATAAGAAACAAAGCCTTCTGCTTATTACATAATGAGCAGCTGCTGTCAAATAGACATGCAAGCATATATCCTATTACAGAATCACAGAAATTAGAAATGGAAAATATGTTACAGTATCCAAGTCTATTCTTCAGCTATTGCATAATGCAGTACATAGTAGATTTTGTATTACTTTGTTCATCCTTAAGTCTTCCTGAATTGATATACCATTTTGTTTTACTATGCATCATATTAAATATCTTAATGGTATTATCATCCACTGCAAACAGCAAACCAAATATATTGTATTGCACATCACTTTTTATCAGCATATCGGAGCACCTTTCAGCAGTGCTATAAATGACATGATTAACATCTGTCATGTGTGGTTTATTCTCTCTCTAATTCTTTCTCAAGGGGAAGCAGCACAGTGTGTTCAGTGGACTGTTCTGCTTTGGCAGGGGGCTGGGTTTTCTGTTATTTTGTTTTTAAAATGTGCATGCTTCTCTGTGTTTATGTTGGAGAATAGAATGTCAAAGAATTTCACCTCGCACTTTGAGCAGCGGGTGGTTAGATCCTGTGGGAGTTTGTTCCACAGTGTTGAACTGGGCCTTGAGAGAGCTCCCTCTCTGGCAAAGATGAACTTTGTCATATACTTGTATGACATGTTCTTTTGTAAAAACCAAGCTAGTTCATGTAGTGAATATATATATTGTAAATTCAAGAAATCTTTGTAATGTAATGATAAATTTCTTGTGTGGACTGAACATGGATAACACGACTGAAATCACAATACATACAATAAACTGCTTTGAGAGTGGAAGGAATGGCATTTTAGTTACTAGGTATATAACATTTCTTCTTTTTCACTATGAACCCCTTATAAAAATAATAAAGGTTTTAAAAAGTAGCTTAATGAAAAAAATGATACCTCCAATTAACTAGTTTTCTGTCCCCATAATTATGAGTTACCTTTGATAGACTAACATCACATGGGATAATATCACGTGACATCACTCAGCCAAATCCAGTCGGTCACAAAGCTTCCTTACATGCGTGGATGAGCTCTACCTGTCTCAAGAAGTTTATGGGCTGACAAGAGGCAAGGCGCTGCTGGATCTGATACTTGGCCAAAGGGGATGATCTAATCAGTGACCTAAGGGTCAAAGAGAAGCTGTGTGACAGTGACCACGAGTTGATCACTTTTACTATCCATCACAAAACTGGCAAGTCAGCCAGCAATGCAGTAGTCCTTGATGTTAGAAAAGTTGACTTTCATAAGCTCAGAAGGCTTGTTCTTGAGGCCCTGAGAGGCCATGATTTCACAGGGAGGGGAGTTCATGATAAGTGGTTGCTCCTTAAGGAAGCGTTTCTAGAAGCACAAGGGGAGTCCATCCCCACCTGTAGGAAAGGTGGTAAAAAGGCTCAACAACCCCTTTGGCTCAACAGGGAACTCATGGACCTCCTACATCTAAAAAGAGAGGTGTATAATGAATGGAGGACAGGAAACACTACTAAGGAGAAGATTACTGCACTGCACCTGCAAGGAACAAACTAGAAAAGTCAAGGCTGGAACTGAACTTCACCTGACTGCACGAATCAAGGACAATAAAAAGTCCTTCTTCAGATATGTGGGGAGTCGAAAGAAAAACAAGGGAAACATTGAACCCCTGCTAACCCAGTTGGAGCAGCTGACTACCGACACCCAGGAAAAAGCCAACCTGTTCAATGATTACTTTGCATTGTTTTTTCACCAGCCCAATGGGACCGCCCTGCCGAACATGATGCACTATGACAGTGGTGAAGATGAATATATGCCCACCATTGGCATGGATCTTGTGAGGGAGCATCTTGAGAGGCTGGACCCCATAAATCAGATGTTCCAGATAGGTTGCACCCAAGAGTGCTAAAAGAATCTGTAGACATCATAATCCAGCCACTGGTGAGGATATTCGAGAATTCATGGTGCTCGGGTGAAGTACCTAAAGATTGGAAGAGGGCCAATGTGGTGCCCATCTTCCAGAAAGGGAGGAAAGATGAGCCAGGAAACTATAGGTGAATCAGTTTGACCTCAATCCCTGGGGAGATTTTGGAAAAAATTATCAAAGAAACCATTCTTGACAGGCTAACAGAAGGTGACATTCTGAGGGATAGCCAGCATGGATTTGTTACAGATAGGTCTTGCTTGACCAATCTCATTTCCTTCTATGTCCAGTTGACGTATCACCTGAATAAAAGAGAAGAGGTTGATGTCATATATTTGGACTTTAAAAAAGCCTGGTGTCCCATGATGTCCTCATGGAAAAATTGGGCAACTGAGGCCTCAACTACTCCACAGTCCAATGGCTGGGCTCCACAGTCCAATGGTTCCAAGGCCAGATCTAGAGAGTGGTAGTTAATGGAACTAAATCAACATGGCACTCAGTGACAAGTGATGTCCCCCAAGGCTCCATTCTCAGACCTGTACTTTTTAATAGGCCTGTGCAAAGTGGCTAGTATTCACTTTAGATTCAGATTCAGCCAATTTGGGGGACAGCAATTTGATTCAATGATTCAAATCACCATCCCAAATCAATTAGGCTGAATCTAATTTGAAGAATTCAGCTGCTGCTGAATTGGCTGAATCACCAAAATTGGCCCCATCCCCCACCTGCTGTCCAAACCCCTCCTAGCCCCAGCTCCCAGCTCTTTGAAAAAAAAAAGCCCTGCACTCACTGGCTGCTGCCAAGCAGAGGGCGATCCCCACTGCCCTCCACTGCCCCAAACTGTGTGGGGGCTTTGTCATGAGCCCCCACCCCCCACCCACTCTTCTGAACCCAGCTCCTGGCTCTTAAAAAGAAAAAAAAAAAGCCCCCACTCACCAGCTGCTGTCAGGTGGGGGGAGGGGCAATCCCCACTGCCCCAACTACCGTATGCTGTTTGGAGAGCTCTGCCACAAGCCCCCTGACCTCCACCCATTCTCTCAGCCCCCTCATGGCTGTCTCACCTGCCCAGCTCCCAGTTCTTTAAAAAAAAAAAAACCAAACCCTGACTCACTGGCTCCTGCCAGGTGGTGAGGTGATCCCTGCTGCCCCCCACTGCTCCATGCTGCATGGGGGGTTCTGCCATGAGCCCCCAGAAGCCCCAAGGCCACTGCAACAGCTGGTGACTGGGGGCTTTTTTTTAAAGAGCTGGGAGCTGGGGTGAGCAGGGCAGCCATGGGGGGGCTGGGAGAATGGGTGGGGGGCTCATGGCAGAGCCCCCCCCATGCAGTTCAGGGCAGTGGGGGGCAGCAGGGATCCCCCCTACCTGGCAGGATCTGGGGCTAGGCAGGGCAGTAATGTGGGCAGCTCAGACAGGAGGTGGGGGTCAGGGGTGCTTAGGAGGGCTGGGGGAACAGACAGGGGATGGGGGCCCCCATGGTTCCCTTCCCCCTCTTTCAGCCCCCCCTCCCCTGCCCTCTACTTACCAGCATGGGGTCTGGGTCCAGTTCCCTGTGGCAGTGTGTGAGGATTACCCAAATCTCTGAAGCTCTCTGAATCTTTTCTGAATCAATTCAGAGAGCTTCAAATCAATTTGGACCTTTTAATTGGTCTCATGATTTGATTCAGATTCAGAGATTGAGCTGCTGAATGGGGCCAAATCTCCTCCCAACCAAATCAGCACCCAAAGCTTTGCACAGCCCTACTCTTTAATGTCTTCATAAATGATCTGGGCACTGGTGTCAAAAGCGGACTGGCCAAGTTCACTGAGGACACGAAACTTTGGGGAAGAGTATCCACACGTGAGGATAAGCTGGTGATCCAGGTTGACCTCAATAGGCTTGCAAGGTAGGCAGATGAAAACCTGATGGCATTCAATATGGAGAAATGCAAGGCGCTCCACCTTGGGGGGAAAAAAACCCGCATCACACTTATAGGTTCGGCAATGCTACACTTGCTAGCACCATGACCAAAAGAGACTTGGGGGGTCATGATTGACCACAAGATGAATATGAGTCACCAATGCAATACCGCAGCTGGCAAAGTGAACAAAACTCTGGCTCGTATCTACCAATGCATCTCGAGCAAGACCCAGGACGTCATCCTCCCACTGTACTTGGCCTTGGTGAGGCCACAGCTGGAGTACTACACTGATTTCCTGCCCCTTGGGCAGGGGGCTGGACCTGATGATCTTATGAGGTCACTTCCAGCCCTAATGTCTATGAAATATGAAATCACTGATTGATTGAAGCACTGATGCATCCTCCTTTTCTTCTGGAAATGTAACCTTCAGATTTCCAGCTGAAGTGGGGATGGACTTCACTGCTTTTATAGGCTAAGTACAGACAGTTAAAAAAACTCAGGCTGAATCAATTTAATCTTCACAGGTTAGTCCAAGCTGCGTAGATTTAACTGATAAGTAAGTGAACAGACTTTGCTTTGGATTCCGGAAATGCAGCTGCATGTCTGCAGTGGCTCAGACCAGAAGCCTGGGGGCTCTAGATCATGCCTCCCTGCTCAGCTGGAGCAGGCAGCTTGGACTAAGGCTAGCCCACCCACCCTGCAAGTGCGGGGGGGTGGGGGAGTTGTAGGGGAGGTGCAAAGCACTCTGGGGTTCTAGGGGACCGTAAGTTGATTTGAATCTGGAGGGGACACCTGGGACAGAAGTTCAATAAACCAATTTAACCTAAATCAGTTATGTCTAATACTACATCTATCTAAGTTTATCTTAAACCAGTTTCAGCCACTTCGAAAGCAGTTTATATGTACGAAACTTCTGTCGTGTTACAGATTTGAACCAGTTTCTGATTGCTTATACCGGTCAATGTCTAATTTCTGTCCCTAGCCAAGATGTTTATAACAATGTGAGAAAAATTGAAAACATGAAGGTCATTTTAAAAACATACTGAATTTAGAGCCAGACCTAAACTATAGAGAATTTACAAAAATTAAGATCTGAAATCTGAATTTGAAAATAAACAAAACTTTACCTCCTCATTAGCACCACCGAGCTTAAAGACCTAATGCATACTTAAAAGATACACAGTCCTGCATTTGCTTTCACCATAATGATATGAAGAGGAAAGTGATCTCAGAAAGCAAGAATGTCAAATAAGCAATATTTCTAAATCAAGAGCTATGCATCTTTTTGCTGAAACTAATATAATTTATATTCTGCCTAAATCACTCTGGCACAAAGCTGTGCCTATAGGACATCTCTTTTGAGTGGTGAAAAAGTTTCACTAGGAGCTGGGTTACTTTGCTCGGAGTTCCTAAGACGACACGTGGAAACCGAAAAAGGGCTGATACAACTTTACCAAATCTAATAATGACCCTCAGGCAAGGTACGTTTTTTAAAAATTTATTTACCCAAGAAAATTCAGCTTAGATGAAGTATTTGCTTTTCACAGAAGTGCTGCTTTTACCCAATTTAACAACTGGGCTGACAGCAGCACTAAGAGAGCGGGTGACTTGCCCCAGGTCACACAGTGAATCAGTGGCTCAACTTATAATAGAACCCAGGACTCTACAAGCTCCCAGTCCTTTAACTTTCTCTATTAGACCACTCTGCCTTCATGCTAGATTCCTCCCCACCCTCCCAACTTAGAGAGTGCCTCTGGCATTTGGGCTTATGCAATGACATGACTTGCTTTCTGTTCTAGGCTGCTGGACACAGCTCTGAAATGAGCCAATATAAGTCAAATATGAGGCAGATAAAGTGGCTGGGGAAACAGCTCCCAGCCAGCAAAAAAATGATTTCAGACTGGGGGATTTAATCAGTTTACAAGTTTGGGAGTAATATAAGAATTTTAAATTATTCCCTAAACCAAAACACTATACATCTTAAATTACTGTTGTTTTGTTTCAAATACAATCCTATTGAAAACAAGTGAGATTAGTCTCAAACATGTTTAATCAGAATAACACCATTTTAAACTGTAAATCAGATATCATATATACAGTGCTATCATTTTGTTTCTAGGCAAACACCCTCATTGAGCATTTTGCTGTGTGTAGCTATGTGAAAACAATAATGAAATATTATTTTTGTAGGTTTTTTGGTAGGAGGGAATTACACAGATAACATATGTCACCAAATGTTTTTCTCCTTATTATGTCTGTATCAGTTCAAATACTTTTTAATTTTCTCCTCTTCCTATATTGAGAACTGAAACAGGATCAAGCAGCAGGTTCTAGGCATCATGTTTGGACAGCATAGCAGACAATCATTTGATTTAATTAATACAGAATATTTTAAATGTAGTACTGAGACACAAATAACATAACAAACAGATGGGCAAAATAATAAATATCCCATATTATTTTGACTTTTAATCATCTCCCCCACGTTGTACTGGAAAAAGCATAGATAAACAATCCTTTTCATACTCACAGGCTAAAAATAAGCAGTTCCCTTGGAACTACTCTTGGTAAAAATAATTGGCATACTTGAAATGGGATTCTTATATACTTTAGTAAGGCTGCTGTAGGGAGATAGAATAAAAAATAAAACAACAAAATATTTATGTCAGGAAAATTATCTAAATGGGAAATGTGGCAAGCACTATAAACAAAAGCAGAATATGGTCCATAAAAATGAAAGAAATGCCAGTAACATATAGGAGCTCTTTAGGGACTATTACCTTCAATGTTGTCTTATGCAAACTTCCAATAGACTTAATACCTTAGCCTTGTCTTGGTAATTACACATATATAATGCCTATACTGAACTAATGTATGTTTTTGAGGGACAAGTAGTTGATTCTGTGGATACAGTGGTTATCCAGCCAGTTGCCCAGGATGGGCCCCTATAAACAGGTCCCCTATACCCGTCCATCCATAGAAATGAATCTGAACCTTCCAAAAGCAAAACGTTTTAGCTGTCATATCAATTATCACATAACCATTGGATACAGCAGCATAAAAACACATTTCTTGAGAATGACTTATCCCAGGAGCAGGCAAAATATTAACCATGGGCCAGATTCAGTCTGCCAGGTGCTTTCATCCAGCCTGTGAACACCTGCCAATTAATTGTACCCCACCCATCCCTCTTGCTTCGTGCAGGAGGGCGCTAGCTCTGGCCAGCATGCACAGCTTCTGGGTGGGGCCACTGGTGCCACTGCTGCAACTGCTAAGTGGAGCAGCTGCTGACTTGCTCAGTGTACCTGGCCTCCAGTGGCTCCTTTTCTTGACCCTGCTACAGCACTTGTTCTGGGCAGCAGGTAGGGAAGCTGCAGTTAGGTGAGAGCATGGAGTGTGGAGCTGGGGCTGGTGGGGATGACAGGAGTGCAGAGCTTGGGTGGGCAAGGTGTGAGTATGTGTATGTGAGGGAGGATGGGGCGGTGTGGGGACTCCCCAACATGCCCCCCCATGGTGCATAGTAGGGGTGTGCAAAATGGGCCATATTTGATTCAGATTTGGATCTGGCCCGAATTGGGGACAGTGAGTTGATTCGGATCACTGTCCCGATTCAATTTGGTTAAATCCGAATCTGAAGATTTGATGCTGATTTGGAGAACCAGTGATTCGGCCACAGACACAGCTTTAAATGTTTTTTCTACATACCTCAAGGTACCAGGCACAGCTCATGAACACTGTGATGCTGGGGCATATGGAGCATCCCACAGGAGCACGGAGGGAGGGGCCTCATGTGCTCTGCGGTGAACCCAGAAGTGGACTGGAAGTGCTTCTGGTCCACTTCCAGGTCTGCTGCTGTGCATGCTGGGGACCACCTCCCATGCTCCTGTGGGACACTCATCCACCCCACCATCACAGTGTTCATGAGCCACCTGGGACCTTAAGATATGTAGAAAAATCATTTAAAGCTATGTCTATGTCCAAATCATTGAATCTTTTTGAATGTCTCTGAATCAATTCAGAAGGTTCCGATTCAATTCAGAGAGATTGAAGGATCTCCTGATTCAATTTGGATTTAGAGATTTGGTCACTGAATCAGGCTGAATTTCCACCAAATTGAATCAGCGACCAAAGCTTTGCACAGCCCTAGTACTTAGTCCCCACCACTGGTGGTAGCAGCAGCAAACAGCGGGCCCTGGTGGTGCTCATGGCCTGCACACGTGCAGCCATCCAGTGGCGTGCATTTCCAGCCAGTTCCAGGAGCTGCACATGGCAACAAGGAGTGGAGCCAGGCTGACTTGCCTCTATTATGTGGGGCTTGCATGCAGCCCCTGGGACTTGCATGCAGCCCCTTGGGGGGAAGCCCCACGTGATGGAGCCAGCTGCCTTCCCTGTTCCCTGTTGACATGTGCAATTCCAGGGACTCTGCTTCCCAGCAGAATCCCATGACTAACACATGGTGGCAGGGAGTGAAGAGGCATCTGGCTTCATCACACAGGGCTTCCCCTTGGTGGTGCACAAATCCCAGAAGCTGCATTTGAGCCCCATGCAATAGAAGTGGGATGGCTTGGCTCCACTCCTTGCCTCCATGTGCATAGCTCCCAAAACTGGTTGGAGCCACATGCTGCTGGGTGGCAGCACCTGTGCGGACCATGAGCATCCCAAGGGCCTGCTGCTGGTGCTGACAGCAGTGGGGGCTGTGTGCCATGGGGAGGTGTGGGGGGCTCCTCACACACCCCACCTTCCTTCATACCCCCAAAACCCCACACACCAACACCCTGCCCACACCCTCCTGCATATACACCCCCTATTCCCCCAACATACCCTACCCCCCACACACAGCCATACACCCTCACAAAATCGACACACCCTACACCCCACCATACACACACCCCACACATACCTCCATACACCCTCACATACAAGTTATAAGAGGATGACTTTTTTGAGTGATAATGCAATTATCTCTATCTACAGTATGCAAACATCCATAAGTCAGAACAAAAATATTTTTTTAAATAAAATTAAAACACATTATAATAGTTGTTTGATTTTTAGTATATGATTTGTTTTTTTTCTGGTTTCAAGATGGCAGCTCCCCCTCCCCCAAAACGAATACTTCCATGGGCAAAGAGAGAGACTTCAGGTGGAAAAGGTCAGGGGTTAGGGGGCAGAACTTCTGGTCCCAAGATGATGGGGCATCTGTCAAGGGACGAGGCTACCACTGCAGCCCTCCACAAGTCACCAAAACTCATTAAGAGGCCCTCCAGCTGAAATCCCCACCCCGATTTATTCCCTACACTTGCCAGAGCTAACAAAAAACCATGATCTTCCTCAGATGTATAGTTAAGAATAGCTGGCTGCCTGTAAATTTCTAATTGTACTCAAACACTCTTTGAGATCCTTTACTATAGGCAAAAGGGCCAGAATGCACTAAAGATTTCAAAAGCCCTGGAGTTGCCTGGAAGACGTCATCCCTGATTGCGGGAACTGAAGATAACTGCTATAGGATATTGTTCCAAAGCCCTGTTGTGGCCTAGGGCCTACACTGCAGCAGAGAGTACTGTCAAGAATCTGTGCTGCACTGTGATCTCCTGTAGGAAGTTGAGGACAGGTTGGTCAGTAAGGGATGTCTGAATCATACTGGAGCCACTCTGAATCCTCAGTTGCCCAAACTTGGGAAGGATCAAAATAATCAGACAATCTATTTGTAATGACTCAGAAGACAAGAAATGGCTATGTAACAGCCAACATAGATTTGTCAAGAATAGGTTATGTCAAACCAACCTACTTTCCCTGTATGACAGGGTAACAGGCAGTAGATGTGATATACCTTGACTTCAGCAATGCTTTGACACCCTCATATAACATTCTCATAAATAAGCTAGGGAAATAAAGTTTAGAGGAAACTACTACAAGTGGAGTGCCTAGCTATCAATGGCTCAGTGTCACACTGGAAGGATGTATCAAATGGAGCTCTGCAGGATTTTGCAGGGTCCAGCACTAGTCAATATTTTCATTAATGACTTGGATGATGGTATAGAGAGTACACTTATTAAATGTGCAGATAATACTAACCTGGGAGAGGCTGCAAGCACATTGGAGAACAGGCTTAGAATGTAAAATGATATGGACAAATTGAAAAAACAGTCTGCAATAAACAGGATACAAGTCAATAAGGACAAGTGCACAGCACTGAATCTAGGTAGGAATATACAGATGTATATACAAAATAGGGAATGACTGACTAGGTAGAATTTCTGCAAAAAAGGATGCAAGGGTTATAATACATCACAAATGAATATGAGCCAACAGTGACATATTTCTGTGGGGAAAAAACAAGCATACTATGAGAGATAAAGGGGTGTCGTGTAGGATGCATAAATACTCCTTCCATTCTCCTTTACACTGGTATGGCCTTATTTGGAATACTGCATCCCATTTGGGCCACTGCTTTTCTGGGCCAAGTAGAAATGGTTCAGAAGAGAATGACAAAAGTGATCAAAAGTATAGAAAATATTATGTATGAAGAAACAGAGAAGAAGTGGGTGTGTTTAATTTAAAAAAGGAAATACTGATGAGGGACATGGTAATGGTCCTTAAATATATAAAAGGCACTGTAAAGAGGAAGATTATAAATTAATCTCCATGTCCATTGGTGAATTGTGAACAAAAAGCTCTGAAAAATGCAGTTGCAGTGGAACTGAAATCATTTGGGTCAAATTCAAGAGAGTTCTGCTTGAAAAAATGGATATTTGGAAAAAAAATCTAAATATTTTGCTTGCACATTTTTAAATAAACATTCTTAAAATGTAAAATGGTATTTTAAGATTGAAACTGACCTCTTAAGAAAAGTTTTTAAAAGTTTAAATAAACTAAATATTTTGGTTTGACAAAATGGGATTTATCTTTGTTTATTTTTGCTGCTAAATGATTTCTATTTTGATCCAAACCAATTTTATTTTAATCATTCCATTTCATCGCTGAACTAAGAAATACAATATTTGCATATCTGTAATTACATTCTCTCCACTGCCTCATCAGCTGAAGTAAAACAGTTATTTTATATGTATTCTATATGTATAGAATTGATATCGAGATCATTTTGCTATACATATGTGTTTCTTCTGGTTGATAGAGCCAATTCATTAACATGAAAGTTAAACTACTTTATAAAAGGCCATAGCAATGCAAATTTAACAAGCAGAAAGTAGCACTTATAAGAACAAAATAGTTAATGATATCTCTTATGGAAACACAATGTATAATGATAACAACAAAAGAGCAAATGTAAGGAAATCAGTTAGTATCATCTTAAAATTGTGTATGTTGTAACCTTTATGCACCTGATCAATCCCATTGATTTCAGCAGGCGCATTTTGATCAGTAAAGGTGGCAAGACTGGGCCCTCAAGTTATAAATTGTACTACAATGAGTACCACATTCACTCAAATCTAAGATGACCCTGAATTTAAGATAACACCCCAATAATTAGATTCTATATATGGAAAAATTATAAATTTGTTATAATTTTCAGTGTATAGAATCTAATTATTGGAGGGTTGTCTTTAATTCATGCC
>NW_017729022.1:56627534-56628082 GCF_001723915.1 Gavialis gangeticus
ACACACACACACACACACACACACTTTAAGGACATCATTTGGCTTTACAAAGGTTAAGGAAATGCCAACAAAATAATGTGTAATGTATGGTTCCATTTCTTGAATTTGAATAAAATAAATACAGAGATAACAAAAACTTGAAAAGTTACAAGTCATAACTGTGAGTGATATTTGCAACTTGTATGCAAAGTTCATGCACATTAAAAATGACGAAATATGACATTGAAAAAAAGTTAAAATACATTTTTGGTCTAAAACCTGAATTGAAAAATACCATCATCATCATCTTCCTAGCCAATATTCTGCTCCATGTATGAGGACAGAAATGCAAAAACTACATATAGTATGAAAAGCAAATGTTTATACTTGAAAACAGGCCCAACTGCTACAGGGAAAAAAAAACCCACAATAAAAAATACACCAACGTATATGAATTTTTCATTTAAGAATGAGCCTATTTTCTAAGACTCATGGATTCTCAGGGTATGTCTACACAAGATGCTGACCACGCAGTTGTTACTGCACAGTCATTTAGTACTTGCATACCT
>NW_017729022.1:56633082-56635468 GCF_001723915.1 Gavialis gangeticus
GCAGGATCTGTCTCTGTTCTAGCCTGGAGAACTGAGCATGACCCTAGCCCAGCCCCCATAGCTTCCATGTGGACTGTGCCACTGCTATAGGGCCAGGCTGGAGTCATGCTCTGTGACACAGGCTACAGCATACATGGAGCCTGTTGGCACAGAGAAAAGTTAAGAGAAGAGGGAGGGGGCAGGCAGGGGAGCAGAGGCTGCATGGAGGGAGGTATGGGGGGAAGGGGCTACAGGGATGAGATGGGTACAAAGGTGCCAAGGGGCACAGGCAGCAGGTGCAGCTATAGTTGGACCCTAGGCAGGGGTTGGAGCCAAAGCCACAGCAACTGCCTGCATCCTTGTATGTGATTCTAATATGAGAGGCTCCACACAATGTTAAATGGCGGGAAAACCTCAACTTAATATTGAGTAAATATAATTATATTTGTATGTTTATTATTACCAATCTAAGTACAAATTCTGATCTGATTTGTATTCTGATTTAGTTCATATTTGCTAAAGGACTAAACAACATTTGCAGGTATGTTTACATTGGTCAGTGACATAAAATTGAGGCATTTTATCATTAACTGAAATATGCCATCCTATCATTTTAGAGCACCTTTCACTGAAGTATTTAGATCTTCACAGTTATCCATAGCTGACATCATGGTCGCTCCTCCCTTCCCTTAGCCTCCTTTTTATTTTTCTTTCAGAGGGGAAGTTTATTTAATGCTATGCCTGTGAACATTTGATGATGCAAGATATTGGAAACAGAAAAGAGTATAATTCCTGGTACTATGAACTCTTCTTTTAACAGAAAGCAACATTAGCTTTATCAAAAGATGTATTGTTTCTTCTACAGTTCAGGCCCCCTTCTCCCTCCCTTTATTGGTCAAAAAATTCCTTGTGTTTCTTTCATTGATTCCCTTTCAACAGAAGAAGAAAGAATATAGCTTTTCCTCTTAAAAGCAAACAAGGCAGACAAGCTCCCCCCTCAACAGAATGCCTACTTAGGGTCAAATTCCATTTCTGGATGCATATGAAGGGTCTCTCAACAGCGTGAATGGGAGCTGTACACACACACACACACACACACACACACACACACACACACACACACACACACACACACACACACACACACACACACACACACACAAATTAAGGACATCATTTGGCTTTACAAAGGTTAAGGAAATGCCAACAAAATAATGTGTAATGTATGGTTCCATTTCTTGAATTTGAATAAAATAAATACAGAGATAACAAAAACTTGAAAAGTTACAAGTCATAACTGTGAGTGATATTTGCAACTTGTATGCAAAGTTCATGCACATTAAAAATGACGAAATATGACATTGAAAAAAAGTTAAAATACATTTTTGGTCTAAAACCTGAATTGAAAAATACCATCATCATCATCTTCCTAGCCAATATTCTGCTCCATGTATGAGGACAGAAATGCAAAAACTACATATAGTATGAAAAGCAAATGTTTATACTTGAAAACAGGCCCAACTGCTACAGGGAAAAAAAAACCCACAATAAAAAATACACCAACGTATATGAATTTTTCATTTAAGAATGAGCCTATTTTCTAAGACTCATGGATTCTCAGGGTATGTCTACACAAGATGCTGACCACGCAGTTGTTACTGCACAGTCATTTAGTACTTGCATACCTAAGTACTAAAAGACTGCACAGTAACTGGCATTGCTGCGCAGTTGCATCCCTGTATGGCTTTGTGGTGATGCTGCCTGTGCAGTAGCTCATTACTACTGCACAGTAGCGTCACATCTTGCTTCATGCAGTAGGCCCGTCAGAAACAGCTAGTATTCACTTCGGATTCAGCTGATTCAGGGGGCAGTGATTCAATTCTGTGATTCAAATCACTGTCCCGATTCGATTCAGCTGAAATTAACCTGGCCAGGCCCATCCCCTGCCCCTCTCCCAGCCCAGAAATGGCTGCCCCAGCTCCCAGCACTTGTTAAAAAATAAACCCAGGCTCACTGGGTACTACCAGGTGGGGGCGATCCCCACTGCCCCACACTGCATGGGGGGCTCTGCATAAACCCCTGATTCCTGCCCTCACTCCCCCAGCCCTCCCACGGGTGCCCTGCCTGGGCCAGCTCTGGCCTTTTAAGCAAAAAATAAACAAAGAAACCCCCAGACTCACTGCTCCTGCTGGTGGGGAGCAATCCCCGCTGCCCCCCACTGCTCTTCATGAGCTCCCCCAAAGTCCCAAGGTCACCGCAGGAGCGATGAGTCCCAAACAAGTTTTCTTGTTTGTTTTTTTTCTTAAAGGGCCAGAGCTGGCTGAGGTGGGGCACCTGTGGGGGGGATGGGGGAGCTTATGCAGAGCCCCCCATGCAGCATGGGGCAGTGGGGGGCAGCCAGGATCAC
>NW_017729022.1:56640468-56641850 GCF_001723915.1 Gavialis gangeticus
TGTGCACTGCTAATGAGCTGCTGTACAATAGTAACAAGCTACAGTGCAGTAAATGTCTCATGTAGACATGGGCTCAGTGAAGAAGGAGGAACTTTTTTCCTCTGAAAATTTAGGTAAAAGTTCAATGCTCAAAATTCCTTGCAACATATAATTTAGATCCTGATTCAGCAAGCCAGTTAGGCGTGTGAGCTGTCCCACTGACTACTCAGATGCTTAAGATTCTTTGCTAAATTGGAAATCTATTTTGAAATCATAACCCCCACCCTTGCAGGGGAAAATTCCTAAGGACTTCAGTGGGACCAAGGTTTTGGTTGCTTTACTACATATTTTTACTATGGTCAGCACTGTAGAAATATATTGTAACTTTGGAAGAGTGATCAGGTTGCATTTTACCTCATGCACCATTAACAAACCTGTCAGGTAACAGTTTAGCTGCAGAATACTATACCTAGTGAAACTGCAAGAAGCAGAATAAATTCAGCTTCATTTTGAGACCTCAGGTGGGGGATGCATTCCCAGAAGTTAAAAGCATTATCTTTTGACTTGTAAACTGAATACATTTGATATAGACAGTACTAAGAAATAATAAATGGGGAGTTAAATGAGGGTATATTTAGAGAATCACTTTCAGTATAACTACTCTTTAAAGGATGAAAAGCATGCTCTCAAACACTGCCTTTTTCTGAGCAGACTCTCTATGTGGCTAATATTTTAGCAGCAAGACTGAGCATTGACAAAACCCACAGAGTAAAGTGAGATTTCATCAATTCAAGTATAATCTGGAATCATCACTGCAGCTTTCTGTAAAAGAATCTAAACAATTCTAGAAAAGGAGAAATGGATTTTAAGATCTGCTTATTCAAATGACTGAACAACCCCACATTACTAGTGATTTTTCATTGATTAAAGCACAGATACACTGTAAAAGGACATGACAAAAAAAGCAGAAAAGAAAAGTCAGTGATCCCATCCCAGCTATATGAAGGAAATGATTGCTGAGTGCTATTTTCAAGGTACTTATATTAACATCTGTACATGCAAAATAGTGGAAAGTTAAAAGATCAATAGTACAAAGACAACATGCATACCTATAGCACTAGGTAAAATATTAAACAAAAGCATTGACAGTGGAACAACTAATGAAGCAAGAGTGGCAAGAAATGGATATAAAAGACTGTCTTCACAAATGTACAGTAATGTGTTGTATAGAATGTGTGAATTTTGAGAAAGAGGTACTTCTACAACACTCACAAGGACAGTTCTAGGCAATCTGGAGCTAAAATATGCAGGAAATATATGCAGGCAATGCCATCCTAACCTTTGTTCCATGATTCTGCCCTTTACCAACCTCTGGGTGTTTTCCCATGCCTGGAGAATCCACT
>NW_017729022.1:56647121-56650882 GCF_001723915.1 Gavialis gangeticus
AAAAGTTCAATGCTCAAAATTCCTTGCAACATATAATTTAGATCCTGATTCAGCAAGCCAGTTAGGCGTGTGAGCTGTCCCACTGACTACTCAGATGCTTAAGATTCTTTGCTAAATTGGAAATCTATTTTGAAATCATAACCCCCACCCTTGCAGGGGAAAATTCCTAAGGACTTCAGTGGGACCAAGGTTTTGGTTGCTTTACTACATATTTTTACTATGGTCAGCACTGTAGAAATATATTGTAACTTTGGAAGAGTGATCAGGTTGCATTTTACCTCATGCACCATTAACAAACCTGTCAGGTAACAGTTTAGCTGCAGAATACTATACCTAGTGAAACTGCAAGAAGCAGAATAAATTCAGCTTCATTTTGAGACCTCAGGTGGGGGATGCATTCCCAGAAGTTAAAAGCATTATCTTTTGACTTGTAAACTGAATACATTTGATATAGACAGTACTAAGAAATAATAAATGGGGAGTTAAATGAGGGTATATTTAGAGAATCACTTTCAGTATAACTACTCTTTAAAGGATGAAAAGCATGCTCTCAAACACTGCCTTTTTCTGAGCAGACTCTCTATGTGGCTAATATTTTAGCAGCAAGACTGAGCATTGACAAAACCCACAGAGTAAAGTGAGATTTCATCAATTCAAGTATAATCTGGAATCATCACTGCAGCTTTCTGTAAAAGAATCTAAACAATTCTAGAAAAGGAGAAATGGATTTTAAGATCTGCTTATTCAAATGACTGAACAACCCCACATTACTAGTGATTTTTCATTGATTAAAGCACAGATACACTGTAAAAGGACATGACAAAAAAAGCAGAAAAGAAAAGTCAGTGATCCCATCCCAGCTATATGAAGGAAATGATTGCTGAGTGCTATTTTCAAGGTACTTATATTAACATCTGTACATGCAAAATAGTGGAAAGTTAAAAGATCAATAGTACAAAGACAACATGCATACCTATAGCACTAGGTAAAATATTAAACAAAAGCATTGACAGTGGAACAACTAATGAAGCAAGAGTGGCAAGAAATGGATATAAAAGACTGTCTTCACAAATGTACAGTAATGTGTTGTATAGAATGTGTGAATTTTGAGAAAGAGGTACTTCTACAACACTCACAAGGACAGTTCTAGGCAATCTGGAGCTAAAATATGCAGGAAATATATGCAGGCAATGCCATCCTAACCTTTGTTCCATGATTCTGCCCTTTACCAACCTCTGGGTGTTTTCCCATGCCTGGAGAATCCACTCAGAAAAGGCTGTAAAACTCATTTAGGAGGATAGGGTGAGACATTATTCTGATTCACAGACATGGCAATAAGGTTGAGGGTGACACTCTGCAATGAAGAGATCTCTACTTTCTTTGATAACTCAAAATCACAGTATCTTGAATGCATAAGGTCAAGATGTTAACTAAAAATGCCTAGTGGTGGATTGCAATGGCCATCTACTAGGGCAGTTACACACAGGCAGTGAGGCAGCTCTGATGCACTGTAAATCCAGCATGTTAGTGAAGACTTGATTAATCGAGTCTGCTCAAGCATAAAAATTAATGCACTCCAGCAGCCTTCAGCATCGTGTATTAGTGTCCCCACTCTGAAAAATGACAGCAGAGCACTTTGAATTAAAGCTCATCAAATGACACTGATACATGTGACGCTCAGGTGCTTTAGCATGGCTTGCTAATTAAAGTGCCTCTCCACCTCCCGAAGCATGTCTATAAATGCCCCTAGATATCACCAAAATAAAATAGAGAGCAAGCTAAGCTACTCTTCAAGCACCTATCTAGAATTGTGAAGGGAACACCATGTTATGGGCTACTTCAGTTTGGGGCATACCTACTATAGGCCTATGAACAGGTGTAAAACATCACTAGAATCTCAATTTTATAGATGATAACTTTCTAACATAAAACTCCTTTGCCCCTAATATGAGGCAACTCTATTCGGACATCATTCTGACTGAATTAATCACTAAGCTGAAAGTAAGTGACTGACCAGGAACAAGCAATAATGACATGATCACCTTTAACATGGTCAAACAGAGTATAGTTTTATGAGTTATATTTGTACTGAATGGTTTAAAAGGGCCAATTTTCCAAAGACAGGGAAAATCACAAGCTAAACTGATTGGGAGGAAAAAATTAGATAAACCACTTTCCATTATAACTTGGAGACCTCTAAGAAAAGTTTGTTAGATGGCCAAAAACATCATGATACAACAACTATGAGTCCACAGTATAAAAGAAGGCTGAATAAATGTTCACACTGGGCCCATGGCAAAGGGAAGGCAGTAATTAAACATATATATATATAAACAAATGTTTAAAAGTGAAAATATAGAGCAATTAATATAGATTAGAAGTTATGAAGTATAGAAATTGAAAAGGAAAGTTAAACTCATCTAGGAAAATCTATAACTGACATGGCTGAGTGAAGTAGGAATGAGTTTTTAAGTATATAAGGAACAAAAAAAATACTAATAATGGTATAGGCTCTAGATACTGTAAAATTGCTAAAGCATTGCAGAAAATGAAGTGATCATTAATTATTTCTGTTCTGTATTTCAAAAAAAGCAGGATACTGGACTCAGATCACATGAGGATTATAAATACCTTTGGTCCCCCCCCCCCCTTTATATGTTACACGTAAGGCGTGATTAACCAAGTAATCACAACTTAAGTTGTGACCCAGCTACACTTTCACCTAATTAATGGAGTGATAAAACAAGCAATAAACTAAAAAGTGATTCCACAAAAAATGTGTAATAACTGTAGTTTGCTCCAATCACACCATTAATTGACTATGTGACCAGGTGTTCCCTTTTTGCTGGGAGCCCCATCAGCCATAGAGATTCACCACTTGCTGCCAGCTTCTCAGCTGACAAGGCTCTCAAGTGGTGACAGTATTGTCAGCTGCAGGGCTTTGTTGGCTTCAGGGCTCACAGTAGAGGTAGCATTGTTGGGTGTGGGCTTCACATTGGGGGCAAGGGGAGAATGCTGTTGTTGCTGCTGCTGCTGCAAGCCTTGCAAGGCTCCCCACTGCCTCTACAGTGAGTCCTGCACCTCACAAGGCTCACAGCAGGGCGGCATTTTCCCTGCTGCCACAGCTGTGAGCCCCACACCTTGTGATTCTCACAGCAGTGATAGTGCTCTTCCTGCTGCCCCCACTGCAATCCCCATGAGACCTGTCAGTTGCAGGGCTCACACCATGGAAGCCAATGCTGGGGAAGCCTGGGATCATGATTCCAGGCTCCCCCCACACCACCAATAAGGTGAAATGCAATCTAATATGCAATCCAATAATCACACCTGCTGCCGTGCACATTTGGCATGGCAGGAGGTGCATGGGACTCACATTATGATCGAAGGGAAACTGGGTGACAGTGACCATGAGCTGATCACTTTCACCATCTGCTGTAAAGCTGGTAAGTCAGTCAGCAATACAGAAGTCCTCAACTTCAGGAAAGCTGACTTTGACAAGCTCAGGAGGCTTGTCAGTGAGGCCCTAAAGGACCACAACCTAAAGGGGAGGGGAGTTCAGGACAAGTGGTTGCTCCTCAAGGAGCGATTCTGGATGCACAAGCAAAGTCTATTCCATCTCAAAGGAAAGGCAACAAAAGGGCACAGCAGCCACCTTGGCTCTCCAGGGAACTAGCGGACCTCCTGCGTCTAAAAAGAAAGACCTACAAAGGATGGAGGACTGGATCCACCTCCAAGGAGGAATACTCTGCGCTGGTCCAGAC
>NW_017729022.1:56651519-56663942 GCF_001723915.1 Gavialis gangeticus
GGTGTGGGAGATTCCTTACTCTCCATCAATGCTGACCTTGTGAAGGAACACCTTGAGAGACTGGATACCTTCAAGTCAGGCAGCCCTGATGGTTTACACCCCAGGGTACTCAAGGAGCTGGCGAGCATCACAGATGAGCCCCTGGCATGGATTTTCGAGAACTTCTGGCACACTGGTGAAGTGCCCAAAGATTGGAAGACAGCTATTGTGGTGCCTGTCTTCAAGAAAGGGAGGAAAGTGGATCCAGCAAACCAAAATCCCATCAGCCTGACCTCTAGCCCAGGGAAGGTCTTAGAAAAGATTATCAAAGAGGCCATTCTTAACAGACTGGCCAATGGCAACATCCTGGGGGATAGCCAGCATGGGTTTGTTGCAGGTAGGTCTTGCTTGACCAATCTTATTTCTTTTTATGACCAGGTGACCTATCACCTGGACAAGGGAGAAGAGATTGATGTCATATATGCTGACTTTAAAAAAGCCTTCAATCTGGTATCCCATGATCAGCTCTTAGCAAAACTGGCAAACTGTGGCCTTGGCCTCACCATGATCCCCTGGCTGGGGAACTGACTCTGTGGTAGGACCCAGAGGGTGGTGGTTGATGGAAGTCAATCATCATGGTGTGCGGTGACCACCAGGGTTCCTCAAGGCTCTGTCCTTGGGCCTATACTATTCAATATCTTCATTAATTATATGGACATTGGTATCAGATGCGGACTGGCCAAGTTTACTGACAACACCAAACTCTGGGGTAAAGTGTCCACATCTGAGGACAGGAGGGTGATCCAGGCTGACCTTGACAGGCTCAGGAAATGGGCAGACAAGAACCTGATGGTGTTCAACACCGAAAAATGCAAGGTTCTCCACCTTGGGAAGAAAAACCTGCAGCATGCTTATAGGCTCGGCAGTGCTACGCTGGCTAGCACTATGAGCAAAAGTGACCTGGGGGTCATGATTGACCACAAGATGAACATGAGCCTTCAATGTGATGCTGCAGCTAGTAAAGTGAGCAAAATGCTGGCTTGCATCCATAGATGCTTCTCAAGCAAATCCCAGGACGTCATCCTCCCATTGTACTCAGCCTTTGTGAGGCCACAGCTTGAGTACTGCATCCAGTTTTGGGCTCCACAATTCAAAAAGGATGTGGAGAAACTTGAGAGAGTCCAGAGGAGAGCCACGTGCATGATCAGAGGGCAGGAAAACAGACTTTATGAAGATAAGCTGAGCGCCATGGGACTCTTCAGCCTGGAAAAGTGAAGGCTCAGGGGTGATCTTGTGGCCACCTATAAGTTTATCAGGGGTGCTCACCAGGATCTGTGGAAATGTCTGTTTACCAGAGCACCCCAAGGGATGACAAGGTCGAATGATCACAAACTCCTCTATGACCATTTCAGGCTGGATGTAAAGAACTTCTTTACTGTCCAAGCCCCCAAGGTTTGGAATAGACTACTGCTGGAGGTGGTTCAAGCACCTACTTTGAACACCTTCAAGAGACATTTGGAGGTTTATCTTGCTGGGATCCTATGATCCGTGCTGACTTTCTGCCCCTGGGGCAGGGAGCTGGACTCGATGATCTTCCAAGGTCCCTTTCAGCCCAAATGTCTATGAAATCTATTAGATCCCATTACACCTTTACCTGCACATGTAGAGGGGCCCTTACTTCCCACTACTAACTAATGGACAATGATTATCACTATGGTGATGTAGCATTGGTGGGCATAAACCATGATATCAATGCTACATCATCATAGCAATGAGCTACTTCACTATAGCATGTCGCTACAGTGACATTGCTGCTAAAAATAACCGTGCGCCATCAATGTAGTACTTCCTAAAGCAAGTTCTAAATAATGGTGCAGTAACGACTGCATCGTGGGAGGCACATGTAGACGCACCCAGTATCTACTAAGATAAATATTTTATCGAAGTAGGTTTAGATGAGTTTCATCTATCATTCATAAAAGAACTGTCTCAGGTAATTTCTGGCTCTCAGTTGTTAACTTTCAATAAGTTTTTAAATACTTGATTAATTCCACAAAACTGGAAGATTACTGATCTTGTACCAGCCGTCATATTTGCTCCCCCAAGATTATGGTTTACAGGAAGAAAAACATGGAATTTAGAAGGGAAAAGATCTCTTTACAGTTGAGATTAGAGCTTCTCAAGGGGACTTTCTTGGAGGTAGAACTGGGAAAAGAAAAGGGCAAATTATGAAAGTGGCAGAAAAAAGTGATCAGAATACTTAAAGAAGCTTTAGGCAGAGTTACTGCTTATGGAAAGAAGCTGTAAGGAAATGTTTGTTTAAGACCACCAAACTTCAAGCAAAGATCCATTAATGGAAAAGCTTTAAATCTAAACCTCTCTCTCTCTCTCTCTCTCTCTCTCTCTCTCTCTCTCTCTCTGTGTGTGTGTGTGTGTGTGTGTGTGTGTGTGTGTGTGTGTGTGTGTGACAGACAGACAGACAAAGGGCTGCAGAGGTTGCCTACTCTTTCAAAATTAAAGTTTATTGTTTGTTCTTCTTATGTGTTGTATGCCTGTGTTTATTGAATCCAATTATCAGTATTACTAGGAGCTGAGAATAGGAGCAGCATTTTTGGTTTTTTGCCACTCTGCTCTAGTGAGTCTATCTAGCGGGAGCAAGGAGTATGTGACATTATGTAGACTGTATGTAGTATGTGAGACTATGTAGACTGGGAGCAAGCTCTTGCTTTGGATGATCCCAGAAACTGCTGCTGTATAAGTTAAGTAGCAGGTCAGAGTTTAAATAAACCTTGAAATAAAGTGGAGGTTTGATTACAGGTTGGCAAGCACCCCTGCTTGAGTGTCTTCTACTCCTTCTAAGAACTTCATACTGCCAACCACCATCTCTCTGTTTTAGCTAGACTATATATACCTCAGCTTTCACACAAGCAGCTCATTTCTGTTAGATATCTGGAGGGCAAAGAAACAAATACAATCAGAACTACCAGAATGAAGACAAATAACTGAATATTATCAAGATGGTGCTGTTTTTGTAGCCCACTCAGACCATCTCATAATCCCTTCTACTGGTGGCATGTATATAGAGTTGATTAACCAAGATGGACAACAGGATGGAGTCATATGGCATTGCCAAAAAAAATAGATAAAGGAAGAAGAGTAATTTCCCACCACACCTTGCCATGTAGGATGGTACCTAGCAGTGCATCCACAGTAGTTATTTTTGCAAGATATAGCAATTTTCCCATTACTGTAATATATTATGGTATTACTGCTAAGAGGAAATGGCATTTTGATGGCAAAGAAATATTAAAGGAATGATGTTATGGCTCTGTTGCTGCCTTGCTAATTTTCATAGCAACCTCAGAGTTACTGTGACCACATGGTATCACATTTGTATTGCCTACTACATCAGTTGAAAGATCTGAGATTAGAGAAAAGGGAACACAGTGTTGAAATTAGCAACCTGGACATATCAAAATGATGTGTTAAAAGTCAAGGATCAGAGCACAAACAGCTTGAAGTTTGTAGGTTAGAATATTTATTGCAGGAATCATATACCTGTTTTCATTACTAGTGATGTGTGCATACCTACAGAGAAGATGCTTTTAGTTCTTTTGTTATCCTCCAACATGATGATGTCATATATCATTTTCTTGTTTTGAAAGTCACTTTTCTTTCTATGATCACAGCCATATCAGAATGTACTTTCTCTGAGAATGGGGAAACAAACACTGTGTTTTTCTATTAGGTGACAGCAATTTTGAAGTTTTCGTTGTGTGACTCCAGAATGTAATATCTGACCAGGTGTGGTAGTTGTTTTTGGAGATAGATTCCTCCCCAACTGGAAAATTCTGTGAATGTATAACTTCAGCAAAGGACATTAATGAGAGTTTATTTTCAGGGGGCAAGGGAGGGGGTGTTCTTAATAAGGATTGAAGGTTTAGGAGTTTATTTTTCATAAATTTGTTTTGTTTCCTGATTTGCACTCTTAGGGAAAAATTATCAAGGTGGCTGAAGCACGAATTAAAAAATATATAGACTGTGCAGGAAATTGCTCCACCTTCTGACATTTCTTGTACAATTAATTAAAAAAAACTTTAAAAATAAAAGTGATGATAAAAGTGATCTTGGGGGAGCAAATATGACAGCTGGTACAAGATCAGTAATCTTCCAGTTTTGTGGAATTAATCAAGTATTTATAACAAAAGGAGTGAAATCCAGGCCCATGTGAAGTCAATGGCAGAACACTCAATGAGATATCGATTTCAAATGGTATACCCTGAGACATTCTCAGTTTCCATCATATGTTGCAATGGAGTGAAGAAATCCATGCCTTCTAAACTTCGAGACTGAATGGGAGGGAAATGGCTGAACTAATCTAGATAAGGCTGAAGGGTTGATGCTGGTTTGGAAGAAACAACCAGACATCTTTGAGGGTGATATATATCTCCTTAGCAAATATTCTTGAATTCCATCTGGAATATTTAACCCCAAGGTGTTTTTTTCTTTTATTGGTATATGGGACCTTTAAGCATGGTGAGAGGAAGCAGGGAAAAGGAACCTTTTGGGACTAAAGAGCAGTAAACAGGCCACTTTACAGGGGAGTTTGCTAGGAAAGCTGTGTTTGGAAGGGCAACAAGAGAGAGGCAACAGATTAAGAAACCCAGAGAAATGGCTGGAAGATATCGCAATGCCAGAGCCACTGCCTCTGCTTGCACCTGTGAGGTGTATGTCCAGGAAGGATTACTCACTGTTGAGGCTTCCACCCAGATCCTGATGAAGACTTCATCGGTTCAGTGCTGGAGGAGACTTCTAGACTTGCGGAGGAAGGACCGTCAAAGACAGCACTAGAAAAGGGAGAGGAGATGGACTCCTGGGAAAGTGGAAGCTGGAAGCTTGTGACCTCTGGCAGCAAGCAGAAATCTTTATCTCCACCTGCAGCAGTTTGCCTAGAGAACAGATATAGAAACCTAGCAACAGAGAAGGAGGAGTATGTTCCATTGGTGGAAGAGGACAAGCTAGGCCTCCTCAAGGTTGGAAGGACAAGACCACTGCCACCAAAAAGAAGTGACAGGTGGTGGTGATTGGAGACTCCCTTCTGCAGGGGACAGAGGCATCCATCTGCCAGCCTGACCCATTGTCTTGGGAGGTCTGCTACTTGCCCAGAGTCTGGATCCGAGGTGTCACAGAAGGATTACCAAGATTTATCTGGCCCTCTGACTACTACCCCATGCTGCTCATCCATGTGGGCACCAATGATACTGCCAGGGGAGAACCTGAGCAGATCAAAAGTGACTACAGGGCTCTGGATGCAAGGCTGAAGGGGACGGGGGCTCAGGTGGTGTTCTCTTTAATTCTTCCAGTCAAGGAAAAGGGTCCTGGCAGAAGAGGAAGCATCCTGCACATCAATGCATGGCTGTGCAGATGGTGCCACCAGCAGGGCTTTGGCTTTTTTGACCTTGGGATGCTGTTCCAAGAAGAAGGATTGGTAGGCAGAGATGAGATTCATCTGATGAAGAGAGGGAAGGGCATCTTTGCAGACAGGCTCACTAACCTAGTGAGGACTTTAAACTAGGTTTGATGGGGGGTGGAAACTAAAACACTGAGCTAAGTAGGCAAGCGGGTGATCTAGAGGAAGCACAAGCAAGAGGAGGCAACAGGGGAGGTGTACTCATTCTCCGATAGAAAATAGGGCAATCACTACTTACCTCAGGTGTCTGTACAAGAATGCATGGGGCCTGGGAAACAAGCAAGAAGAAATGGAAGTCCTCACACAGTCCCATTACCTTGCATGACTGGAGCACTTCATGAATGGGTATAAGCTGTTCAGGAAAGACAGGCAGGAGAGAAGAAGAGGAGTTGTTCTTTATGTAAAGGAGCATATTATTGCTTAGAGCTCCAGCATGAAACTGGAGATAGGTTTGCAAAAGTCCCTGGGTTAGGGTCAGAGAATAGAACAACAAAGGTGACGTTCTGGTGAGGGTCTGCCATAGAGCACCAGATCAGGAGGATGTGGTAGATGAGGCTTTCATCAAATAGATAGCCAAAGGTTTGCATCACAGGCCCTAGTTCTTATGGAGGACTTGAATCAACATAACATCTGCTGGAAGAACAATACAGCAGTGCGCAGGTAATCCAGGAAGTTTTTGGAAAGGTTTGCGGACAACTTCCTGGTGCAAGTGCTGCAGACACCAACCAGAAGCCATGCTCTTCTTGATCTGCTGCTCACAAACAGGGAAGAATTGGTGGGGAGTGTAGTAGCAGATGGCAACTTGGGCAGCAGTGACCATGAAATGACTGAGTTCAGAAAAAGGTGGTGGTGGTGGACAGGTCATTTTTCAACATGGAAGGATGTGGGCAGTGGAGACCCCCAGGGCTTGGTCCTGGGGCCTGTACTGTTCAACATCTTTATCAGTGATCTGGATGTGGGTGTGGAATGCACGCTGTCCAAATTAGCTGACAACACCAAGTTGTGGGGCGAGGTGGGCACTCTGGAGGGGAAAGACAGAATCCAGCTACATCTAAACAGGTTACAGAAGTGGGCGGATGAAAATAGGATGGAATTCAACACAGACAAGTGCCAGGTGCTGCATCTAGGGAGAAGGAACCAGCAACACACCTACAGGCTGGGGAACACCCTTCTTGTCAACACAGTGGCAGAAAAGGATCTTGGAGTCATTGTTGACTCCAGGATGAACATGAGCTGCCAATGCGAGGAAGCAGCCCGTAAGGCTAACTGCACCTTGTCGTGCATCCAAAGATGCATCACAAGCAGGTCCAGGGAGGTGATCCTTCCCCTCTATGCGGCATTGGTCAGGCCACAGTTGGGGTACTGCGTCCAGTTCTGGGCACCGCACTTCAAGAGGGATGTGGCTAGCATTGAGAGATTCCAGAGGAGGGCCATTCGCATGGTCAAGGGACAGCAGCACAAGCCCTACGAACAGAGGCTAAAGGCCCTGAACCTATTCAGCCTCCACAAGAGAAGGCTGAGAGGGGATCTGGTGGCTGTTTACAAACTCACCAGGGGGGACTATTGGGAATTGGGGGAGGCTCTGTTCCCTGGGGCACCACCAGGGGTTACTAGGAATAAGGGCCACAAATTGTTAGAGAGAAGGTTCAGGCTGGACATCAGGAGACATTACTTTACAGCTAGGGCTGCCAGGCTCTGGAATGGGCTCCCAAGTGAGGAGGTATTCTCTCCTACCTTTGGGGTCTCCAAGAGGAGGCTGGACAGATATTTGGCTGGGGTGATATGAGCCCAGCACCTGTTCCTGCCTGGGGCAGGGTGTTGGACCTGACGATCTGTTTAGGTCCCTTCTGTCCCTAAGTACTATGGTACTATGATAGCCTTCAACTACCTGAAGGGTGGTTCCAAAGAGGATGGAGCTAGATTGTTCTCACTTATTTAGTGTATGCAGTTTTCAGCATGAATGCTGTGTGTCTCTAGAGGATGGGGGGTCATGGCGAGCTCCCGCAGGTGGTAATGGTGCGGTCAGCGGTGGGGTGGAGGGGAGTGGCAAGCAGTGGTCGGCGACCACTTGCAGAAGCCGCTGGCAACATCAGTGGAGATCAGGGACTGCCCATAGATGCCACCAGCAGTGTCAGCAGTGGTGGTGGTGGGGGGGAGGGGATAGCGAGCGGCAACCACCCACAGATGCCACTGGCAGTGTCAGTGGTGCCTTTTGCAGGGGGTGCACTGCCATGCTCAGGGGGTGCATGTGCACCCGTGTGCACCCCCTACGTGTCACCAGTGAGTTTCAGCATATTGTTTCAGACATCTTAAAGTGATGTCATCACCAGTCTGAAGATCCTGAAGGTCACCAGGTAGCATTGTAAGTGGACATGAGTTAACAATGTAGGACATGGTTTGAACATAGAATCATAGAAAATTGGTTTGGAAGGGACCTCAGAAATCACCTAGTCCAACCCCCTGCTCAAAACATGACCATCCCCAACTAGATCATCCTAGTCAAGGCTTTGTCGAACCGGCCCTTGAAAACTGCCAAGGATGGAGAGTCCACAACCTCTCTGGGTAACCTGTTCCAATGTTTTACCATCCTCCTAGTGAGAAAATTCTGCCTAATATCTAACCAAAAATTCCCTTGCTGCACTTGAAACCATTTGTTCTTTTTCTGTGAACTGCCACTGCTGAGAATAGTCCAGCACCATCCTCTTTTGAACCTCCCTTCAGGTAGTTGAGGCTGCTATTAAATCCCCTCTCAGTCTTCTCTTCTCTAGACTAAATAAGCCCAGTTCCCTCAGTCTCATCTCATAAGTCATGTGAAACATCACTATATATATAAGTATCAGTTGAATGCAATGTTTTCTTATATATTTACAATGTTAAAGCAATTTGGAAGCCTATCAGTGCCTCTCACAGTGCCTCAATCACTATAATAAAATAAATTGTAAATGCCTATAAATTTTGGCATTTGATTTTGGGTATTTTATCATGGAAAATCATAGCTCTCCCTGCCCCCTTTGCACACCAGGACATGGGTCCAGCTGTGGCTGTCCCTCGCCACTGCTTTGTGGTGCTGAGCAGCCCTGACATGCTGGTGCCCTGCCCATGCCATTGCCTCTCACTCCCCACCCTCAGCTCTGTGGTCCTGCTGGTGCCCCTCACTCCCCACCCAAAGCCCTCCCCCAGCCCTTCCAAAGGGGGCCCCCAGCTGCCAGGGCTGTGGGGCCAGGGACCCAGGTCTGCAGCCTCCTGCACATCCACAGCAGAGCCCAAGCCCTGGCTGCCACCAGTGGGAGGTGGCAGCAGCTGCTGCAGCAGAGCACAGCAGATACCCCTCCCCCACAGGTGGCATGGCCAAAGCAGAGCCCTTGGTGGGGCTCAGGCTCCCTGCCTTGCTGCCCTCCCACTGGGGCCTCCACAGTCCAGTGGGTGAGACCTGGTGTGGCAGGGCAGAGCAGGGTGAGGAAGCTTGACACCACTGCTGGAAGTCCGGCATTGCCATGGCCAGGTGTCCCCCCTCCATTCCTGGCAGCAGCAAGGGGCACAACTCCATGCTGCCACCCCCACTGCTGTGGCAGGGAATACCTTTTCATGGATGCATGGGGCTCCCAACAGTGACATGAGCCTCCTTATCCTGATCTTCCCTGCTGCACTGGGTACTGCCCGTTGGGCTGCAGAGGCCCCAGAGGAGGGCAGCAGAATGGGGACCCCAAGCCTGCAGCAGGCAGCCTGCATCCACCCCCATCCCTTGTACAAATATGGGGGTGCCCCTAACCCCCTCAGGAGTGCACTCAGCAGCAGGACGCCAGCCCCTCTCCTCTGCCCTGGATAAGCCACCTATGGCCCCAACTTACTCCCTGCCCAGGTCCTATGGCCACACATAGTCCTGGGCCCCAAGCCCCACACCCTTCACCCCACACCAGCTGGACAGCAGCCCCAGCCCTGCCCAACTCCCTCCCTCACTATGGGGGCCTCAATCTCCTCCCCCCAGACTTACCTGCAGGAGCTGCTGTCCAGGCTGCCTGGCATCCATGTGCATGTACATGTATGTGACATCCCCTACCTGACTGCACAGCTCTTGCTCCCCCTAGCCCCTTGCAGGCTGGAATTTTGCTAGCCTGCAAGGGAAAATCCACTGTTTCCCATGTTTTTTCTCCTTTAAAGGAGAAAATCTGGATTTTTCCCTTAAAATGAGGAAATCAGGGTTTTACAACATTGTCCTATGGCAAATGGAAAATGTGGATCCTTGCTAATCACCTTCTCCTCCAAGTGCTTAGAAATTGATTCCTTGAGGATCTGCTCCAAGAATTTTTCAGGGACTGAGGGGAGGCTGACTGGGTCTGTAGTTCCCTGGATCTTCCTTTTTCACTTTCTTAAATATGCCCTTTTCTAATCATCTGGGACCTCTCCCAATTGCCATGAGTTTTCAAACGTGTTGACCAGCAGCTCTGCAATCACAACAGCCAATTCTCTCAGCATCCTCAGGTGTATCCCATCTGGTCCTGTGGACTTGTATATGTCCACCTTTTCTAAATAGTCCCTAACCTGTTCTTTCACCACTATTGGCTGCTCACCTCCTCCCCAGGCTGTGCTTCCAGGTGCAGTAGTCTGGGAACTGACCTTGCCTGTGAAGACTGAGGTGAAAAAGGCAATGAGCACTTCATCTTCTTCTGCATCCTCTGTCACTAGGTTGCCTCCTCCATTCAGTAAGGGACCCACACTGTCCCTGGTTTTCCTCTTGCTTTCTGCTTTTCTGAAGTCCACAGTCGTTACTCTGCTGCTCTCCATCCTCTCTTTCCTCAGGATCCTGAACTCAGTCATCTCGTGGTCATGACTACCCAAGTTACCTTCTACTAGTACATTTCCCACCAATTCTTTCCTGCTTGTGAGCAGCAGGTCAAGAAGAGCATGACCCCTACTTGCCGACTCCAGCACTTGCACAAGAAATTTGTCCGCAACACTCTCCAAAAGCTCCCTGGATTGCCTGCACACTGTATTTCCCTCCCACCAGGTGTCAGCATGATTGAAGTCCTCTATGAGAACCAGGACCTGTGATCAGGATACTTCTGCTAGCTGTCTGAAGAAAGTGTCATGTACCACTTCCTGCTGGGCTAGGGGTCTATAGCAGACCCTATCACCCTTGTTGCTCTCTCCTCTGACCGTAACCTAGAGACTTTCGATAGACTTATCTCCAGTTTCATATTGGAGCTCCAAGCAATCATGTGGCTCTTTAAGTCCAACTCCTCCTCCTTTTCTCCCCTGCCTGTCTTTCCTGAACAGTTTATCCTCATCCATGAAGTTCTCCAGTCATGCAAGCTATGCCACTAAGTCTCTGTTGTTGCAAGCATGTCATAGTCCCGTGACTGTGCAAGGACTTCCAAATTTCCTTCTTGTTTCCCAGGCTCCGTGCATTTGTGTACAGACACCTGGGGTAACTAATCAATTGCCCTGATTTGTCAGGAAGAATGAGAACATCTCCCCTGTTGCCTCCTCCTGCTAGGTCTTCCTTCGGGTCATCAACTTTCCCACTTATCTCAGGGCTTTGGTCTCCTTCCCCCGGTGAACCTAGTTTAAAGCTCTCCTCACTAGGTTAGTGAGTCTGTCTGTAAAGATGCTCTTCCCCCTCTTTGATCCACCCATCTCCTCCTAGCAATCCTTTTTGGAACATCATACTGCGGTCAAAGAAGCCAAAGCCCTGCTGGTGACACCACCTTTGAAGCCAGGCATTGATCTGCCAAATGCACTTGCTCCTGCTGGGCCCTTTCCCTTGACTGGAAGGATTGACGAGAACACCGCCTGAGCCCCCATCCTCTTCATCCTTGCACCCAGAGCCCTGTAGTCACGTTTGATTTGCTCAGGTTCTCTCCTGGCAGTATCATTGGTGCCCACATGGATGGGTAGCATGGCATAGTAGTCACAGGCCTGAATGAGCCTCAGTAATCCCTCTGTAATATCTTGGATCCAGACTCTGGACAAGCAGCAGATTTCCCAAGACAACAGGCCAGGTTGGCAGATGGATGACTCTATCCCTGCAGAGTCTTCTATCAGCACCATCTGTCACTTCTTCTTGGTGGCAGTGGTCTTGATTCTTCACACCTTAGTGAGGCCAGGCCTGTCCTCCTCCACCAATGGAATGTGGTCCTCACCCTCTGGTGCTAGGGCTCCATAGCTTTTCTCTAGAGAAACTGCTGCAGGTGTAGATGAAGATTTCTGTTTGCTGCCAGAGGTCACAGGCTTCCAGCTTCCACGTTCCTGGAAGTCAATTCATAGATTTATAGAAGTAGGGTCGGAAGGGACCTGGTAGATCATCAGGTCCGACCACATGCCCTGGGCAGGAGAGAAAAACTGGGCTCAAATGACCCCAGCCAGGTAGACATCAATCCTCCTCTTAAAGACCCCCAGGGTAGGAGCCATCACCACTTCCCTTGGAAGTTAGTTCCAGATCCTAGCCGCCCTGACTGTGAAGTAGTGCCTTCAGATGTCTAGTCTAAACCTACTCTCTAACAACTTGTGGCCGTTATTCCTTGTTACCCCAGGGGGCTCTAGGGCGAACAGGGTCTCTCCCAAACTCTGCTGATCCCCCCTAGTGAGTTTACAGATGGCCAGCCTTATCTTGTGAAGGCTGAACCGGTTAAGGTCCCATAGCTTCTCTTCATAGGGTCTGCCCTGCTGTCCCCGGATCATGTGGGTGACCTTCCTCTGGACCCTCTCAATGCTGTCCACATCTCTCCTGAAGTGCAGCACCCAGAACTGGATGCAGTACTCCAGCTGTGGCCTGACCAGTGTCACATAGAGGGAAAGTATCACCTCCTTGGCTCTGCTTGAGATGCATCTCAACAACAAAGTACGGTTAGCCTTACGACGGTGACGTCGCATTGTTGGCCCATGTTCATCTTGGAGTCAATAATGACTCCAAGATCTCTTTTTGCCACCATGCTCTCAAGAAGGGAGTTTCCCATCTTATAAGTGTGCTGCTGGTT